>NW_026713019.1:2400000-3600000 GCF_030625045.1 Achroia grisella | reverse complement strand
TTAACGGTTTGGGAAAGGAATACCATGCTTTTTTCTATAAGGCATCGATGAAACTGTAATATGATATAATTATCACAGTAGATCTTGAGAAGTAATTAGGTATACCTTCTCTATCATAAATTATCGTACCGACCAAAGTGCTATAATTCACCGAATTGTTAGGTATTCTTCCAATGAAGTAGTGATTCTGATTTGCGGTAGAAATAATATAAAATGCGTATACTGCACTGCTACTGTCTATTGAAGTGAGTTACGTATCACAAGACAACTAAATGTACAAACAATTATTATCATTTAAAGTTTGAATGAATTGAGTTTAAATATCTTTATATTCTTTGACGATATCATAATCTCCTAGCAACATAATACCCGAGGTTATAAATATATTTTATGCTCTACAAATACATATGCAAACCCGCAGTGTGATAAAGTTCAGAAAAACAAGAAAATAATACCAAATAGGTTAAACTGTATGTAATTGTTAAAGAATCACAACAAAGATAACTGCAGATAAAAATGCATCACATATATCAGTTTTAAACTCTTATATATCAGTTTATAGTGTAGGTATGTAATTCATGAAATGTGGTAATCGAAATGTTAATAAATGAACTCGTTGTAACACTTGTTTTTCCAATAATAACACTTTATATAAAACTAATATTAAAAAATATATTCGTAAATTATGGTCCGTCCTGATGTTCCACATGCTGGCAAAAAAAATATGTGCAGCATATTTAATATTCAAATGTAACGATTTTTCGTTAATTACACATTATTGAGCTACCTTAGTTGTTATACCGAAGTATGTATCTTATTCACTTGAATGCACTATCTTGAGTATACTTTCCTAATGACCTAGGTAATTGTAATTTTATTGTTACAATGCCTGTTAAAGACATAAACAACGTCAATGTAATATTTTGTATTTTTTCTTATATGATATTATTGTAACTAATAAATCTCCCAATAAACAACAGCACAAGTTTTTTCATACAAAAATTGAGAGCAATGCTTTCTTCGACGCCTTTCATTGGCTAGTTTCGTAACAATAAAGAAGTTTTACAAAGTACTAAGTATATTATAATGATGATGATTGATTTATATTAATCAAATTCCACGACCTCCACAAACAAATCTTTATTGAATATAAACTGATCTATTTTAATTACTATTATCGTAGAAATTTCTGTAATAATCTGAAATTTAAATTCTTATAATCAAATTAATTTATAATACTAACTTAGTTTTATAGATGTAATGTCTACTATAAAGAGTTATATTCAATGGGTTAAAGTGCCAACAAGGAAATGAACATAATTTCCGGCCGTACACACATACACAATGATATAAAAGACGGCCAGAATGCTGTTATTAACTATTACTTCTACAAGTACTATTACGAGTACGTACAATGACATTACTACATACATCCAATATCTATCCGTCGTATCTCGCATCTATTTATAAATGAAAATCCCATCTTATGTTACAATTTGATTACTTCTGCTAAAACTTATAAAGACAATATAGTATAAATTGGGTTCTAGTAATACATAATGTAATAAAATTTAAAAAAAGTGTCTGTGAAGACATGACCTATTGATATGATTAGATATTTGATTAAATATTTCGTTACGTTAGCATTTGTTTCTGTACTTTTTGGTTTTTTTCGAGCTGTTCTAATGCTGTGGGCCTCAACTAGCCTTTACAGCCTCACCGGACGGTGACGACGACGACGGGTCTAGTGCAAAAGATATAGAAGGGCTTATAGAGCAGCTGAAGGCCGTTTGAATTTACGGGGGAATAAACGGACGGCGTGGCACGAGAATAAGTGTTTAGTTCGTAATAAAACTATTTTAGGATATATCTATGTTACTTCATTTTTTTTTAATTCCTATATAAGTATAAATAATATTAATATTCCATGTGTAGGTATGTAATAGTATCTAAGATCTCAATGTACCCAACTAGTTCACCTCTATGTGCTGCAGTACGTACAGCCATAATTACCTACCAACGTCTAACCGGTTTCTAATGATCGGTATTCAGTAGACAATGTCTATAATCACCAATATTTTTTTCTAAAATTTATTAAAGTATCTATACAACTACAAGTCTATATACAGTGTAGAGTTGTTGTCTACTATTTTGTACAGTTACCAGTTTTTCAGAAATCCGGGATATTCAATCTAGTTTCATACTGAGAGCAATCGGGATTTATTCCCGAAATACCTTCTAAAATTCAGGACTAAGTTATTTGTAGTATTTGTCTGTTGTATTATATTAAGATGATAGTTGTTAGTTAATTTTTCTCACATGGTTACATGAATTACCTATATTTTAGTAACTTAGTTATTTCATTTGATAATATAACGATCAATTTTGTTATTAACTAACCAGCCATTTTTAGGTTTTCTTTTGCCTGTTTTAATGCAGATAAGAGGCCTTGACTGGTGTATTGCAACTTGCGGTCTTGGTGGCCTACTAGTGGTTTACCACCCTGAAATTTAAAACCTCATTGGCAGCAAGTTTCAATATGATAGACACAACAAATCTCTGTTAATTTTAATATACATACCTAGTATTATTCATTATTATATTTCTGAATACATATTGATATTGACTTGAACATACAAAGTTTAATTTATTATATTGATTAATAGTATCGTTCTGATTTTAGCTTCAAACAAATCAAATAATATACATTACGATACATGAAATCTTGGCACACAAGGCCTGGCCAAAATCAATTAACTCGAGTTTAAGTTCTAATTTGTAGTGATACATCATAGATTGAGAATTTGACTCTTGAGATCTAGCTAGATAAATTTATAAAAACTGTAAACCGTTATAAGAAAAAAAAAGAAAGTATCAAGTATTAATTCACTGTAATGTAAAATACAACTAAAATTATCTTCTAAAAAAATGTTGTACTGAAATGGCTCTGTCGAGAAACATAAGAAATATTAATACATATCGAAACCACCTATTAATAGCAAGGTAAAAAAGTTATAAACTCTTTATTTACTATAATACAGGTAAAGAAGCAATACTGTTTAGTTTAGTTTTTAAAATCACAGTATACCACATATACATAACTGTTATAAAAATAAATGGTTTATATCTATGTGCCCATATTGCAGTTCCACCCACGCAACTGATATTACTCACTTCCGCTGAATAATTATTAATTTACATACTAACTGCTTTGAATGGATTGTCGTCTTTTATATTAGTCTTAATAACTTTGTTTGTATTTCAGACAAAGTCACTAAAATACCACAAACTATGTACCTGACTACCAAAAAAACATCCTTAGTAAACCCAGGTAGTAAATGATAGATCAAGATAACAAAAGATTGAAGGTTATCTCGACGTGAAAAAAATATTATTATCTATGAATTATCGAGACATTTATTTAATCACCGCAGTGATTTTTATATCTAGACAGAGCTGTGGATATTTAAATATTACTAGCTGACTACTACTGAGTTGCGCCAATTCATCTGCGTTACATTTTCCTCTATTTTCAACATATATTGCATCTCCGCTCATATTGGTGGAAGTTTTATATATTCTATAACCAAAACTAAAAAATCTAAATTAGATCAGTAGTACCAGATATTATCCCGAACAAAAATAAATTGCATAGTTTAAACAATTTGTGATAGAGATTCAACTATTTCAACAAAGTCTTTCCAAATATAATGTGTTAGCAATTTATATTAATATTCGATATGTAGTTAAGGTCAAATAAAAATGAGTTACTATACCCTGTTGAAATAAATTATTTCATCATCTGTACTGTTACTATAATAATAATAATAATGTCACGCGATAATTTGACGTAGTCCGATACGGGATTGCCTTATCCGACTAAAATAGACGCTGTATAGAGAGCATTGTAGATAACCCTATATAACATAATTGCAGCATAAGAAAACAAAATGAATGTCATTGTGGACACTGATCCGATAAAAGGTTGTCACGATATGGTAATTTCTCTAAGATGAAACCATGATCAACCATGTGATGGGCGCGGGATTCCTAAAAGCAACAGTATCTTTATTACTTGTCATTTTAAACATTATTAAATACTCCACAAATTTTAATGAGAATTAGATTTGCAATATAAAAAAAGTTTTTTCTAAAAGTTACATAATGAGTTGTTGAAATGTTGTTCCTACTGCATCTAAATTTTGGATTAACGTTATATTTTATGAACAAAAAATAATTTATATGAAAAAAAGCTCTTTATATAATTATTACTACTTACTGTAGAGTCTATACTAATACTATACGGAGATATTATTTTAGTTTGTCCGTCTACCGTTAGTCTATATCATATACTACATATGGTAGAGATTATTATTAATTAGTATTGTATACGCCGTTAGGTATATATTACTAATTTATAGTACTCGTAACATCACAATAACAATCGTATCTTAACTTTGGTTCATTCATAAATTGTTCAGGCATTTTACTATTTTATAATGTATTTTATAGAAAAAGATAAACACTATCAAACAACAAAAGAGTTAACACAAGAAGGTCACATAACCAAATATGGGAACAGAGTTTTGGCTTACTACGTATTAATTTTTAATGTTTTATGTGCCAATTATTGATGAGAGAAGTACAAAATGCTTGTGAAAATTAAAAAAATTAAAGTTAAAATAAACATCGGCATTATAATATTAAACATTAATCAAGTCATCATTTTTGCTGATTAAAACAATCTGATCACTCAATCTAAAGAACTTCCAACTAAAGTGTGAAATTTTAATACAAACAAATATTCTACAAATAATTGAATAATTGAAATACAGAGTAATTGAAGTGAATTTCTAAATTATACAAATATTACTGTTAGTCATGACTGTATCTGCTTTTTTGGATTAAAGTAAAGATATACCTATCTAGTCTACATCCATCCTCGTGATATAAATATTATCGTGGTGCTAATATATCTAGTCTGTAGTATTACTGATTCCCGCGACTTTATCGTTTTTTGAGATAAAATACAGCCTTTGCTTGTCCTCGTAATACAGTCTAGAGACGAATTTCTTAGCATTCCATGAATTCATCATGCAGGAGCCGGGTCCATGGTGTGGAAGAGAATGAAATTCCGAGCAGTTTCGGAGCTTGTAACCCGTGTTTGTCACTCGTATTTCTCTCCCTACCAAGTCAAATCTGGTAGGCCTTTCTAATATAGAACTTACTGCAGTTGTAGACAGGCCAAGATCTTTTTGAATATTGTAGAAATATTTCGCAGGTCCTCTTGCTCCCACTTCGACCGCATATAAATTAATCATATATTCATGTTTAGGTAATTTCTTTACTAGTTGGTAATATATATTTCTTTTATTAGTCTTTAGATATATTTGTTTCCCATGGTACAATGATCTTACTGTACCATGGGAAATTAACATCAAATTTTATTTAAGATCTGTTTAGACCGACGCATTTAAAATATAAGTATAAATATATCTGTTAATAATAGTTACGATTCTTACATTCCACTCAACGTTGCCGATACCAAGTTCACAACATTTGATACAATAATAACATTTTCATGATAATGTCTTAAATAACAATGGTGATAAAAGTATTTACAGTCGCTTTATTTTTAAGTTTAGTTAATGATCCATGCTAGCTATGCGAGGTTATACATATCATTTTATTTTAATTTTTTACTGGAATGGCAAACAAACTGACGGACCACCTAATGGAAAGTGGCGACAGTGGCCTATTTCTAGTGAATTGATATTTTTGAGGACTAACATATCATGCCCTACACTCTGTATGTGTATTTCACCGCCATATGTCACCATTCTAAACCAAAACAAACTTTACAAAACAAGCACTTTAGCGGCAGAATTAGATTCATTGTATATATTTTTTTTTAACTATGATGAAATTTCATCCTGCCTGTTCTCATAATGATTGAGTAGGAAAGGACGAGTATAAAATTAGCTTAGTCAACTTTGATTTTGACGAATATACCAGGAATTAACTACGGGAGTTCCCGGGGAGATACCATGATGATCGAATACCCTATTACTGACAATTCCCTCGCCTGTATACAATGTATTTAGTATATAATAAAATATAATAAAGCACTATCTTATACAGCCAGATCATTAAAAAAACATTTAAACTAATGGTAATAACAAGGTAAAGGGAATTAATAGAATTGAATCAAGATTACGAGCAATTATTCTATCATACGCAGTTATGATATTAGAACGTAGAGTGAGTAGTTTTAAATAAATTACTGTATTTGTATCAATTATATTATTTTTTATTGTTGTTGAGTTATTAAGGAATTGCATCTACGCAATAGCTGGAATCTATTTTAACTAATATTTTTGCGAAAGAGTCAAGGATATTTTGTAATAAATTACGAGTAATATTATAATGGAAATAACGATTGGTAAACTGGTTAAACTGCTGCTACTCATGTTATATCCCAGGATTAAATCATAAGTATTTGTTTTAAATAATAGTTTCCTTCCTTAAAATATAGTTACAACAATAATGCATATTACTTTATTTTAGACGAATGCAATTTAAATCCAAAGACAAAACTACAATATCTCCATAGATATTAACCAGATGCTTTATTTCATGCCATAGATAGAGGAATGTACGGCAGCATTGAATCTGTGAATTCCTATAAACATATGAATACAGAGCGCTTACCTATATATATAATGAATGTGGTTTAATTTTCATCAAACCTCAAAAAGTAGCAATTTACAATAATATTTTACCATTTTTTTCTATGTTAAGGTTTCAAATTTTTATATCGATATTAAAAACACGATTATTATATGTATATAAAATTAATATGTAATAGAATAATAATACTAATCTCAAGACAAATCACACAGCGCCATCTAGACCCAAGTTAAGCTAGCTAAAGCTTGTGTTATGAGTACTATATAACTGATACTAACACATATATATTTTTTTCTAAATACATACATATTATACATATAAAACAGCCAATCATACTCATGAATTCAAATGTTTGTGCCGTGCGACGTATCGAACCAGCGATCCTCGGAAGTAAAGCAGTATATTATACCACTAGACCACCGAGGCGTCAAAACGTTTTTGATAAAATGAGCTATTGACAAGATTGCTTACCATATACCTGTAATTTAATGGTAATTTTTCAATCTCTGATACATAATAAACTTATCTTAAGCAGTTAGATAAGTTAGTTACTGAATATAGGCCAAGAATATGAAGCTCTTAGTCATGGCGGAAATGCAATAGTATACAATATACTCATAATTACAAGGAGGTAAAAGTATATGTATATATCTGTACAAATAAGAGTTATTTATCTGATAATACTTACACTTGAGTATACATTATTAATGGGTAGGCAAAAACCTACCAAAATGCAGACCAAACAATAGTGCACATATTTTATAGCTGCCTCTCCTATATGCGATATATCGCCATTTTTCCATGTGTACTAATGAATCATACACATACATTAATACAAAATTAATGAAGATCAATAAAATTGGAAACATAGCTAACAAATTAATACCCGATTAATACAAAGTAATCACAGCAATGTTCTGACTATAGTCGATCTACGTATATATAATATACATTTTTCAGACATATGTACGGAAGTATCTAATCAGCAAACGCTGAGATTGGTCGTGGCGACAGCGCAGCGTGCGGGCAACAGGAAGTGTAATGAACGCGGAAAGGTTGTCATCGGCCAATAGACAGCTATCGATATTCGACTTACACACCTTTTTCATGGAGTTATAGACAACCCTATCTTGTCCAGACTGTGGACGTGAAAGAAATAGAATTAAGGAATGAAAGTATGTTTGTGTAGCAAGCACTTTTCTTGCGATTCTAGTACACGATACTGTGTGATTGATTTATCGTACTAAAAATTTTTGGCGTATAGGTATTATAGGCTTATAAGAATTATTCAATAAAAGTGAGTACCTAATACGGATTCCTGGATCCTATGTTTCTAGCTAGGATAAATTCAATACTTACTACCTAGGTTCAATAAAATAATTACCTTTTAAATCATATATACGACACAAATTATTGTCAAAGTACATTATCACATATAGCCCTCAAAATACATATGTTTTCAAACATATGAGTACTTCTGTTTTACCTATTATGTAAAACAATAGAGTTACGTATTGATTCTGTATCACATTACGTACAAACATATAGTCCTTCTAACAAAACGAGGTGTAAATAATATATCGTGCAAATGACCATCATGCACTCACGTGTGTGACGGCTAACGAGATTGGCGCGTGCGATTGCATTGAGAGCAACGGTAGGTTATGAAACCTACTAGTGCCGACCACCAAAAATGAAATTACATAGGTTTTTAGGATTTACGAACTGAAAACTTTACTGAATATAATTAGTTTTAGGGTATACAGGTAGTACAGTTTGTATATGTATTTGTATTGTTTATATGTAAAAGCGTGGCTTACCTATTGACAACAATAGTTGGAAAACTATTCCAATATTTCCATGATGCTGATTAGTTTCGTCATACTTTAAATAAACTTACTCCTTAAGCATTATAATCAATACCTAGTCAAAACTAAAATTTGTCTAAAACCGTATACAAGTTTTCAGCTCATCTGATCACCTAATAGCATTATATTGCGATAATCTAATTAATTCAATTTTAATTAGCTAACCTGAACAGTTCACACTGCGTCCAGTACAAACAAAAGATATATAATAGACATCTAAACCCGATGGTTTTTTAAATTAATAATTATTAAAACAAATTACACCATCAATATCTAAAAATAAATGTAATATTGTAGCAATATGGACTCCATTAGTATATTAAATATTAACATTGACTAATTGACACTCACGGATTGCTGTCAGTAATTTTTAACTAGTCAATGCTTGCTGGTCGCTGGATGTTACATTAAATAGTCAGTTTGATAAACAATAATGTAAATAAACTAGTGGTTAAATCTTGGAACTTATTGTTGATTATTAGGATCTTGGCAGTAGTAATTAAACTTGTATTTGTGTAGAAAAAGTCCCCTAAAAACTAAGAATATGAGTATGAATTAATAATATCTGTCTTTCCCACGGCACTCTCCAAGAATTTAGAATATTTTGAACACGATTATATAAAACAATATTTATTAACATAAATATAAGAAATATTTTAACCTCGTCACTAAAAAGAGACATACGTAATTGACATTTGTTTATATGTTATGCGATATTTTTCTAAAACGGATCAGATTTTATTAATTCTAATTTCAATTGATCTGATCTACATTGATTCAATTTTATATTATAAATGTCAAGTTCGTCTCTCATGGGCACTTATATCTGTTCAAATGTGTTTCAATGAAGTTTATTACTAATGTTTAAATTATTATATCTGCAATCGTTTTGTCATTATTAGCATCGGTTATGTAGAATAAAAGGTATTAGCTTTCACGTGTCAATCAAATATTTCCTCTACATAAATAGAAATGATATCAACATTTCTTTCGCAGCACCTGAAATGTATAGTCAGTTACGGTAGCCCATTACAAATTGTATTGTCATTGTCACGCGTTATCCGTTTTTACATTTTAATGTCATGCTAAAAAGAAACAATTATGCCGTCACACTTGCGTAAATGGCACAATTGTATACGTACATACCTATTTAGGTATTTATTCATGTCGATTATCGAGATAATAGCCTAACATACTTTGAGTTGTCAAGCCTTAAACCGTATAACAGTAAAGACAAAATGTATATATAATTAAATTATAGCCGCTGAAAAGTTATGTAAACTTTTTGGAAAACAAAAATATGAAGAATATTTTTAGTGCTCACATGGAACTGGGGATTTAAATTCTTCTTGCAGAAACTCAGAACGAAAACGACCATCAATAAGTATATAGACAAAGTTGTTAATAATACACATGATTATGTATTATGCAAAATATTAAATCCAATGCTGTTTATTTTCATACACGGTAGCAATAACTATATCTACACCCAGGTTATATATTACAAAGGACTTGTTATCAATCTTATCTGTAATACAAGAAGTACTTTACTGTGCAAATATGATAAAATCTGCAAACGTTTTCATATGCCTATCGTATACAGACAATTGGATCACTTATTGAAATATTAATGAAATGCTTATATTAAAAGCTTTGTAACATTAGAACTTATTTGCAATATCCTTCATCGGCTTCCCTCATAAGAAGTACCCCAAATTATTTGGCATAATATATTTTTCCCATCCCTTCATTCGTTTACTTCCTTTCTCAAACAAGCTGACAATTCACCTGAGGGTAAATTGTGACCGTCACCTACATAGCATCTCTGCGAGAATCACGTTATCGTATGTCACCGTGATAACACTCCCGTGTTACCATTCATATAATTTCAATGCCTTTCTCACCCTACAACCGAAATACACAAAGCAACTTGGAGGAGGAAGAACTTTTGACGGAGGAAGTAGATGAGATAGACCTCAGATATATCTCCTTAGAAGTTTCTCCATTCTTAGATTTTTTTATGACCAAATTCCTATATCCTAAAATAAATAAATAATAAAATATTATCTACAAAAGCTGACCTAAAAGGAAAACTCATAAAATTGCTATCTACGTGTCCTAGTTTACTTTTACTGTTGTCACAATAATGCAAATACCTACTAATTAAAACAGAAAAGAAATTTGTACATAAAAAGGCTATGACCACATTGTATATATGAGAAACAAATAGGAGGTCTCTACTTACCTAATAAAATTATGATCCGTGACAACGTCATAATTCAAGGTCATTGACGTCCCTATTATATTTATTAGGCATAATCGCCTATACATCATTCAGTAACTGTCTTTAATCACTCGGCTCCGTACGTATCTAGCGTTAGTATGGCCTATTATTTTTATATTGATCATAACATAACATGACAGTCATGCGTCGTAACTTCGGCCATTATCATGGATGAATTAATGAAAAACTCTTTATTGTGATCTTCTGATAGAAAAAAAAACAATATATAAAATAATATGTATCCAAAAAAACATATAATTACAACAAAAGGTAGCAATGAGTAGCCTTAGTGCTAAATAGCGATTTGTAAAACACAAAACTGAAACAAAATATAAGCGATACCAAAAACTGAATGTAAATTTAAATTAGAAGTATTACTGCGATGGTGGTTAACAAATATTGCATAGATGGCAGGACGTTCGCCCCCTGCTACGTTTGATTCAAATGTGATCGACAAATGTGTACAAGTCGAGCTAACCGCAATGTCAATAATAGCACTATTGTTCCTATGATTGGTCATGGGAATAATAATTTTATTTTTCATTTAGCTAACATAAGGATGTTAAATTATACCTACAGGTTTGATTTATTTGTCTGCATAAATATTAGAGTACGCATATACAATGAAATTAGATATTAGAAGATTTTTTATGTAAATGTAAGGACTAAAGTGACAGCTCACTTTATGGAAAGTTGTAACGATCGCCTAAAGATGTGAAAAACATCTCACGGACGTTACAAAATATATTGTGACACCAGAAGTAGGTACTTCTTATGCTTTGCCTTTAATATACCTATACTATTGTGATATCCTCCTAATCATGTAATTTCATTGTCTGTTTGACAATAATAATAATAACATTCCAGGACAATTCTCTCAACGTCATCTAGTCCCAAGCTAAATGTTATTCTTGAAATAGGAACACAAATTGCATAACTGCAGACTGCAGATGAAACCGCGGTCCCCACGCAGACGACTTTGTACAAAATCTCCATTTATGCTTATTATGAAATATGTAGTCCAACGATTTCTAACGTATCGACTAAAGCATTGTTGCAAATTAATTACCTAATAAGGAAATCGTGTGTAAATCGTACATCGATCTAGTTAGAATAACATTATAATAATTTAATGCCTACCTACATACATACATATATACATACACTCGTACGTAATGCAGAACGTTCGCGTCTCGCCGATATGTAAACTCAAAGCTTAAAGCTACCGTGTGCCTCCAACATGAACACTGTTCATACGCAAGATACTAATAGATGAACGATACGTTACCTATTAATAGTAATTAAGCATTAATTACATTATAATAATCAGGTACATAATTGTTATAATTCACAAATTAGTTAATTGTATGCTGTTGGAAAGGATTTTCAAATGCGATGCTTACTTTGTCCTTGAAGGAGAGACGTTTTAAATCGAGCAATTTCTGATATTGTCGCAGAGCACGCATGTACAACCTGACGGGTAGCTGAGCGGGCAAGGACACAGGCTCCGCATTCCTGGACGCCACACCCGCTCCACTCATCTTTCACACAACACTTGTTCTTTATTCATAAACACGAGCCAAATGGTATCGTCATGGACACGAGCGCCAATCGCGCGTCCGAAGTGAACGTAGGTTCAACGCAGCACTGACGTCTGACGTATAGAACGCGACGCGCATGCGAAACATGCGGCGTTTGCGAAAAAGAAACTGAGTTATCCACACCTCACTGAACTTTCCCTGGTCCATATGATGGACTGGACACCGACACGACCCGCTTTTACTATGTACTCAATAATACAATACATTACTGAGGCAAACCCACGCCCCGACCTTGTTACAAGGTAACTAGAGCTTTTAAGAAAGTTTGTACCACTTTGATAAATGCATTATTAGTAAATTGGCTGCATTATTAGACACTAGACCATTGAATGACATACGGCAAAGTTTATTTTGACAACGTGACCTAGATTTGAGCAGTTGCGGAAGCTAATCCGATGATGGCATTGACGTCATCAAACCAACGTGTTTTGTTTGCCTTGCATTAAGTTTCTTATTTCTCATATAATAAGGACGTTTATAATAACTTGATACGAAGCAGCCTTTAGTTTTACTGAATCTAAAGTGTTCATACCTATCCTTCTTTTTTTCAATGGTGATAAAAAGTATAGATGACGTATTACTTTTTTACCCCGTTATGGAGATTAGATAAAATAACAGTAACAAGAATTACTTCACAGCATACTGGAAGATTATACTGTAATATTTATCATTAAGGTCAAGGGTAGTCAAATGAAACCTCTTTTATGAGTGTACAAGTAACAACAGTAGCAGTAGTGTACAGTACGAATGTAAGCTAGACAGACTTTATACAAAATCGGCTATATAGGCACGTCTGTCTCACTTATTTCTACAGCAATGCAACAAGATTTGTAAGTTCGGAAGAATGATATCTTACCGTAGCCTATGACCAGACACTTCTTTATCATCATCAGGTGAACGAATCTCATCAACGCATCTGCTGCATATTAGAGAAGAGTTATTTTGACGATACTCTAGCTCACACTAATTTAAAGTCAATTAGAATTTTAATATTACACTTATATTGGTCTTCGGACTTCAAAACAACAACACTACATTTATACTTTCTTAAATTTTAGTGTTGTAAATAACAACAAACAACTTATATCCTTATCATTCTGTGTCACACAAAGCTACATTGGAATTTGAATAAAACATAAGTAATAATTTGCGAAAGAGATAAATTCGAAATCACTATTAGGAATATAATATAATGAATAATGAGTTATTAAAATTAATGGACGCAGTTGTACCTAATTCTAATATGTAGATTCAATTATGGAGGAAAATGGTATAGGATGAACAGTGAATTCAGTGAATACTGTTACTGCTCTATGGGGAAACCATTTAGCAATCAGAAGGAAAAATTATGTGTCTGAAAATAAATTGATATTGAATGATTTCTGTCAAAAGACAAATACCGCGTAGATTTTTAAAATTAAAACTGGCATCATGTTCAGGAGCATTTTACAGAAGTATGTTGTTGTAATCCGGTTGATATAAAAAAAATAATTCTGAATAGCATACTGATACAACATATCTAAAATATATAAAGGCAAGTAAGAATCTATTCCTGTCCTAATATAATAGTAGTTATGGTAATATAATGTAGTACTGTCTGACCTCCGACAAAAATCTCCGAAACCAACGTGTAAGCATATGGCTGTGGAGAGTCTCTACCTGCTCTGTGTCAAGCAACCAGCTATTAAGGTTTAGGAACAAAGATCTGTTATTATGAAGTTATTTTAATACAATCTTAGATATATTTTAATCACAATAATATTCAACCATTTTTTAAAATACTTATTACATTATTCATGATTAATATCCAGACTATTATTTATTAGCAAACATAGAAAAATTAAAATAATTAGGTATCCAAGTAAAATTTTAAAGTGATGATTTACATCGTAATATCTAAAAACCATTTACAAGTCATTATGATTTTTTGTAATATAATATAGTATTTAAATAATATTTATCAATACTAAGAAGGATAATACATGCATGAATAATAAAGAAAACAGAACATACATATATAGACACTCAACGCGTATTCTTATCAAGATAGATAAAAAATAAAAACATTACTTGGTTTTGTAAACATTGCGTATTGAACGTTTGGTTGTAAATATTAAAATACACATTATGTACACAATAAAAACTATCGGTAAGTATTTATTCTTAGAGTTATATATCAAACAAAGTTAATATGATATAGATAAATAAGTAAAGTAATTGTACACTTACGCTCGTCCAAAATCCTTTAGTCAACATAACCTCTTTTGTACGAATTACGATCACCACGCTAGCCTAATTGAACGAAAGCCAAAATAAATTCACTTTTCAATTCTCAAACATCACTGTCCATTAAATACAGTACAATCTCTAATATTTTTAAGATCACTAAGCACAATGAATGAGATAATATTGTGTGCAAGTAACCGAGATGTCTTTAACGAACAGACCCCTCCTCTCCTCCGTGTTAGTAGCGTCCCGTAGTAACTCGTATTCGTATAGCGGTTATTTTTATTGTGTACGCTGTAAAGCTTCACGTGTCATGCAAAGGATTCATTTGTAAAATATCCATATTGCCTTTAGAATAGAGTTCATATTTCTTTAAATAATATTGACGATATCGAGCGCTTTAGGGTTGAAACTTTGGTCATGTAAGCTATTCAAATGCCTAACGGTTGGACTTCCAGACATGGCTTGAATACAAATAAAGAGTTGTAATTTATGAGTAACAATGTTATAGTACCTATATTTTTAGCATATCTATGTATAACAGCTATTTTAAATAGTATCTTTGACTTTATAATAATGAAGCATAGCGAGATTTATTTTATTTCGTCCTTAACCATGAATATTAGCTTTTAGAAAACATATGTATATTTCTTGTAATAACTTAGTGCTAAAAGATAGATGTCTATAATGTAATGCAGTCAATAATGTAATAGTATAGCTATTGCACCTGTATGTCACATACACTATATACTTATATGCAATTGCAACATCCAAATATGTTTCCATTATCCATATCATTGTTAGGTATTTCATATAAATTATTGTGGTTATTAATAAAACTCACGTCTTTTTCTTTTTAATATTTACAAAACGCGCAGTTACGTTGTCGATTTGTTAATATTAATAAGGTGTCACGATAGATAGAACATTTAATATTACTTCATTATACGTATAATAGTAATGATTAAAAAAACAAATTTAGAAAGGAGATCGCAATAATGCTATTCTTAGCACGAAGTGCTTTTTAATGTAAGGTCCACTTGCGAGTTTGTTTTTTACTTTCTATTAATTAGTGTAGGTCATGAACGTCATAAAAGTAACGTCCAGAACTTTAGTAGAAAGTCGACTATTAAGATAAACAGAATGAAAGTAGAAGTGACAAAAGGGTTCAGATAATATATCTAAACGACACATACATTAGGGGCTATTAACGCCATTACTAATATTAATTTATTTTTAGACACGAAGAAAGAACCGGCCTGTTTATCATTTATGATCCCTTAGCTAGCATGTTACGTTTTTAATTATAATTTAATAGTTTCATTCCACGACTTTGTCCGTGCGGACTTCAATTAATAGTTTATTTTATTAACAAATTGCATTTTAATTATTATTATTTTAACATAATACGTAATTATTTTTGAATGAGTATATCATTCAATTATTTACATATATTTAACAACTTACATTGGAAGAATATTAATATGGAACTAATATAAAACTGTGCCCTGACGATATCAATAAGAATTAGTGTATAAATAGTATAGAATAACATATAGACAGTAGAATAGGAGTACAGTTAACTAAATATAACGGATTCGCTCAGGCGAAACCGCAAGAAATAGCAATTTATTCTCATTACCTCCAATATAAAGGTTTTACATAATAATTAAATGAAAATATTAAATTACTTTGGTTCAGTAGATAAGTATGTATTATGGTATCCACTAGATATATATATGTTAATATAATATAAAGTTTTTTTAAGTCAGGCCGCCGATCCGCTAATATATAATAATTTGTTGATTACATTGTTTCATTGGGACATATATGATATAAATTTATCTCATCTCATTCTCATTGAAACCAAATTCATTAGGTACTTGTTTACTTTTTTATCAAATTTCCAGACTGCGGGCTGTATTATCATATAATTTTATACAAAACATGTTTATTACAAAATTGTGTATTATGTTAATTACAAAACAATATTATAACGTCATCAGTATTTCAAAAAGATATATTTCTTAGATAGCGATACCTAACAAAAATGTCAAAACAAAAATCTAACATAGGTACTTGGTAGTCACAGCGACGTTTCCTCCTGTGCTGAGTCACGACTTTGGCATTTAGCGGCATTCAAAATGTTTATTGCTTTAGGCAGCATTTCTATTAATTGTTTTGAGTCAAAACACTTCAGTAAGTATCTGCCAATGTATCAATATACATATAAGTAAATTGTAAAGGACCAGTATATATGGCTGATATAAAAAAAACACTTATAGTGTTTATTACAGCTACAGAAGTCAAAATAACAGTTTTTAATGTATGTATAATCAGTACATACATCATACAGTGTATATTTGCACATCATCCAAAAAATACTACATGGACTTCAATGCAGTTTTTCCGGAGTATTGTTAGAGGTTGTTAGAGTTAGAACTTGAAACACAGATACTTTTTTTAAGGAAGAAATTCAAGAATTATACAGAAGGAAAATATCAATATTCTAATATCTTCTTCTCTAATATCTTCTGTTTCTATGCGCTAATCTGAAAAATGGCTTGACCAATTTTTATTGAGAGTTTTGGACTATTGTCATGTGCTAAGTCCTGTAGCTCTGCATCTTGCTATTGTTCTTGTCTATATATTGTTCTCGCCCCATTTTAAATTACCCTACCTAGACCCGTCAGGGACATTCTTAGAGCAATGGTCATTATCTCCTCAAGATAGTGTATATTTTTCAAAGTTGATATTACGTTTACGCCTACGTTACCAAAGGCAAAATCTATCATTTACAATTTTTAACTGCTTTTCCACTGATATATTGTAGCAAATTTCCTGTTTTCATTTAGTGTTTTGCTTCATTGTAATTGCCTAACAAACAGAAATTAATATAATATAAACATGCGTATGATACCGCCGAAACAGTTATAAATAAACTTTGTATATTTTAACGACTTCAAAAGAAAGAAGATCCCAAAACGACTGTACTTCTGGACAAACTAGTTTGGTTATTTATGGCAGTGAACTTAGAACTGTCGTTAAATAAACCAAAATAGTGACGTAATAAAAGTCTCCATTTCTGGTATGATGGTAAAGTACAAAACAAAATGGACTTGCGTACCTGCTTATGGTAGTCAAATGTTTTAGTCTTTTGTCAAACACGGATTTATTATTCAACGTACCGGTAGTACTTATAATAATTATTATTATTATATTCTTTATGTCATTGGAATGGTAAAAAAGATCACGCACGCCTTAATGGTAAGTGGTAACTGTTGCCTATCTATACATGAACAGAACTACGGTTAGAACATCATCTTGCCTCTTGTGATACCTCTCATGCTTTACCGGTCCGGAGAACTACGATTACATGCTTCCCTATCCAGTAATTTCGCAGCCTGTTCTCGTTCTTCAACCGAAACATCTTACAAAACAAGTTGCTTAGCGATAAAAGAAATAGGTAACTTCACGGACGCCTTTGTACTAAGTCTGCCTCGGTAAGTTTATGTATTATATTATTTATGGAAAAGAACTTGAAATCACTTTAGTTTACGGGTCAATTAGAGTTTTATATATTCATCAATCTACTTCGCCTTACACAATTTAAATACTAAAAACTAGGCCAATGGTATCTGCATATTACAGGTAAACTTTTTTACTGTCCTGTGTTACCTATTAATAATCTATTAATTTTAGCTATAAACAATATTTTACTGTACCGTTAAAATAGTATCTACTATTATCTAAATTATATAACACGTTCCTAATGTATATTTTTATAATAGCAATAAATTTTATATTTAATTATTGAAGCTTAGAATAGCTCTACATAATATACCCTCCGGCACTATCAAAGTTGTTATAAAGGCTGTTCGTATTTTGGCTTATTTGATTTGACCCTGTACCTGCTGACGTCAATGAGCTATGATCATGATACATCTTATGATAAGCGCGTGCGCACGTAGGTCAACTAACGAGCTTTTAACTATAAAATACTTTTTCCTGACAACTTAATATTCATTATACATTTTTCTTATACAATTTATTAAGTAAAAATATTCATTTGATAAATTTAATTAATAGTTGTTGTATTTTTTTAATATACTACCACGTTCAGGTTTGAATAAATAGCTCACGTTTTTAATAACAAGGAAAAGATATGTGCTTTATTTTAAAACATAACAATTAGAAAATTGTAAAGTTATATCATTCTACCAATAAATATTTTACTACAATAGCATACGGGGTTAAAAAGAAAAACATATTCGAAAAGTAAATTGATATTTTTTTTTTTTCGAAATAAACCGAGAGTAGCAACTGAAATCATAATTAGATTACACCTATATGCCAGTGTAAGCGAGGCTTTATGTACTATGTGACATGACAAATGATACTGTCCTAAAAAATAGATGTAACATAATTGTGAGGCCGCTAACAGGCAGTGCTACTACAGGCTGCTACACCACGTGCAAATCATAGCCTGCCCGGCAACGTGCATCTGTCTTTTTTAAATTAGCAATTCTAATATGTAATCAATTATTAATACTGTTAAGTACAATTGTATGTGATTATGTAATTTGTAACTATATTTTCACATAACAATAAAAATATATACCTATTTAATACCTTAGTTATCCTGTTCTCTAAATATTTATGATTAAACTATTGTTTATCGTAATATTTGTTTTATTTAGATACATATCATATATTAATAAAATTAAGCACATTCTATATACTATATGTGTTTATGTTTACGGCACAATAAACACATGAATTTATACCTGATAATATAATACTTTTATATGATAGATATTATTTGTGACCTTATAACAAATCTTGTCATTATCAACGGTAACTAATTTAGTCACGTAAATCCATACAAGACGCTTGTAGTGCGTCATTTTTGTATTACTATATTTTGTAAGAACCAATGCAGCATGTATACTTGTTTAATATCTTGAAACTTACTCAATTTTGTACTACTGTTTTAGTAATTTGCTGCATTTATTTTACATAACTAAATAAATCTATTCCAGTAAAAATTGTCGCCTACAGTCATTATGTCAAACACAGATCGTATTAGTATTTATTATTAATAGTGAATAATTATGCGATAGTCACAGAATGACTGTTATATAATAAGCTAACTTTACTGTTTTACATTTTATTGTAGTTTGCAAAACTTTTTTACAAGAACTAATTTACATGTACATTGTAAAGTTACTATTTCTAGAGATTTGCTCTGAATTATGACACCCCACAGCGACTGGACTCAATTTGTCTAATGATAAAACACAAGTATTGTACGTGGCATAATTATTCGGGATGGATTTTTATGCGAACCCCTAAAAAGACTCCTATCAAAATAATAAAATATATTTTTGTTATAAAAATCCAACCGGGCAGACCCATTAATCAAAACCAAAACCATTGCCAGATACAAAATCATATTACTATACGGATAAAAAAACTATTTGTGTATTAGATGTTTGTATTTTAAATTTTATATTCAGTAAACTTAATGTAGAATTTAATACACAAATAATATATAAATTAGTGTGGTGTAGTGGCATAAATGAATTTTGTTCAGAATACCACTATAGGTCATCGATTTATGGAGTAGGTACGTATATGTCGTCATACAAAATTCATAAGAATTTAATAACTCATGCTGTTTATACTTGTGTATTGTCTGCATTCTAAATAGGCTGCTTGACGTCTATTATTTTATAATTGTGAGGTAAACTATCAAAAACGTAATAAGTAAGTGTGCGTCAACTTCAAACCAATCGTGACACACAAAAGCATAGGAACTTGACCCGGAATCAACTTTAATGACTAAGGTATCATCCGTATCAGAGGCACATGAAATTTTGTTTTAATTAAATATTACCTAATACTTACTTAATACAATAAGTGGTAGTCTTATATATATTTAGATAAGTAAACATGTGTATTTTTTTTATAAAACTGGATTCGCCTATATAATATTACTCACGTTACACCTAATAGAAAATGACAACCGTACAGTGTACCGTGCAGGTACATGAGCAGCATCACAGACATCATGTTAATGCGTCGCGTCGCCAATACAGAGGAGTAAAGTTATGCCTCTGTATCCAGTATTTCATTACGAAATCGGAACGAATCGAAGCAAGCTACAGAAATAGGTGAGGCAAAGGTACCCAGGCAGACGAATTTGTGTAAACTCTACATCTATAGATATTTGTATTTAATTGATGACAATGGAGTGAAGCCCTCACCCATGCTAATTCATCTGCTATGCTGTAAGAAGTCAGGACAAACATCTCAGTCAGCTCATCGTGACAAATTCACCAGGATTTAATAACGATGATTCTCACGTGAAACCTGAGCAATGTACCATATATTATATATACTAGCAATAGAGCCACTTGTCCCTCTCACTAACAATCAGCTTTTCCCGTGTTAATAAATATTGATTGAGTATCTATACGATTACATCTGAAGGCGTTCACTGAAAACCGATTGCTTTTCGATTACAGAACAGTTTTTGCGCTCATTACAGTATTTTTTTTAATTTGTGACTTACATATGTAAATATAACGAAATAAAATGAGTACTTTTATTCTTCCTCTTCCAATTGATACAATTACACAAACTATTAAGTATAAAAACATATTCTCACAATGAGCAATACACAGAGGTAACAATAGCCTTATCACTAAATAGCGATCTCTTCCAAGAAACCTTAGTATGACTTCTTTGTAAGTGCAATAATGTTCGTGATATCTGAATAAAGAGGGTGGACTTTGTACAAATTCGTCTGCATGGGAACCTTTGCCTTACCTATGTCCTTAGATTCGGTTCATACATACCTAGTACATACAAGCAACAGTTGTTATTTACCATAAGGTGGGTCGTCAGCTTGTTTGCTATTCGTCACACAAAAAAACGAAAAATTAATTTATTCATATTTTGAAACGTCATTTATTTTTTTTATTTAGTCAAAGTAGTATCAAATTTGGTGAATCTTCTCCATTCATCTTAACTCACAAAGTAACATCAAGGAACAGAAAAATTACTTTCATATCTTTTTCATAAACGCTTCTAGCGTTCAGGTATGTTTTTCTAGAAAATAATGAAATCATGAACAGATGTTTTACATATTTACTTAATAATAACGTCGGCTCTTGGTTATCAATAGCAATCCGGTTCAAAGCGGTTAGCGAGCAGAATCGTTATCAATAATTAATAACTGCAAGTGTCAGGGCGCCTCTTCTATTCAAGTCTATAAAATGTTTCTTGTATATTGTATAGATACATAATAATAAAAATATAACAAATGGCCATATTTCCTTTTTGATGCAAGTAAATATGTCCCTTAGTGTCTTAATTGATATCATAGGTAGGAACGATTACATATCATGTTGTTTTATATAAATTTGTAGAGTTCCTGAGATATAGTTGAAGCCACTCTGAAATAATATACTGATACGTATAAACGATGTGATGAACTATTTATAAATGTCAGTATATTTGTAAAATTCCAATAGAACTATTATTTTTATTTTATTTTATTATGAAAACAGGGTTCTTTAAATTCTGGCAATGTGAAAATAAAAAGGTTTAACAAAAGAAGCTACCCCATTTAAAGTCGGTTGAAAACAATTGAGGTAAAACATAGTGTTATGAGTTCACTGCAGTCGAAAAGTAATTTACATATTACGTATAATATTACGAGTAACTGTAAAATTAATTTGGTTATTATTATAAACATGATTGTATACACACATTTTTGTAATACTTTTGTAATAAACTGTAAATTGATAAGAAGCTAATAAAAGTATGTTAAACATATTTCATACGTAGCAACTATAAAAACCATTTTCTTACTCTGAGTTCTTAAGTTATCACTAAAATGTACTTTTCCATGTATTGGGAACAAACAAACAGTATTCCAGCGTCTGTATGACGTCACACTATGTAAATCAAAGAATCTCATCACAGAATAGCGTAAGTGGGTACATCAGATTTATAATCTGTTAATTCATTACCAATAGATTACTTAACAACAAACTCGTTTGGTAAAATACATAATTTTGAATTTATTACATTTGTTACGGAGCAACATAATGTCTACTTATAAGAGACGTTATACCTACGGCTTAGCGGTTTAGGAAGTTCAACGTAACGAACCCCAACAGTAGGAATGATAATGTTACATAATACAATGATTGCAATATCTTTCCGTTGCATCTCTTCAATATTACAATACCCACAGTTTGACATCGTTTTATTTTAGAACAGATTATTCTGAAAAAAAATCATGTTTACTATTATCACTCAGTCAAGCAGCTTGATATATGCTTTCAAGTGATGGTTTAATATGGTTGGTCTCTTAGTTCTTAAATCTTTTAAATAAAAACAAAGTTACAACCCGCCACGCTTCCCTGTTTTCATTATGTTTATTATTATTTTATATCTTTGGTTCTTTGGTTCTGACCTGTTTAAATGTTTAAGTGTGTAACTTTATTGTTTTATATAACCAATTTAAATATAACTTTAATATTAAAGAAAAATTCATGAGGTATCTGTTATTGGCTTTACTAACTAAGTAATACTATATACATATTATCTGTAAATTGTATAAGCTGTTGATTACCTAAAATAAATAAAATAAATATATTACTACTTGAAATATATAATTAATAAAATTTTATTGGTTTAATTTCTTTTTCTTCTAAAGTAGCCATAGAACAAAAAATATCATCTACAGTTTGCTTATAAAATATAAATTTCGTTAAACAAAAAATACCTATAATTTATTCAGTCAAATTTAAAAACAAATAATCTTCAAATCCATAGATTAAAAATAATAAACTATTTTTCACAAAGACACTGTGTAATATATATAACATAAATACATAATAGTCAGTCAAATTGGGACCCTTTTCTGACAGTCGTAGTGAATTGAAAAATGTGCTTTATGTTAATCCGATAACAACGTTATACAGGACGTTGATCTACCTAGAGGGCATTCTGTCTATGTCGGCGGTCATCGGTCCTTCGACACTTCCCTGCTAATTTTATGATCTGTATTTGTAGCTCTGGTCCTCCTTTAGATTTTTACCAGATCATGAAGAAATAGAAATAAAATTTTATTAGTGTGGATTTTTGTCGCAACATGTAACCTAAACGACTTGATGAATTATAAAAGGGGTATCGAGAGATGTTTGTTCATTATAGAAATGCTTATATTATGTGATAAAATAAATATAGCGGCTGTAACATTCAATAAATCTTGAATAGAATGAAACTTCTATTTTAGAGACTTCACATAAAAAATATCTATATATAACTCCTATACATATATGTCAACTCATGATTTACAAATTAGTTTGTTATAAAATGGAGACTAAGTTGGAAAATTTACTAAGCACAGACGTCACTATTTTGGTGTCATTTAACACGTTTCTATATATGTCCGAGAATATTATTATCTATTACTTAGCTGTTACACGGGACGTCGCTGACGCAAAAAAGTTTGCCATATTCCCGTGAAAATTTACATTTTTAGTATACTGTCCTTTTAAATTGTGGAAAAATTTCACGAAAATCATCACCAATCAATCACCCAAAGAATCTCTAGGGGTGGATGATTTTGTGTAGCACGGATGGCATATGTGTGATTCAAACCTACTGTGTGGTGTGGTATACCTCAATTTGCCGTAGGTAGTAATAATAGTTTTGCGTTAGCATTCTTCACGATCCTGTTTTAGAACTCTTTGGTTTAATTATGTAACGCAATTGATAGGAATTCTCATTTCAAATTTGATTGCATTTGCGAACCATAAAACTCATCCCTAACTTATGTCACCATACAAGTCTCAAACAGCTCGATAACTTAATAATGACATAATTTATAATTGTTACCAACCGAGTTAAATAATAAAGTTTAAGTCTCCCGTAAACATATAGTAATACCTACATTATTATACACAAACTATCGACAGCAAATGTATAAATATAGTTATAATCTATTTGTTGTTATTATAATTACCAATATAGGTAATTAATTAATAATCTTGTTCTCATTGATAAATCACTCAATTTATTATTGTCACTCGGTCGATGTCGAAATGCATTATGTAGTATTAATTAGATATAATAAACGAGCATCGACGAGCATCGTCTCACCCTAAGATTAGATTAGTGACTTAGAGAGGCCGCGGCCGTCTCGCTGCAGGCCATATACCTATTTATTTAACCCACTTTCTGTGAAGTGGACCATCACTTTTTTTCAACCGACTAAAGTATTTGAATTCTATTATATACTTTTTAGGTATATGTCACGATATAATTAACAATTCCACATTAGCAAAGTTTATTCATGTTGTTACCATATATATTTTTCTTAAACTAAATATATGAAGTACTATTCTCAGATATTTGAATAATACAAACTTAACAAGAACTAGAGATCTAAAAAATTATTTCTTTTTAATTAATTAATACATTTTGTTGTTTAAGATTATCTGGTAATCGAAGAAAAATTAACGCTACTTTAGTTGTTTTTTCAATTTTTTTTCCCATAGTTACAAATAAAATTAACACACTAATATACCATAAACAATGGTTGATGTCAATTTAATAAAGTAATTTATGAGATGTATTAATTATGCTGTGGCTCATTTAATAGCTCGATAATCGAAGATCAAAGGTTGTAAACTTTGTACATATTATATCGGTTAAGGCGCCAACTAATATAGGTACATATAAAACATGATTACATTGTCTTTTTCCAGATAATACCAGTATATACTCTCTATGTATAAACAATAACATGTGTTATCGTATACTAACTGTTTCGTGCGGATTTATCTTATTAGAAACATTAAGTTCTAGTGCCTAAGTTCCAAAATGTTTGAGAGGATTTTGTACACTGTTTAATATTTCTATATCTAAGTGTCCGCGGTTTTATTGATCAATCATTTTAACTGTGAAATTATCAAGTGTATTATGCCTTCATCCACTTCTGATAAAAAACCTCGTATGATAATTTGGGTTTTTTATATCCTATATATTTTCATTAAATAGTATAAAGTATTCTTAAGTGGATGTAACAAACGTCTCAAATCTGATTTAAATAAAAAAAGCTGATTTTAAAATTTCTTGCTCATTTTTTTAAATAAATCTTTAAATAAAATAATTGCCTTATTGAATACAAAAAACTGAATATTAGAATCAAGGCATAAATATTAGGTAACATAAAAAAGATATGTTGACTTTTTTTCATGTCATTTCAGATACCTGGAATAGCAAATGAGCGATGGCTTACCTGATAACATTTGGCAACCGATGTGAAAAATATCCTCCTTTTCCTGTAAGTGGAAAGTAAATTTACACCAGACTTACGCACGCCCTCGACCGGGTTATCACGTCTCTCGGGTCTTTGGCTATTTCCACTAGTACTGTCACAAATCGTCTGCGCAACTCACTATCAAACAATACAATAAACCAGAAAATAACATGAAAATATAAGAAAATAATTTTACATTATGTCACGATAAAAAAGCAACCTCAGTCCTGACAAAAATATTTAGTGCAATACAATAGCTAAATTAAATGTGATGGATTATTTTTATCTTCTAATTAGAATAATAATTATTATATGCCTCAATACACTTTATACCGGTCACAAGTCTCGAAAACTGCTCGGAGTTTCCCTCTCTGCCACACTATGGATCCGGCACCTGTACCGTGAATCCATGGAATGCTAAGAAGTTTATTGCTCTCTTTCTCGTATTTCATTATAATACTACTTTCCGCAACTTTGAAATCCAATATCGTAAACAGTTAAAGCAACGACTAAGTATAATATCCAACAATAGCTTTTACCTCAAATTATATAAAAGATACTTAACAAATGTCAATACTATAGCACAGTTAATTAAATATTAATATTAGTCAGTTAGCTGTCAAAGGTTAGTCACGTGATGTAATCATGCATCTGAGTGCCAGCCAAATCAAATACGTAGATATCGGTACAAAAACGCACATCCACTAATTAAATGAGTGTGTATTATATAATTGAGGTGCTAGACAATCTGATGCCATCTGATGGCAAGTGGCAACCATCACCTATATACACAGCATCACGAACATTATCTGTAACGTCCCTACGACGTTATGTTAATACCTAGCTATTCTGGAGGACTAATAAAATGTCTTATTCCACAATTCATCAAAGTATACCAGTCTTCAAACACAGCATACCACGCAAACTGGATACTTGAAATTGGTAAGCTAGAATAACTCATCGCCAACGCTGAAGTATAACTTTGTGTATGTAATAATAAAATAAAAATATATAAAATATTTTGACCTAAAATTTTTTTATAAATAGTTGCTGTTTCTTCTACCATTTTCCAATCCGTCTGGAATATTATGGACTTCACGCTCAACAATTAAGGCAAAGGGTTTTTTAGCAATGGGTACTACTGGCCCCATTGCTACAGGAACCATAGTAGGTTCAGGAAACTATCCTGCCGAATTAGTCTCAATAGGCTATATAATAGTGTCGTAACAGTGTCGTGTCGTAACAGTCGTATTCTACTCATATATTCTTTTAGTGGAGCCTTGCCATTGTATACCGTTAGAGCAGGAACAGTTCCGTCAACATATGGTTGATTATTCCTAGCACACAAAACACCTACGGAGAATATCCCAGTACTATAAAAACAAACGTCAATTTAAATTATGTAAGTGGTGGGTAAACAATGCTGATTATATAACTTGATGTAATATGTAAATAAAGTTTATCAATAAGTACGCTTTGTATTATAATAATACTTTAATCAAATATACCTATCGTGTTATTTTTTTAGATTTCAGTCGTACATTCGACTCTTTTGATCGCAATAATATATATTATTCTTATTTTTTTATGTAATGAAAAAGTAAACAAGCTGACACCTGAGTGGTATCCTTCATGGCTCGCAATACAATCAATGTTATACCCCTCTTCCCTGTAATTTCTCTTCCATATGTCACCCTTCATCCAAAACAAAGATTACAATTGTTGCTTGGCGGCAGGCTTGGAACAAGTGAGATACACCTAAGTACAGATGACTTTGTGAAAAATGTCCCTTAAGTTATTAAAGGTGTTAATGGTATACCAACTATAAGAATATGCAATTTATAAGAAATTTTACATATTTCTATTCCAACAGACGACACATACAACTTACTTCAAGAGTGTCATATTTCTCGATTTTGCTAAAGTTCAACATGAGACGACATTCTGTTATTCTTCGCTTGACGTGCATAGCTACCGTCCATAACATTAGTCGCCTTCGAGCAAATCTACCAACTTTCAGATTGTATGTCAGTAGCCCCAAAGGAAGGTAAATTAAATTTATATATTGGTAAGAATACATTTATAATTATAACAACAAAAATAACCCCATACTGCTCATCATATCTTCAATATTAAAATGTCACATGGACACGCATGTATTTCACATTACGAGATTAGTTTTAATGACTAAATTGTAGTAGTTATGTAGATACTGTATCATTACGTTATTTGTTAAATTACAGGTACATCACGTGTACGATCATGCTTCTACAATAGTACACCAACCAGTTTATTTTTTCTGACATCGCTCATTCATAAGGATTTCTTATCCGCGTTGTATTCTCTTATTTATCGGATACTGAGGCAATTATCACAAGGTTATAGGCGGACATCAGTATCAGAGAAAGATTAGACCTCAAGTACACTTTAAATATAAACGCGTAGTTTTTTTTTTATCAAGAGTAAATAAATAATTAAGTTATATAAATACTGTGGTTATATAAAAACTGTATATAAAGTAGTTATATATAAACTGTATGAAAGTCGTCCTAGCAAAATGTTATTTGTCGTCAATTTTATGTCAATGGAAGGAAATATACACATATGTATATCAACATGGAACATGTCATGTCAACGACTGATAAACATTCACAGATTCACACGCTGTCAACTTCCCGTTTACATCACAAGTTTACTTGTTTCTACGCATCAAGCATTCGAATCGTGGGAAATTGCACCTACTTAATAGTGCGGTCGTAATAAATAGCAATTAATAATTATGAGCGACATTTCCTAACAGTCCTACAAAATAGTATTTGAAATACAACGGGTTATCATTAATTGACAACAGATGAACCCATAAATATACAAATCTATATAAAGAAACGGAATTTTAGCTAATCAATTTGTAAAATCTCTACCTATATACATATTGGAGATTTAATACGTCAATAATATTTCACTAGTGGAATACAACTGCAACGTTTTAATTCAGCATAAGAACAATTTTTAAGACATCGTTCGAAAAAATGTTTAAATGTTTTTAATGGGTAAGAAGCTGACTACCTACTTGATGGTAAGTAATAATTATATTGGCCAGGTATATGCTAGCACCATATGCACATACAGATAGCACATGATATCTGTATATCACTATTATATTTATTATTCTATGTATGTTAATAAAAAATAAATAATCGAATTAAAAAACCCTTTTTGAAGTCGACTATGAAGCAAAACATTAATCCTATAATTCACTACAGTTACAATATAACAAGTTTATTTTTACTTTTCAATATTCATGTGTCATGAATGCGACTCATTCTCATCACTCGTTCACTACAGTTTATTGTGAGTTACTCATGCGAAATAGTTATGCATAATTCTCTCGTTCTATGTAACCATTCTTGTTACGTTCCACAATGATGGTATTGAAAGTTGTCCTAGATGACATGCCATAGATGAGATGGCCACCAAGCTTGATGGCATTTACCATCAAGCTTAGTGGTTCATTCAAAAATGATTTATGTACTTATATTACTTATCAATGATAATGAAATCAAATCCAATTCAATAAAAAGCAGTCGGTTATCAATAAGGAAGGAAAAATCCTGCTTCATAACCCGGTTATTTAAAGGGATATTGGTTTTCCATGTTGATAAAATGCAGATAAATTTTTATCTACGAAAAAAGTACATAAACATTTCCAAATAGAAAAATATTCCAAAAATAAAAATAATTACTTTCATTTTGATTTGGTTAGTTCCATCATATTAGGTTTTTTTTTTGCTTGTAATGTAGAGCTGAACTTCAGTACCTTTATTTATTGTTGTAAGTATGCATTAATATACATATTTTGTGGGTATATCCATAATATCTTGTAATGATAACACAATTGTCATAATCAAAGTCCATTTGTATGCAATACTGTACACAATTTCGTCTCAAGTTGATTCCGTGTCTGTGGGTACGTACTAATTCGAGGCCAGACTTGTGCCTAGACAGGCCACGACCTCTTATCTGATAGCAATAGCAACACCCGCGCCGTCTCGCGACCCTGACATCCTTCATTTACGTACGTACTGTGTCATCTGATTAGTGGAAAGGCTGGCCCGTTAGTATCTAGAAGGGGTGTCTTTAATGCAGTTATTGGTTACGCAATAAAAATTGAATATTTTTTAGTAAAAAGAATCTAATAAAAGTACTTTTGAAATGTATCTTTTTATATCCGGTCATTTGGATTGCAGATTCCGTTAAGAAGTAATAACTACTGAAAAGGAAAATAATTGTAGAATATCAACAAAATATAGCTACCATAGATAACATTACATCTACTGCTAAGTACATTCGCTGGACAATAGACAAATTCTATACGGTAGTGTTTGTCCGTTCAATTTATGTATAAGACGGCAATATGGCATATATGAAATATATAAATAAAATATTTTTAAATGCGGCCATGTGTGACGCACGCACATGTCCTTATGTGACACGACAATCCATAAGTAAGGTGTGAACGTCTTTCAATAACATAGGTAATGGCTTGACAACAAGAAATCTTGCTTCAAAAATACTACACAATCTTAATAGTTACAATAATGGTTTACACGTCAATAATAATTACTTTAAATCCAATAAACGTCATACAACCAACAATAACACTAAGTATAAAATTAAATTATTTGAGGTATTTTGTATAACACCGATAAGTTATATCAAAAAATCGTATTTATGGTAACTGTGAAATATTGTATTATGAATACAATAGGTATGTAGTATTAGTAACCTGACTACAGTATTGAATGATAAATATATAAATTTAACCTTTTGTAAGTACGTAAACAACTGTGACAATTGTCATACTTTAATATTGTGTAATAATGACACGCCTCCTTAATCACTTAAAATTTAAAGAAAATTATAATTTCTAAGTTACTTGAAAATACATAATGTAAAAAATCAAGTACTGTATCGTATACTTGTAGTATAAATGTACACTAATAAACGTGTTTGTTAATAAAATAATTAGAATTATAAATATAAATACGTTTACGGATCATTCCAAGACAAGAATATAGCAACTACTGCATATTTCATGTCCTTTTGCCTTTGCACAAATTTATTAAAAAGATACTGCAACAATGCAACTCCGCAGAATATAAATAAATAATACATACATCTCATCCACGTCATGTCACACAGTTGACAAATACAGTTTCTGTTAGTTTGTATTTGCGTATTCTGTAACATGATCTGACGTTACCTTACATTTCTTCTGTTTAATACGATCAATATTGGGAAACTATCGAATACAATAGCTGTAAGGGCTGAGCCCTTTTGCTTTTCTTTTAAGTTAATAATGAGACAAAATTTTACGGGATATTCATAACTAAGCACAACATAATAATATCGTAATAGTTTTATAGATTTAAAGAATGAAATAAATAATAATAATGTAAAGTAATCAGTTCAAAAAAGTGATTTTAGTTTATTTTTGTCTTTATATATAAGTAGGTTATATACAATCATATGCATATATGTAATATAATCATATGCATACTTGATGTTATTTTATATTTATTACCGTAGGTTATTTCATAAATGTGCATTTAAGTTATCCCAGATAAATATTAAATGTGATATATGCTGATTAAATCCAGATGCATTAACAACTCCAGAAATTTTAAATTGTGGATAGTCAACAAAATCTAATACACAGTGGAAAGTAGGCATATTATACATAATAAGGAAACCGAATGCTTAGTCATTTATTTCATATAACAAAGGCGTGCCTACATTTTGTGTAAACACGGTGTTTTTTCCAAACATGTTAAAATATCTCAATGAATACCCAATTAACAACCGGAATAATATGGACAATAACAGATATTAATTTTTTTTTTTTAAACAGGAAACTTATCCCGATTCTTGAACATACAAACAAAGCAGTCATTTCTATGAACTTCATAAATATATGAACATAATTTACAACTCATGGTTTATAAAATTATTGGAAAGACAAAATATACGACTGAATACAGCATTCACAGGGGTTTGATATTTGAGAAGGGAAATATCCCCTTCATTATTGCAATTTTTATATCATTAAATATCAATTACATGCAATAGGTATTGTATGCAAATAATTACTATACATACCATACCTATTAGTTGTTATTCAAATTAAGAAGATTATCAAATTCAAATTAAAGGGGTGATGATAGAAGTTACAGAATCTATGGTAGGTTAGGTACGTGTTGCAGTTTTTGAAATTTCTCCTATGTAAGTAAAGAAAAACAACAACAGTCTTTCCTATCTAAACGTCGTCTAGGTATCACTTTATCAAATACTGTAACCCTCACTGTTTTCAAAAGCTTCGCCTGTTTAACCTCATTAATGTTCTCATGGATGTTTCGTCTAAGGATATCGATAATGGAATATTCATTCTACATTAATAAAATAATAATAATGTAATGTTTTGGTATAATAGTACTACTTCTACTCGCAGTGGTTTAGTCGCTGTTAAATTAATATTCAGTTATAATGACAGATGACTAAGTTAGCCCATACAAGACTCTATATAATTAATTAAATGTGCTTTTTTTATCAGTAGCATATTAAACGACTTTTATTAAGTTTTGTAAATATTAATCTATACTTCTGTTCAGTTAGTCGATCTTATTATTTTTAAACACGAGTTTACTAAATCTCTAAAACATATTCCTATAAAATTCTAGGAAATGTTTCAGGATTTAATATTTCCTCAAAAATATTTGACGCAGTATTTCTACATTTAATGCGTAATTATTCTAGGAATAACAAAAATTTACATGAAAATCGTGTTTTTATTACAGTTGATAATATATTTTTGTACTTTTACTTAAAATTATTATGATCGTGCACAAATAATGGTGTTTGGAAATGTATACATGTGAACCTTATTATTTAACAATACTAGTATATGTATGTATTTACGTTTACATATCAGATTTAGACAAATTAAGTAATTTTAATTAACCAATTTTATAAAAATGGTGTATTACAATTAATTTAAATAATAATAATTATTAAATAACTTAGCAGGATCTTATAATTTTACTCTGTCCGTTTTGGAACATGCTTAATAATTGGCATAATCTTAATTATTGAACTTGGCATTTATATTAATAAAATTAATTAAGTATATGAAATTAAGAATTATTAGTATTGTGTTTATTAATTACTATGTTTATTATTATTATATAAATATATGAATAGAAATAAATCCTATAATTGTTTATTTACAAAGTGATGCTAAGTATAGAAAAACAGATAATATAAAAAATAACATTATTATTTTTCGCACGTAAAGCATAAGTGTATTGTACATAATTGTGACATAAAGAACTATGTTGATGAGTGTTCGAAGCCAAGACTTGAATACAATGTTGTTATTTCTTGCTATATCTGTTTGCTTATTTAATTACAAGTACGGAAGATTTTACATTTGCAGAATACATTAATATCTGGATATCTACTATAATTGTTGACTATCGATATTTTTATAATAAAAACACCGAATTGGACCAGAAAAAGATCAGATTAGTTAGCATACTGATCGTAAAATATGCCATTTAGAATGTCAACCAACGCCCTGCTGTAACCGTAGAAAAAATTTAACTTAGTGCTCTCCAATTAAAAAAATCGCTGTTCTGGAATGAATAATTTATGTATATTGTTTATAAAGGTAATTATATCTATAAAATTGATTTGATGATTTGCCATCAATTTAACGCTAAATTCCATGAGAACCTCTACACATGTATGAGATATTCAGGTGTAGAGATTTTTATATTCTGTATTTATTTATTTAACTTTAATTCTGTGTGAATTAAAATTAAATAAATAAATACAATATATAGTACAGTACATTTGGCGGACTTAACACCATACGGCCTACCTTATCAGTTTTATGTATTTATTACTATGTATTTACTATGTTATGTAGGAGTTGAAATGGTAAAATATACAAAACTAGCGGATATAATTGGAGTATCATAATGGTAATAGCATATTTTAAGGTATCCGTGTTTATTTTCGTATCTTTCTCATCTTTCCATCAGCTTGTTTGCTATCTTAAATAGTACCTGCTTGACAGTAAACTTCCTGTTTAGCCCATACATTGCATATGAGTCGTAGTGAACTTCTTCATTGTAATAAATAGACGAACGACATACTGTGTGGGTAGTTCTGTATTATGCCAGTAGAGAAGTCGTCGTGAGCCGAATGATCAATTGAGCTTTTTGCGTACGCGCATTCAATTACGCAACTGGCGCGACAATTTATTGACGCGGTATATTGAATAACAAAGCTAATGTCTATATTATAATATTACTTAAATAGGTAAATATTTAAAACAACATTTGTTTTTTATGTACTTAATTGGAATTGCAATCAAACTGACGGCTAACCGGTAACCAGTAAGCGGTAGTGGTATATGTACATTCATACAAAAAAAGCAGGGACATTAGGTTATTATGTGATGCTTGTGAAACCCTCATCAGCGTTGTTATTTCGGAGGTCAAAGATGTCATGTCTCTTATCTTGTAATTACACTACCTAATCTCACCCTACAACCGAAACACAGCTTACAAAGTAACCTACTGAAGTAACCACTCGGACGACTTTACAAAGTCGTCCGAGTTTTGTAACTTTGTTTTGTAACGTCATGTGTATTTTTTTCAGAAATCTGTAAGTGTAATATAAAATTGAAGGTGTTAATGATCTATAAATATCGACATCTGTCTAAATATTTGTAGATAACATTTCATGTTGCTACAGACATAAGTAGGTAATAGGACAATAACTTTATTGAATTGACACTTGTTCGCCAATTTCGACAAATTTATTCATTTCTAAGCTAATTTTATATCAGTCACAGTTTGCTATTGAGTAAATTTAAAAATTTAAAAACATGTTTATGAGTTCATTTTGAACTAGCATCGATCTAATCCATTCATAAACATAATCATTGTTAATATATCGGAACAGTAGATATAAATATTCAGATGTAGTTCTATAATTTTATTAGAATATTTAAGGATCAGGTTCTATTAATTGCCAAAATTCCATTATGTTTTATTTATTTTTATACTTAGGTATTCCACTTTCTGCTATTTTTGTAACAGATATCTATTTTATTATATCTATTAAATACAAAAGCGAATGTTAAAAGCGTCGCGCCAGTAAACAGTAGTTACATATTAATTAACATAAACCGGATAGTTTAAGATAAGTAACGAACATTAATGAAATCAGATAGTTATTTGTATCTATTGACACGTTTTGATTTCACGTAATTACGTCAAACGTACGTCACCGGGTGAAAATGTAGATATCGAATTTCTACGAATGATGCTATCACGTTTGTTGTATGCGCAGGCGCTGCTCATTGTGGGATTATGAAACGCAGTGGTTTGTTTGACGTCAATGGCGCAGCAGCGGCCGGGGCCGACACAGCTCAGCGCAACCCTGCACTTTCTCTTCACTTTGAGTAACCGCTTTACGTGGGAACGTGAGGTTTGCGGTCGTTTACCTAAACCTGTATTGCGCACATTAAACTCATGATTATGAGTACATATTTCACTTATACAGTGTTATGTAATTAACTTGTTCTTTTACTGATACAAAATATTTTACATTTATATTTTTCCGTTTAGATATTTACATGAATTAAATGTCTACATAAAAAAGATCTTGAAATACATAACATACACAAAATTTACGTGAACAACGATCTTGTAAATAAATAAGTGGCGATAAATAATATTTTAGAGAATATATTTAAAATATTAATTGTTGTTTATAAATATTCTATATCATACTTATCGTATTTTGTATAATTTATCTTAAGTAAATATAATCCAGTCCCCATTTCTATGACAGCGCTGTTTGAAGATAATAATAATATAATCTATTTCAATATGTATTGGAATATGGGCAGTGGGACCTAAGTCCTTTTGAAAATGCAAATTTGATAAATATCAATATTCATGTGGAAGTAATTTGATATCTAAATGATTCAAATCTCTACACAAACACTATGAGTTATGAGATCCTAAATATGTTTGTTTTGACAGGAAATTCATATTATTTAACATTTATGTAACTTCTATTTCTTACACGTATTTGTTATACGTGTAACAAATAGATTCTAATGACCAAATGAATAAGGTACTTTTATCAACCATGCAAAAATAACCTGTTTGAGAATTTCTTCCCAGTTTACTTGCGCATAGTTTCACAACCTCAATCTCTCTTTCTCTTTCTCAATATCCTTGAGAAAACAAGGGCGCCCCTAGTACCAAAAAAACATCTAAGGACAAGTGTACCTATGTAATTTATCGACTTTTTCTAAATACCTGTAATAATTAGCGTAAAGAGGCCAATAAAATCAGATACAATGCCGGAGCAATATTGATGATTATAGAATCAGCTCCGATTATCTAAACTCAAAAGGCGAAGTTGGAATAAAACCGGAAAGCTTCCCAGCACTTGATTCGCAGTCGCAACACACGACACTGAAATCGGTTTTAGTAAATACCTTTCGCCATTTACCTCAAATACCTTCAAATATATAGTACCTACGTGTATGTAGGTTAACAGTAATCTATACTTGTTGAACGCCTTTATAAACACTAGCGCTGTTGCAAACACGGCTATTTATGGTTGTTTTATATTAACTACAGAATTGGACCTGTTCTTGACGTCAATGCAGAAGAAGAAGCCAGTTTAAAATAGTGGCATAAATTACTTCAACACCGTTTTTTTTAATGCGATATAGTCGTATTACACCTTTTAATGTTTCATATCTGTTTTTAGCGTCGATTTGACAAAAATACTCTCCTAAAATTTAAACAATTTTCATAAACTCTTCTAATAATATTTTATCATATAAATTTAATAAATAAACATAAATATTTGTATATGTGTTGTACACATATATATGTATTCATTCATCATTGTTTTTACACAACACCATCAACGTAAGGAAATATCTAGTTCCATAAGGATGGGATAACGGTTTTCCTTATGAATATTAGTAGTATCGCGATACTTTATGTGATCTATGTTGTTTTATTAAAAATCCGTCTCAACTGTTACAACTTATAGTTTAGCGATGAAATATTGTCTTAAACGATTTTAAAGAAAAAAATAACTTATAATTTTAAATTTACACAATATATCGATCCAATTCTCTGTTTGTAGATACAATGTAGGTTATAAATCAATACGGTTGGTGATAGCATTTGTTATTCACAAGTGCATAATGACAGCGTCGTTTGTAAAAATCTCAGCAGAAAAAGTCAATGTTCATTGCAATGTTAATCACAACAATTATGTCATTAAATTACATACAATTATGAAATCTTTAATGTTAATAAGGTAATATAAAATACAATAGAAATATAAAAATGATGTCAATGAACTGATAAGTAATGACGTTTATAGATGTATACCTACATATATTTATTCTGCGTTCCCTGAAAACTTGAGATATTAAAATATAGTCCATATGAAATAAGTTAGTTTTCCTGTTCATTTTATTTCATCTGACAGTTCAATAAAACAAAGATGAACATACACACACAGATGTAATGATGTACCTACTCGTAATATCTCTTATTAAATCATATCACATAATTCTCCTAATAAGCTCACTATGAGTCACTTAACAGTATCTATATTATTTATATATAATATTTGACTATGAAGAGAAAAAAACATCTGGCAATATGTATTTGACATACCAGTTTGGTAGTATTTAATTATAATTATAGCCTAATTAATAGTATTCGCATTAGTAGTATTACTAATATATGTGAGTTTAACTACATTCTATCTATTTTAGCTGATATTCTGCTAGCGTTTACCATCAGTAAGGCGGGATCACAAGAGACTGACCTATCCAACACCCAGCAAGGAATCTCGAGTTAACATATTCTCGTGAATGAAACGATAGAAAATGCTTGTATTGTATTATGAGGAAAACAATAAATACTACGAAGTCATCTAATTCTCAAAATCTGAATTTCCAGTTTCCATAAAGATATTTATTATGAGGACGGAATTAGTATAATATCTGTATATGGTAGCAACATACATTATATCTTGACCTTACTTACTTAGATGACCATTATGGTGACAATTACTGCTCTAAGTCATTCCAGGAACTTTACATCATTTTTGTTTATTATACAACTATTTTAATAATAGTTGAACACTTGCATAATTGTGTAAAAATTACGGGCTAATTTACTAATAATTTCTGAGAGGTAGCGTTGATTATTAGACAGACATTTTCTTATCAGTTTCAGCCGCTAAGCATCTTGCTTAATTGAAGGCTGAGATAAGGCATGATATTACAGGATAACATATTGTCCCACCACTATATTGTACCTATAAATTACTATGAACTGTTGATTTAAACCAACATAAATTTTACTATTTTACCAGATGATTACTTATAAAATCAAGTAAGTATATGTATTTCTTTTATTTATTTCTGGCCACGAGCTTCAATGTTCTCAAAAGAGAGATATTTTACAGGGAAATTATAGAATATGAACCTTATAAAACAACACAAACCTTTTGTTACTTAAGTTACGTAAAAGACGAATAATAACAAATTAATTTATACCATTAATTTAATCACTAATTTAACATAGCATTCTAACCCTGAAAGAAATTATTTAGAAGCTGACTGTAAACTAATTTGTAACAAGGTTTCATCTGCGTCACTGAGCGAGAGTGATCGAGATTGAGCACTCTGAAATCGCTGCCGGACAAAGGAATTTCAATACTAATTTTACATGTATTTTATACTGGAATAATTCATATTATAGGAACATTATTCTGGGATACATTGAACCCTGGTCGCTCCACGCGCCCTCGATCGTCACTTGTCTTGGTCGTAATGTGTAAATGAATTGTTTTCACTGTAATATGCATTAACATTTTATGCGAACACTACCGACAAATCTTGAAATAGACTAGTGCCGACTTGTCTCTCTTATTTTAGGTCTTCAAGTACAAATATAATTAAAATTTCTATAGCAGTTCCAAGTACTATTAAAAGTGCACGTTGTAAAATTTTAATATACTGAATATGAGTATTTTTAGGAAAGTGCATCACAATACAATGTGAACCTTAAATTCAATTCGACCAATCGTGTCGTGTGTGCTCACGATTTACGGGACGCCCGGTCTTTGGCCGAAGCCACGCTGAATATGCAGCACCATTCCTTTAATATTTAATAGGAAACTTTTTCAAATACTCCCAAGCGACAATCAAAGCGATAATGAAATGTAGATGTAGCCGCCGGGCGATTGACCTGCCGCCCTGCCCCGACGCATCGCTTGGGGTACACATATTATAGAAAATTTCCTGCTTCCGTTCCCCACGCCATAAATATAACTCGCAGACTACATAAATTTAATATTTCAACACTGAATATATCAAAATTATTAGAATATATATATATTTTTAGTTGTAACAAGAAATTGTGATATCCTATTGCAATTATATATTGTATATATGTATATATTGTAATAAAAGCATTGTATATAATGCAAATACTTTGATTCATGCAACAATTTTTTTACAGTGTATAAAATTTACTTTATTTCAGAATTTATTCAAATATATCATAAAATGAAGGTATCATTTTGTAAAATTCAAATTAACAGTTTCTCACTAAATAGGTACATACTTATGTTAGTTTATACGGTTCATACATATTTAAAAACGGCAGTCCGTCTTTCTGTTTCTTCTTGAAACGGCTCGATAGATTTTGACGGGAATTCGAATACCAGATGACTAACGTTATAATGAGTAGGTAACTTAAACTACCAGTACCTATTTTTAAACTCTTATTTATTTTAATAAAAAAAGGTTATATCCACTCGGAAGTAGTTTCGGGTAGTTAATTAGTAATAAAACAACTAGAGTAGTACAACAGAAGAGGCACATCTTTTGTCTTTATTAAAATTTATTTTAAATGCCATAACATTCAGCGCTACTGACCATTACAAAAGAACACGTAATAATATATTATACCTATATTTCGAGAAATAGAAAAGAATAACCCACATACTACCCCAGTACAACTATAGTATATTTATTCTGCGTTGCTAGAGGATGGTAGGCGTCAGTTTTCAGTAAGATAGTGTATAATATTAACCATTAAATAATTATATTTCCATTAACAGTGTGTAGAAAATAGAAAGATGTAAAACATGTAGATAGCATGTCAAAAATAAAATAAGTATTTTATTAAAATTACTCTTATTATTACTATTGATATTAGTGAATAGTGATATATAATCCTTGATGTTTACTAATGAAGTTGATAAGTCGACGCACAGTAAACCAAAATATCAATCAATCAAAGTTCAAATAATCAGTGTTAAAAGCTGTGCTTGTATTATAGTTTTTGCTAAACAGTTATTTAAGTAACCAACTAAACAAGCTATGAGTACATTTACAAAATGATTTGATTATTATGTCTATAAAGTTTTTAATAGTGACTTTAATTCCAATGCAAGTATTTTAAATTTTGAAAATATAGTAGATAAGTTTTTGAAGTTTTCTGGATAAAAGTCGGGTTAGTACTAGTGTACTAACCCGACTTTTATCCAGGCCTAGTAGGCCACAATACTCTGAAATTCATAAACTCAGAATTAATAAGAAATTATTAAATACAATACAAGTGTGCTATAAATCAACTTATGTCAGACATTCTATTTTAAGATGTTTCTAATTAAAATGCTCTTTGTGAAACACATTGCCCTCGCTTCAGCGTGGTATTCAAATAAGACATAAATAAATCAAAATGTAAGGTATACTTTCATGAATTGCAAAATTGCTTACATATGTTTAGCAATTCGCATTCTTTAAATAATAATTAAGTACCCAGCTCAATTATGCGGCTTCTTTTCTGAAATGCGTCAAAGGCGGCGGTCAAAGATTTTATATTTGCAAACCGGAGTGGTATCACCTTTGCATGACATTCATATTCCTACCTCTATAGAAATTTTAAATTACTGTTTTACATATTGCTCAGTGGCTGAAAGTTCAAATATTTAGCAATAAATACATATCATCTATGTTTAGTATTCAATATAAGTACTTCATATTGTATTACTTAATACAAAAAATCATTGTTGGTTATTTGTTCTCAATAAAATTTCCGAAATTTAATGTCATAAATTAGATAGCAAAATAGGATAATTGGTATTAATATAACACTTGTACGGTTCGGCTGCCATCGGTAAAGTGGGTAACATATGGACTATAACCCACATACTACAAGTATAAATGGAATTCCCTGTATATATTTATGAGAATCGTTATCACCTGACCTCGCCTGTTCTTCTCGACATCATATAGGCTCCCACTATATAGCAGCAGTCTATACATACAAAAACATTTGCCATGGTTTCATGAATCGGATCAGCGGAATTCTGACATTCTGAAATTACAGCGGTTCAAACAATATCTTATATATATTATTATAATATATATATCAATCAAAACGTGTATTACCTTATCTAAAATTAATAAAAGTTGTGGGCAATTGACTTTCAGGCCAATATCCATAAATATTATCATTAAGTGCAATCACTTTACATATATTACCGGCTGGTTATAACTGGTTAAATCTAATTATTTAAATATTTTCTAATGTAACATATGACTGATTGTTTTCCTAAGAAAAGAGACTTTCTAAAAAAACTAAGGAAGTTAAGGACTAAATACAAATATTTTATTCTAGAATTTTTATTGACAAAACGTACTTTGACATTATAATTGTAAATACTAAGTAAAAAACTATTTAGTATTTGATAAGGTATTTCTATATTCTATTAAAAAAACCTTTTTCAAACTAGTTTACACAACTCTATAGGTAAATCCCATAGAATTTGGGGTGAAATTGTAGCTTATGCCAGTCACTAATCAATTGGAAATGCCACGGTAAATATTTAATTATAAAAAATAAACAAGATCAATGTCATGGATTAATTGTGTCATATATTTATATTTGTCATAATAATAATATTACATGTCAGGAAAATTATTAAATTATATCAGTCCTATTTTTATATCACATTTTAATTTGTAAAGCAATTTATAACTACTGTACCTTTTTTTATAAATAAATTTTAATTAATTTCATTTCATATTCATAATTAGTATGACTTTTTTGTATGCCCTTTTGTTATTGGTGCAACAAAGTATTATTATAGTAATTATACATAATCATTCTAAAGGAAAATAAAAACAGGTGTTTTTATTTTACCTTTTTTTCCATTATAACCAATTAGCTGACTATTTGTTTACAAAGTCAATATGTATTTTACATTTTATAAACCTAAAATTTGTTAAAATAAAGTCCTTCTACGTTTGTTTATGTGTATATGATACATCTAATTTATCAGCAATTCTTATATTTACACCTTGTATGTACTATATGTAATAGATAACTATATCGGCTACATTTACTTCTTACATTGCTGTTTCGCCGTAAAAGAAACTATTAACCTATTTAGATCTACTAATTAGACTATTATTACTTGGGATTAGAGTTCGAGAGTTAGTGGAAAGCGAAGTTATGATTTTTCTTAAATATAAGATATAATGTTTGTACGACAAAATCTTTAATATTTAAACTGCAGTTCATTTGATTCCCGGCTCAAGTAAGATTTAATAAATCTGTAAATGTTCTCTAATAATAACATAACACTTCTTTAAAAAATACTGTTAGTTTCAATATTTCTATACTATATGTATATATTCTGGGACCGTACGATTTTTCATCTTGTACAACAAGATACAATATTTAAAATTGTTCCATGTATTTTAATCTAAAATAATGCTTATATCTTATCTTAATAATATCATTGCTTATATCATCGAAATTAGCATACAAAATATAGAGGCTAAGAACACTGTCCATATACTATACATTCATATCGGTCAATATAAATCCTGTATGTACCTACCTATATCATAGGTAGGTACATACATGATCATCCAAATCAAACAATGATAAACAACGACCATTGACGTCATTGATTGTAACATCTCGCTCATTATTTATTTAATGTACTGCTTTGAACTAGTGCATTACATTTACTATGTTACATATACGTATAGTTAATTTTTAAGTATGTCTATGTTTAAACTACTAAGTACGATGAATTGGCAATTACCATAAAAGAAAGGAATAACCGTTATTAATTATGCTTTTAAGGTTTTGCAGTTATTTTGATCCTTACGGTAAGTTTACATATATGAAAAAAACATTAGATATCATCATTAGAAATCTCTACCGTCAATCTACAATGACAAGCAAAATGTAGTGAAGAATATATTTTTCACAATTTTCTATTTCAACTAGAAATTACCATATTATCCAGTAAACATATCACCGACTCAGCACTCAGCACGCATTGGACACGTGTCATCGAACGCGCATCGTTTAATATTTCAACTAGATGTCACACCCAATTATAATTTAACCCGCGTTTAACCCCAATTGCTTAGGTATCAGACGTACAATTTGGTATACGTCACACGACTTACACGGTTATTTCACGCTCTTGATTTATGCTAGAATGTTCCAGGGAGAATATCCAAACCACAGGATTCCGAGCGATTACCACGATTGTTGTGGGTTTCACTTAACTAATTTCCGGTGACGGCGACGCCTCCATACTTGCATACAAATTGGTCGAATGATAATAATGTTTAATTTTCTACTCAGCTTTAATATGATACTTCCATTTGGCATCAAATATTTTATATCAGGATCAGGTTACGCATATCTCAAATAAAAAATTTACAAAATCACTGACGTAGATATATACGATGAAACGTGTTGAGACAATTCACTCAATGATTGTGTTTCATTCACGTGAACATGATATCTTAAATAATAATAGACATGTTAAGTCATTAATTGGCTCGTGTACATTATTAATAGATAGACTATTACAATGATTATTATAAAAGGCATAACAATGTCTTTTTTTGAAAAGTTTAGATTAAAGAGTTCTACAGTATTTTATATAAATATATATTGTATACTTGTTTTCAGGTCTTTCCATCTTTCATATTTATTTGTGATCCGCTGTTCAAACCCTAAATGTGTTCAAGTAAATAGATATTAATTATACCAGTACAAAATCCTTGTATATTACAGAAACTAGTTAAATGTACGATTTAACCACCCCGCACGGCCATCAATTGACTTAGAAACCATTAGTAGATTCCCCAATTGTTACTGTCAGTCGATACATAAATATACTTTTAGATATACCAACGAGTACATGGAATGAGAGTACTGATCGCTCCTACAATATAATTTAGACATATGTGTTTTAAAATTAGGAGACCACTATTCTTTAAAATTTAAACTAAGTAGACACAAAAAGTATGTTACTTTCGTTTCTACTTGTATTTATCTGGCACAACAAAGAGCGGTTCTTCATTTTTGTTCAAAAATAGACATTACAGGACTGTGGCAGTTATTTTAATGATCAACGCACAGTTCAGATACGTGACATAAAACACAACCTAAAACGAGACGTAATAGGTTGTAATAGGTAATTCTAGTTGTTGATGTTATCGAAATGTATGTAGTTACATTCGTTGTAACAAACCTCAGGTTTACAATAAATAAGATGGAACTGCGCACTATCTTGATTATACGAGGAAAAAATATCCTTTACGCAACATACAAATCATAATAAACGGAATTATGATGACATTGACATAATGGGAAACAGGAAATGCCCTCCTATCGTATGATACACGCTACCCTATAAATAAGTAGTAACATGTACATACATATGTACCTACATAAATAGTACTAAATAATCTGACCTGCTTTGCACGGGTAAATAATAACTACCTATATGTAAAATTCTAAAAGATTTTAACTACTAAACCGTATATGTCGGTGATACGTTACTTTATTTTATTTTTATTTATTAGTTTAACTTAATTGCACACAATATAAAATATAGTACAGTTTTCGGCATTTTCTACCATAAGTGGTGTGGAGAGAAATTACTTTAACAGCTTTATCAGCTTGGAGTAGAAGTTAAAAAAATGGTTTATTTTTTTATTTTTTCTTCAAGAAACCTACCAATAAACTTAGAAAAATTACACGTGTTGACTTCATTATTGACAAAAGGTCTAAGCACCAATTTATGGTATAATCCTGTAAAATAAATGCATTTCATATTTAAGTATGGACTCCATAAACAATAATAAGAATATTTTATAGTTCCTAAGTTGTCTATATTATTCAGTAACAATGCTATTAATATTGTTTACCTAATATAACTAGTAATATTGTACTTTTCTTTAAAACAGCTAGACTAACCAGATTTACTCCTCCTATCTCTATACCCTCTGTGTCATCGAACTATAGGCAAAACAGTTATATGTGGCGAGCAATAAATGAAACAGGGTAATAGATATATGTAATTTGTTTTCTAATAGAATAACTTCAGCGAGAAACATGATAAGCAAGCAATTCTTTGATTTCTAAGCACTATATTTAATAATGCAATTTTTTTTATTTCAAATCGTTTGTTTTCTTATGGGTTTCCGCACCTATTTTTCCTACTATATTATTATTAATTTTTGATATTAAGATCTTATAACGTCTCTCGTGTTAGTACTGTGAATGTGTAACTGTTGGTGGCTTCTCTGTTTTAATTATATTAATTGTTGTGTTTAGTCAATAGTCTCGGTATTCCAAATATAAATAAAAAAAAAACAATGTCCTACAAACTAGACAAGGCTCAAAATAAATCTGTGTATGAGTATCTCAGAATAAATGTATATACATACGACCTCGTGAGTATAAGTAAGGATAATAATATTGTTTTTATTATTATAAAAGACAATAAAACTTTAATTAGCTACTAAATAAAAGGATATCACCGCCATAGTGCGTAATCGTCCCTAATATAAAATATATTTTTGAAAGCATTTTCCTTGTTTTTATTTAATTTATGAATTATTTGAAACGGACATTTTACGTATATGGTTGTCAAAAGTACCTACCTATTTTATTCGTATAGTAGCTTACAAATACTTGATAATTTTGTAGGCATTCAATTAAAAGTATATCTAAATACTGTTTATACTAATTCTGTTATATATATAATATTTTTCATAATTTAAATCCATAATTCCTAACAGGCATAAGAAACGAAGACTGGAATAATATTTCTAGTAAGAAAAGTCCACGTCACTATATTTTACATTATGCTTCTTAGTGTACATTAAACTAATCTTTATATATACTACGTTTTCTTTAAATTAGTTACAAATAATACAGGCTAAAGAAATTTCTCTATAAAAAATTGTACTTATTCATAAAAATATATAAAATATAGGTACTGTCACGGCTTTTATCTCAGATGGGATCAGACGCATTTTCTATTGTGGACGTAGTGATGAACGCAACATTTAACAAATCCACATTTCGCAGAAATACAAAGTTTTTTACAGTATTGCTCAGATTCGAACTCATGGCTACGTTTGGTAGACCAAAAATTTGAAAGTTCGATTGAGACTTCGCAGTCAGAGTAGTAACCTAAGCCACGATCACATTATACTTATTATTCTCTTAATTTTTACAGTACGTGCAATAAAAAGTTATTTCAACTCTGGCAACTCCAAAGGAGTTGCCAACCCTACATACATTGTTGGTGAGACAAAGCCAACCCATGCGAGGGTCAGTGATGCATCGCTTGCATAATGCATAGTCTCCGGACAGGAGTGCATTTACCCTGGGACGTCTGCTTTTTTACTTGATCCCGGGTCACGAACATTGCCCTTTGCCCCATACTCGTAGGTTACTTGAACAACAATGCCGCTTGCCTTATTATGCACCGAGTCCGTAACAAAGTTGTACGGTAAGTCGTATGGCTAACGTCGCAATTCCTCACCTCCATAATGAGGAAACCGTCACAACTACTAAAATTTATTTGCGATCTCTGAAATAATATTATATGACATATGATATATTTTTGAATTTATTTATAATGGATATAGTAGCAGAATTATGTGCAAATAATAAATGTAATTCTAAATTCACATCATATTGGCAGTGAGCTATACATACAAATTTCAAAAAATTGTACATACATCTGATACATAAAAAGTATCATTATTATTATTTAGAATGCAAAACTAACTATTAAAATGCGTTCAATTTTGCATTATAATAAAATAAACTTTCTTAAATGAATTTTGAACGTACAATTGTATACTTTCTGTAGTTGTGAAATAAATTGAAGAAAGATTGAATAAAATAATAGGTGCTACTGTTATACATTATTATCATATATATATTCTACTATTATACTATTCTGGTTTGTTGACCAAGTACCTGGTATCTTATAACACCAAATATATAAATTTGCTTAATAGGGCAATGTGGACCATTAATTCTGTGTATGGCAAGTAAGTAAATAATTACAATCTGTATATAGTAGAAGAACTATTTTTAGCAGCACATTTGTGTATTCCATGCTGTGTTAATTTTCTTAGAATATTAAACCATATAAGTGGATCTTACCGTAAGAATAAAAAACAAGGAGAATTAGATTTTCTTTAGTTGTTTTTGTCTAATTTGTCTGTTTATATACATTACATGTACAGCACATGATGTGAAATTAATTACGTACTGTAAAAATAAATATAATAGTAATAACTAGACTAATTAAAAGAAGGGACCCATCGGATCCGAATATATAATATTTGTGTCGCCCATAAATTTACCGAAAAATAAAAAATATGACTAATCCTTGTAATCCCTACTTGCATCCTAGTTCGTAATTTGTCGCGTTAAGTTCATGTCCATGTGTGACGGTCACGGTAAAGTTCAATGCAACAGCAATACATATGTCCAAATATATGCAATACATATATTTACACATACATACAGAAAATTTCTACTGAGACTGCGGCTTTATAAATATCAATACATATTCTATCTAATATAGTCCCTTCTACTCACAACCCAAAGATAATTGCAAATCTGTGACAATATACGAGTATATGGTGTTATAGCTCCCAAACTGTTGGAGAGAGACATTCAGAGATTTGAAGACTATCAACTCAATTTCTAGTTAATTAAGGGGGTTCACCAAACTCTAATTCTAGTTGACGAAGGAGCTTAACCAACTTTTATGTCAGAGGTTTTTAATTTACTTGTACTTTTTAGAAAAAAATGGTTCAAACATTTAGCAGTAAAATATTACAAACGTAATTATAGCAGCTACCAGCCATAATATTAATTTAATAACACATTTTTAATTGCCATCTAATTTATTACTGGGAATGGTTACTTTAACTTTTACTCTTATTTATTTCCCTCCATCCAATTTCTTATAGATATCTCTAGAACCTAATTTTTACCTAATTAAATTTGGCTAAATTATTCTGCCTCGCAGATTAATCCTTCAATATGTAATTTTGTTATTATATCCATAATTAATGTTTTGACTTTAGTTTTAATTATCACCAGTTGTTCCAATAAAATATTTTATATTTGAAAGATTTAACTAGAGTTCGCTAGAATTTATTTGAACTTATGTAGTTTCCTACTTTTCATAAACAATATGTAGGGTATGAGAAGTTTACGTCTAATTGTTATTGCTAACTGCGTACATTTAACGTACGATGTACTGAACATCTGCTGTTCTTTATCTATTTACCATAATTTTTATCAAAAATATTTACAGCACAGGTATCATAACAAAACCACGTCAATAAGGCTCAAATACGATGCCTACATTATATTATTTAGTTGTACATATTCTCTTATCTATGGTTCTTCATAGAAATAGAGTTTTCCAGTTCCAGTTCAGATGCTTAGTAGGTTTGGCCACGAGAATATATGCCATGCAAGTTGAATTATTAGGTAACTATTGTATAGTTATAGAACAGTTAACTTTGTACAAAAATCTTACTCTCGAATGATTACTAAAATTCATAATCAGACCATCACTTTTTTATTGACTTAAATTATTGCAAACCAGGAGATGTCGACTTCAATGGAAAGAACGGCCGGTCTATCATGGGAGGGTCAATGATGCATCGTATGCATAATGCATGGTATCTGGAGAATAGAGCGTTTACCCCGCGGTGTCTGCATTTATAACACCATCCCGGGTGATGGGTCGTTGGCCTTTACCCTATAGGTGTTATTGTTACTGCTATACAGTTTACTTTTCTGGATTTATTTTCCTTATTTATTGACACTTTAGCAATACTGCAGAAAAATGCATAAATTACAGTTGAAGTACCAGAAATCTATATTTGATACGCCTCTACGATATTTGACTATGTCTTGAGTGAAAATCTAGGAACAATAGACTCTAATTATTGTAGTATAATATTTTTTGTGTAAATATAGATTATTCACTACTTTTTAAATATTTATATGGTGCAGATGGCCTACATTATAAGAGTAAATAAGAAAATATTATAATATAAAGATTGCCATTTAAACACTTAAACAGAATATATGAATAAGATGTAAGTTTTTATAGAATAGAATTGAATAGAAAATCATTTATTCATATAAACTTACATTGAAGCACTTTTGAATAGTCATCACAGTTTTTTCAATCTACCGTTCATTTGGAAAGCTGTCTCATCACAAGAAGAACGAGCTAGAAACTTGTGTGTTGCTCTTTTAAATAATTTTATTGTTACTTTACATTTTAAGTAAAAAGTAAAGTATGTGAAAACAAACTACCAATTAGCACTAATTCAATTAAATACTCAAATAGAAAAAAATATGAAATATAGAACCAACTGGTTAAGCAACTAATAAGAGTAAATCAGTCGTAAGAATTAGAGCAGACCAGTCCCTACAAGCAGCAGTATGACGTTTAGTATTATGTTGCTACCAAAATAATTATGCGTTGATACAGAAATAAATACAATACTGAAAACTTCAGTTACACTTATAATCAACAGACAGCAACGGTAATGGTGCCAAGAGTACAAATACGTTTTCTAACAATTATCTTTTACCTAGATGTTCTATATTGGTATACCAACATGAGTTGTGTGTATGCAATTACAGTGTGATTGCATATACTCAAGTTACCAAGTTACATAGGAAAATACTTTGTACAAGGTTTATCTTGGTCAAAATAATTAATAAACAGTACGAGAGTCTACATAAATAACAAGTAATTTCAATAGAAAGTCATAAATACAAAAGATTTCCTCGATCTTTACCTAAAACATCCGAGTTACATGTTATTACCTTAAGTTAACGAATGAGGAAAACCTTATTGTTTTTCGGAATACGATATATTAATAATCAATTATACAGACCGCCCTCTGCTCTTAATCGGTATTGGCACACTTGTATCCAGTCACGTACGCTCCTTCCTAATTGATTTTCTAAAACGACACTATCGCTAATGAGACCAATCATATTGTAATCTCGCACTGCCCCTAATGGCATTTAGCAATATTTTTAATTGATCGATTGGTACAACCACATAATGTAATTAAGTATTGACGTACGTCTTCTGACCAAGTTTAAAAAACTTTATGCGACATGTGACCATTTTTTTAATGTCATTGTTATAGAAATTATTCATAATAAATACTTATTTATCACAATTATATTTTACACAAAGTCATGTACTTCTGTCGCCAAGCAGTTTATTTTGTAAATTGCCTTTTGGTTGAAGGGATACATTGCAATGAAATTACAAGGCCTAACGTTTTAGATTCCGAGATCTGCATGAAGAATATATGATAACGTGATATTTCTAGTGCTCTTCATGTTTAGACACGATGATTGGCACTCACTATTAGAAAGAAAGTTAGCTTGGTCAACCTGTCGGATAAAAAAAGATGACAATAAATCCATAAATCCATCAGAGATATATTCTAAGAAAATGTGTACATATCATATACATGTACGTCTAGAATTGTATCTTGCATTTTGAAAAGTAAACAAACTCTGTCGTAGCTTGGTGATTAAAATTACATTGATACATTTTTTTATTTTCCCGACTGTAGTTTCACTATTACAATTCTTCAATAAATCAAAAGGAAGTCACACTTGCGTGCTACGAGTTTTATCTTTTTCTAGCAACAAAATAAATAAGAAACAGTTCGAACATACTTTTTTTAAGTGGCTTTAGAATATGATTATTCCGTTTGTTAATTTGTTTATATCTTTTTAATCTATAGATTAATTGAATGTAAGTTAGAATTTTTTAAATGCATATACTAACTTGTTTTATTAGGTAGCATAGATAGAAATAGCAGTTCGAATTTAATATTAGTGTAATAAAGTTACTATATATATGTATAATGTCACTTACCTATATAAGTGGTAAAATACAGATTCTTAATGACTTTTTTTTTATTTATAATAGAACCTAGAAGCAAGAAAGTAGGAAACAACAATAGCTAATTATTTCATTGTATAATTGCTCGTAGTGTAATTGTGTATTTCTGCATAAATCTTAATGTGATTAGCTGAAGCACGTGCTACAAGCCTGTACTAGAAGCCTACGTGACCGATGGCAGGCTGCGAGCCCTACGCCGACCTAGCCCTAATGAAACGCATTTAGGTTCCATTTGGTGACCGGCTTCATAATGATGATGATTTCTGACAATATACCGGGGTTTCTATTAATAAATGCTTATTTGTTATCTATAATATGAATAGTTGAGGTTATTTAATATGTCATCAGACTGTCCTATTTTGGTACTATCGCTCTAAATGACCTATATAAAAATTCCAGTAAACTAGACCCAGATGAACAGTTTTATTTATTTTACGTGCTCTGATGGGTATATTAACAGAAAAAATGTATTGCTTTGCGTAATTGCTTATTTTTACTATAATGATTTAGTTAAAGTAATTAACCAACCTTCAGTTGTATATAATATATGTACATATTCTTCTTACAAAAACATAATCCAGTCAATATAGTGAGGATTTTATATAAAAACTACATATTTCCAGAAATAGTAAAGTGTAAGATTTCGTTATTATGCAGTACTTATACAAGTTTGAAGTAAAAAAACAGTTTTATTCATTCTTTTGTAGTTGGGTAGAGTTATTTGCGCAACAGAGCAGCTCCCACATTTGTATTCAGTATTGTGTACATCGTGAATGTGATTAACTTCAGATCATCTCATTAAAAATGATTGACGTCATAACATTGTGTCCATCAGCACTGATAGTATAATATGTATATATATATAAGTAGACACAACAAATGTAATAGTTTAAATTATAGTAAAATTTCTAATAGTACAAAACGAAATTGTTAATTTTGTCAGCTTATTTCTTCCACAGATGACATGATATTATATAGTTCTTCTTAAAATATATGTATTAAAAAAAATTATAATCAACATAAATACAGATTAAATGGACTACAGATTAAATGAAGCACTAAATCACTAGCATAATATGGCAGTATTAGTATATTCAAAAGCCCTACTAGCGGGCTACTCAAATCAATACTCCAATAGACTATTGCTATTAAGTATCAACAATATATGCATCATGACTAGGGTCCTCACTGGACACCGCAAATTAAATAAATACATGGGGAATATACGCCTTAGAGAAACAATAAATCTACAGATTTCGCCAAGAAGAGGGAACGCCACTACACATCCTGTGTGGTTGTAGCCCACTCATGAATAACCGAAATATTTCCTTTGGAAAGTATACGCTCTACCTTGAGGAGATCAAAATCATCACTCCAAAGAAAATCCTTAAGGAGAATATAAAAGGATGATCACAATAGATCTATGAAAGTCGAAGTGTTACAAGTAACTGAAAGAAGCCCAAAACCCCCAATAATAAAAAAATACAGATTAAATAAATACATCAACATCATATTGCTGACATCCATAAGGTATCCATTAAGTTGACCCTTCAGCTGAAATACAGTTGACATACAAAATTGCTTAGCGGTTGAAGTACGTAGACAGAACTACCCTCGTAGAAGACTTTTTATAAAGTCTACTTTTTATTCTTACATTATATATTTTTAATTACTTGACATGACGGAGCAACATTATAAGAGCCCTTAATGTCAGCGTAACAATATGTTGCGACACGTCTCCTACAACAAACTTGTGGGAAAATATACAATATCAAAGTTCGTTGCTATGTCACTTTGATCAGGCACATAACCATCGCACAATAATATTATATATATATATATATATAACTCACAATTGTTAGTGATATTAATTCCTCTAATAATTTTATTATAATACAGACAGTAAGAGTTCACCGTTCATCCTGTTAGTGAAGTATAATAATAAAAAAATAAATCTCTGTTATTTATTTTGTAAGCTTTTGATTTAATTCACTTTATTTCTCTCCATGAAATTTGATTAGTATTATTTATTCTAATTGTCTGTTGTCAATATTGTGGGGGTGTTGACCTGACTACCAAGAATTGAATTAGCCACAATATTATGCAGTGTCCAGCGGCATTAAGTGGAAGAAATTTAGGGTTGCCGACCATACGCTAGAAGGAAACGATAAATTTTGACTCTGTGTTTTCTATTAGTGATTAAATTAATTCCTAAATGTTAAATATAAATTTTCAGTTGCAGTCTCAGAATTCTATTTACTCTTAATTACCATAATACATACCAAGTTTAAATGAGTTTGAGTTGGGCAAATTTAAGCCCAAGTTTCTTATTTTTATTGTATATTTATTTATTGAGTCAAAATATTACACATTAACTTGGGTATATACCCACTATACCCGAAACAAACTTCAAATAGATAAATCTGGATATTTCTTTCTGCAATAGTTAGAGTGTCCTTCCTTGTTAGTCGATACTTATATTGTTATGACTAATATCAGTTTACATGTATAAATTCGTATACAATAATATCCTCTAATGAAGCTGTATATTGTTATATATTAGTTTCATTATTATATTAGACTATATATACATACTTACAGATATTTCTATGCAAAATAGCTTATTTAGGATCCGTTTCTTATATATTGGCTAATTGGTATAAGTCAGGGCTATTTTTGATAAATAATAAATTCTGTAAGTAGGTACCTACCTAATTTTGATTTAACATTCTGGTATCAATCTGAGTTTTGTTATAAATGTATTTCTAAATAATATAATAATTGCACCATGTGTGCGATCGAGCTGTGGTGTGGTGGCAGCCAAGCCATACCCAACGCAGTATATAGGTATGTACCAGACGGTCACGTGACTCCATTGACGTCAATACTGACCTCTGGCAACGGCCACACCGCGCTGCCTCCTGCCGCCTGCCTACTTATCGGAGCCGAAATAGTCAACATACGTGAGTCCATTTGCAACATAAAGAATAATTACTAACTGCATAATATGCATATATAATGTACGAGTAATCTGCATGTTAGTTGGATATTAAACCCACTGAGTTGAGAGAATTCAATAATAGCGAAAAACACTTATTCTGCAGAGCCTAAAGCAAATGTTTAAAACTGAATTAGTAAATGAAACTATTTTTTACTTTTGTTCACGATAGCTACAATATGCCTTTAGTAAAAGTGTAAAAAATATGATTAGTCAAATAAATGATATCAGCGATATCATATTTTTTTGTTATGAGATAAATTTCTCCTTATGCTATTATTTACATTAGCGTCAAATGTCATTAAGATCACAGACAGACAGACATTCGCATTTATCTCTAATATATATATATTAGTATGGAGTGGTAATTTCTGCATATACCTAAGTCGTAAGTCCCAACAAATATTTTTAAAATATTACAAACAAACAGAAACAGTGCTGGTATTAAAAATAAATACCTAAAATTTGTTAAATTATTTAAAATATAGATATATATCAATATCAACCAATATAGAACCCCTTATTTTGGCACGGCACGACATCGCTTCGCTTTTCGTGTTCTATCGAATATATGTAAGTACAATGAATTGTGTTCTGAGGAATGGTTTGTCATAATGCCTATTGTAAGTTTCTATGATCGCTCCGCTCGCCATTAACAGAGGTTTCACCCGCACACTTTAGAATTTAAGTATAACCAACAAAAACCCGATATTGTTATATCAATGTCCATCAAATATATCACGAAAAGGTGTCAAACTACAATGATGCTATTGACACTCATCATCATCATCATCATCATCATCGCAGCCCGGAAGACGTCCACTGCTGGACATAGGCCTCCCCCAAAGATCTCCACGACGATCGGTCCTGCGCTGCTCGCATCCAATGCCTTCCCGCGATCTTGACCAGATCGTCGGTCCACCTTGCTGGAGGCCTTCCCACGCTGCGTCTTCCGGTCCGTGGTCGCCACTCGAGGACTTTACTGCCCAACGGCCATCTGTCCTACGAGCTATGTGCCCTGCCCATTGCCACTTCAAAGTCGCAATTCTTCGGGCTATGTCGGTCACTCTGGTTCTTCTGCGGATCTCCTCATTTCTGATTCGATCACGCAGAGAAACTCCGAGCATAGCCCTCTCCATTGCCCTCTGAGTGACTCTGAGCTTGTTGATGGGGCCCATAGTTCTGTTCCGTAAGTCATCACTGGCAACACACATTGGTCGTAAACCTTCGTCTTGAGACACTGCGGAAATTTGGACGAAAAGATATATCGGAGCTTCCCGAACGCTGCCCATCCGAGTTGGATTCGACGATTGACCTCTTTCTCGAAATTGGATCTACCTAGCTGGATAGTTTGCCCTAAGTATACGTAGTGATCGACAATTTCGAGTGGAGAATCTCCGATTGTTACGGGAGCAGGTACGACATGGACGTTTGACATAATTTTCGTCTTGTCCATGTTCATTTTAAGACCTACTCCTTGTGAGACTCTACTGAGGTCTTCGAGCATTTTGCTAAGGTCTTCCAGGGTCTCAGCCACGACCACGATATCGTCGGCAAATCGAATATTGACACTCAAAACTAACAAATCCCCACCCTATTTCGAGGATGATTTACTGAGTTATTGAATACTCTTAAAATACATTTGTAACGTTCTAACGTACACTAATACTTAATGAGGATACTTTTATCATAATTTACGCATGAAAAGTAGCAGTATACGGCTAGTTGTAATATATTCCGACCACGTTTTTCAAACAAGCGGCAATAATGTAAAACACGAAATAACTTTCTCGAGTAGTAACCAAATACACGTGACTTAACATTTCGGGCGGAAAAGTGTTTACGAACATTTCCCCTTCGTTCAGACGCGACCTGTTTCCATTGAAAATTCTAATGATTCTTGGACTTCATTTGTTTAGTAAAACAAATGAACACCAAGGAATCATTAGAAATTTTTTTAAATCACCAGACGTTGCTATTGTATTTCTCGATAAACAATGAATAACAATATATGTAATCAACTACTTGTATACGTATAAAGAGTTTTACTAATACTATAGTCACCAAATGTTTCTACAAACATTTTTAACGGATGTATTTTTAAGTATGTAGAAATAGTTACAAGCGTTTTAATCAAATTGAATCTTTTGTTGCAATATAGTAACTACATAAAGATCGTTGGAACGACAAGGTTTTAAAGAAATTACCAATGTAGCCCAAAGGATTGACATGTTGAGTAAGGTGGGTGGGCTATGGAATTTTCCTTGTAAAACCAATAACCCAAACCAGATAACTAAAAAGTTGTCTTTTTAATCATTGATTTTCCGAGGGGCGGGGCATGTCTACCATAATCCACCAGCTTTATAGAGCAATAACTATTCAGGGCTCTGTGACCATTTTTTTTGTTTTATCATCACTTGTGAGATCGACATCGGTTGAAAATATGTAATAGTAAACCAGAACAATCCACAGAGCGCCAGCTAAACTTCAACTTAACCAAAATACATAGTATAAGTGCAAAACAACAGATAAACTTTAATACTGTTTTTTAGGTACGTACCTACTTATGCAATAATATACATTGAAAACACCCAGACCAATACAAATACCTACAGATGTGAATAACGAGCATCGAACCTCCAAACATTGGAATGCCAAACACATAGAACCGCTACCGCAAGACCATCAATCACAGAATCCATATTTATAAAAATATGGATTAGCCACATAACTTGAAGAACTAACAAACAATGTAAACGTTCTCAAGAGATAAATCCGAATAGAAAAACAAGGTGATCACGTCCACTAATTTGGAAAACGCTGACTAAATATATATCTTTAAATTTTCAATAATTCCATAGGTATTCACAGGCATATTAGAAAAAAAAAATCTGTAATATTGATGTTACGATATATTAATATGTATATTGTATATAAATATAATATATTGATACTTTTGGTACCTATATTATACAATAGAAAATGTTAAGTGTCAGCTTAAGTAAAATTGAAACTGTCTGTAAGTAATCAATGTCTAAAAATAAATTTGCTTTGAATAAACGGATGTTAGTACGAACATAATTTTAAAGTCTGCTTACTATTGAAATTACTCAATCTAAATTCCACGTGACCGATACGACACAACTTAAAATACAATATAGAAAACTATTAAGGTATCTATTTTTACAAATGTGTAATACATTTGTAAAAATATTTTTTGTACAGTTTCAAGCAAATCTCTAGTTAGTTGTTAAGAATACCTATATCTACAACGCTGAAATTTATTGATAGTATTAATGAAAATGAATTTTCAGTAAAGTAGAAAACATACAATAATTTTTAAAACCCCTTATACAAACTGCGCATGAATAATTTAATATGCAAAGTTTAAAAGTAGAAGAAGATTTCCTGAGTATTCTTAATCCCTTTACACACGACACTGAAATCTGGTGCTGCGGTAGTGGTAAAATCGACTCAGCCGGGTACTATGAAAAATTAGTACTTATTTCGCTACAGACGCGGCGATCTCGGGAGTGATCCAAGGAATTCTCTACCAGTGACCCGATACAGCTCTGCCTACTAATCCTGTTTAGTAATTTATTGAACTAGCAAATTAGTATAACAAAATTAAAATCGAACTCTTGTAACCAATCATTGGGGACTAAAATCCAATTACACAAAATGTGCACTGCGTGGGTGTGACTAATTTATCTACGGATAATGATTGGCTTATTTATTATTTATTTAGTTACATTTTGTCACTACTTTGACACTCCATTATGATAAAGATGATAAAGTATTATTGCTATAATTATAAATATTTTTATAGGTATTTATAATTCACAAACTTATACTGATATTGTAATCATTTGAACACTGTTGATCGTATTTTCTTCAAGTTATTAAAATATAGAATAGTGCACTCGCTTGCGCTAATACTATACGGGGCTCCGGTGGAGGATAAAGTGAGGTTTATTTAGTAACAATGAGGCCTATAGATACATTAGTAATGATCTTCACTGGTGTCCCGCCAGCTCATACCGTTAGCGCAGGCAGGGGCACCACTACATTCATCCTATGGAAAAAGGATAGTATAGAATTATATTCGATAATAGTGTTCGATAATTATAAATAAATATACACCGTGAACCGTACCGACATAAAATCATGTTTATCCTATGACTCGCGCGATGAACCAATGAATTGTAAAATGATTTTTTTACAACTTGGTGAGTTTATTATCCGTAGGCGCCAAGCGATATAGAGTATATATCTATCATAGATCTATCACAGAGTACTCCGTAATTACGTGCTGTTTAAACTGGAACAGTGTCCTTGAATTTGGTATTACTAAAAAAACACGACTATTACGAATATAGAAACATCACAACTAGGTACTTAAATAATAACAAAATAATGAAGTAAGTAAGTCATTCTTTATGAAGTATGTTGAGTATCGGACACATAAAAGAAAATAGTATTAATATTGTCTATTATTTATTTTCCTGTCAATAGATAGGAAAAATATAAATGCATCGCAATTTATTTCTAAATTACACATAATGTTAAAACATTCTAAAAGCTAAGCCCGAATTCATTGCATGCACTTAATAAAAAGAATTCGATTCCCAAATCCACAAATACCACTGGTTACGAGCTGGACAGATTCACAAATTATATACAAAAGTCCTGACCGGAATAATTTCGTTGTTTTCCGTCCAATTATTCAATCATGTGTCCCCTAGTAAGTCCCCTGTGTAAGCTAGAATAGGACCATTAATATCATTGCCGCATAAATAGGAGCATTCCCATTTTGTCAATTATTGGGCATAAAATTATTATTTAAAATGGTAAAAAGAATAATGAAGGCAGCATTTATATTAATATAAAACGATTTAAATATGTGCTCCTGATTTCTTAACGACTGATTGTGGAAAAGTGCCCATTGGACACCTCAGGGGATGTAAGTGAGGCTCCACAAAATAAAGTTCAAAACGAAAATCCGAATTGAACTGCAGTTAGTCTACCTCAGTAGGCACCTTCGCCGTGATATTATGAAAAATAGAATATTTCTATTAATAAAACCAATATATAACATATATATAACAATAATTAATTTATAATTGTAAAAAAAAATTGGAAAACTGTGCGTCCGGATGTCTGGTTTTCATTAAAATACAACACAATGAGTAAAGACAAAATAAAAAAGACTTACATATGTCAATGTATACTTACTAAGTTGTTTCGAAAAACAAAATAATCCTATGGCTCACCTACTTACCATCCAGTCAGGACTTCCCAACAGTTGTAATGGATTATTGTAGAAAAAAAAACGTAATTAGATCAAAACATGTGAATGAAACAAGTAACAACATGTAAATCTATCAATGTAACAAAAATTTAAACATGGCAGATGTTTAATAGACACAAAAATATCTAAACACAGTACAAACTGTCACATCTATAGTATTAGCAAATAAAGAAGTTATTTTTGAACACAAAAGCAATATAAATAAAGATGTAATATTATTACTCACCTCAATAAGAATTTATGGTATTATAAGTGTATTCGAGGGATTGCCCATGTTGACAGAAAAGAAAAAATGTGAAAAACCACAAATCTACATTCAATACCCACACGTATGTACGCAAACACTTCACTGAAGATGACAACTGAATAAAGATATCAAGACGCCCCTTAACCTGTGACACCTGTGTTTGGAAATTTGGGCTCAAAGGTAAACGATTTTTTAATTGAGAAATATTTTAGTGATTTTCCTGTGCCTACGTAAAATCACTGTTTTCTCGTTTTCAATTTATAACGGAACAATTACCATGACAATTATTTTGTAATGTATAAGTAGTTTTCTTGGTTGTCACGATTTTGTTTTTTTGGACAGAGAAGACATAAAATTCATTATGATATATACATGGATCCTATGAAACTAAAAGCCTGTAGAAAGAATATTCACAATTAACTAATTAAGTTAGACATGTGAAATAATTTAAAAAATCGGAACAAGTATTTGTTAATTATTAAGCGATATCAATCGCTAGAAAATATTGAGCAATTATTTAAAATTAAATTTTACAACGAAATAAATGATATTACGTATATAATTAATTATATTAGAGACATGACATTTTAGTCCTCTGAAATAGAAATGGTCATGCGTGGTATGCAGTAGCCACATAATAACGTGGTGTTGCTGTTCGAGTCTATAAGCAACAGTTACCGCTTAACATCAGGTATATAATACTTATAATAATATAAATAGCATATTTAGCAAAAAATACACAGATGGCAGGTAGGTACAGAAAATGTTTACACAATCGACCGTTTAGTTGACATACAATTAGGTAGGTATTTTGACAAATATTGAAAATTGTCCGGAAATCCCAAATCTACAGAGTATAAGTACGTACGCAGGTACTTAGGTATTTTTCCAAATGGATGTGATGTGAAAAATCATTTAATAAATACAGAGCATATATTATGTTTCATTAATAGGTAGGCGCACGACCACTTGCCGAAATAAAGTATCTGTAAATATTATCACAATAAACTGTTTTTACAAAATTATGCAATCAGTAAATATTATCTTTACGTATTGATAAACTCGAACTAGCGCACACTATGTAAATATGTACATATTTAATCATATACTCGAACCCAAGTAATTTTTAATTGAATAATAACTGTATATTACATTACTGAGGGAAACTGAATATTGGACTTATTAATCGTATTGTACTCGTACCTATGACACAATTTCGTTCTTCCTTCGTTAAATATGTTGCATAGTACTAATTATATTATCTGTGGTAATACTAAAGTTATAAATGCGAAAGTAGTTCTGTCTGTCTGACGCTTTCTAAAACTACTGAACCGATTTAAATTTTGGTACCAACCTTTCTGTGTACCAAGTTTATATCGGTTCAGTAGTTTTATAGCCTAGAGTCTGAGAAAGCACATAGGCTACTTTTTAATACAAATACAATACTATTAAAAAAAGGTTCTAAGAAGTTGAATGGGGAGATGAAAGATTGTATGGAAGTTTCGTCATTTTTAAAGCTAGTTGTATGTATGTAGTGTGTATCTGTTGATTAAATATACCTACCTACGTAAACATTACATTCAAAGTTTGTAGAAGTGAACTCTTAAGGGGGTAAAAGAAATAAGAGTAAGTTTGTATTTAAATTAAAACACTGCAAATAACTTATTAAAGCATTTATCAATATGTGACCTATTTGTAAAATAAATTAATATTCATTCCAAGTTATGCCACGCGAACGTAATCGCGGGCAAATGTAGTCGTTTATATACTGGGCTGTCTGTACAAAAAATATATGCATGCACTAAGCATGCATATATTTTTTGTGATCCTTTTATCTTAGTTTTTCAATAATCACTAAATTCTTGAGTATGAATAAGTAATGCCAGACACGCTTATGTGTCAAATTTAGAGTGCAATTGGCTTTATCTAATAGGTATTTTTTACTATTGTATTTATTGAAACGGCCAATGTATCTTCCGATATAGAATAAACCATATTATGTACTTACCTTTTTTGCTGCTGTATGTTTCTCTTTCCGAATAACCCTGATGCCATTTCTAAACTGTAATGAGATAAAACAATTCAAATTCAGTTAGGTGTAAGTATATTACTGATAATGGTATCATTCGTATGCTAAACGGACCCACTGAATGTAGCAATTAAAGTGATAGAGATAAAGCTAATATATTATTAATTGATTAAATTAATAAATCATGAGTGTGATCTGGGTGTTTTCTGTTTATATAATTAATATTTTTATTTTATGCTAATATAAAAAAATATGTAAAAAGAAGTATTTGATTAGTTGTGTAGTACCCATAACACAAGCTCTTTTCCTTGGATTAAATTGCGTTGTGGGAATTGTCCTTAGATATTATTATTATTAAATTAATTATTATACAGAAGACTTATAATAAACGCCGTCTATACATAGAAGATGAAAACTATAAGGAGAATCTATTAACATAATAGAACACAGAATAATGATTATTATAACATTTGTCTATATGTCTACACACATAGTCCTCGGAAACGAAAACGAAAACGGCTTAACCCCATCGGGTACAGTTCTCGCGAATGCTTTGTGGTAGGTATATATAGGCACTAAAAGTATTAGTTTATTCCAGTTGGTTATACAACGAAATCCCAATTTTATATAATGAATTATCCGAGTACGAACTCGCCCATAATCGAACATAGAAATAGATTAGCCGAACGCTAATCTATTTCTATGTTCTAAAAACACCGTAACTCAATAAGCACTATTGATTGTATCTAATCAATCGAACTCAATATTATCAATGTGCATATACCCAGGTTTTATTTATTATTCACAGTATCCATAATATCAATATTCAAACAACCAATAAAGGTTAACCGGGGGGGGGAAAGGAATTGTTATTAATATGGACTTATGACCCCATTGCTAGCAGTGTACCATGTCATGTTGGCCTCCAAGCAGTTCCCCCTGGAAACCATCGTGATAAATTCTTGGTAAATTTATCACGTAACCCATCGTGACCTGTGACGTAAGAATGACCTGACCTCATGCTCATCATAACATCCTTCACTGGTGCCCTACCAGCATAAACCATTACCGCAGGCGGGTGCATCATACCATTATCATCCATAAAAAAAATGATAATATTAACAATTTGTATATTGTTCCACAAAAAACAATTTATACAAGCATGAAATCAGAAAAGTGTAAAATAACAATGAAATTACTTACCATTTGTAAGTTCATTAAAAATATAAAATATACTGTATAGAAAAAATGTAATATTAACATTTTACAATGTATAATATATTAGGAATCTTTACAAGTAATATATGAAATAATTTTTGTTATCATATTTATTACAATGGCATTTTGTTGTTTTCCACTTTCCATGCAAAAAATAGCAATTTATATTATATAGTTTTTTTGTATCAAAATTATTATATTATACTGTCTCGTTAAATTTTAGAATAAACAGTTTAGCTATATGCCCACTCGGAATCATAATAATAATAAATATTGCTAATTGAGTTCTATTAATTTCCATTAGGTTAATTAAATTTAATTAAATACACTGTTTAACTAAAACATTAGGTATATAACTTATACTTTATTTATAAATTAGAATATACCAATATAAACTACACAGATAAACTCGGAACGAGCCATAGCAATTAGTAGTAATGTCATGTAAATAAGTACACTGAATAAGCGATTTATTTTCTTACTTCATTTTATCCACAACTTCATCCGCCTCACTAGGATAAATTTGTTGAACAGGATAAACAGAATATTGCGTCCTGTCCATTCCTGTACTCTGTTCCAAATGCTTTGAGCATATCTTTTTTATATCAAAGTAAAAATGTGTACGTTTGACAGATACACTACGTTTTATAGCGAATATAGAAAATTTCAAATTACATAGGGTCGCATATTCAAAAATATTGAAAAACACTAGTATTGGATATATGTAATTAGATATGAAAACAAATATACACTTACTGCACAATGGAAGCAACTGAAAAGTGATGGTGGTGGAGTGGTAATTGAGGCCAGCGGCGATCCGACCGGAGACGTCTCACAAGTGTGACAAATAGCCGATTTGGAATTGGATTCCGCCTGCTGTGAAAAAATATGAGTTTCGTTAGAGTTATCAGATGAAACATCATAAAGGAACATTTATTATTTTATTATAGCCGGAATAGCAAACTATCTCACCAGATATAAATGTCTTAGAGGATGATGATGATAACGCCGAAATTTTGATGGTTGTAGATTCGCCTACTACATCGAATTCAAATTTTATAATAATTTAAGTAGCAGAAAGCAAGTGTTGCGTTTACCTCAAGTTAGTTGACAATGTCTCGGTCTACCCCATCTGGGAGTAGACACCGCTATTGGGTCCTAACAATATTTATGTATTTATTTAACAATCTTTCAGCCCGTATTATACAAAACTTTGGCTTTTGCTTCAGATATTTTTATGCTCTATAATATATAAATGTTCTACAAGTGTGAATATCTGACAATATATCAAAAGATAGCCAAAGAGTATATTAATTTAAAAAGTACAGGGTTTACTCATGATATTAATTAATGAAATCAAAAGGTGGATTCTAAGTAACTTTCAGTATCTGCACCGAAAACCTATTTTCTGGGAATTGGTACCGAAGATACCGAAAGAGTTTTTATTTAAACACTATTCTTGAAAACAGGAAACGGATAGCCGTAGTAGATGAAGATTTATACATTTGTGTAGTAACAATCCTTTTATTTCAGTACTCTTTAGGTTAATAAATTTTCCTAAAAACTATCATTGAACTTAATTTTTTTTTATGTTGTAAGTCCTTTTTGAAGTTGTAAAGACGATACTATTATGGTCAGCTGTAAAGGCCTATGCGTTTACAGCTTCACCGGATTAAAGCCATATGAATCAGCGAAGGGTACTTATAGTTATCACGCTACATCGAGCTAATTTATTTATTAACTACAATATATAACTATGATTTGATAGCAATTTGAATCTAGAGGAAATTACTGATTTCTTTTTACACGTCTGTTCTTTAACCCACCCTTGGAATTGCAGCTGATTTTCACTAGCTTCATAATACATTTCTTTTCTTAATAGAAGTTTCCGACTCGGGCACTGTGTCCAGAACTTAAGGATTACAAAGTCCCTGATTGTTGTTACAATAATTGGAATGTTTACATAAATTTATGATAAAATTATCGAATACAAAGTTATTAATAATATCGCGTTAACCTTGACGTAACAAAAGAACAAAGCAGATGCGGCCAGAGTGCGTGCTTTAACGGATAACGAGCGGCCTCACTTACATATTTAGTTTGAAACACATTCAAGATATATACAATCGGTTATAACATTTTTAATATCTGGTATTCCTCATAAGCCGCGTCCCTCCGTTATTTTGGAAGACATTTGTATGATCTCGGCGCAACTACAGACAGCGGAACGCGAGTGCCCAACTCTACCTGGTGCTGGTGGGCACATACGGTGCTCATATGAATTAAATACATTACCTAGGTACATTTATTGAACATCGTAACTCGAACAAGTTATCATTACGGTATTTGTGAATTAAGTTATATATTATTGTTAGACGCATAATACTGCCTAACGGACAAGGATAAAAGTTGAAATATTATATTTACCATCTCATGTTACGTAGGCAAGTTAAATGTGTAACTTATTATATTAGGTATCTGTCGTATGTTGGTATATTATATTATTAACCAAAAATGGAATTAAACAAACAAGAGTATTAAAACCGATCATAACATGTCATGTGTATGCAGCCCATGACCAACATGAAAGTTTAACTCTTAACAATATTAGTATACAGAGGAAGGGATTTGTTAGTATCAAATTAATACTAGGACTATTAGCCCTATTGCAAGCAATGTTTAAAATTAAGATTCACTGCGATGGTTTTACGGACACAATATCGTAATTGATAATATTAGAAAGAGATTCATAATAAGGTTAATATTTGATAAGGTAATAGGACTCCACCAACCAAATAGAGATCGCTATTTGGTTGGTGGAATCCTAACTACGATACTACGAGCACGTAAACAGGGACCCGAAGCAGGGAAGCCGGTCGATTGTACAAATATTAATTCGTTTAACCAAACGAGTTGAATGCACCAATGTGTGCCGTTGCGACCTTGTCGGTGCGCACACGCACGCCGCGCGCTGATAACGACGCCACTCGCCACTCACCGGTACTCACATTCGCACTAGTCGCACTGTCGTCGCCCGTGTAAACAGCTGAGTAGCTCTCCGGCGGGAAGTTGAACCGCGGAGAGATCTCCATGCCCAAACACTACACTGACACTGACACACAATCCAGGGTGCACGGACGTAAGTCAGTCTCTGCGCGTCCAGGCACGGTGACATCGCCAATCCATTGTTCCGTAAAGATCGATTCGTTTCAAACTATAACCACATAGGTGCGACGGGCAGGAGCACGCGGACGCACTGGCGCCTGCACAAACGCGGATTATCGTTTTTTATGCCGATAATGAGTAACGCAAACTTCCATAAAATTCGTACTGGCCGTCGTGTGCGCCGATTGTGGCGCTATCCGCGCCTTGAACCTTATCGCAGACCCGGCCTTGGCGAGACTGGATAAACGAGACATGTAGTTGTTGTAGATTTTAACATCGGGAACTGCGGGTAAGCGGTCGCTTTTCGATATTTTATACCGTCATAATCGCCAAGCAACAAACAATTGACGTGAACGCATAACTAATAGGTACACTGTTGTGAATATCGTAATATTATGTATAATAAATGTTTTATTTTTACCACATTTAAACTACCGACGACCGTCTTCAAAAATGAACCTTTGTACCTTAGTATATAGTATTTATATTATGATAAAAGCACACACAAATAGTAAAAGCAATACTAAATAAATGCATCTGTATTATCACGTGAGGGCTCTTACAGGATAGGCAGAAATAATTGTAAACAAATAGACAAGCCTGAGTGTTATTTGCTATAATGACAAATGTCGATAAAATTCTTGAAATGTAAATATTTATTACGCACTTATTCAAATTCATATTTACAATAATACATCAATTTAAAATTCACGAATAAAACACATGAGAATACATTTATTATGTATATATTCACAGAGCTATTTGGTAGGAATTAAATGAAGCAGAGTTATTGAATTACTGACTTATTTCAATAGGCATTTATTTATTAACGCATTTTGTACTTACATTAAAAGCTTCTTTCTATATATGATTTTTTTGCAGCAGAGTGCTGTACCTTCGTAATATAACAGACAAGAGAATATTATACAGTAATACCATTTAATTAAGTACCTTCGCTAGTAGTAAACGGATGGTATTTAAAAATATTGCATCAAAATAATATATAATATCAATTGTGGGTATACTTACGTTATTATTAGGTTATATACCATAGCTACGATCAATTCTTACATTTATATTATATTTATATAATAATTCTTACAGCTGTTCATATTTATATTCTTTTTATATTGGTAACTTTATCTGAATATATTGGGCTACAGTAAAGCTCATTCAATATGATTTTAATCAAATAATTATAATAATGATAAACGTTACAGCTACTTTCTTTGAAACTTCTATTCAGTGGTAGTAATCAATGAAACTGGACAATTTCGTAAACATTCTGATCTTACTGTTGTACTGCTATGACTATCGTGAAATCAAATTTGACCATAACTTTGTATGTCAAAAGCTGTGGCAGCGCTAAATAGCCAGGTAGGTTGTATTCAAATACTCTCGGAGATGTGTGCATATCACGTGTTACATTTCTTACAACAAACGGGCTATTAACTACCCAATTGATTGGTTTATTACCCGGGTGTTAAGCATCCATATTTTTAAGTCTTGCCCACGTGAACTAAGATCAGATGTGTGTGATATGCTCTATCTGTATACCAAGCTTCATTAAATTCCACTTAACTGTTTCACTATAATACATTTTTTTACAAGTATTTAAGTAGAGGAGATAAACGCCCACAGATATCATATTAGTAAGATATGACAAAGAAAAGACTGCAATATGCAAATATGAGAAAAATTTGCATAATCGATCATAGAACCGCGCAGTTTATATGAAGAATTAATTTTTCTGTATTCTTTGGCCTTCCTTGAGTAAGGTCGTTGTATTTCAGTTATTGGCATTTCTATTACACGGTAAAGGCTGTAACCTGTTGAAACACACAACTTTACTGGTAGTATTTGAAATAAAACACATAATACTGTTTCAGCATTTCATTGAGTATTTATCAGGATCACTGGTACGTGGAGTTCGATTTCAAAACACATAATAAGTTCAAACAAACTTTCAGAAAAGAGTTTTCTATAGGCTATATTCGGATTTATTTTTCTTCAATGATATTCAAGAGTATATTTATTTTTGAGTTATTAAGTAGCTTGTAAGATATTGTTGGTGTATGTGAGAAGTTGTAGCACTCGCTGTGCTGCAGGATCTTTTAGTTCGCGTTGCAGCCGCTGTAATGCTGAGTACACAGCTGCAACTACACCGCTACTTCGAAGCTGAAGCTTGGCCTAAATGAAAAAAAAACGAAATATATAATTCTGAGAATTAATAATATTTCTTCCACAAAATAAATGACTTTAAATATATGTATGAGTGAACATAGAAGTATCGCAAAATACAGTAATTTGAAAATTGGTTCTCAGTCAACTAATGTGACGTGGAAAATATAAAGAAATACAGACGACCTCTTTTTCCAAGATCGTTAAAGTAGTCTGCATTTAAGCATAGGGATAACTTATAAATCATAGGTATGTTCCATATAACTCTATTTAAAAATAATATATAAATTAGTGCTCACAGCACCAACTGTGCCATTTCAACTAAAATTGATTGTAACGATAAATCCAGAACTGTTTAAAATATCTGTCTTAAAAATGTATATACATGTCTTTTATATTACATACGCGTATGTAAAATTTCATGAGATTAAAAAAAAAGGTGTCATGGAAATATGTCGAAACTTTAATGGATTCTGTTTCGGCGATTGCTACGTACGGATGATTTAATTTAAATAAATATTATTAAATATTTATTTAAATTAAATCATCCGTATTATCCGTTGGTGACGTAGTAAGAATTAAATAAGATGGGAATAGGGGAAGAAAACACTCAATACAACTGCATTGATAACGTGGTAATAACTAAACTACTATATACAAGCATCATAATAACCATTTCTTCATATTGTTGACTTTTTCATTTGAATTAAAAGGGTTTAGGATGACTGGCTTTGAAATCAATAGAGTTAAATCTCGTGTTGATATCATGCACATTGGCAACCATTGAAACCATATTTTATGTATAATTAATACACAAAGTCACAAAATCTTCAATTACTAATATACTATAATATATAACTGTAATAGTTGCCAACATATTATTATAATACATTTAGAAATTTAGAGACGGGAATTACGATAGTTCACAGCAACGTATTATCAAAAATTGGTTACGAAACTTTTTTTCAAAATTATAAGGACTGTCCTATCCCTACATATAGATATAGTAAAGAAACAAACAATTTACTACATGATGAAGCGTAGCATACTAAAAGATTAGAATCTCCCACTAACATATAGGTAGTCATATAATCTTCAGTTCGCTTCTGCTTATTTGATACTGCATCACACGAAGATTGAAATCCTTTTTACTTTCCTTGTATTTAGTGATAAATATGTTCAATATTTCTTTAACTACAATTTGTTCTAGATATTTTTTAAAACATTAAAAAGTATTAACAGCTAGTCACAAGACGCCATCGTCGACGCGCATTCATCGGGTCGCGGTTGCAATTTCTCGCCCGATGCAAACATTTGTACTCATCCATCCAACAGAAATAATATCGGTGTGATATAACGGATTAGCTAGGTTTAAATTATTATATTTTTACTCATGAATATATTTATGTATTTACTATATCTTGCTAAATATTATTTAAATCTTGTACTTGTACCTTATGATTATTTGCAGCTAAAGCCCATACAGCTCGGGACGCTGATGTCACTTCCTCTGTATCGCCAGTTAACAGAGTGCCAGAAAGAAGTTCCAGCAGATGAGCTGCAAAAAATATACACAATTTAGTTGCCATGTATGCATTATGAGGTTGCATATTCAGGTATCCTCGCAGACTTTTACAAAGTTTACCACTTTGTAAAAGTCTGCGAGGATACCTGAATATCATCAATAGCTTTACAAGCCGTGTTTCGGTCGAAAGGTGAGATAAGGCAGTAATCAAATACTAATATAAATTTTTAACTATCCCAGAGGAATTCTTTAATTTTCCAAAAATAAATTTTTTTATTGTTGACCGAGGATTTAATGTAACATCATGTAATAATTCATTTGAATCAGTCCAACACTTTCGGAGATTAGCTCGTACAAACAGAGAAACAAAAAAAATATATAAATCTAGATATATCCTATTTTACTTTTAACATTCCCCTGACTCGGTTTTTGGCGGTTTCTTTATGTTTATTCTAAGTTATTAGATAGATGTATAACCACGAAATAGGGAGTTTAAATGTAATAAGACTACAAGGCGAAGAATGTTGTACTAAGTTGTCTGCGTGGGTGGGTATTGTCAGTAGATCATATTGTTAATCGGTCTTGATGTCATAATAAACTTAGCAAATAGTGACTTTTCACACGGGTACGTGTTAACTTCCTGTAAATACTTGTCTAATGTGTATTGTATAAAGTAACTGCGAAAGTGACGGTATGGTGCGGGTGTTTTAGCGCCTCGATAGTGTACATATTTTAAAACTGGTTATTCAATATAGATTTATTGACAGTTTGTACTGTAGAAATATTATTTTACTGAACCGCTGAAGGTCAACTCCTAACTGACGAATACAACTTTACTGCCCTGAGAGCACCGATGTAGGTTCGGTGCTCGGTTCAGGCCGTCATATTTACGATCCTCATTTGAAGTGGACGAAGCTCGAACGCTTACAAATATATCTGATATTTATAAGCGTTCGAGCTTACAAATATATCCGGTTATCCGGTTATTTTCAACAAAACAATGTATGTATGCAGCTCAGCAAACACTTTTTTTAGGACCATTACAGTTTATTACATAGATTTCATTAATAGTACAGTTCTCATAAGGCCGATATCAACTCTTATAAAACGTAGTATTAATTGCTCTGTGAAAGCTATATTTTTAACGGATGATAATAGAATGATTGCACCCGCCTGCGCTAAGGGTATACGCTCTCTGAGGAACAGTGGAGGATGATAGATGAATATAAACTCAGGTCATTGCCTATCATGACAAATTCACCAGTCACGATAGGCAATGACCTGAGTTTATATTCAGATTCCAGATTTACGCCAGCGAGGTACCAGAGGAGAATGATAGACGAATATAAACTCAGATAAGTTTGTCTATCGTGAATCACGATTCGTGACAAATTTACCAAGAATTTATCATGACAGTTTTCTTAACATGGTACACTGCTAGCAATAGAGTCATCAGTCCACATCACTAAGAACCCTCTTCCTCCCTGTGGAAGATATCTTTTTTTTACAAATATTGATAATGGAATGGTACACGCGCTAACGAAACCCGACCTCGCTGGCTGGGCACCAGTGCAGTCAGCCTATCGTGTCATTCCTTATTGTAGAAATTTGTCGATCGCAGTTAGGACATAGGCAGTGCTTACGCGACTGCAAGAAGACGCTACGATGGTGAGCTGCGGCATGCGCGAGCGCAGGCAGTAGTGCGGCTCGAACGGCTGCGGACGCGGAGGCGGAGGCGGAAGCGGAGGCGGGCGGCACCAGCAGCGCCAGCAGTGCGGCCGCGCCCTCCGGGTGCCGCGCCAGCGCCTCGCACACCAGCGACAACGGACCGCGCCACCGTGCGCCACCTACGTACACCGTCCGCAACACCTCGCTCTAGAATCATTTATATATTACACGATTAAGACGGCTGTTTAACACATTTACGAAATTTTATCACTCACTTCTAATGCGTTCGATTAACTTACTCTTATATTGCACCAGCCGTGCCCGCGATTCCGTTCGCGCAGCCCTCGCAACAGAAACCCTCAAATATGAATAATTTTCACAGTTTTTGCAAACGCCCAAACGCTTAAAGCCTTCCTCGACAAATGGACTATCCAACAGAAGTAATTTTTCAATTCGAACCAGTAGTTTCTAAGATTAGCGCGTTCCAACAAACAAACAAACAAACAAACAAACAAACAAACAAACAAACAAACAAACAAACAAACAAACAAACAAACAAACAAACTCTTCAGCTTTATAATATTATTAAGTATAGATATATTTATTATTATTTATATTTCAAGTAAACAAAATAACAAGAATGCTGTTTTGTTTTAGTAGTGACTCCACTTCTATTTCTATTTCTAATAACTAAACTCAAGTTTTTTTATCAGATTTTCACTTTATTCCTTAGTGAAAAAGCTTCAGTATCATATATAATTCCAACTAAGTTCAAGTTTTGTATACTATTACAACTAATACTATATCTATCTCCAGTCTCGTTTGATAACCATTCCAAGAAACCGTAACCTTATCGAAGTATATAATTACATATCTTAACAAAATTGCTACCTTTATGAAAATAGAGCGGCATTGATGATGCGATAGTATGCGGCGCAGCGTGGCCATACACAGCAACAGCAGCGCGTGCGGTGCTTGAGCCGCAGTGCGGCGACATCGTGTGACCAACGTGGCCTCACGTGACGCCAGCGCACACACCTCGCCGGCCAAACTACGCCCCGACACGCACACGCACATCGCCGACCATGCTGCGGACACCGATACAAGTCTACTGTATGACACCTTACTAATAACACGTTGAAGACCGCAATGAAAAACCTTATTTCTCACATAGGGACCGGCATTTTTTTATTCTTAACTAGAGAGACTATGGAACTATGTCAAACTGACTAAGTATATGCAGTATCTCTTCGAGGGACCAGCTAATGAACTACTGTACATACATTTTAATTCAAATCATGCCTAGAGGTGAACAAACGGTCCCCAGTTAAAACAATTCGTGTGGTCGTGGTGGTAATGTTATTGCGGAGTGACCACCGGTGGGCATGCGGTCTTTAACGTGATAAAGATAGATAGATAAAACCTTTATTGCCAACATTAACAAAATACAAACAATAATAAAACGTTAAAAATTAAATATACGTTTTCTGAACCATACTATAGTAGGATGCTATAAAATTATAAATACGAAAGTTTATGAAGATGAACAAATGAATATATGTTACTCTTTCACATAATAACTAATAGACATGTAAATATATTGTGTCATATGACTATTGTGGATGTAAGGAGGTTGGAAGTCTAATGACAGATTGGTATGAAATTTGTTACACAAATAGATCATATCCCAGACTAACACATACAACACGTGTAATTTTTATAAATCATGAGGCTAACGTGGCATATGGCTAGTAGTCCATAAATAAAAAGTACAACTAAATAAGTAGATTAAAATACCTTTAGGACTATTATTAACAAAGGTGTACAGCAGATGTATGATGGTAAATCGCAAGCGCTCCGTCATCATGCACCACGGCCATAGTCGACACAGGGAGACTGTTATGTTGTCTTCTGCGAATGCCTCTTTGGCTGACATACAATTCACCATTTGACAGTCGATGACGATCAACACCCAGTACAGGGTATGTAAAACAGGATTCTGTAAAAATGTGTAGGTAATATTTAATACAACTATGTTAACGATAGATAACCTTAAAAAATTACGAAATGAAAACATTAGACTAATATATTATGTAGCTATAAATCCATACAAAATAACAAATAGATCTCAATTGAATTAGATATATTATGAGAAGAATAAAATTAATTATAACAAGTGTTAAATTATATTTTTTGGACATCAACCGTGATATGTATGTAGAACTATTCAAAAATAAAAACATAGGTATTTATATTTTTGAATAGTCCTATATGCGAATCTGTCTACGATCAAGTTATTAGTTATTTACACAAAAAACTCTTAAACTAATACTTTTATATTTAATTAAAACTAATATTTTTATAATTACGTACGGGAATATGACGACCTTACTATGTATTAGTCTTTGGCGATATATATAATAATGATAATAAAATAGCATATAAATGAATAAATATAGACACAGTACATGGTCCGCATTCCGGATAATATCAGCCGGCTTCCCAACAACCGAGAGATGATCGCGCAAGGCTTGCAGTGTTAGCAGAAGCGTGCGCGGTAGTCGCCGGTGGGCGGCGTACAGTCGCGCGCGCACGCTACCGCCTATGACATGCGCCGCGCACGCGTGCGCGCGCACCCATGCATCATCTGCAGTCAAAAAATATTATAAAACCTCATACTTCATACAAACAATTTTGTTCACCTAGAACTCTCAATAGGATAAACTGTTCGTTTGCCATTCCATCATCATTGTGTTGCCTTTATCCCATTTAAAGAGTAGGCGCAGTATGTCATCTTCACTGATTTCTATCGGCCAACATACCTGAGCTTACTCTCTATTTGTGCATATCATCTTTCACACACTCCAACCGTCCGATTGAAAAAAAAAACAGATGAATCTCCCTTTAAATCCATCGTTCATATTAAGTACTTAAAGAAAACATCAAGTAAAATGGATTACATACTTTGACTTGATTGATATTGCTTTATCTCCAGCGTAGATTTCTGACATATATGTATAATCGCTTTACACAACTCCTCCGCCATATAGTCAGGTCGACAGTCCGTTACCACATCTCCTGCGCCGCTTCTTGCGGTCACAGCACCCTCGGGTAATGCAAATGGAGATTTAACATTATCGAAGAAGTCCATCAGTGATTTGTTAGTAGTCTTATCCGAGAGTTTCTTGTGTGTTGATACGATTAATTGCGACAAACAGTACAAGCCAGCTGACTGAAATTCTGAGAAAGAATTTTATATTGACAGAGTACACAAAAACATGTAGGTATATGTTTATAGATACGCTGGTGACTACTGGAGAAGTGCGGGATAAACTTGATGTGAGGTAGGGCTAGGGCATCGGTTTTACCAGGAATCAACACCGAAGATTTTCTGGTGAATTCTCATTTCTGGATGAAAGGAAATTAATCTGATTTAATAATACTATATTGCTAGCAATATACCAAGCCACCCGCCTTGTTTATGATGATATATTACACAAACGAGTAATACAAAGACTATGAATATCCAGATATATACAGGTCGTACCTTAGACACGAATACAAATTATACAGTACTTTATTTTCGAACACCTTTAAAAAAAGAGATTTGTTCAATTGAGAACCAAATTTGATGTTCAACAGTTTCTGAGCTATATTTTAAAATACGATTGAAGAATCGTGGCCTTATAACGGTAATATAGTTACTTATCTACTTATCAACTAACCAATTTCGTCGGTTTGCAAGCTCTGTAATAGTAAACTGAAGAAATGTATTGGTTGTCGGTTTCTGAGCTCATACCACACGGTCTCGCTGGCCGCACGCTCGCCTAGTAGAGACCCAAGTAGCAATAAAGCCTGAGAACGGGCCTCTATCGTATATACGTCAAATTCATCTGGAATAAATAAAATTGTTTCCATTTCAATACGATATAAATAACTAATATATAAAAAAGTTTAATTTGGAACCATACAATATCGTTAATTAATTTATTAGGTTTGCAGCTACAATTTATTTATACAAAGTTCTCAGTTCTAAACTGTGCCAGTCAGGATTTATACAATTATTAGTAACATAAGAAATACCATTGGTTCACTATATGCCATGTACGAATGAACAAACTAAATTATAGTTATAATATGTAGAATATGTACATATATGACAATGTAAATTACTGATTCCTTTACAAGATAGTATTAAATGTATGTTTGACGTCATTTTATAATCTACTAATCTACTATTAATTATTCACTTCATTTAAAATTATTATTAATACTTAGACTACTTATAAAATTAGTAAATAAGAGTGCTCTCAATGTATGCCTGACTAAACTGATCTAATGAGTGAAATTAAATGAATTAAAGATGTAAGGGTGTCATATGTTGTACTACAATCCTTATATTACTAATGCCAACCAATTTTTGTCTGTCTGTCCGTTTATTACTTTTTCACGATTAAACTTTTAAATGGATAAAAATGAAAGACTTGAAAAATGATTGTATCACGATGTACATAGGCTATCTTTTATCTCGAAAATTGTTATTCGAGGTTTAATCGGGCATGAACGTTAGTATAGTCGAAGTTGCGAATTACAGCTTATAGTAAATAAATGTTAGTTCATTCAGATGTAAAGGAGGAATAGGAATATGAACACACCTTCTTCCAACGGGGTTAATGTCATCAGTAGACTGTACAAGCAGTCTTTAGTGGCGGCCAGTGAACTGCGTACACATTTCTGCATGGATGCAAATGCGAGAGCACGACAAGACGCGGCGCGTACTTTCTGCGTCTGCGCGAGATTTTCATCATTGCCTCGCCAGGATGCACATCTGTTTACAATTATTATATAAATACCATGACAACTTTGATAAAACTGACTGAAAAGGGACTTAATTCAAAATTGACACTATTCGTTGTTTTAGACAGAGTTGTGTTAAATACACTCTTTTTATTATTATTATAAATGTCAAATCGTCATAAATAGAACTCTGTTTATGTATGGGTGTATGCATGTACCTTCACTTGTTTACTATATGGTAGAGCAGTTGCTGCTCACTACAAACTAGTAAAAAAACAAAGTAAATATTACGTTTAATATATTGATTTAGTCACGTTGTTGATATTATCTTTTAAAACCTTTATACTTTATAGGCAAGTACTTGCTTTATCATCACATTCAATCCTGTTATAGATTGTATCACCTAGAGTCATTATAAATTTCCCACCCAGCCAGGCAAGATAAATCAATATTATTTCTCGCCGTCATAATTACTACTACATTCTTATAATTATTAAAATTAAAATCAAACATATTGAAATGAAATATGAAATTCCTATTCAAAAATTGCCATTCATATGAAAAATGACGGTAATGACATTATCATAACATGAGATTTGCGATGAAAGTAAACGGTAGAATCACTACCCCGATTTGATAATTTTCTCTTATTGTTTAAAAGGATTATTGTACCATTATAATATATTTTAAATATTTTCATATTATATAAAATTCACGAAGTTATGAGCATGTGCATCTTAAGCGGCCCACTAATGTTTAATAGAAATAATTATATGAAAATTATTTAGACCTGTGAATTACCTGAACAATAGTCGGTACAATCCCTGTTCATTCCACTCTTGTACTGGGCATTGTGTGAAAGCACTAGTGTTGTGAACCACATCAGCTAGCACGGCGATCAAGTCAGCAGTCGGCGGCGGTCGGCCATACAGCCGCGTTCTAGTCGGTAATATGTGGATGTCAGCACGTTTCTGCGCCCGGACTTCGAGCTCAGCACGACGCTCTAATATTGATAAAGGGACGTTGAGTTCTGAAATCATCATATCAATAGATATATAATTAGTTTTAAGATATAAACATATTGACAATTACGTATTAATTAATAAATAAATGTAATACAAGAATGCAGTAATAACTATAGTCCTAAATTAGATTTATAATGAAAATAATATTCATTTATCAAACCACAATCACAGTATATAGAAGTTAAAATAATGTATATAATGTAAGCTATTTCTATGAGTTTCGTAACTGAACTAGGCACGTGGTCTCTATCTCAGTAGACCAGAACGAACCCCACATTTGTGCGGTTCTACATGGGTGTATACAATAAGATTATGGTAACAGTTTGAGTAAATATGTTAATATAATGTCATGTGTATGTGTGAGTGTGTGCCAGCCAATGCAGAACCAATAAATGGAACATAACCAGAGCTACAACATGGAATAGATAAAACAGGCTTATGTTGGATTATTTGGGCTGAAATAGATCAAATGTACAAATATGTCGGTTCCCTACAGGGCTAGGCGAGACTAAAATACCCTATATACCAGCGAGTCACACAAAACTGTAATAATTGATTGTTTTTAGTGGAAACTATTGGCACTTTTGCACGTATATATATTGTTAAGTTGATTTCCACAACGCCCTGGAAAACTTCGTTATTAATTACTGATTAATTGACCACGATAGCGTATATACCTAACTGATTTCAAAGTAGTTTTAATACAAAATTATATCACAAACAAAGACCCCCTGTAGACTCAGGTGTAGCATGCATACAGCTAAAAATATATTAATTACTAGATTTTTAAATCAATCCATCATTCAATAATTCATTTTCATTTTATCTTTTATAACATTTTATCATGCAATGACAAGTATAAATGAACAGTATATATATATATTATATTTATTATTAAATTTGATTATAAGTTGTACATATAATTTTTTAAACAAATTGGTATTTAAAAAAATTTTCTTAATAAGATCCATGATCAGTCTTAAACGAATTTGATAAACCAATTTTAATTATTATGTATATACCATAGTATCTAACATATATAAATTAATTTTAAAACGTGTAGATATTAAACGATTATTGTTATAAGGATTATAATTTCAATTTAATAAATAACCAGCACTATCGGTAACTTAAAAGAACCAATATGTTGGCTATATTAATTTAAATGTTTTTTCAATTGGAATGGCACAAAAGCTGGCTATCCACCTGATGGTAAACTATACCTGTCGCCTAAATAAATGAATAGAACTACTGACACCACGTTATCATGGAGCGCTCATTCATTACTATTCTGGAGGACTAAGACGTCAGACCTCTCTCTTATCTCTCCCTGCAACCGAAACACCCCTTAAAAAACAAACTGTATGACAGCTGTGTGATAGATGTGACTAGTTATGTTACGTTAATTCTATTACATGCTGTACAAATGTATTATTATAATTATAATTTTAAATCACAAGCCAATGAAAACAAAGAAAATTACACACAAATAAAAAAGTATAATCTATACAGACATAACAAAAATTATGCGGATATGATATCAGATCATACAACATACATAAATAAATATTTTCACTATAATCTTATCTAGCAAGTATCGCTAAAAGTAAATTAAGTAAATTTCAAAAATATTTGCCAATGATAACGATTGATTGAAAATACAACATAGTACGAATTAAATAAGTCATAAATAATTTTGCATTTAATTACCTATAGCTTTGACTTTATAGGCCACGTGTATTCCCCGATAAGAGAAGTACTCTTCTTATACAGGTATCTATTACCAGTCAGGTGACATGGGATAGGGTTTTTTTATGGAATGTCAATTACAATTAAATAATACTGACAATTTGTTATAACCAAACCAAACCATAACTTACCAAAATAACTTTTGTGTTCTTTCTCATTACAAAAGTCGATTAAAATCTCCAAACAGTTTTCCAAAAAGCTATTCTCCTTCAGATGTTCTAATACTTCTAATTCTAATACCTGAAACATAGTCAATTTTATTTGCATTACAATAATTTTATTTGAAAATAGCTTGCCTAGTTTAACCATTAATCTGATCATATAAAAAAACCTTTTTTATCAAACTTTTCAAATCCATTTAAACTCGTTTAACATGATATTTTTACCAATTCTGAAGTTATTTTGACAATATTGCAGATATAAGTCACTATACTCCGGTTTAACACCCACATAAATTGTATATAGACTTAAGAATAAATGTAATTACTCAATTTGAATAAACAGTATAAAGTAATGTACAGCACAATTTACCTATTTACTACGGGAAGGTGTTTTTTTATCAGTAAATGATTACCTTAACCAAGAAATATGTAAGCGGTGCTACCTATTAACATATAATATGCGTCGAAATCGAAGACAATATATAAGCCAAAGAAGCTAATATATAAGTTACCATATATTCCAGCTAGGTTCTTGTTATCCAAATAAAAAATATAAAAAAATATGTAAATCCACTCGCTAATTTATATAGACTATAATATCTAACGCCTTAAACATCCAAACAACCATATACACATTGAAAATAATCAATAAATGTAGAATAGAAATAATAATAATACATTTCATTTAAGTACAGGGAAATAATACAGATACTTGTAAAAGTGTGCATTCAAAGCAATGATAATGCTTCATAAACGAATAGAATGTTGGTTTTTCCACTTATACATAATATGTATGTAGATACTGGTATAAGGATAATGAGAGAAATTAATTTCTAGGAATATTCAATAGTAAATAGAAATGATACTTTGAGATTATGTCATAAAATATAAATAATATTATTGTAGAGTTACTTTATATTTCCCTGAATTATATTACCGTAATATTGTGTATACACTGTACAGAAAGTACTGTTATTTTTTTCTATAATTATCTACTTCTATAAAGTTTTTTTTGTACAATACAGTAATCATATTTAGAAATATTTGGAAAATAAAATAAATGTCTAGTATTATAGACCTATAAGATGAATCAATAAATTTGTAAACAAGCTCATTTGAAAAGAATAAGAGCTGAGGTACTTGTCAGTTCTTGTTAGCTCGAATGCACATCAAACTGACGATAGATTTTGACACATCATAAGAGTCTGTAATAGACCTACATGCATAAAGATATTGATTTGATTTGATGATACACAAATAAAACCATAAATGTTGCTATATAATGTAACAGTTTAATAAAAACTTAAAATGTTATACTACCACAAAATTGAGATATTTATTAGTATAATGTATAAAATAAAAACATCCAATATTTCTACTTAATTAACACTGATTATAAGTAAATAAAATGATTTTATAATTACTGCCACTTAAAAACTTACATTGAACATTTACATCACGTGTTTTTAAAATAATTAAGTACTATTGTATCTCATGCTATTACCAAAATTTATTAATTTGATAGAAGGTAAAATTACAAGTAATAGTTTTTTTCCTTCTCCGAAAACGTCCATAGGCTAATCCCTAACACGATAATACAATAATTAAATATACATTAGAACGGGACGACCAGTTTCATTAAACATAACAATGGTGTTTACCAGGCTTGATTGTCATAGATAGATTACAATACTAAACGAAATCAAATATTTCCTATAAAACATACCTTTGCACACTACTAAAGCGTCAAAGGATTATATCTTCTACAAATAAAAAAGACATATTCCGTTTTTACACACCCCACAGTGCACTGCATTGAGAGTATGTATAATATACATACTCTCAATGCATCAGAACATCAGTTATTAATAATTTCATACAAATAACACTTAAACAGAAAAACAATTATTGCTGCCAATGTTAATTCTTACTGTGTTTATAATAGCTAACCGAAATGTACCTATATCTATACCATACGTATCTTCACACCGAATAAAGAAATCCGTTTGAGGTAAATAAAAATTAATTGAAAAAAAGGCGCTGCATGGAGTTCCTGTAAATCGAGTCAAGAAATTATAGTACCATATGGTATTTTAAGTATCTAGAATGGCAATCAAACTGAAACTGCCCACCTGAGGGTAAGTGTCAGCTACCGTACTTGAGCCAGCCGATTCATATTGTGTAACGTTGATTACCTATCATGTGTTAATTCCAGAGGACTAAGGTGACATCACTCTGTACCTGTTCACTGCTAAATCTTGTCCTTCAATCGAAACATAGGTTATAACCCAAACTACCGACTGAAATAGGTAGGACAGAGGTGCCGACGCAAACGACTTTATACAAAGTCCAAATTGATACGTGGAATGATGAAAGCAAAATATGTCAGCAATGCGCTATGCTATACCCAAGCTTTATATATATATATTGAAATTAGACCGCCATATTGCAACATCACGCTCTACCCAACATAAAACATTCACTGTTTTTACGAGTATTATTATAAAAACATATCACAGTACGATGACATTTGACTGTATTTATATAAAGCATAAGTACCAATTATACACAGTATTCAATTTATCAAAAGCTTGTGTAAATATTTTTATTTAACCCACAAGTAAGTACATATTATTATGTATTTTTAGACACAAAAATAAGTACTAGCTTTCCCACTGTTTATCTTTGTTATAACCACAATTATAAATCTTTTTCTTTATACTAAAAAACCTTTCTCAAATTTATAATTATTCACGTAAATACTATAAATATAAGATACTTCTGTTTGTATTCTGTCGAATCTGATAAATTGATATACAGATACTTTAAATCTATTAGAACTTCAGTCAATAGCAAACTGCTCAAGTAGCTCTTAAATTAAAATAGTTATTGTATAAGTACAGACTTTTAGGTCAACAATATTATTCTAGGGAGATAAATTTAAGCCATATGCCGCCTTTATTTTTCAGCATAACACTGCGAGGGTCATAATGGATACGTGGCGTAGTTCGGGCACACGGTTCCACGACGTAATTGGTCAGTATACTTGCCAAACCAGCCACGGCCACTAGTTGGGCAAAACGAACACCTGAAAAATAATTTGCTGGTTATTAAAGTCGTTCACTAGGTAAGACTCGCAACGCATGCATTATCTGTCAATTTTCAAAGAGAATATTATATTTTATGAATGACTAGCTGTTTCCGTGCCTACTTATGCGTTGTTTAAAGAAAACCGAGTATTTTCTTAATTAACTGTTTATGTCTCAGGAAGGTAGCTAGCTATAATACATAATTAAAAACAGCAGTCGAAGAAAGGATATGGTCAAAATTAAATAAAATATATACTATTTATAAATGCTCAAAATTATTACATAAAATAGAGACTTTTTTATATGTATATGATAATTATTATTTGTCTTTTTATTGGATTTATTTAATACATTTTAAATATTTTTGATAAGTCTACTTAAACATTACCTAATGTCTCCTTTCGAATAATGTTTATATAACAAATTGCGTTCAATTTTTGTTTACTTTATAATTCTTCAAGAGACAATGTAACAATGTTCCTGAACAAAGATGTTAATAGGTACCAATATTATTTAAACAATGAAATTTATTTATATCGTGGTGAGATGATAAACAAAACTCTCTAAACCTCTACTGGATCGATATAAAAAGTTTCTATGAAAATCAGTATCTATCGGAAATATTGATATCATTAGTCTGTACCAAAATTACGACTGCTGGCATGTCAACGCTGTTTCTGAATACATTAACACGTTAGGGATATGTTATCACACTTCGAACAATTATTATAAGATAAAAATAAGTAAACAAAAATTATGATTAGGAAAACAAAATAATTACCGCATTTGAAAGTACTTAATTAGAAGAAAAGTACCTCCTAATTAGTTATTAACAATTATGATAAACATAATTTTAAACTCTACTTACCCGGACAACTCCTCGGTCCATCACCGAAAGCTATAAACCCTGGTGGATTCAAATCGTCTTTAAACCGTTCCGGATCAAATTTATCGGGATTCGGAAAATATTTTGAATCTCTTTGAATACAATGTAGTGGAATGAGTACAGGGTCTTTCGCTTTGATTTTTAAGTCAGTCCCACTGAGTGTACATGGGTTAGTGCAGAGACGAGTCGTTAGAGGTGTCGGAGGATGCAACCGCAATGTTTCCAGCACCACCTGTGTTGTCAACCGCATGCTACAAACAGCTTCATAATTCAAACCATTGTGTCGATCCAAACATTCCGAAATCTCTTGCTTTATTCTATTTTGAATATCATTGGCCTTGGCTAACTCATATAAACAAAATGATAGAGTAGTTGCTGTCGATTCTAAACCAGCTAACATGAATATAAACGAATTAGATGTTATCAAAGCGTCGGTCATAGGAAACGCATTTTGTGAATGTTGTTCGTTCAACATAAGCTGAAGAAAGTCTTTTCTTCGAACACAAGTTGTCCTTCGTTCAGCTAAGACTTGATTAATAATAGATGTAAAGAAAGTTTCAACGTCACGTGAGTATGTTTTCAAATTCAATAGTCTAAATATCCGGGGAAAAAAGGTACGACAATACCTTTTCAATATTGTAGACAGAGTAGGTCTCAGCATTTTATTAGCCATTTTAAAAAACGGAGAATCAGGATTTTTTAATGATTCTGGATCTACACCAAATGCACAACTACCAATAACGTCTGTCGTATAACGTGTCATTAAGTCGTGTACATTAACTTCATCTAATGATCCCTTCTGTAGCACTTTATTTAATGTTTGAGCGCACTCGGCGATCAATGGAAACATTGCTTTCATCTTCGCCGAGGAAAAGGTGGGTGTGACTATTTGTCGCATCGCTTTCCACTCTGCACCACTCATATTAGCCAGGTTACGAAGCAACGGTTCTCGTCGTGTATCAGTAGAAACAGACACACGGTCGCTGAAGTGAGGGAAGTCCGTCGAAAATATATGTTTCACAATATCCAGATCTATTACCATTAACGTCGGTCTACGAGCTTGAAATATTCCAACGTACTTTTCGTTACTGTACTTATCGTAAAAAAATTGCAACATTTTTGTGTAACTCTGCCTCATTGTGAATATTGGCCCAAAATTCCCAAATATCGGACATGGTTCTCTGTAAGGCACTTTTTTCAACAGCCAATATTTCCTTCCATTTGTTGTGTAATGAATAATAGCTAGTAACACAACTAACGCTACTATTATCAATAGCAATATCACAATGAACGACATATTTTCTTGATTTAATGCACTTCCGGTTCACAAAATATATACGTACGACGATCTTATCGATCTTTAATATACTGTTTGCAAGGGATACACAACATGCCGGTACGATTGTGTGTGAGTAAACAATGTGGTATATTTACGCGGTACGCGATACGTCTGCTCTCTGTAGGGCGCGACGCTGACGGCAGTGTGGACGGACTGCCGGCCCACAAATGAAGTGTACTACGTGTATCGGCCGACAGTTAGCGAACACAACTCATGATAAGGACCTGCCTATACTCGGCACGTACTCAAGGCCCCGATTAATGACGTATGGTGCCCGTGACTAGCATATACCCGCATTTTCCACTTTACGACATCTATTGTTTTCAGAAACAGGAATGGTAATAAGATACGTATCGTGTGCTATTTCTGTATTATAACTCAAACATTAAGATTTTGTTTATGCAGTGGTTATGTTGTGTGGTGTCGAGAGAAATTCACAGACACATCATATCCGATTGGAAAAGACAGAACAACATATGACATCATTACCATACATATGTATATAATGTCAAATGTTTTACAATATAAAAAAATATAACTAATATTTCAAGATTTATAATTTCTAATTATTTAGAATAGAATAGAAAATCATTTATTCAAATAAACTTAATTTAAGCACTTTTGAATAGTCATAACAATTTGTTTTTTATCTACCACTCGTTCGGAAAGCTGTCTCATCACAAGAAGAACGAGCAAGAAACTTGTGTGTTGCTCTTTTAAATAACCCTTGTAAGTTTCAATTGTAAATTTACATCACTAATATAAAAGTGAACTTTGTAAAGATGTCTGTATTTTTTTAACACAAACACAATTGAAAAAGGAAGCTATTCAGATAAAGAGGATATATTAATGAAAATGTATTATTATATGAATGTGGATATTTATAAAGGCAAATGAAATCAGATAATGAGAAGGTTGGACCATGTGAAAGATATCTGTAAAAAATGGATCCCAGAATGGAAGAAAAAGACATTACGCAGGTGCCAAATAATATACGATAAAGAAAAGAGGATTATGGCAAAAGTATTGTAATTATATTTATAGGGCCACAGCACTACAAATGTGTGTTTGAAGTATAAAACCGTAATTTACGATATAAATAATATTTGTAATTAAACGATTATCGATAAATTTGATCAGCATTCCATATGCAATCTGTTAAAAAATATATTATTACAGTCCACGGATGTTCTGTATGCCTACTACGTAGATTGTAAAGAACCAATAATGTTACTTATCTGGCATAACTTATTGTAATTCTAAATGCAATAAATATGAAGTCATTACATACATATTTAATAGCTTTACTACAAATAGTATTATGAGCTCATCTATTGGATAATAATTAAATACATTATTTACTTTTCAATATCTTATAGGTACTTTATACTGTCCGAATGATATGGTATTCAGATATGATGAAATAGAAAACGCAAAACATGTAATATGGATTTTTTAAAACATCTTAGAATTCTAAATGTACATACATACTTCTAAAGTTTTTTAAGTATGCCTTTACTATGCACACATCACATAATATACGTATAGATAACTATAATTCATTTTTATTCTGATTCTTTTCCGATATCGAACACAATGGCGACCATTATAATCGAAATACCGAGTCAATCTTCATAGGTGGTCGCTATTATTATGTTTGTAATTTCATAATAATCGAACACAACGCCATACATACATAATTTATAAACCATTAGCACCGTAAGGACAACAGAATAATGTTCAAAATGTAACTTAAGACATTTCCCAAAGTATTCATAAAACTTCAGCTCAGATACGTATTTATAAAAATGAATAAAAAACGTTTTATTTCTATACATTCCTTAGGTTACCTGATGCAACCAAAGTTCATATAGTCTGCTGTTTAATAAAAAGCTAGTTCTCAATTTTTGCAATAAAGCTTGAAGGCCTCATACAATGAAAAGTTGTGTACTTAATAGACTGCAAACTCCACGTCACTTACTATAGTAAGGTATAGAAGTGAAAACAGAAAGTGCTACCTGGCGCAAGAATGGACTAGAGAAATAACAAAAAAATATAGTAATATAAACTTACATTAGAATGCGGCGAAGTGCGGGCAGTTACAGCAGCGAGTAACCTTGCAGCTGCTGCCCTTACTACGTTCGCTTCCTTCCGCCCACAAAGTATACGACAGGCACGAAGCGACAGAGATTCTTCGGGAATCGCTAGTGGACGAGTCAACAATTTTATTGTTTACTATAATATAATTCACTGAAATATATTTAATTACTATCATTATTAATGTACGATGGGGAAATAAGGAAGATTTGACAAATGTTAACCACGTAACAAACGCACCAAAATGTCCAGAATTCGCTCGTCTTTCTCATAATATATGTATCTTATTATAATATACTAGCGACCCGACCCGGCTTCGCTGGTTTGCATTACAAATCTTTGAAATTGTCGGATGAATATTGTACTGAAAACTTGCATTAACATTCGTTACTTACTTTAAAAGAAGTAAGCGTACAGACAGCAGCGACAACTTTGTTGTAATACTATGTAATGATTGTCATCCATCTACATAATTAGGAAGAGTTTCTCAATTAAACTACTAAGTGCGACATTAATCGATTTTGATGGTTTTACTTGAATGCTGTTGATATTTTACAAATTTATTCAGGTGTAGTCCTATACAAATTTGATCAACATCTGAGAAGTAGTTTTTGAATTATCCTTATAATACACATTTGGTGGTATAAAAAGTTAATAAATAATATATTTGAAGGAAATGTTGTGGTTACCTTGCAAGAGTTGTGGTAGTAGCTGCACATGGTGGAGTAAACACGTCATGAGCTGTAGGGTAGCGGCGCGAATACACGCACTGGAACCGAACCCACAGCTCGCTACAGCGCGCATCACCTCGCCGCTCCAACAGTCACACCATCTCTGGTTTAGGATATAATTCACATATATTTACCTTTATTTGTCGTATTATTCTCATAACATCAATTCTATTAATAATTTAGTCTTGATACTTCAGGCTATATGATAGTTTTTTTTATAATATTAACAAAAGACAAAATATAAAAATTTAAATTTAAAATAAAATATTCAAGTGACAATCGCTTAACATGTTTTATAGTAACATATTATAGTTTTAAAGAATCGATAGAACCCTAACCATTTTAATAGTATGTAAGGAGACATTAATTGCTAACAAGTTTTTACTAAAATATATTGCATAATATTACTAGTACTAAAGATACATGGTTAAACCGAAGATCTGTTATATTTGAACTTAGTTAATTTAACACATGCAAATATAAAATAATTAAAACAAGAACGCTGATAATTTCGAAACATAATTCAACTATATTATGTTTTTCAAATAATACAATAAGAAAAATACATACATATAATTAAAATACATAAGAGCATTTATATATAGCAAATATATTACATGTCATCTTGTTATTTAGTACTCAAAGAAGTAGCACTTATTATTGTCAGTATAAAAATATAAACTTTATCATTGTATGTCAACAAACATTTTAAATAAGCGTATCTTTTGTTATTGTTTAGAGATATACATTTATATTCAAATTTATATGCACTAATATTTTCTAGAATTGTGTCTATATAGAGTTTTTTGGGTGGATATATTGAGCAGTTTAATACAAACACAGCCACATTATACAACTTTAATCGACTACATAACATTACCCTGAATAAAAAAATACATATTATACATAAAACATACAATATTAGCATAATTTTATTATTATTTATTTTTTATTACATGCATAAAGCTAATAGTTCTTTAATATATGTACTCCTAATATATTATTATGTAAACGCCTCAGTCCCTTGTTACGGAATTGTTACTTTTATTCCAATTGAACAATTTCTGAAGACAGTAATAAAATTTTTACAAATTCTACAAGAATTTTATCAATTTTACCTTTATCAAAAACAATACTACAATTGTCTGATACTGATATGTAGAAAGATTGATTAATCATTGGTAACAATCTTAGGAATTTGAACTATCTTTCATAGATAGAACTAATTAGTTTTTCCCGAGTCTACAACTGCGTCTAATACATTGTGCGGCTTTATAGAACAGCAATAAAATTATATCATTATATATAGTATAGTCAAATACATAATGATGATGATGTTTAAAAATGTACTTTGTAATTTTATTTTGAATAAGTGTTCTAATTTTAAAAATAAACAATATAGTAATTATTATACAGGAATAAATAATATAATTTATCCAACTGGTAGACTTGTATAAATTTAATACTGTATTAAACTATAGAGGTCATACAATATGAATAACCTGAGTAAGTGTTAGTGTCATCACTGTTACGTCGTCAATTCCAAGCTAATAACTATTATGGCGGTCGTTTACCCATAATAAACAATAGAGTACGACTATCATCAACTAGCAACGTATTTCGAATAATCTATGTAATCACATAACTTGATATCTGACAATTTGCATAAATAAACAGGGCAGATACAAAAAAAAATATACATAAATAAAAAAATAATATATATGCATTATTACACACTAGACAACACAATAAAATCAAATATAGTCTTGTACATTTCGTTCATATTTTTGTACCGTCCGATAATATACATAAAATTTATATTATATAAATTAATAATTTAAAAAATAATAATAATCTATTTCGTGAGAGCACTATTATATACATTTATAATAATATTAATCAAAACACATCACAATGTACATTACGGCGTCCGTCCCCCGCCCCAATTCTTGATAACTAACTTAGTCATGTTATGCGTCCGTATATACCTAGTAGTTTTAGTCCTATATCTCAGAATTATAAGACGAGCTTTAAAGATACAACTATTACATTATTATAGCACATACCTGAACTGGTATCTGTTCCTCATTAATCTGTCGCATTAAAGCCAGCAAAACTAAACATATGTCCAATCTACAAGCCTGGCCTTTACAGCCGCCACCTGACGCGCACCCGCTGAGAGAGTTCGTCATAATTTGGAGGCATTGCAGAAGTGTATTTTCCGACAATTTGCAATAACGAGAATGCAAAACGTATCGTATGCAGCGTATCAATTCGTTTAAGTACCCTAGAAGAACATTATTCATTAATTTAAATTAATAACTACAAACTTTAAGTAAATAATAATAAATAACTTTTTACATCGATCGATACATACATCATATGTAAAAAAATAATGTTTGCAGTTAATATTGTTAAGTAAGTTTAAGGAAGTTTTTTTTTTCATTTAAAGTAGAATGCCTTACTATATTAGCACATTTCTATCATTTAATCTGAAATAATTACTTCAGTATTAAAAAGCTAATTAAATTCCTCTACGCACTTTATAATTTCACCGCTATTTTTGCTTTCTTACAAACCAAATTAATGCTAGTACTCATGCGAAATCCAGAGTATTAAGCGAAATAATCATATTTCAGTAATAAGTACAATCATGTCCCGATTAATTTTAATTATATAGGTGCAAATCTGTGGATATCACTAAGTTGTTTTTTTGTTATTTTCAAAAAGAAAACAAATCAAACGATAACTTTTATCAAATCAATTAATCAAGCTATAGTAATTATATTAATATATAATGCCTAATCCTATAATAAATGGAGAAGTAAAAATTGTTTCTAGAATATGTTTTTTATGTAATAGGAATGGTAAACTAGCTAATATACCATGTGGTAAAGTGAGTAAAGTTAGTGGTAATCGTCGCTTATATACACATACCTATATACCTATAATACTTTAACACCACTAGAGTCATCATGTCATCACATAACCCCTACCACAGTTATACCACCTCACATGTGTTGCCATTCCGAAGGACAATGACAACTACTTTTATATCAATCATCAACAGAAACTGGTTTTGATAAAAGACAAACGACTCTGTACTAAGTTTGCTTCGGTAAAACTGTGAGTTTGAATTTATAGAAAGAAAATACATACCAAGCATATGAAAATTTTTCAAATCAATCTTCTCCAGACAAGCCAACAAGATCTTTAGTAAGCTTTCCAATTTGCTGCTATCATAGTCATCGTATTCTAAGAGCATAACGCAACGTAGTATTACTTTGACAATGTGTATGTGCAACTGTGTTACTTCAATGTTCTCTTGTGGCGTCAGCTGAGATTGCTCGTCACGACTTAATAAAGATATGACGATGGAGTCGCTCCCAATGAAGTACGATTTTATCCATGACATCATTGCAGCTTCAAAATAACAATAAAATGTCAAAGAAACATTAAATATAACAATATAAGATAACCTGTCCCTGAAAAAACCATTGTTTGCTATTGTATTGATATTTCATCGTTAGCTATGTATATTGTAAACCTACGTATATTTATTTTGCAGAAATTTTATTTTATTTATTATGGAGAATATTATTTAATTCTCTAAGACGTACATAGTAGTAACGTTTTCTATAGTTTAGAAGTACTGCTCTTTGACAAATTTTGTGAGCTATTGTAAATTTTGATACTACTCAATTTTAATTGATTCAATTTATTCTATACTATATAAAAGCCTTTGTTCTACTGCTTTGTTAAATATAATATAAACACAATGCAGTGCTCAATATTAAAATGTAAAGTTCTCGACAGATTATTACTACTGAATGTACAAAGCATAATACAATGCCATAGTCAATAAACATAATACATATTTCTTAATGCATCGTTAAGTTGCTGGCCTGATGTTGATGATCTTCTTACTCCTATGCAATTAAAGCTTTTGAGTTGATGTTACAACCGGCCATCTGCCTGGCTACAACCATCTATGCCATAATGATTCAAATTAAAAAATCATTTATTTCATGTTGAACATTAATCGCTCGTGAACGTCAAGTTTTTTGTAATTAATATTTTTTTCCTACCGGTCAGTTAAATATACAGATTCAAATAATAACTAAGAAACTCAACTGATTTTCTTTATTTTTAAAGCTAGTTTATTTATGGTTATAGGTGCCTATGAAAATCCCGTGAAAGATCAACAATTGCCATGCACGTTTGGTTATTTGATTCGTAAATATTTACCGCTTTTATAACTCACAGTCAGTAGGTATGGTATCCATATAAATCAGAATGAATTGCATGAGCGCGATAAGTAGGGCGGAATCGCGCGATGACGCCGGTGGCGCAGCAAGAAACCGTCGAGTATGTTGCCATGGCAACGCCGACATCTCCGCTCCAGTCACACACGACGATGGTAACAGATGCAAATAACTAAAAATTAATTGAATTCTACCAATAATATAAATGTCAAGATGATTATCATATTTAAATATCAAATTCACGGGGACAAAGCTGCGAGTGATTTAAATAAATGCACTTCTCTTGTCCTGCAAAGGAAAATCAGAAAAGCGCGCGCGCAATTAGTAATAATTGTTTTATTAGTGCACTCTTAAGAGCGTTATTATCCGTGTATTTCATGTATTTTGTCTTAAAATTCTATGTTGACGATTCCGAGATTTTATTTTCCAAAGACAGGGTTAAAATTTACAAATTATCGACAAATCTAATTAGCTGTCTGCGTACCATGCCTGCCATTTGGCAGTTATCATATTTTTTTACAGACAACGAGAGGATGCGATCTAGCTATTATTTTTGGTTCTCTTTGGCTAGCTACATGCAGACAATTTCCCGCTTGCAAGGCGATTGGCGCATGAGTGAGGGTACGTATAAAGGCAGTTAATAATCGTCAACAATCAATTACCTCTCCAGAATATTGAGCGCGTCAACCACCTGCCTATGAGAGGTGGCGTTTTCCATCGCTAGCAAGCCGTTAACAGCCGCACGAAGAGGACACGCAGCTCTTAGTGCAGTCAGGTCGCTGGGCGTGGGCTGCAGTGATAGCGGCGCGGGCGCGGGCTCCGGGCCCGGGCTCGTGGGACCGCGCAGCAGGCCCGAGGCGCCGCTGTGGTAGCTGCACCACCACCGGACACGGACAGCGGCCCGCCACGGCTCCTCACTGAGTAACCACTCTGTGGATAGCGATATAGTTTTTTTTGTAGAGAAGTGGAATAATGCACCTGGCTGCGGATACGGTTTACGCTGGCACCATTGGAGGATGAAAAGATGAGCACTAGAATTACGTCAGTAGAAACCACGTGGAAATCAAACTGACATGGTATATTACTAGCAATGAAGTTATTAGCACACTTTATTAAAATTCCCTTCCCCCGATAATGCAATAGTTGAACTCCCTCCCTATCATTATATGATGCTCCGATGCTCTATAACCTTTACTTCACACAGACTTATCCGACAATATCTTTACTGTCGTAGTACATGCTATTAATGTTCCTCTAGACTATTACTGTCTTATTACAAAAAGATAAATCTGGTTTAGCACTAGTAATAAACCATTGACTAAAGTATTCCTTATTACAAAACAAAGTTTATCTCTAAACCGTGATTCGTCTCTGGTCTAAAGTTAGACCTGCGATGCCCCTAGTTTAACAGTGGTCGAAAGGAAAAAGTCAAACTCCATTTTAAAATATTGTTTTAAAATGGAGTTTGCATTGTATTGTAAGTTGTTGTTTTTTGAAAAAAGGCTTAACTAAATTAAAAATATATTAACTAAAAATATTTAAGACTAATTTGTACAATTAGCTTTAAATATTTCTAGTTAATAATAATAAAAATATATAAAAGACGGCATTTGTTATTTTTTTCACTCTTTTGACTTTGAAATAGTCACCATTTGAATCGATCCAATAAAAATATCTCGCCGTTTCTTTTCTTCGTAACTCCGTCCTTACTTGTAATTTAAAACTGATTTTTAGCTTAATAGTACGTAATAAATATTATATATTATTGAAATAGTTGTAATGAAGACATAGATAAATACAAATATTTTTGGTTTTTACTTTATACATTCATCTTTGAAGTAATTTTTTTGATCATTTCAGTTTTCTGGTAAAATGGAACGCAATTGTCCGCTGACAGACATGAGTGACTGATTTCTGTATATTATCTGTGGGGAATATATAATGAACGATTTAACTGTAGTACTAATTTATTCCAACTTGGTTTATTCCAAGTATTAATAATATAACATTAGGAATGGTTTAAACCTCGACCATTTAGACCACGTTTCGTCCGAGTTTTAATAGATTTTTTGTAATAAGACCGTTAATGTTGCTCTGATCTCATAAATACTAACCAACAGAAGAATGCTCGGCATTGGGGCTAGTGTGCCAGTAGGTGTTAGTGGCGAATGGCAGTGCAGTCCGTTGTACAACGGCGGCCGGTAGAGACGGCACGCGGCGGCGGGTTGACGCCGCCAGTTCCTGCAGAGCGAACCCCGCCCAGGCCGTTAGCGATAACACCTGGGCGGTCATCGACACAGCGGATTCATCGGCGGGGAACACTAGGATAACTGTTTGTAAATCCAAATAACACGAGATTAATTTCATTTACAGTTTCACATGTAATATAATATCTAAGGACAATCGAGCAGAGCTTGTGTTATGAGTACTGGATAACTGATGTAAATACGTACATATTATACAAAGAAAACACTCAGATTGATACAAACAATCATACTCATGAATACATATGTTTGTACCGAATGAGGATTCCAACTCGCGACCATCGGAAGTAAGGCGGCGTGCTAAACCGCTAAGCCACCGAGGCTGTCAATAAACTTGTCTAAATATTAAATATTTAAAATTACAATAAACATTTGGATATATTTGTGACGCTCTCAGACATAAATATCATAGTATTCCAGAATCATTTGTTATGAACTCATAGTAGTTTTATTTGTTATACCACATTGAAGTATTGAAGATGTATATAGCCTGTATCTCGAATTAGATATTCGTCTTTAGGTTTGACTAAAAAGTATGATTTCTCCGCAAATAACACTTAATTTACCTCTAATTAATAACGGCGCTAAGTCCTGTATCTTTAACAATGTGTGGCGACTCACGAAACAAATACTATTTAATATTGACACGCAGCTGATCGCACATTCAGGAAAGGCGAGATAGTCATCAACCATTAGCGACAGTCTGTAAAATGAAAATGTTAAATGGTTGTTGATTCTTGTATAAACATAAGACATTTTTAGATTTACAAATATATGTGGTTTAATGAATCAAGTTTATATCTATTTATTGTACTATCCTTTAAACTGTCTTTATACTTATAGGAAGTATATGTTTTCTTCTGTGTAAAAATAATAAGACTTTTTATTATTTTTCGACTTAAAAACAAATCCTGGGATTCAGGGAATGTCCATATTATTCTATCATATAGCAAGTACATAAAATAGCTCTACCTACTCCGGTAATAAGACAAAACTCACCTCAATATAGCAACAATAAGTTTGATCCCATCGTACTGTAGAAAGGTTTCATGCAACTCCTGCTGTCGAAGCATCACGGCCAACTGCTGCAACGTGCCTCGGCGAAGCGAAGGTTCCAGTGTGAGATGACCCGAACTCGTTAATCGAGTTCCATCCTCATCCAGAGTTAAGTCTTGCTTCAGAACATCCACTATTTGTAGAAGACCGGTAGTCTTAAATAAACAAATAATTTTATGTATTAAAATATATATATATGTATAACTGCACTGATTTGAGAAAATTCTTTCACTGTTGGATAGGTCCATTATCCCACAGAGTTTTAAGCTGTATATTATACTAACATATACAAACAAAACAAAGTTATTACATGCCAAATTGAATCACTAGTAAAGAAAAAATACATAAATAGGACAAACCTGTGGAGTTTTAGAAGGGGAACTGGAATAATCTATATTAAAATCTTGAACTTCCACTCTTCTTAACGCATTCAAAAGTACATCAGCTCGTAGAGATTCCTTCGGAGGCAAATATCTGTCATCATCTAAAATATTATTAACATTTAGTAAAATGATATGTAAGTTACCCACAAAATTCTTTAAAATTTAGCAAAATTATGGCCTATAATGTGTTGACGCAAAACTTGACTATGATTTAGATTTAGATTTGAGTAATCTCCGAGGAATCTAGCATTTTAGCGCTTTCGGGTTCGATTCCTCACACAATGCATGTATTCTATGTACATATATTATGTATACTAATACAAAAAAGTATTTCTACCAGTTGTCTAGTAATTATAACGCAAAGTCTACTTAGCTTGAGATGGCGCTGTGTGAATTGTCCAAGTTTAATATTATTTAAAATGAGTAGCTTAAAATTGTATGTATAAATAAAATACCAACGAACCCAATGACTGGCAAATAGAATGCGCAGCTTCAAGCTGTATAGCAACACAGCGCACAAACAACATGCGCACTCGTCCCCATATTGTATCAGCGACTGGTATTCCCATACAGTTTGCTATGTCAGCTTCTACAGATCTCCAAATCGCTTGGCCTACAACATCAAGAACAATTATTGCTTTATTCAATAAAATAGACAAGGTTTACCATTCTATTTTAGTTAATTTATATCATATCCTTTATCGTATTACAACCCATCTAAATAAAATGTTCAAGTCTGTATTCCGATGTAAGACATTTTCTCTTTACTAAAAATATTAGACCCACAATCGTAAGACCCCTTCCTTATTCATCCCAATTAGATAATTTTGTTATATATTTACAAAACAAACTTTTATATGTTGTATATATAAATATTATTAACAGTATTTCAAGTTCACCTAGTTGTGTGTCATGTGCTGCATAAACATGCAACAGTGGGAATACTGGCAGCATACTAGCCAGCAGCCTCCACCAACAGCTCTCGCTGAATACCATCCGCCCGCGCAATAAATACAGTATTATTTCAGAGGCACTACTTTCCACCTAGAATATAAATAAAACAAAAAATAAATGTATATGTCAATAAAGCTAATACTTTGTATTCAAATGGATTTAAGAATGACACTGGCCTCTTTTATATTTGAAGAAAGTCCTTGGCAACAGATCTCCGTTAATATTTCAACATCACATAATAGCATCAACCTATTTTCCATATCCGATTGGTGGGCATCATCCGTGATTAAAGCCAACTTTACCATATCTGCCATCATGATATAAAATTTTGCACGCACCCAGTCTAAATTGTGAGCCATTAGTTTCAAAGTAATGTTACGTGCAATAGACCAATCCTTATCATTCAAATTAAAATCTTTAATTTTATCTAACAACATATTCGCGACATCGTTTATATATATTTCACTCTGATGTAATTCCAGAACGGGAAGAGATTTCTTTATACAAATTAAAACATCCTTGGTATTGCGGCAACGGTTCTTATTTTTCATAAATTTTACGGCGTCATCCATACAAGAAAATAACTTGGTGAGTTCTCTATATTTACTTTTGTATTCCTGGTCAACAGAGGTTCTTGCATTCTGGAAAAAAAAGTATTTACAATATTTTGACAGTCGAAAAAACTGTTAATATTCCTTTTAGAAAATTAGATGGGCAAACCTGTAAAGCTAGTGCGATTTTTCTATGGATTTCTGGATATAACAGTTGCAGTGCTGGATCGAGCTGAGCCACCTGCAGTGATAGTATCAACGAAGTGGGAGGCAAAGCAGACTCCCGTGCCCAACTCAACAGGCACTCGGCGCATTGCACTAAACGTAACCATGCAATACGATGATAAATCCTCGATGAATCGTCGGTAAAAGATTTACTGAAAAGAATTAGTCCATTTTAATATTATTTCTCGTCGTTGTCACAGTTTCATAATAATTCTAGAATACCATACCTATATTTCATTAAAAGATCTCCCAATAAACGCATCACCATACAGCTTTTATGGGATATGTCTCTAAGAGTTTTTGAATTGTGATCTACGCTCCAAAAAGTTTCACTAACGCAGTCTGTTAATAACTTAATAAGGCATTCGACTAAACTTAAACATGTATTCAGCTCTTTCTGAAATAAATGATAATGGGTGATTTTATAATTACGGGTCGGCATAATTTCCCAATGTATATAGATATAGTGTTGTAATGGTAATTAGAATGCTGTGACCCATCAACAGATTTATAAGTTGTAACAAGTTATGAAAATACATATTCTATTCCTTTTGTATAGTTTTGGACCAATAACACGGCACACGTGTTACTCGATAATAAATTATAAAAGCAACTAATAAATATAAATAATAATACCAGATCTAAAACTTCAGTCTTATCAACAGTATTAACTAATACAACACTCCTAGCCATTATAGACAAAACAGAGTGCAAAGTATCATGGGCATATGTGGGTGCAGGCAACTGTCTCAAAGCTGCTAAACCATCATCCTGGTGAGGTGATATTTGGAGTATGTCATCATCACTTGTCATTTGTTCAAGCTCTATATTTACATTGTCATCTAATTCTTTACAGTCAACTGAAACCTGTGGACGGAAAATAATAACAATTAATGTGATGAGTACCCTGGAATATTTTTCGATGTACCTTTACTGCTTTTATACAGAATTACAAAAGTTTGTTTGCTCATTTAGTTTATTCAGAATTTAGATAATCGAAATATGTAAAAAATATATTCTTTATATAAAATAATATAAACCTATATTATGTATAAAAAAATGTATTTAAGTAATCTATTATATCAGTTGTCTCACAAGTTCTGCTTCGCTTGGAACTAGATGGCGCTGTATAAATCGTCCATAGTTAGTATTATTATATAGTTAAATTCACTTAATTTGATACTAAATATTTGAAAAGCAGAAATCATACCTTGTTGGTTTCGTGAATCAAGTCGACACTAGAAAACTGTATAAGTTGTTTGCGTAATGCATGAGTAATATATAGCAATACTTGCAAAGATTCCCCTGGCCGACCGCCATTTGCACCTTCTGATATGGAAAGCAAATTCTGGAATAAAGCAATAAAACATTATTTAACTATTGGAAATGACATAAACTTGTATGTCCAGTTTAAATTTGGCAATGACTAATAAATTAAATATTTAAATTGTAATAAATGGAATAGTTAATACCTTAACTATTTTCGGTCGATTCAAGAAAATTTCAGGAGGAAAGTCACGTAAAAACACATCACGAATAAACCGACAACATCTTCGGGTGGATTTTAATAGCTTAAGAGAATCTTCGATAAGGTTTATTGTCTTTAAATCCGACGGAGCTAACTCCACCCAGGGAAAAAGAAGTAGCTTGATACTCTCTGTAGTGTTAGTCCTAAAATAGTGTTAAAGTGTTAATTGTTTGTTTTGTTTTTAACAGTTTCAAATTAATATATTATGTTTTTAACTTCCTTCTAAATAATACACAGTATGGCACAAGTATAATATATGTACATATAACATACAAATATAATGCTTAGCCACTAACAAATCAGAAGTGTTGATTTCCTTTTTTTCATTTGAATCTGCAGTTTCTTTCGATGTTCCAAAATTCCAACCCAAGTTGCAGTAATTATTGGAGGATGATACATCCTCACTTTCTGAGCTGAAAAACCAATTATTATTGCTTATATCCTTTAATGAAACTGACAATCAAACTTTGTCTAAACTTTATTAATAGCATAACAATTCAAGGGATAAAAATTTCAAGCCTTTTAAAGTTCTTTATGATTTTCAACAAAAATTTCCATTGGGATTGAAGTTTAAACCTACAACTTGCATAGTCTTGAAAAATAAAGTGTAATCATTAGATGCCTCTGAGTATGGCAGCGTAAAACAGTCTCTAGATGAGGTATAGTGTGTAGTGTGAGGTTAACAAGGAAAATAGAATTTTTGTAACATGTATTTAAAACTAAAACTGGAATTTCATTTTAATTTAATATTATAGCACCTCTTGAAAGTATATAAACAGTGATACATACCTTGACATAGAAGGTATGTTCAGTCGGGGCACAGTTATATTTTCCTCTGACTCTACTGTATTTATGAAACGGAGTATGTCTATAATATCTTCATAAATTTCCAATGCATCCTCATCAATTTTGTCTTTTATTTGATCTAAGCTGGATAAAATTTGTTTAATCCCAAACTCTTTACAAATATATGTTCCTGCCTTAGTCTAAAATAAATGTACAATATTACATTCTACTATACATATTAAGTTTCTTTTACAATTCTATTCGCTTATTATTAGGATACATATTTTTGAGACAATCCCTACTTAATCCTTCTTAGAACAATAAATTCCAATCTATATACATATAATAAAACAAAGAGTGGTGCTCTCCATCTCTTTCTGTGTTTTTATGATAATGTGAAAAATTACTATACATGGCGTTCTAATTAAAATTACTAGATATTAATCTATTAATTTATAAAGCATACTTTTAATATCATTAAAATTAATAAATGGTAGTATTAGAAGCTGCTTAGTTCATACCCACCCGTATTACACTTCTACAATAGGTTTGAATGGTACACTTGTTTCAAGTATTTATATCATCAACTTTTAATATAACCATTAACAATTTATGGTGATAATTTTGGATTGATTAATTACCTAAAAGATCTCTTATCGATGATAGCACCAGCATCTCAATGTGATATACAGTGGCTAACTGCTGAAAACTTGTGTTGGTAACCTACACTACATTTGTGTATACCCAAATTGGACTGTTACAATATGGTGGCAATTAGAATTTTACATATTGTGTATGACAGTGAGTAGATGTATACATAAAGACAGTTCTCACTGCTTGGGCTAATACATTTAGAATCCATACATAGGTGACCAGCAACATAATATTAAAAATAAAGGAACTCTTTGACATTAAAAATTAATAATTTTGCCTAATTTTATTATATATACTAATAATTAATAGATATACTAACCTTTATTGTGGTGTGTAATAAATCAATTACCTCCCGTTGCAACGTTGGTGGTTGTGGAACATGAAACCAAGCCAACAAAGCCTCTAGGATTTCTCTAGTGTTTGACAATTCGTCCTCTAGTTTCCATCCTAATTCTAACTTTGCCCTTAAAAGTTTAAGTGCACGTTCTCTTATCTCTTTGAGCGGATGATCTGTAAAATGAATTATATTTTCATTTTAATAAAAATATTACTTTATTCAGAGTTATCTATATAATATTAACTTACTTAGCTTAGTAATATATGACGATAACACTCGCGACATTTTATGAAAAGCATTAAGACGTATTCTTTAGAAGTAATACGAATAAAAACATAACTGCAACAAAAACAGATCAAATTGAAAAACACGAGAAAAGCACTAAACAACTAGAAGCAAAAGTATTTAATTTATATTTTCATTCAAACTTAACAGTTACCGGTATAAAAATCATGTTTTGTTTGTTTACAAGTGAATTTATTTCACAGGTCTATGACAGTGACAGTTATATTTGACTAAGGGAATTAGAAAACAATGGCTGTATGAGTATCCTTTTGCCGTTCCCTGTAACGGGAAAATAGAAAAAATAGAACATTTTTTTTGTGCTCTGTGCTGGCACTTGATTGTCAATGTTCTTCAAAAAAGGCTTTCTATCTATCATTGTCAAATAAATTCAACTTAATATAATGCAAAAATAATTATATAAAGCTGCTTTTTGTACCTCAATTATAATATTTTATTCATATCTTAACAGAATCCAAGTTTTTTAACCTATTTCATTTTAATTTACAGTACTTATATGCTAAATAAATGTCTAAAATATAATAGATTTTATAGAAGCGAATATTGCGGTAAGTTATAAAACTTAATGTAGTTTCAGTATAAAATTATTTCCAAGTTTAAATTATAATAAAATACCTTTTTTCGGACTACCCTAATGCTGCTGGCCGCACTTGGACTACAGCTTCACCGGACGATAGGAGACGAGTGCAGATGGCACTCCAAACTTGCTGAAAGACTTATTGGAGTGGCTGAAGGTCAACTCTAGCCTAACGAATACGACTTTAGTCTGAGGGCACCGCAGAAGATTCGAACCTTGACTCAGGCTGTCGTAATTTCGATCCCCGTTTGAATTGGGTGGGAATCGATTGGAAGGGGGTAATTAAGTACCAGTGAAAAATTATTAGTACGACAATAAAGTCAGGTCACACACGATCATGACAAATTCAGTATGAATCAACCACAATAGTTTCCAGGAGAGAGGGATTGCTTGGAGGTTAACCAAATATGGCATTTCAGGCTTTGAGGCCACTAGTCCCGATTACTAACAATCCTCTTCCATAAGTATTGTCACATAAAACTTTGTACATCTTTTTCAAGTATGTATTAAAATAGAATAAAACCGGTATATCTAAATAAATGACACATTTTCACAGGGATAAGTGTTAATCATTTAAACAGATCCTCTATATTTAAGTGTCATTTACTCTTTAAGGATTTCTTTTAATTTTAACAATCACTTATCTTACCTGTGTTACACTATTCAAATTATTATTTGTTCTAGATGGCGGATATAAAATCACTTTTAAAAGAAGCAAAGAAACTCATAGTAGAAAATAAATATGAAGAAGCTCAAGAATGCTGTAAAAGCATCTTACGGAATGATAAACAGAATTATATGGCTTTAGTACTACTTGGAAAATCACTCCAAGATTCCAATCAAGCTCCTTTAGCATACCAAAAGGCTGTATCAACTAAACCTGATCAACCATTGGCTTGGCAAGGCTTGGCTAACTACTATGAAAGAAACAATGATAAGATGAAATTATTTTCTATCTACAATGAAATCCTCAATTTACAAATAGAAGAAGATAAAGCTTTAGAAGTGTTGACAAAATTAGGTCAACTAGGAAGTACTTTGAAGAATAGTGAGAGTATTAAGATAATTGCAAATTATTTGAGCAAGGACTATGCTGAGAAATTGCTGTTTGCAGCAGAAAATCAATTAATACATATTTTAAAAGCTGATGTTCCTTGTAAGGAAGATGATATACCAGTTACATTAGCTGTTCTTGATAAAATTTATAGAAAGGATCCAAATGATGCATTAGAAATTCTGTATATGAAAGTTATCATACAAAAAAGTGACTGTATGTCAGCAATTAAAGAAGTTATTAGTCTGAATTTTTTCTCTTCAAATGTTGTGTTGCGAGAATCACTATGTAAATATTTATGTCAGATGTATATCCGAAATAAATCTTTCTGTGGATTTGATATTGATCAGTATGTAGACAAAATTACTGAAGGAATACAAAACTCCAATTATCCTGGCCTTTTAAGAAGTATGATTAATTTTGAGAAAGGATTGTATTTAGATGCCTACAAACAATGCATACCCTTAATAAATTATAATCAAGCTGATATTGTAGAGGCTACATTTATCATAAATTGTACAGTGATGCTCAAGAAATGGTGTACAACACAAAAACTAGTTTCAATTTTTTTGACAAAGGTAAAAGATGAAAACTTTGCTGTATTTCTGAAGAAAAAATTATTTTTGGCATTAGCAAATCAAAAGAAATGGAAAAATGCCATTTCCACAGCTAATGATATTTCTTTAGAGTTTTTGGACACAGCTGAGATAGCTACTCTTGCTGAATGTTATATTGAGTGCAATGAATCACCTGACCAAATTATTAATTTATTGCAATCAACAAATTATTTTGCACAACTTAAAGCTCAACTATATATTAAGCAAGCAAAATATAATGAAGCAATAACATTATTAGAAGAAAACCTTAACCATTACTTACATCTATTTTATTTAGGAAAATCATATTGGGAATTGAAACAATATGACAAATCTCTAATAAACCTTCTAAAGTCTGCTAAACTTAATTCTGAACATGGTGAAACATTTTTATATCTTGGCCATATATATAATTATAGAACTGATTATTTGAAGGCTAAAAAATGCTATGAAAAAGCTTATAGCTTGATTAATACAGATAGTGAAACTATTAAACATTTGAGTGAGGTATACATAAAACTTAATATGAAGGAAGAGAATTTTGAATTACTTATAACAGCAGAAACCAACATAAAACCTTGTGAGTCCTGGTTAAATTTCAGATTAGGACTACATTACTTAAATATTAGAGAATGGGAGAATGCAATTGTAAGTTTTAGAAATGTTATTAAAAATGATAAGAATGATATTATTGCATTTGAATGTTTAGCTGATGCATACTTTTCTAGGGGATCTTACACATCTGCATTAAGAGCATACAATAAAGTAATAACACTTGATCCTAATAGAACTGTTCATTGTCTTACAAGAATTGGATACATATATACATTATTGACTCAGTATGAAGATGCAATAGCAACTTTTGAAAATGTATTAGTGATTAATCCTCATTCTCTTTTATGTCTTAAAGGAATTTCAGAAACATGGATAAAAGTTGCAAAGAAAAAAGCAGCAGCTAAAATGTATGGAAATGCTAGAGATTGTGCTCAGAATGCAATAGAATATGTCATAAAGGCTATATTAAAACAAAATAACTTTTTATGCCTCTGGAAACTCTTAGCAGAAACCTTGATGTTCATAACAAAGTTGCCAAATAAATATGCCTATGCATATCTAAAAAATTCGTTCAGTGATACAAATGCAGACTCCATTAAATTTGGAAGAACTGACATACTTTTAAAAGTAATTGCGTGTTATTCCCATATATCAAAACAAAAACAACAATTGGCTTCTTACGATTTAGCATCAGCATATCTTGCTTATTATCATGCCACTCAAAACCTGGCAGACTGCAGAATATCCTTTAATTTAACATCAATTTGCATTAAAGAAAATCCTACTGTTTGGCGTAGTTGGAACTTGCTTGGTAAAATCTGTTTGTTTATAAAAAAATATGATATTGCACAACATTGTTTCATCAAAGCATTATCAGTAACCCGTAAATGGTCTGTAGCAAAGATATGGTGCAATTTAGGGACTTTATATTTGAAATTAAAACTTCATAAGTTAGCTAACTATTGTTTCTGGCGTGGGCAATCAACATTACCATCTCACGCTCAAAGCTGGATAGGGCAAGGATTAATAGCAGAAGCTATTCGAGAACAAGAGGCAATGGATCTTTTCAGACATGCAGCACGTTTAGGTTACCATCCTGAGAGTGCTCTTGGGTATGCAGACTGGGTGTGTCGAACTTTAAAGAAAAATAAATATAAAGAAAACCCAGAATCTAAATATGAAATTGATGGTCTTTATGCCATTCCTTATGCCATAGACTTAGTTGAATGGTTTTCTAGTTTTGAACCAAATAACCCATGTGCCAGTACTATTCTTGGCATACTTCAAGAAAGGAATGGACTTCTCAGAGCAGCACATAGTTCTTATAAAAAAGCTCATGAATATGCCGAGGAAGACAATAAAAATATAACTCTTCAAAATCTTGGCAGAATTTTACTCAGATTGGGAGAATATGATGAGGCTATTAAATCCTACAAAGCTATTACAGAAGCTAGCTTGGATTCCACTTGTGGTCTAGCTCTTGCTCTTTTCAAAAAGGCTTCATATGAGGAATGCTATTCTGTTTATGATACTGCTTTGAATTGGCTGAGTAACGAAGATAGTGAAAAGGCTGATTTACTTGTGGCCATGGCTGGTATTATGTATAAGTTTAAAGGGTTAGATGATGCTAAAACTATAGTGTTTCACAGTATTCAAATATCACAGAAAAAACCTACAGCCTACAGTTTATTTGCCATTTGTTCTCTTGGCTTATTGCATTCTGATCAAAGCCTGACTAAGCTTGCGTTGCATGAATTACAAAAATATGAGAAGGAAAGTGAGTTTGGATTTGACATAGGTTTTTTGAAGTCATATCTTCTTGTATGTGAAAATAACATGGAACAGGCAATAAAATTAATAAGTGATTCTCTACATGACCATCCAAGTAACTCGCTTTTGTGGTACTTTATGTCAGAGTATTGTCTAAGAGCTTCAAAAACAAGGGCAAAAGCTGCTAGCAATTGCGCTCAAAAAGCACTATGTTCTGCACAAGATAGTGAACAACATTGTAATCCAGGAAAAATTATTGCTACAGCTAGTATTGCAGAACATATTGCAGGAGACCATGTTAAAGCACTCTTACTAGCTAAAGAAGGACTTCATATCTATCCAGAACAATGTGAGATATGGGCTGCACTGTTACTTTCACTTATAACACATAAAATGTGGATTACCCAAAAAGACTGGATATTAAATGCAGCAAGTCATGTGCGTCGTCATTTAGACATAACAAGGCCTCTAAGTAGGTGGATTAGTATTTTAGAAAAAAAAATTGGTGGTAAATAATAAAGTTACCATCAATAATTAGGTTTTGTATCAAATGCTTTTATTATATTTCTATGCATTATAGTTGCGAGGTGAATAATTATGAATTTATGAAAACTTGTTAAATCTAACTATACTATTTTATTTTAATGTTTTTGTTACAACTTTCTTCAAATAAACACATTGTAATAAAATAAAAAATATTTTTATATGCTATAATAACTTAAGAATAAAGCAATAATATCAAACATCATTTATTGTATTTTCTCTAAGATTATCAGATATTCTTCGAAATACAGCAAGAAACTTGTCTCCCCGATTTCGTGTAACCTTTTGGCCTTCTTCAGTGCTATCATATAACTTTTCTACAATTGGATCCAATTTCTGTAACCAAAAATATCATAAGTTCGAAGAATGTATTGCAATTCTCTTTCACTATTGAGGTGCTCTACTCTACACCTAATATATATTGTGAATGAAGTGTTAACATTAATCCACAGGCCACAAACGCCAGTTTGTGGATTGTGGTCCTATGCCTATGCATACTTTATCATAAATTTCTATTGAATTTAACCATATTGAACGCCATTGTGCACTAAAGAGTGGAGAAAATCATAACTATATCTTAAAATATATAGATTTCCCCTGCATGATAGAGAACTATATAATGTGTACTTATGATGTGTGCTAATTAGTTTTGAAGTTACCATTTGAAACTTTAAATTCATTTGAATACTTATTTCACTACTACAACACATTTACTTTTTTGGGGCCATCAAAATTCAAGTTTTGAAACACCTTTACAATTCATGAATAATTGTATTTAATTGCACATTATATAAAAATTAATTGTTTAATACTACATTTAGCAGATATTACAAATATCTAATATAACTTACCAACTCTTCCTCACATATCCTTTCAAATAATGGATGCTCCTCGAAATGTAATACCATCCAATCATGCAAATCTTTTACATCTGTAATTGTGTACACCACACCCTGCAATAATAATCACTTAGTAGAGTTAAATTAGCCAAAAATTATAAATGATTAAGCATTTCACAGTAAAATACTCAAACAAAATTTTAATATAAAGAAGTGAATGAAGTAGGCGATTTTGTATGTAAAATTGTTACAGGACAGTGTTGTGGGATATCATATGGTATCAAAATCGGGAAAATAATAAACACTTCAAATTGGTTAGTATAAATTGAAGAAATAGAAATCTTTAAAATAAACGAATATAATCAAAATTAAATTAAAAATTAAGTAGACCAGTTATTTACAAAGAAAACATAGGTAAACTTAGGATTTTTGTTTATTTATAACTAGTTGTACACCCGACTTCATCCATGTGGCATTTAACTTTATTTTCTAAAATAAAGTAACTTAAGTTACTCCTTGTTACATTAGCTACCTGCCAAAAAAGTCCCGTCAAAATCGGTCCAGCCATTTCAGAGATTAGCATTATAATCATATGCATGTAGTAAAACATGGTTATTTCAATATTACAAACAGACACTCAAATTTTATTTATATGTATAGATGATAAATAAGCTAATATACAAGAACAGAACATTTGTAACATCACTAAATTATGTGGTACCCAAAATATGACAATTACACAACAGAATAATAAATAATCATGATGCCTCTTTTACTGTAATTTCCCTGCCTTATCTCATCCTTGGACTGAAAGACATTTTACAAAGCCAAATGCCTGGATGTAGAAATAGGGGTATTCACCAACAAAAATGACTTTATAAAGTTTACCTTGGATTATTACTACATATTGTAATGTTAGATAAATCAATCAGTACTACTTAAAATTTTTATTCTACATACATACTTGCTCTCCCAAAACATAAGCATATTCAGACAAAAGCCATTTATTAATTATTCTCCATTTATGTTTAGCCTTCTTAAAATGTGGATCAGGGTACAGAAAAAACATCTTCTTTAGCTGCAAAAAACAATAGGTTAAGGTTACTGTAAGAGTATTATTATAATTAGAAAGTTCATTATATCCTTATGAGTTATGCAAAAGTAAATACATATTTTTTGTGACATGTAAAGAAAACTAGAAAGGGCAAGAATGATATTTAATCCCATAATGAGTTTCATTGTCCAATAAACCAATAGTTTGATTAAAAAGAAAAATTATTTAAGAACAAAACTACTTTGTCGTTCTATTTGCACTTTGTTTTTATGAATACATTATTATAACTAAGTAAAATATACCTGTCCCTTGTTAAAGAAGTTTGGTAAATATTTCATTGCATTTGTTCTTAATACAGCAATATTTTGATACTGATCAGGATGTTGTAACCTCAATGCTTTGATTCGATCATTCACATAATCAGACACTTTAACTCTTATCTCTAAACCCAGTATAAAATTTTTGGGAAACATTGGAGACAAAGTTACTGTAAAGTAAACAATAACATGTAACAGTTTTAAAAATCTTAAGACTTAGACCAACAGACCATATTCATAATACAGATATGATATGAGTCCATTTAAAATACAATATAATATACCACACCATTGTAAAAATATGAAATCGTGTAATAGTAGTCATGGCTAATAAGTAACAAGCATCAACAAGACCCTCAAGAAATGAGCTACTAAATGCAAAAAAAAACATTTTTAATCTCAGATTATAAATTGAAGAGCAATTAAAGGAATTTAAAATTTTTAATTATTATAAATATTTAAGTATTACAAATAAAGTTACCCAGTAGTCCACCATATCCACAACCAACATCTAAAAATTCTATTTCATTTACTGTACTTCCATGAGTTTTCAATGAGGGATACAATGATGACCAGTCATACTCATTAGGATGGACAGGACTATAAAAGTGAAAAAAGATCTAAATGAATAATACAATAAATGTTAACATAGTTACTTAATTTACTTATATAGTTAGTTTAGATATTATTGTAATTATTACAAGCCTTAAATAATTAAAAATTAACAAATAGTGTGTATCGTAACAAAAAAAGTAGTTTAAACATAAACTTACTAATCAAAACAATGGTCTGCTATAGGGTTAGAATGAGCACGTTGCCTATAATATTTCTTTTGTGGCAATGACATTTTTGTTTTGTTTTTCTTTGTATTTAAATGAATGGACAATTATAAGGTTTATTATAATTTATATTACTAAGATATACAAAAAATAAACTATAACAATCGATATTATGCAAACGACAAATTGAACTGACACAATCACAGATTAGTGCCAAAGGATACAGATACTGCAAAGCCAACACAGAGTCAATAAAGAACGTCAAAAGCCGGCTAGTTTATTGTACTTGCAATATAAATTAAAAACCAAAAAGCTTTAAGAGGTACTGATAAGTAGGCTGTAACTTGTAGCGAAGTGATTTACTAGAGAATGCTGGAGAGGACGTAGTAAAAAATTATGAAATGCCACATTGATTTATAACTTATGACACTTGTGACCTCAGTGACAATTCTAGCTGATCTGTGCTTGGTATTTTGATAATTTGTTTTTGATTTGACATAATACGACGTTTAACATAGCTCTGTTTTATTTATATTATTATTTAAATATTCACTATGATAATCAAATCATAGTTATTGATTTATTGGTGACCTTAGTAAAGAAAATGAAATAATTTTTGTATATCTTGACTTTACTTGACTGTTATTTTATTCTTTTAAAAATTATGAAATAAATCGTAAAATAATTGATTAATACTCATGAAGTGCATTGTTACTACCTCAATTCCACATTAATTCATCTCTAGGTAAGTTTTATTTAAACTTTATTTATCAAATTTCGAATGCTATCTTATTTTATATGGTCAGTTAATGTAAGCACAATAGTTAACTTAATTTATAATAATTTGTTATTAAAAAGTATACTAAATAGTGTCTCTAATTTTACTCTCACTAAAACATGGTGAAGGGGAAGGCGGTTAGAAAATCCTGATAGTTAATTCTGAGTGAATTTGCCAATTTGGTGGTCTAATTTACCTAATCTTATCCTCATTGTACCATCTTCCACTGACTCCTCGTCAGCACATACCATTAGTACAACATTCCATCTTCATCCTTTGGAAAAATATATATTCCAGCTATATAACTAAATGGCTGCAATAGTTTGATAAACATCCCAATTTTAACAGTGATGACAATTACTTTTGTTAAATTATATCTGTTAAATATTACAACCACATTTATTAAGCACATTTAATGTTTTCTAATATTTAATGAACATAATATGTATTTTGGCTATTGAATTGTTTGCTCCGTTTCATTCAAGTTATTGTCTTTATTTGAAATAAAGTCACAATTTACCGTAGTAATTGAAATGTAGGTATGGATTTAGTTATGGTTCATGATTATGGTTTATGAATGTTAGTAGTCCGAATAAATGAAAATAAATTTATTACTGGACACATGCTACTATGACTATTTATATAACACTTACTGAATATCTTTAGGAAGTTAACAGTATTGCCAAATGAATGTAGTAAGTGTACAGATCTATTTTAATCATAAAAAGATTATACTATTATATATGTATGCTTAATTTAATAATAATAATTTGATTGTAAATAATTTACATTATGAATATAAATAAGATAATATTTAATTTAGAGTAAATAAATCAGTAATAACATCCAAAGGCAATAAACCAAATTTATAGCCACTTGATCCAAGGTACACATTAAGATTTAAATTTTTTTTTCATATAAGTATTTTTTTTCTGTATAAGTTGTTTTTTTACTGGGAGCAATATTTCTTTAATAAAATTTTTAAAATGTCTTTATTCTTAGCTAAAATAAAGAATCAATCATTATATTACTTCTACTTAATTATATAATTAAAATTTTACATTATGTTTAAATAGTGTCAATTGATTATCAGTTTAATAAAATATATTACCTATATTATATAAATAGGGTATAATATGTAAATTACGCATTCTGATTCGCGAATATCGCAGCGTCGGCTTGTTTTGACGTCGGTGCCCACGTGCGCCAAGCGACCGCCACGCCACACCATACAGCCAGCACAGCAGTCTGCCACCGGCGCCGTCTGCGCTGCACGTTGACCCGTTTAGTGTTTATCGCTTCCATTCGCAATGTTGTCACTCGCAACACTTTCACTCAATTCAGTGTTTCCATTCGCCTTTCATTTTGTGTTGTGAATTAAAACTAATGAAAACAAAATGAAGAAACAAGAATCCCAGGCTAGTATGGGAAGAGAACGTGGGTCGAGGCCAGTCCGTTCGCTCATGGATAGCGTGTCGTCCGATGAGGGACCGGAGACTGAACATTTACTGGGCTCACAGCTACCACCGATGGTGGTGGCTACCGCCAGTGGACGCCGTGAATCCTTAACGGCACCACCCTCACCTACGGATTCGCGAAAGAAACGCGATAATCGCTACCGGAATCATTTACATCATTTCATTCATTGGAGAGATATCTGGAGCGGAGAGCCACATAAACTTCACGAGGTAGTACAGTGGCATTCAGCTTTACCTTTTAGTATATACTTGTAATCAGCATAGTTCAAAATTATTCCCTTAAATATGATGCATATCTACGAAAATTGTTACAATGTTTTGAATAAAATATGTACTCTTATTTCTTATGACTTCCACCTTAACAATGATAATATCATTACGTATAAGTAACCTTCATATTTCTTACTTAGTTAATTTTCTGTATTGTACATTTTTTGTGAATTTAAGATAACAAGGTTGTAACGTATCACAAAAGAGTATTTTTCCACTGCTCGCCTTGATCCCGTAAAATGTCTTAAAGTAACCACCTTATAAAAATTACGTTAGCTACTTATTAAGGTTTTTAATTAACTTAACAATATCACTTTAATTTCATTTTATTAATTGCATTTATTGCTATGACACACATGCAAACAGCCGTAGGTACATAACATCCCACATGCATGGTTCCGATGTGTGATTGTAACAATACACTTAATTTGCTATCAAGTAGCTATTGACACTATAGGATACGAACTCTACATGCACATGTTACATTATATACTTGAAACTGGAGTTTACGTCAAAATATAATGTTCAACGAATAAAATGTACGACCCGTCTTCTATTTTTATCTAGTGTATTGGCATTGACCTTTTTAATTGTGCAACAACACTTGTACTAAAATTAGTTTTTCTCTCTACAATATAATGTGGATATCAAGATATTTGTTAGGTACTAATTTCTAAACTCAATTTCTTATGAACAATAAGGACATAATTATATTAATAATTTCAAAATCAGAGCAATATTGCTAGCAAATACATAGGTGGTGTTACCACCAAATCTATAAGCTTTCTGGAGATACCGTCCGCAATTGTTCCTCCAATGCCTTCAAAACTAGGACAAATCCGGTGAAACTTGCGAGTACACGTTAGCGATCTATCTGCGATATTGTGTAAACCAGGCAGAGATAATGAGCGAAATATCTCCCATATATAAGTTCCCATAGATCTTATAGTTTAAACATGTAGATAATAAAAAAGTAGTAAATATATAATTTAAAAAATTTACTAAATTTGCGAAACAGTCCTCAAAAATATTTTTATCGAATAGTTTGATGTAAGACTACATGATTCTTGACATTTTTACTATATCTTTGGTTTATGAGATCTGTTTAGATCCTAAAAATGATGAAAATAAACACTCATCATTATGTTAGAGCTCTTACTAGGATAGTTCTATTCCGAAATTGACATAAAAATATCTCTAACTATAATGACTTTACAAAAGAGTTTTATTATGATTGAAAACATAAAAAGCGGGCTATTTTGTAATCTCGTCTCTCTTTAGACTTCAGAGTTTATTTTATTAATAATTCATCGGTCATGAGTCTCTTAATTTGGTTAGGTGCATATCCCAAAACTTTATGGAACAATCCTGAAATTGACAGCAATAGGTACTTATATACTCACTATGACTGTATAAGGCACTGGTTTATAGTATAAGTTAATTCATATAATTAAGTTGAAACAAATCGTGCTTTATATAGTTATAACAAGTGTCATAATATTGTACATATATACGTAAGTAGATGGCCGTAATTGACGTAACCTTAGAGTTGGTATCAAGCTTCTTGGTTTGCTGATTTAGGTTTGGGTTCGATGAAATCAAGTTAAAGGTTATCACTTAATCGGACACATTTCAAGGCGAAATTGATATGTACTATTCAATGTTACGATTACATGGAAACAATGTTTTTATTTTCTTACATTTCGTCGATGAGTAATGTGCGAGCGCTCCCTCTAGGATTCGTTTTTCTACAATTAATAAAGAATTAACAGTCTTTTTTTGCAAGCAACCCAAGCAGATATTACATAGGTTATTACTGTACATACTCTGGGTAAAATTTTCAATTCTTTTATATCTTTATTGGTAGTAGGTTGCACTCAAGCAATATACTACCTCGGCATTCCCTTGGCCTTGTACTCCATACAGTAAGATTCTCGAGGTTAATTTGTATTATAACTGACCGATACGCACTAGGAGATTTTTTAACTATGGTACCGTATGAATTACACTATTCGCCCCAAACATAGTCATACATCATGTAGTTCTCTATATGGTTTACCCTAAACTCATTACTGTCCGGGATTGCTAGTACGTATTGATTAATATAGTTATTTTTTTCACGCGCTAATGCGTCTCGTCTTACTGCATGTATGTATCCAGAAACTCCTTGGGGTATGTTCGGTAATTTGTATGAGAGACAATCTTAAGATAAAAACTTATTTTATGTGCATCTTCTTTCAAATATCTATTTACACAATGTTACTAGATAAAGATCACGATGTATAAGTACATAAAAAATATGTTACGAGGCTTAGGAGTGTTTTTATTTATACACATTGGATAGTGTGGCAACATCACTCACATCACAGTCACTCTCATTGTAGGTACTTAAGCTACCGATGACAACATCAATAAAATATCATGAACGAACCGCGTACTGACACTATTTAATTCAGACAATTGAACTCCATGTCACCCACTCGCTTTATATGCTCACGTGATAGCAATGTAAATATTTAGTTGTATCTATGAAATCTATACAAAGAAGTAAAATAGACCAGGCTTTTTGTAATTTTAAATGAACGGCTTTTCACATAAATGCATATGAAGTATATACGGTACTTATACGCTTACTTACTTGTACGCTACAACGTAAACTAATTTAAAATAATCTGTTTGATCCGTTCTAATCTCTGAAACAACTGGACCGATTTTGACGGGACGTTCACTCGCAGATTATAAGGCGTAGCTTAGGTTACTTTTCTTTTATTTTGCTAAAATACCACAAGATCGAAGTCGCAGGTAACAGCTAGCGTACAATGAAATAATGTAGCTAGTAAATGGCTGTCACAAAGTAAAGTCTGGCCATCAGTATAATAAATTTATTTTTCTACTAGGTGTTATTATTGTAAGTACCTTAGAAATAAAGAGAACGGTTTATGGAAATGATAGATAAGCTTGTTCGTGGGAATTGATGTAGGTAATAACCTAAAGAAGAGTGAACATCGTACAGAAATAGAATTATAAATAATATCTATACCCACACCAATATTTTATTTTGAATTAAAATATTTTATTTCATTCAGATTATAATGACTAATTTTCTATACGGTGAACGATGTAGTCATACATCTACATGCGACAGGAAAGTGTTTATCATAGTCACTGAAAAATATTGTGTCAGTATTATCATTTTGCGGCTATAGTGTGTCATAAAAGACAATTTCTATTACAAACTCTGATCTAAAGTTTGTTTTAGTTATTTTCTTTGTGTATCTTTCTCTACTCGTAATCTAATCCTTTGTCGTATATAAACTCATGTTTCACAAAGTGGATCACATTTATATATACATTGCTTTATTGTAGTTATAGTAAAATCTCTGAAGTACGGTAGTTAAAATTAAGGCGACGCATCGCAAATATTGACCTCAGATACCTTAACTTTTCTCAGCAATTACAAATCATTCGGGGCTGATATTTAGGTATTTCATTTTTCAGATCTTTGACATCATATTGACAGTTCTCGTTACATGATTGATTAACTTTTGTAGCAGAGAAAAAAATCTCAAAGATTGGTCTTATAAAATATATTTTTGATTCGTATAAGAAAACGGGACTGATTTAAGACTCGAATTTTCCAATATACATTATACTAAATTCGCACATAAATAGTACAATTCAGATGTATATAATAACCAATAGTTTTTATTTTAAACAAGATAAACTGTTTTTCCGCAAAAAAATCTCTTGCTCACAAGTTGTTTTGTATGAGAGTTAGAGCAAGTCAGTCAGTCCCCGGCCCCTGCCAACGTCGGGACTGTGTATTCGTATGTCATACCTGTTACGGCGAACAACAAAGATTTTTTTACAACTTCTTTCTGTTACAATTAATGTAGATATAAATCTGGTTTATTGGTTCAATAGTAACACTTACCGTCTTTTAACGAAAAATTCTGGAGTATACAACACATTCATGCACATCACGCAGTCACATTTATCTCATCTTCGAAATTTATGCTCATTGTAGTAATTGTTGTTACAATCGATCATATGGAATCAACGCATATCAATTCTTATTTTATGTTTTTACTAAGAAGGGTCTGTGGTTGCATATGTTTAGTTTAGATGCAATTAATTAATTAAAATTTATTGCCAATTGATTCTAGTTGCGATCAATATTCTTTTGATGGGTCTGTCTTGTTGTTATTCAATTTATTTCATGCGTGTCATGATGAATACTGCCAGCCCAATCTAATCAGTAACTCGGTGTTGAGCTGCGGGCACTATTTATTTCCTTACCTAATAATGATATTTACTCAAATAATACCTACTGTGATTTTACATATTTCTACTCGTCAAGATGTCGGCCATTATCAAAGAATGTCATTAGAGGGTTAATGGATGTGAATTATCTTAAAAAAATTATACCAGTTTATGTAAATATTCTATCTCACTATTTTGTTGTAAAATTGTCGCATTGCAGCAATATCGTAGCCAACAATTTGTCTATCTAAACATGGTTAAGGGAATTATGATCTTTTTTTATTGAACCTTAAGAAAACGAAAATAGAAGACACAGTGAAGAATTCTATGGTAATAAATATGTATATTTTAGCTGTTGTAAGTGTGTCAGCTGTATCTTGTATTTCAGAAACTGCTAATTGTTATTGTTTTCTTAAAAATTCTAAAAGTAGTAATAATTTTACATGCAGTAAATACTTATGATTTCTTTGCAAAAGAGTTTCAAATATTAGCTCAACATTTCAAATTAGGCGTACTAAAATACTAAATACATTTTTATATATTGCGTGGTTTTGAACTTGTAATTGAAAATGTAACAATAATATAACTTCTTACACCCTTACCCGTTATCGTACCTGTGTTACCCGTTCCCTTATCTCGGAAGTTCCCGAGGGAAAAATCTAAAATAATTATAGTTAATCCATCCTTATTACCTGGAAAATAGCTTACGAATTTAACGGAAGATCCGTTTGTGTGTTCAATGCGTTCTTCTATTAGCTTCATATAGGAAAGATATTTGGTGTGCATAACGTGGGAGTTCAGGAGTCTGGATTAACCGTGTCAGTCCCATCGCATACTAACCTTGTCGCATCTAGAATCCAAATCTGGAATTAATCTGTATTTATGATAGTTGAAGCGTATTAATGCAAAGGCTTGATATCTTGAATTAGTTTAGTTCTTTAATACCTAACAGTTGTACATATTCATTTCTATATCCAAGACACAACGTATCTATAATAGATGCGAGTATCTACCTACTACAGAGATATCCAAGATGTGATTAGATTTTATCATGATATCCTTATTAGATTAGATCGTTTGATTTTTCGTAAAGTATTTGTCTAGTAACAGTTGATAAAAATGAAACTATGTTTTGGTAAAATACTTATAAATTCATACAATTTTATGAAGATGCCAAATTATTCTTAAATTAAATGTTTGTATGAAGGATAGCTGAGAGAACAGATTCAGGTGACGGTATACTTACATGTATATTCCATACTATCATAACACGTATCCTACTGGCTTTAATATCACGAATACGATCATAAGGAGCAATTTGTCATCGAACGAATATCATGCAACAACGATGTCGTGGACAACAGCTTTAGCAATATAATAAATAATAAACTGTTTTGACAAAGATGTTACGACATAAAAGACATACCATTTAATTTATAAATTATTTTTTGACACTGCATTGAAAATTATTTTAAATTTATTAACAGTTCTATTTGGCGCCAAAACATTTTATAAATAAGTAAAAAAACGCTTGCTAAGAGGCAAGAAACAAAGAAACAGGTGACTTAAATAAAGATTGTTTATTCTATTTATGGGGTCGCTCGTCTTTGGTAATTCCCCAGAGATATTTGTTTTCCAACTGTTTATTATCAATCTAACCTTTACATAATTCATTTCTTATTAGTATTTTTTATTATACATATACCTATGTATTTTGTCTTGTTTGTGTCTTGTAACTGAATAATACTAAAAATATTAAAAAAAATCTACTTTCATACGTAAATTTTGTAATCATCTTATGTGAACGATTCTATGATCAGCCCCGAATGAAGCAAGAACTCTGGGTTTTGTATATACGAGAAGATACATGTAATATAGTATGTGTTGGATTACGAATCCGTATAAAGAATAAATAGAAATAGAGAATGTATTAGTAATATACTCTATATTTCAAAAAGTAAAATATTAATGGAAATGGTAGGAGAAATACTTACACTCCAAAATAAGCAATGTAACACCAATCTTACTCACCTTCACTCGGGAACTTCCCGTTGTGTAGTAAGTACAGTTTAGTGCACTCTACAGTGTATTTTCATAAAAATTATATTTATTCCAGTTCTTATTTTCAATTGTTTTTTTATTCTATATTCGAAATTTAAGTGGCCACATGTTTTTATTTATGTCCAGTATTACCAAGCGCACTTTGCTCCAGTAAGCAAACCGATGATACAACCTGCTTAGACTAAAGATGTTTGTAATACGGAATAGTATGTGCATGCTATATGTATCCATCTTAAGAACATACAAAATAGCTTACTTACCAATAAAACCTTAATCAATGGATGGAAACAAAAAAAGGAACAGATTTCAATAGCCTGATACGGACTAGATAATAGTACTGAGCAGTACTTCATTACAAATGAATATATCTACTATAAAGAACATTGGTACAAGTATAAAATAAAAACGCTATAATGTTCTGATAAAAATGTTATAAATTAATACATTACTGCTTATTTTAATATATTTTAAATCGTGTCTAATGCGATAACATGGTCAAAGTTTGTAACATAAACATTAAAATAGATTTTCTAAAATCGATGGATATCATCCCCGTGTTCGCCTACGTAGGGCCGCCCCTATGAATCTAAATTTATCCTGAACACGCTTTATTTATAAATCGTGAATATTCGCGAACAATTCGTTGTATCGACTTTGTAAAATTCGTCGGTGTGAGTACCTCAAATTCACCCGCACCTTCAACCGACAAGCAGCGGTCTTTGTAAGTTTTGTTTCGGTTACAGGCGGGTACCAGCTGACAGCTTGTTTGGCTTTACAAACAGATACATAAAAATATGTCCTCAAAGAAGTAGAGTAAATTCCAATCGGCCACAATGGGACGCGCCCATTGCCTTGTTTAACAGATTGGTTAAACAACGTTTGTTATCTGTCTTGTCAGATATGCTCGCTCTTGACCAAAGTCAAACCTTCTAACTGCTCGATAGCTCAATTATAGTATTCTGTCTGACAGATATAACTTTAAACTGTGGGCGTGGCTAGAGATTGAACTTAATTTCAGGCCTTTTTAATTTCGCTGTTAAAATCAGATGATTTATTAGATAGTACAGGAGACCGAGAGTGAGAGACTGGAGGTATAGTAAGGGGGTAAGGTATCGAAACGTAATGTGTGACGGAGATGAATTATAGAAGAAAAAAATGGAGTTCGTGCAAGACGTCCGTTTTTTATTTTACATGGCGCTGCGGACAGTATTTTATTTACAGTGACATCAAATTCGGTGGACCGTGGTAGGTTACGGTCCTTGTAAGACCTATTGTTAAAAATAAGTTTTTAACAATTATTTAACAATAAGTTTTGTATAAAACGACAACGTCTTAATAATTGGTCTGACAATGAGCATGGCCTTCCATGGTATATCCAACTTATGATTTACGCTGATGTAATGATACTATTTTCTCTCCTATGTATGAACATAAAGCTTATGATATAACATAATTTGTAACGTGATTTTGCATTCATTATAGAGTAATGATTGAGTCACGAAGCTATGTCACGATAATATGTACAAAAATATTTTAGTGACATCTATTTTGTAGGATTTACTTTTATAATTAGAGTTGAGACTCGACATGGTTACTTACCACTACTGGTTGTATGTATATCGTTGAAAACTAGCAGTCTCCCATGACTTCGTTTGCTTTTAAAAAAAAATAGTCTATGCCGTCCTCTCGATTAATCGGGGTGTATATTCATACTAAATTTCATTAACATCTTACATCAGCTATTTAACCATGAAATAGAAACTAAAAGACAGACATAGTTTCACGTTATCAACAGTAAGTATCGATGGAGACTAATATTGAGAATGGATCACAGAAAGTGAATTGAAGGATACAAGTTCTGGTACAAACCTAGAACTAAAAATGAAAGTATTATGATATCACAAGTGTTCTATCGTGTACCAAATTTAAATCCGTTCAACCGTGGAACATACATCAAAACTACCACTTGTAGCACACATCTCTATAATTAATATGATACTTATTTTATTACGCTCTAAATTCTTTAGATATTCTTAATCCCCAACGAAAAATGTGGGATGTTTAACATGTTATTCGGTATATCAATGAATTGACCGGATTTTTATACTTTTTTATTGTGTGAAAGCTGACTTGGTTGAGACAGTTCTTATATATATGTATATCATATATAATATTAAATATACTATTATATGAAAAGCCGTTCAGGTGTTTGACAACTTTACACTTATTATCAAGATGAAGAAGGCATTCTATTAACATATTATGTCGGCTGGTTAACTTAATGTTTAACTGAATTGTACTGATTGTTACTATATCATCTAATTATAATAGGTGTGCATCGTATTATATTCCACTTTGATAGCAAATATTTTTTTCCTGTTCTCATTTTGTTATTTAAACTGGTCAAAATGTGTGTAAACAGCCTGTGTAGCAATCTGTTTGATGACCACTTCATGGCCAGGGATTGGTAGTTAGTAGAGCCACGAATCGTACAAGGTTATATTGGTATCTAGTCTATGCGTCATTTATTCCCGCCTATGACATCATGCTTACAGTAATGAATTTATTTCATTGTCCCACAATACATTTGTGTTTTCATTTAAGCTAACAATATGACAACCATCCAAAAACATACATGATCCTTAGTAATATCACAGATAATAGACAATACTCAATATTTTAGGCTTTGCATATTGTATTACCTGTTAGAAAGTTTGCTAGTTGGTTAGGTACCAATTGGCGTCTCAACGCCTCGACAAAATATTGTACTAAATTATTAGGTACTAATCACAATTATTTTATTTAATAATCATAATTAGATGAAAAAAACCTTTTAATATTGATATTATTTAATGTCAAGATGTTAAGCTACTTAATTGATATCAATAACAATATATTACAATATCGTTTTGCATATAAAATAATCTCTTAACGAGTAAAAACACTTCATTAATCGGCTATTTCATTAGTTTGTCTTTGAACCATTTAAAACAGTGATAACTGAAGTAGGTAATTTATTATAGAGTTATATGCAACATGTACATACGTACATATTATTGTGGTACAAACGTGTTCTCATTTTAGTAATTTTAATTTTAATGAAATGGCACCGTTCAAATATGTACTTATATCTAATGGGCAATGAACGCTTTTAATTGGCGAAATAGTGATGAACAAGGTATCATCGAATTTTTATTAGAACTAGCTGTTTCCGCGACTTCGTCCGTGTGGAATAAATTTATTTTTCAAAAATAAAAGTAGCTTAAGTTACTCTTTATTACATCAGCTACCTGCCATAAAAAAGTCCCTTCAAAATCGGTCTAGCCATTTCAGAGATTAGCCGGAACAAACAGACAGACAGATAAAAATTGTAAAAAAAAATATTTTTCCGAATGTACTGTATTTATATTCATATGAATGTAGTAAAAAACGGTTATTTCATCATTACAAACAGACACTCCAATTTTATTTATATGTATGTATAGATATGAAGCGGGCTTTTCTATAAATCATTTTTTTTAAACCGACACTAAAAATCTTTTTACTATGTATTGAGATTACTGCCATATGTTTCTTTTTCGAAATCGGTTCAGTACTTTTTACATTTGGCAGGAAAAGTATGCCATTGTATTTTGTCATCATTGTCATCTCAAAGAATGGTTTAATTATTAAAGTTGCATTTTAATACATGAGTTATTTAAGTATCAGCTGGCAAAAGCCGGAAAAGGTTGAATATCTATATGTCTATATTATCTCTGCACAATAATGAAAACATAAAGAGGCTCAAGTTATTTGATAAATAGTACTAAATCAGAACTAATCTTTTCGATATCTTATAGTGATTATACATATTAGCACATATGTTATAGCGTTTATTTTTGCTTCGCCACAGTTGAGTATAAATAAATATCGCGTCCATTTGACTTTTTTTAAATTCTGAATTGTGTATTACGAATTTCTGAAAAAGTATGATTGGAATTGATTTTAAAGTTCTCAAACAGTAAAATAAAATGTGTGACTTTCTCCGTTCGTCTATCGCAAAGCTATATATCTCAAAAACTACTAATGCTATCGATTTAAAAGAAGATTTAAGACTTCCAACGAGTTGGACATGATGACACGACATGATGATGGGAAATTCACAGTAATTTCCCAGGGCGGTGTTTTTTTTTCTTTGCTTTTATTATCTTAGGTTTTGAGTATGATTATAAAGAAATTATCGCATTGAGGAGTTATGTTTGTCTGACACCAGCTGTGGGGGCGATGCGTATCTCTTATCACAAGTTTATCTATCGAAATCGCGAGAATACTAACGGTTTTGTAGATTACATGAAAAATGGTTACCAAAGTTTACGTGCCGAAGATTTCATATCTATGAATGAAAATGACCTAAGAACACAGCATTACTACAGTATTAGTAATATTACTATTTCCACTAACAATTATATTATGTGAATAAACTTTTTTTCGAACTGTGAATAAGAATTTGAGGTAGATATATAGCTGTACGATAGTATATCAGAGCTCTTTACACCGGTCATGCTGGGGTGCCCGCTATATCCCTACAGGTGACCTAGTTTCGTATAACATACTATATATACCTATAGTGTTAATGTCAACTATTATTATTCTTCAACACTGAAGAGGCAGTACAAAACAATACCTACTTATTATTAGGACCGCTTTTCATTTCCAGGACATCATGTATGATGTATGACCGTAAGTAGGGAAATAAAATTTTATACTATAACAAAGAGAAATTAAGTCTCAGAAAGTCCGTTTGGTGGTAGCATTAGTAGGCAAATTATTTCCTGTAATGATTATGGTGTTAGGGAGAAACTTATGATGCCTATGAATACAATGCCGAAAACAAACATCATAAAATGCCATCTAATAAAACGTTTATTAGATGGTTACAACGTTGTTTTATAGCGGCCTCTATGTGGCGTGTTATTTGTTCCACAGTAAAGGGAATAACATTAACAACAGTTAAAAGTCATGTGAATGTTTGCTGTAATCATCAGCTCTAATAATAAAGCTTGTTGTAGTAAATATCTTAACTGTATGCGTTTGTGTAGACCGACTTTTGAACCCGATTTAATATTACAGAAATGTAAATATTGCATTCGACATACTAGTGTATAGGTACTCGTAGCACAATACATACATTGTATTATATTTGAATATACATATTATTCTACATAGATACGATTATTAATAAACATAAACATATAAATTTTAATGTAATATACACATATACCACATAATTGTACCAAAACAAACATTGATATTACCTTTTCACGAATAAACGGCACTATGGAATTTCGCCTGAAGATAGTTTGTATCACGATGATGGGCATAGACTGTCTTTTATCTTAAAAAATGCAAACAAATCGCGGGAAACAGCTAATTCTTATTATGTTACTAAATGGTCAAGTAAATAATGTTATCAGATAATGTCTTACAGATAATTAATATTGGTCAATGTTTATGACTTACTCGTATAATAAGTATCTAGTGTCAAAGAAATTCAGCTATTGGTCTATTCAAACAACGTTGCTTTTGTTATATTGCTATTAAGATATTTTACTGCGGTAAATTTGAGCTTATATCGAAGGTTAGGTCTCTGTACATGAAGAATTAAGACATATTAGTCTTTGCTTGATATCTACATACATCCTAATACAATCTTATTATATGTATATTTTAATGAATGATGATGATACCTATGCTAACGTTATACTTTGGCCATGCCAGTGGAAAATAGTGGGATGAGCAGCAAGTGAATTCATTTGCCCATCGTTGCCATCGTGTACCTGACAATCCGCTCCCCACATGTGTATACATTTGAGTTAAAAACTACACGTAGTAATCAAAGTCGTTGCCAGTCCTTGATTAGAGTACTGTCGTAATAAACATAAATAAATTGCTAAATTAACAGATCTTTAATAGAATTGTTTCTAGTTTAGGTTAAGGTCACTTCAGTCAATCGTGACACTTATAATTACGCTTGCTCGTTTGTTAACAAATGGTACCTACTGAAATAGAATAGTGATTAGTAATTCAGTACCTAGTGCATTGGCATTTTGTATGTGAATCACGTGTTTGTATTTTTAATTTATACGCTACAGAGCGACCAACTTAGCTGTAAATTGAAGGGCGACACTACTGGCAATCTATTATATGTTGGAATTATATAAACTAGTTTCTTAACATATTGTACTACGTATATATATACCATTACGTAGTAACTTTGTGTGTACACACTTTTTCTTTTTAATAAGAAAATATACCCTAAGAAGGTCCGTTCTCCTGACACAATACAGCTACTCATCAAATAACCTTTAAAAGTTTTGTCGTACAAAATGCAACAAACCAACAAATACTCTTTCAATTTTATAATACTTTGCATTTTGGATTCACGATTTCGTCTGCTTATTTATAAAATATAGATTTATGTCTGTCTTCATGATACAACCGTTTTTGATTCAAATCCGCTTAGCCAAAGCTTAAAAGATAACAAACTGCCAGTCGGACACATCAGTTATAAAATGTACCAGTTGAGTTTCTTCCCAGTTCCTCTTAATAGTAGTAGTAGAAGTAACTAGTTAAACGGTAGATAGATAGTGATGCAAAATATGCATAATAGGCCCAAAGAGCCTATATTTACATAATAATTGTGTGTTTGAATAAGTTATATACTACTCTAATGGCACTTTTTCTGTTAATATTTCTCTAAATAAATAATTTTCACAAAAATTTATTGTCCACGCATGATCAGAAATATATATAATATAGCTAAATATATAATATAGCTAATACGCTTTTGTAATTGGGGATTTCCTTAAGTAAACCGGGAACTATGATTAACATTAATACTATTTTTACATTATCACTATTTATCCAGATTGAGAACTATAGCACTTCTTCAGGAGTATACCACTTCAAAACAAAAAAAAATCAGTCCACGAATGACGTGGACTTTTTGAACTCAAATAAGGGTGTTTCTTTGTCTGTCCGTGTGTCTTTATCCGACTGTTTTAGTCACATTTAAATGTGATATATCATTATACTTTACATATACCTAATGAAATAAATTTTGTAGGGATATTAGGTATATACACATTCTTTTGTATGTAGTTGTTCGTTTTTTAGTATACAATAGAAGTGTTATATACTATCAATGTCAAAGAATATGTAATAGTACTTCCAGTAATAATGTAAAATACTTAATTTCTCAAATGCCGCTCCCAAGATGTACCTAACATATATTCCCTATGTACTATTTTATATAGATCATAATAAAAATCCACTTCAATTATGTGTCACGAAACATTGTATAGGTATCAATTACCTTGAATTCAATTGCATTGTATGTTAATTGTTTCAACTTCTATTGTCCTTTTCTTCTTATAGTGATCGCAGCGCCACCTAACATTTCATCTCGAAACTGTTAATGTCACGATTAGTGAAATAAACTCGCGTTGAATTTTCGTCATGCTCAAGCGCATGGGAAGTTTTATATCTTGTAAAAATTCCATCAAATATCGCTAGAGGGCGCTAGCAGCCTTGTACGTAAAATTAAGTTGAAAAATGATAAAAAATAAACTAATTTGAAAAGAATACTTATCAATAATTTTATATGATTACTTTAATGTACAATAAAATCTAATTTATATATATATATATATGTTCTGTAAAGTTCGCTTTTAAATACCATAGAGAACAGTTTAATCGTCACTGTAAACGTAGTTAGCAAACAGACCGACACGCAACGATAACTGATAAGCAGCCCCTTACTTATAATTTAATTCTATTACTTCAATCAAATCTTATCTTCTACAGTACTTACGGGTCTGTAGCGATGTGACGCTTGTTGCAGGACTCGTTCAATGCCTTAATTAAAATTATTATTGAGGTTTTTCAAACTACCCGTCATATGAATAAGTCAATTGAAATTAAGCCTTATTTAACATCAGCTACGTTTCAAATTGTTCGTGTTTTATATTCAAATGTGGAAATGGCATACTACAATGTATTGTGATAAAAGTGTTCGGACTAAAGCTATAGTAATTGTTAAGATATGTCATCATCATGGATGGGCAGGGCTGGTCCCTCGACACCGTTGGCCGAGCGGCGACCCCTCATGTTGCCACTACGAGTACCTCGGAGTTACGGCAGTCTTTTTCCATATTACAAGTTCGTGAGAGATACTGTCAACGAATCAGTTGTGTGTGAGGTACCGTTCGTAGTCTGAATTATTATATCTTGTTTGTCTAGTTATGAATTCAAACATGTATTTAATTATTTTTTTTCTAAAGCAAAATGTGTTGTAGACTTAATATTTTTTAATTCGTATTGAAAAGACTGTTTTAATTGATAATTGCTAGTGTATCAATAAATACTCGATTCCAATACTATTGCCCAATATTACAGAGGCATTAATGTTACTATCAGTTAGTGGATCAATTCTGATGATCCATGATGACATAGCCTATTCCCATGGAAACCTACACAAGATGTTGTCAATATTTAAAATAAGTAATATTTTTTTTTAGAGTATTTATTAGTTTTGGAATCGATGGAGTTTAGTTTCGTGAAGTTCCCATAAATAATTTTATTTTTTATTTAACTTTCTTATTCGTTAACAAATAGATATATAATTTAATATTATATTTATATATTACGAATCACTAATAAGTAATAGTAATTACGTATTATTTATTTGTAATATACATATTTTTTATACTCTTTATCGTATATAGAATATGATATGTTTACTGTGCCATAAACAATGGTTTAACAACATTAATGTTCATTATTTTTAGGTGCGTCAATATTTTAAATGCGACTATTTTCAGTGTGTTAAGTGACTGTTTTGTCCCTTAAATAAATCAACATTTCCGCAAATAAAACTTTACCTTGTACCGTTGCTTGCTCCGTGTTTTTGATTAAAAAAGGTTTTAACTGTAAGTACCTAGGGGGCGGCCACGAAAATATAGCTCACCGAGGGTGATGTTATTTTTACTCGATACATGTGTTTAAATATCGATAGGTAAATAATCCTTTTTTAAACTAAAACCACCTGATGGTAAATGGTAACCGTTGTTTATATACATACATATTCTACACTACGGATATTATATCATCATGTGATATACGTCTTGCCTGTAATTTCACTGACATTTGTTACTGTACATGAAACTGATGTACCCACGTACACGACTTTTTGGGCTAACTCGGTAATTGTCGAACTTTGTTATTGGCCTATCAATATATGGGCCTAAACTGCTGTAATTTTCTAATTCAAACAATACAATACGAACTGTTGTGGTTGGTATGATAGTTAGAAGTAAACGCAATTTTAAAATGCAATATGGCAGGCGACTACCGTCATCATAGAATATATTATTATTATAATCATTTTATAACTATTGGGTACAGGATTAATATTGTTTTATTTAGTGAATCAACTATGTTGGCTGTTGTTGAAGCGTACATACTGCGTGCCTTGAACGACAGCATGCTTAGGTGGCAGCAAACTAATTGATTGATTGCTGAAATCCCGGCCCCAAATACCTGCATGTGACAACCATATTTATTTTCATTCATTTCCTCGTTAGAAATCGCTCAAGCGGCAAACATCCCCTATGGACCTTAGCCAACTTTCACGAGATATCGTGTTGACAACTGGACATGACGAAAATCACTCGCTGAGAATTTTTTTCAAATTTTAGTTAGTCAAGATGTTTTATTAGTATTGTACATATTTATAATGTGTTCTGCTATAATAATTGGTGGTACAAAGATCGAACTTGTAGTATGGAACTAGCTAGCATTACTACAATTGGTATGACATACGGCATGTTTGTAGAAAGTCAACAACAAGGGCTTTGCCTGTCTTTATGTTTCAAATTAATGATGAATAAAAAATAAAAACAGTGCCTTTACTCTCTCTTTTTTTTTAATGATCATCATATTTTTTAAATAAAAACCTTATACGATATTTGTCGCTGGTAATGAAAATTTATGTAATAAAGTTTTATTTCGTTTATTGATTACAAACAAAATACTAAATCTTTTCACTTTGTAATATGGGTTTAAATGACATAGATGATAGGTATATCTGAAACAAACGTATAATCTCGACATTTTACCAAGTTTAGGTTTCGAAAAATAGAATAACTATTGTATGATAAAAATAAAATCCGCGTCCATTGATCGCCACGGCGGCGCCAATCTTTTTAACCGTTGAAGTTATAAATACACCATAAAATCTTGGTATTCATTGCTTTTGAAATTCAAGTAAACTTTCTTATCATTATCATATCCACACGTTTTGGTATAGGTAAACTATGGTGCAATAATCATATTTTATGTGTTATCTTACAAATCTCTTGTTTAGAGAACCATAGTTTTTATGGTGATCAAATATTAATACACCTTAAGCTTTGCAAAACATTATCAGGTATAAGAGCAACGTCTTCAAGAGGTACAAACCCAGTAGAAAGAATGTTGATGGTGGTCAATTTTCTATTAAGATTTTCATCAGAATAGTTTAAAACAATCTAATGGTGGATTAAAATGTTACGTGCGACCTCATTTCTAAGAAACTATGGACAGGTAACTATTAGTCCTAGTATGTTAATTATTGTCAACACGCTCCGGATTTCCTTGCATTATGGAAATATTATTATATTGCCTATATATCTTACTGTATTGTATTAATAATGTAGCTATTATAGATTAAAGGATTTTTAATTTACGAATTCAAATACAAAATCAATTAAAAAGTGTTACTATTCTACAGTTTTGTTATGTGTGTTACATAACGTATCAAAATTTTTTTCTAGATGACCCGATTTAAAAAAAATGTATTTTGTGTGTCATCGATTAAACAGAAAAATGTCATTTTTCAAAATTAGAAGCTAGAATTGTCTCCTTTTATATAAGTCAATTAAATTAACCATGCCGTCTTAATCATTATCTAAATACTTTTAAAATGACATATAATACTATAGTGTAAATTTAAAATTTTAAAGGAAAAACAAATTAAAAAAAACTATAAATACTTGTCTTGTAAAAAATGTACATTTTGAATACTGCTATTTTTCTATTTAACTAACGATGTGAGAACGACATGACCACGTATATAGTTGTTAAATTTTGACCAGTAGTTTTGTGTTATCATTATAGTAGACTTCAAACGTGTTACGTTTGAAGTCGTTTCTTCGTGGCCTGAACAAGTGTATATAATTTTCAAATCATTGAAGATTCCTATATATGCACATAGAATTCTATTTCGTTTATTACTGTGTGCGGTTGCGCTTAACTGCATGGAATCCTGTAACCCCGTTATACTTTTTGCTCTCCTTTTACTGCGTATCTTCACCTTTGGACCTTTTTGCCGTTTGCAATGATAGATTGTGGGACCGGTTATAAACTTTACGATGATGCGAACGTGTACCCTGACTCACTACAACATTATAGACACGATACAATTTAAATATTTTTCCTCATAATATTATGTATCTATTTTATGTTTATTTACCTAACTGGTATATTGTGACATAAAATTCGATTTTTTTATAAAGCTACATGATAATAGTTTTAATGTAAAGTGTGAATAATGTTTGTAATCACTAAAAAAAGCGCAATAAATAAAGAAAGACAGCTCTATATTAAGTCACTTGGTCTACTTTGTAGGTAATAGCATAATATTCTTCTCTGGTTGAGAACAGTGAGATCCTGCTGGATTTCATATATTTGGGCTGTGTGGAACAAGTTGACAAAACTTTTAACTTAGAATTATTCTGAACCGAAAAGCATTGGAAATACTTTCAGGAAATTTTCATGTTTCCTTTTTTTAAATAATGTAAACTATGATATTACTAAATACTACAAAATACTAAAAAGCAGCATATAAATGTATATTGGATATAGATAGAAAATTTATATCATCAAGAGGTGTAAAAAATCAAATTGTATTTTTTACACCTTTTGTGAGTAGCTGAAAATAATAGGCTGAAATTATATGTATTACTGTACATAATGATTGACAGGAATATATTGAATATTATGTATGCCTGTCAATCAATATGTACTGTAATATGTTCGCATTGGATATATGTCCATGTTTTATTTGAAAATTTGACTCTGCAACATTAAATAAAAATATGTTAACAATTTTTACTGTTAACACTTACATCTATGTTTCTTAGGTATAACAGATTTACGTATAATCGCTGGATTTGGGCTTGTTATACTCGTTCCGTTACGTACTATGTACGACCAAGAAACTCGTTTAATGACATCTCAATACAGAATGACTTGATATCTGCGATTAAAAAGCAAGTTTAGATCATTCAAACGCCATGAAAGAAATACTTAATGGGAGTTCGGCGGCGGGGAGAGCACCCGCTGAGTCGAGAAGCTCTCGAGCTACAAGTCACCGGCACAATTTAACCGGACACCGCGCAACATGCTGCCCCCAGAGCGAGTCGTGCACCGTAGCGCCTCCGCAATCCTCAAACGACTCTCGCTGCATTCTTGCAGCACATATTCTCTTGTACGTATTAGTCGGAAGCGTTCATTCATAGTGAACGCCCTCCGCCCGCCTTACATCACTTCGCGCTCTAAATAGTATCCGCCCAGCCAGCGTACAGCGTCGTTTCGCTCGTAGCGCGGCTTAGTCACAACGTTCACAAATCTGTCAGTGGACGCCGTGCTGTGCGCACTCTTATTATGTGCGAAATCGTAGCATTATGTCCCGTCCACCTCATCTTCCGGACACGTTTAGTAAAGATAACGAATATGTGCACATACGATGCCTTATTGCAAATCTCCATAGGCCGAGAAATGTGTCGAGACCGCCTTCCGCTGCGAGCGAGGGACCTCCGCTCGAGGTTGTTCAAGAGTCACCGCCATCGTCGGACTCCGAGCGCAGCGGCTCTGCATCTGAAAAATCGGAGCTGAATACACCGGATGAGGTGATACCTCCGCATCGTGCGAAAAGTAACAGTATCGCCGGGTCGAGTTTGGCCCCACCATTGATACATCACCATAAACGGCGGAGGCCATCCTTTTTGCACTTGCCTATTGGAAGTGGTAGTGTTGAACACATGGGTCCCATGTCCGCAGGGACCCACTTCAATGTGCCGCGATTCACGGTAACAGCACCGCCTGGAGAACACCGTCGCATCAGCCATGGATTCGCTGCGTTCCATGGTTTCGCTCTCCGCCGACATTCGAACACGGTCTGCGCAAGGATGATTGCAAGTGTGAATGCGTTACTGTTTTTATGAATTAACTAAGAATTGTGCAATTAAACTAACGGCATGATTTAATTTTCCAGTCAAGAAAATGCATGTTTTATCTATCATCTACAAGTATAATTTGTGTGCATATTCGTTGATTTGGTGTGTGTTGAGTTTTTCCTTATAACATAAAGCTTATCGCATAGACCTAAACCATCGATCGTAACGAGTAATTATTGGGGAAAAATATTTTTTAATCAGACACAGTTAATAATATTGAAAAACTTTATTCGCGGTTATTATGTTATTTATTTATTTTATGACTGATAATTAGGACAAAGAATTAAATATTACGTATTTATATAATATAGAATAACTTATTACTTTTAGTAATACTTATAAACTAATCAAAGCATATAGTTTTTGTTATAAATTCATTGTTATTGTAACAAATAAAGGTAAAATATGGCTAAGTATAAATATGGGCAGAAAAGCCGTGGTATGGATAAAAAGTATCCTACATGAATTTAGCTGTAAAATTTTATCCTGAACTATTTGTTAATTTAAATAACTGTACTGACTATGTAAGAAGTAGCAATCATTAAAAAAAATCTAAAGTAGTAAGTAGAACTCAAAAAATAAAACATTAAACATGCACTTTCTGTTGTTTAAGAAGTCTATTGAAAATATAATAAATGTAATATAATATTTTCAATAGACTTCGTGTCTTTATAACAAATAGAGACTGCCTTGTTTATCATTAGGTAGATATAAAACAGTTTACGCCATATTTTATTCAAACATTTTCTTATGTAATTATTGGGCTACCTTGTGATATCAAACGTTATCACTTGAACAAGTTCTTTATTATGTCGCGAAACCTATATCGAGTTAGTGCGTCTAATACTGTGCATTGCGCGGATTGTACCCTTGCGACTAAGTAATATTACCTTCAGTGTGCGTTTACCTGTTTACTATTGCATATAAACTACATAAATATATAAACTAGTATACATTAATTTACTATCGATATGCTACGTTGGAGCTTACACCCAAGTGACGTGCGTAAGCTTACTAATAATTTTCAGTTTCAATAGAGTATATATTTTTAATTCGATTCTGTTTTCAAATAGAACACCCTAATATAATTTTATTCATGCATTCTTATTACATCTTTACATATCTCTAAAAATTTCTGTTTCAATAAACCTTATTGTAATTTATTGTGAATATAATTTTCCAAATTGTGTATTAGCATTTTGTTATTGCATTTGATATATATTGTTCCAGTTTGTTTTTCAGTTGCACGTTTGAGTTATTCATTGGTTTTACAATATTTATTTTGTAAGTGATAAGATGGCACTTCCTCATTGCCTACGTAAAATCAATTTACCGGTGAGATCACTATAATTTATTAATAACCAAAAGTACACGATGTGCTAATATTTTAGTTAGTTGTATAATATTTGTGTGTGATTTTCTGTTCTGCACATATGTTATGTTTCAGTTTTCGTGTTTACATGGATGCTTATTTAGTATTATATATAACCCATTAATTTTCTTTAGTGCGTGTTCAGAGTATCAATTTAGTCATGAACCATTTTACATTCCAATATTACTGACAATTACAGTACCGCATGTATTTTTCTCGTATTTCGCCGTTCATACTATGAAATCTGTAGGTAACGATGCATTGCAGAATTTAATGAGATGGAGGTATATAATTATTGTTTGTATAATTCTATTGTACACATATTGAGATAACTTTTTATTGTGAAACACTAATGCATATTTTACATACACGAATTATTAGCATAAATGTACAGATTAAACCGGATACTACTAGTATTAAATATTGTATCATTAACATAACATAACACTAAACTCATAATATCAGTTCTCAGGAGTGGCAACGGGTTAGGGAAATTTCATCATAGCACAAGCAAGCAAAATCAATACTGGATATGTGTTCAGTATTGGCAAAAAATTACACGAAAAATACCGTCATATTGAAACGGCAATGAAGTAAAATAACAGTTTAAATGTTATTAATGTTTATAGGTACTAAATATATATGTATACATATATATATTTTTCTCCTATTTTTTTCATTCCTATCTTCTGTTACCATTTTACCTAGCATTATTCTCAAGTAACCTATTCCAGATTCTCGTTATTAGATAAAAAATATTCAAGAATAGACGTGGCTTGTTTGTACACATAAATCAAGTGCATACGTACACATGTTGCTGATACCTACTTTCCACTAAATAATGTATTTTTTTGTATATTAATGTATTTTATATTTACTGTGTACACTTAGAAAAATAATAACCTCTACGATTGTTTTGCGTCTTCATTACCTTAAATAAGTTTATAGTCGGTATTTATCTATGTTTGAGAGATCATGAAATATTCTTATTTAACTTGTTGACAATTATTTGCTTGTGAGAATTACTAACAATGTACTAAAAATACTATAGTTTTACAAGAACAAACGTATGTTGCTCAGCATAGTATTTGTAATGAAAAGATTCAATCTAAACACATTTATCTTTGATACTGCAATATATTGTTTATCATACCTAATATTTATTTATACATCACATATATCAATGCGATATGAGAAAAATGTTATATAAGATATTTTCCTAAAATTAGTGATTTAAATTTCAGAAATCTCCTAAAATTAATATATAAAAGTGTGTTAGTAATTTATCCTGAAAGTTACCGTATTGGTGATATGTAACAATTTAAAATACCAGTCAATGGCAATATTTAAAGTTCACTCATTGTAATACGCAGAGCCTCCACCGCAGCGAGTCGATGGTGTCGCTGGCGTGCTTTAAGACGCTCTCGCAGCTGGTAAACAGTGACACTACCGCTGAACTGCAGCAGTACCTCGACAACAATAAGAACATCAACATCGATGACAGAGACGAAGTAAGTAATATAATATAATAAAGCGTAAATACATACATATAATTGTGGATATGAATCTTAGAGAAAACATTATGAACACGGGGAATTATTTATAATAACAATATTTTATTTGCATCTAAATAGTCAAAAAACTAATCCACTCTGTTACATAGACAAGCACAAAACAGACATAATAAAAGACACTAATATGGTTAGAGACCAATACTACCACTCAAGTAGTTACCACTCCGGAAGACGGAGAGGATTCATCTACGGCTTCTTTTTATTAACTAGATTTTTTAATATCACTGGCATACGAGTGTATGCCCATCTGGCTTTTTATTTTAAAGATGTGTGATTTTTTTTTATTTTATTTTTTAGTCATTGATATGTTATACTATATAATTCTTTATTATTACTATTATAAGAATTTATCAAATACATTAATGGACAGTATAGACAAGTGGTCTGTCTGTGATCTATGTTTACATGAAAAGTAAAAGCATATTCTATTAATCATGTACTAGTAATAATGTCAGCTATATTATTGTTATATACTATAACTATTATTATACATGTCTACGTAATCTTATCATATCAGTTACCGTTATTTATAGTTATTACTGCGTTACTGGAAAATAACGATCATGGATTGTTACTGATGATTTAATCATTACAAATTTTGATACAGAAGTAAATAATAATTATTTCAGAGAATTGTGACTAAGTATGTTAAGTTGTGGTCTTAAAGAGAATGATCACATTTCTTTGTAATTGACCGACTCGATGTTACTGTTTATTTTAAAAAGTTGTAAGGCATAATCCTGACTTGTTACTACATTGCTATAATTTTCTACATATTATTAAAAAAACTTATTAAAGTCACAGTATTTCGAATCCTTAGAAATTTAATATAGAATTAAAAAATTCTATGCTATAAAGGATATTTCAACCAATCTTTCGGTAGTTTTCTATTTAATTTCTTTCTGATCAGATCCTAACTGATCATTTACTTTCTAATACAACAATTCTTTCACCAAGTATAAATATAACGTATCAAAATCTGTGTAATGGTGTTAAAGAAGTATACCTATATTTGTTTTTTTACACAGAATGGAACAACGGCGCTCATGTGCGCGAGCGAGAACTGTCGCGTGGCGGCGGTTCGGACGTTGCTGGCCGCTGGTGCGGATGCATGCGCCTGCGATGCCGATGGCTGGACGTCATTGGCATTCGCGGCCCGCGGTGGACACCTCAATGTCGTGAAGGAACTGCTCGACGCCGGCGTACACGTCGACTCTAGAGACTGTGTGAGCAAATTATAGTTATTCTCGTCATCATTTGTCGACTCTAATTATTGTACAGCTATACCTAATTATATATTTATTAGAAGTAAACACTGCGGCTTCGCCTACGCGGTATTTGTTTAGTCATCTTTCGGTGGAAATTTCCAAAAATTATAGTCTACTTGATCTCGATCGGTGAAATGTTTCTAATTTATACTTTTTTTTATATTTTTGAAACTGATTGAGTGGTGGTACTTTACCATAAATACAAGATGTAACAGAGATGTATGACGGTATGAAAGATAGTCCTTGTATTTTTTAAAATGAATAGCGTTTCTCAATATTTTTTAAACTATTCATTTTAACCCCGCGCAGTTTAGATACAGGTATAAATTGTTCCAAATATCTGTTGTATCATAATACAACCCACGTTCCATAAAGAAATTTGTTCAGTTTAACATAACTTACCGGTCGGATTTATATACATCATTCACATTTTATAATAATATAGAGATAACTATATTTGTTCAAGGCGTTCGAAATCTTTGTTTAAACAACAATAATATATTGGACATTTGTATTGGCGAGACACACACAACTGCATGAATGGTTGGCAGATTATTTTTGTGTTGTTTATGTTCAGAATTATTTTTAGTCTTTACTTATTCATTACATTTAGTTATGTGGAAAGAAATATATGTTGAATCATTATAGTATTTTAAAAATGCTCTCGGAAATACTTTGTGTCAGACGATTATCCCCAATTTATTTAATGATATCACTGGAATTTTATACTTAAGTTCATTGTACTTCTTATTAATTATAGATCGTTTCTTGTTTTCACCGTAATTTACTGATCATAGACAGTAAACAGTTAATTCTTCATAATTACACATTTTCTTTATGCATGAGTTACATTGCAGTCTGTCAATAATCCGCTGTATCGTTTCTTCTAAAAATAAGATTTAACCCTTCTATTTTTAAAAAGTAGAGAGATTGTTATTGTCTTATCATGTTATGTTGCCATTGAAATTTAAGAAATAGTATTTACCCCTTTATGTATTAGTCATAGTAAAATGCACATGCGCTTGTCTGACCCAAATATTTATAGTAGAGCAATGACCAAAATGTATTCTGGATTGTGTACACAAAATTTAGTGTATTTATACTTTAAGTGGATCTCTGCCAAGATGTGACGAACAGCCTGAGTGACACATTCTTAAATGTGTTTGAAATGTACGTTTTGGAACAATTATGGAACAATTTTTAAATCTTTAGTGTTGATATCTTTAATGCATGATTGAGTTTAATCCACTTTTAGTCTTTTTTTTGTTATTTATATCCATACTGTATAATATTAAATGAATAAGAATTGTTCAATAATTTATTAAATATAAATTATTCATTAAATGTCAAATTTTGTTTTTCTATTTATAACCTGAATATAGATTACTAGCCTAAGACATTCAAGCTATCTTTTAGCTAAAAAAACTAAACGAAGTATTAGCTCGTTTTGTATGTATATCATAATCCTTTAGATCTTGAATTATAAAATAATTATTTTGGTAAAATTATCCTAATTCGTTCTAATATATTTATATGGTATAATGTAATTAGTTGGTTTCCATTGTTACGATTGATTTTATTATATATCAGTACTATATGGTAACGCTCGAAATAAAAATGTAGTAAACTGTAATATTTATTGTATCTGTGCCAAATGTCATACAAATCCACTTAGGGGTTCATGCGTGATTGAATAAGAAACGTTGGAATGTCTTCACAGACTTTCACATTTATCATGTGTGTGGGATGAATCCCTTCTGATACAAAACATCTCAATATAAACAAGTTCAGTGAGCGAAGAGAAAGATAAGGTCATTACATAAATAGAATACCTACATATGTACTATAATCAATTAAATGGATCATATAAGTACGTATGTTTAATCAAATCGCTTCAAACTATGCTCTGACTAACAGTCTAAACAATCTTAATTAGCTAAGACTTTATACTATTTAAAATTATCCAGTTAATGAGGTCATGGATAGTTACGTTCTCAATGTACTACACCGGCATCTAGGGTATGCAAAACCAAATGTAATTGAATTTTAGAAACCTTGAATTACTATATCTAGTATCTGACAGTAATTTGTTTTGAAATGACTGATCAATCGTAAATTAATGAAATTATAGCCAACAATATTAGAACTGTGTGTTCATATAAAAATTAAGTAGTGTATAATTATTTATAACAATTAGTTATGTATATGCATTTTTTATTTATTATTTAACAGGGTGGATGGACTCCTCTAATGTGGGCATCCTATAAAGGACATGAAGATGTGGTAGCACTGCTTTTGGAGAAGGGAGCTGACGTACACGCACATGGCAACTACAATATAAAGTATGTATCAATCAACTTAATCAAATAAATATAGTTATGTTAGCAATGCTAACTGATACTGTGCAACATAATTATACACAAATCTATAATATTCCGGATGATTATGAATGCGCTTGCGCTTATGATCGGGACTATACTCAAAAAACTATCATTCATTAATGGATTCTGCGTAGAGTTGGACAGGTTATGTTAGGGATTGAGACGGCATTGTTAGTAATGGTCAGGTTGACCTCCACGCGACCTTCCCTATTAGCTATAATTGTTAAATCGTGGAGAATTCGCCATATATTTCAATTTTTCCTCATATTTTCTTTCTCCGCGGAAGTTTTCTTACGTATACCATTAGCACAGAGAAGTGCACAGATCCATATCCATCCGTTATAAAGAAACAAGATACGTTCCATATAAGGTCCAATAGTCCCTTTCCAATCTGACGTATAATCTTCTTACTATTAGGAAAGAAAGAAAGAAAAACTACTATTATTCGAAGGTGACGGTAGAACAAACATGTTAATGTTATATTTAATTATCTCTTGTTATTTCGAACAGTACAATACTATGTCGTACTGATAAAACCAATCTTTTGTTGAAAATGACAGACTTAATGATAAATGTTACTACCAGGTAATAATAATTAGGACTAAGCTCTTTGTTTTACCTCTATGCGTCAGTATATAATTTGTTTGGGGAATCTATTGACGCAATTGTTTGTTGTGTCTCTGATTGTTGATTTTCGTAAAACATATTCTGTTACGGTTTTACTTATTATTAATAAATTATGCTATGTATTTTATTATTGTGTACAATATAATAATAAAAACCCCAGCACAATTCACTGAGCGCTATATAGTTTCAAACTAACTAGATACAGCTTGTCTTGTAGGTACTAAACAACTGGTATATAAATACTTAAAAACCTTTTTATTGAAAATACATCCATAATGTATATAGTAAAACAGCCAGATCAATACAAACAATGATACTCATAAATACAATTGTTTGTGCAGTGCGAGGAATCGAAGCTGAAACCATCGGAAGTAAGGCGGTGTGCTAAGCCTAACACCGAGGCGATCATTGTTTCATCTCGTGTTTTATACTCGCACATCTGTCATTTTTATACTAGTTTTAATCTGCAGCATTCCTCGAGTGAACAAGAAAAAAAATGATAATCTAGAATACAGCGTGCGCCGCCAATCGTAAATTCAATCAAGATTATGTGAAAATCAGTCAAGCATGCATATTTTCGTAAAGTAATCATTAAAATCACACAAAATATAGCACTCACTCACATTTACAATAATTACTGAGATGTTACGTGAAAATTGATAATAAATATCTTTTTATATGTTTATTTGCACCTAAATCGAATATAATGGATGAAATGAAATAGAAGAATAAGAATTTAGAACTTCAAATTTTCTTTTAAATTCTCTTCTCGAATATTTACAGTTAGAAACCAATGCATTCGCTAATTGCATTAAAAGCTAGAATAGTTACTATACTTTCCTGTAATATTACATTCAAATGACGTTGGTATATATCCACCCTAACTTGTTCTTATGCGCGCAAAAAGTTGTACAACAATTTACATACATCAACAATAAATAACAGGTTATGTTAGTCTTCATTGATTATAATTTTTAATGAAAGGATTTTTGTATACTAACATGAAAAGGAAAATGATCAAATTCCTATCTAACGCAACATGTTATGTGAATTACACATAAAAAAGTAGTATATGTTACTTACGTGGCCATAAATAACAGGTTTTTCTTTTTATTTGCTATTGAAATCTTATAAGGATTATTGGAAAAGGAAAAATATGTATAACATTGTAAAAAAGAGAATAGATACAAGTTTACTCTGATAACACCACTAGGGATATGAACCTCGGCTCAGGCCTTCGAAATTTCGATCCCTGTTTGAATTAGACGTGGGATTGATCAGAGGATCATCATTATCTCTTACTATGAGAGTATGGAGTAGGTACATTTTGCATGGTTACGATACACCAGTGTACGAATGTATAACTATATATAACGTAATTTACCGGTTTGCGTTTAATGGGTATATCTGCCAGGCATTCATCCTTAATTTTTGTATCTATTCGTATGTGAATGCTACATTTACTCTTTTTATTACTCTTCTTTAATCAGTATTTTTCCTTTTAGTCATGTTATTCTGTGATTTATTTAACGAATACTTTACCTCCATATGACATTGCGCATTAGTTTTTATACATATGACATATTTTCATATATATATACATTTTTTATAGCTATATTATATATCATTAACTGGCCAATGTAGTTGTTATTTTCTTTGCATCTTTTTTCTTTATAATACGATATCCAAAGGCATCTTAAACGTAAACGCAAATAAAATTTTTATCTGTCTATCTATATACAAGTATATTCCTACGACTTTAAAAGAAAAATAAACGCATAAATATAGCTTACAGAAGCTTTGTCAGCCTGCATGATTGTATGTATGATTTCAAGACAATTATTTCAGCCGTTAGCCATTAATTAGTATTTTTAAATTTCTCCTTTTAAACACATATATGGCAATGGATGTAAAAGAGCGGGATATACCTCAGACAAGCATTGCTATGCTTATTAAGTTATCCCAACACAGTATTATTGTAATTAAATTGTTTTTTTTAAAGAAAATAAACATTTTGTAAATATTTTTATTTATGTTTTTAATATTATCTTAGTTCGCTAGTATGGGCGTCGGGTCGTCGGCACAGTGGAGTTGTGCAGCGGTTGTTAAGCGCGGGCGCACGCGCCAACTCGTGTGACAAGTACGCGACGTCGGCGCTGACGTGGGCGGCGCGTGCCGGCGACGTCACCGCCTGCACGGCGCTGCTGCGGGCCGGCGCAGACCCCAACACCGCGGGCATGTACTGCTGGACGCCCCTGTTGCAAGCTTCCCATGGTGAGCACATCTTACACCACGTTTACAGTAATCATGACAGAAAACACCACCTTCTTATCTCCGACCCAAAGGTTGTCTGGAAACGATAAGACCATTTTTTGTACCTTCATACTGCGTAATTATCTTTTTCTATAAATCTGTAAATTTTGATTGTTGTATTTTTCAGATGCAATACAGAATAATAAATAGTAAATAAATATATACGTATCGTATATAGCTATACAGCCTATGATTAATATTTAAAAATCTAGTACTGTATGTGTGTATATCGGTAATAATTCTAATAAAAATATTAATAACTCTGGTCAATTCACACAGTATCTTATAGTCCCAAGACGACTGAAAAAAATACATACTACTGAATCTCAATATATTGCTCTTTCTATAAAATTGTGAGATGAATATTATATTTTATAGTAATTATTAAGAAATAATTATGTATTGCGATTATATATTCTTATTCGTAGCCGAGCGCTGACGTTATAGAAGGCATTTTAATTGTTTAATTTATTATAAACAAATTATACAATGTTTAAGGAAAAGTCAGAAAGATATCGGTTACATCATTTTGCGATGTTACGTCTCACATGTCATGAATATATCAAGAACGAGTTTTTGGGAATTTGGCATTATAAACAAACTATAAACAAAATATGGTATTCGATTCAGAAACTTTGCCCGGTTGATTCACTCTTATAAGTTTGTAACTTTAAGTACATAAAGACAACTGCTGTCTTGATCATGAAATCACAGAAAAAACAGAAAATAGTCTATATGCGAAAAATACGGAAAAATATACGTAAGTTGCCTTCGATTTTTTTTATAACTGTAATTTGTAAAAGCTCTCTATTCGCGCGTAACAATGAATCCAAATTACAAAGAAACACAGTTTTGTCAATGGGCCAAGTTTATCTGAAAACACTAACATGAGTAGCTAATGATTAATGATATGTTAAACACAAAATTAAATAAGATGGTGATGTTGATATTGTTCTTTGTTTCCTTATAAATATAATACTAGGAGAAAAAGAAAAGCTTAGTTCTTTTTCTCCTAATTGTTATGATATTGCAGTACCGTTAACACTGTTTTTATTATCTTTATTTTTTTTCTACTGTTTATATGTGTGTAATTCGTATACATTTATATCAAGTAAAGGTTTGGCATAAGATGGATGAGTTTATATAAGTTGCAATAAAAACATATATAAATACTACTACTATACTTAAATTATAATATGTAGCGACTTTTTTATGTAATAAGAATGGTAAACTAATGGTACTCATGCAGACGACTTCTTACAGTCTACTTCTAATTAAATTTATTTTAAGTCTTTATATCTATTATTTTCAATCCTTACAGGAAATCATTTCGAGATCGTACAAATGTTGCTAGAACATAAGCCTAATGTGAACGCGTTAGATAAGGACGGATACACCGCGCTCGCAATCGCGTGTAAAGATGGCTACTACGACATCGCGTTGGCACTCATTAACTCCGGTGCTTACATTAATGTTCAGGTATACGAATGTACTCATTAATTTTACGTATTTTTAAATAAACTCCTTTGTAGTTGATTTTAAAATAAAGGATTTTCGTAATTGAAACAGTACTACGCAATTTCTTTCCATTTCAACACGAATTGTGATGATAATTTTCCAATCAATATTTCATTGACTGAAGCAGGAATGCTATTATTTTTCTATAGAGTACTTAAGATTTAATGTAAAGGTAACAAATTCTAGAAACTAAGCCCCCTAATAGACAAAGTAAAAATCCAAGGGTAATCCCAAGCTAACAACTTTATATATTTCATATATATTTTTCTTCGATCATTATTGTTCTTTGTTTATGTTTTCAACTGTCATCAAACAAGGTTCACAATTTCTGTGTATATTTTATGTGTTAACCTTTACTTATTATAATAATTCTTTTTTATTGCTTCATATGTTGCTTATATCAATTTGTATATATTTGGTCATATTATGCATTGAAGTCGGTATTTTCATTGTAATACGAAGATTGCATTAATTATTACTTTCTACTTTAAGTTTTCTGTATGTATACATCTAACGAAGGTATTTATATTTATATACTTTTAGGATCACTCAAAAGACACACCACTGATACACGCAGTGAAAGGTGGCCATAAAAACATAGTGGAGGCTTTATTGAAGAAACACGTGGACGTGGACCTTCCCGGCAAAGAAAAGAAGACGCCTGTATACACCGCAGTTGAAAAAGGACACGTCTCCATACTCAAGTTGTTGCTTGCTTCCAACCCTGACTTAGAACATAGTACTATTGTGAGTATTTATCTTATTGATTATATAAATGAGATATTTAACACATTAATTAAAATCCATCGATATTTCGATGCTGTAACAAATATTCTAGGAGCTCTTAAATAATATTACCATACCATACCGTATTATAAATACGTGAAGATATATATTATAATGGTAATATTATTTAAGATGTAACATGTAACTATGTAACCCCTAATGTATGAACAATTATAATATATATAGAGGAGAGCAGATAATTTAACAAAAATTGCATTTTTGTTAAATTATTCATAAAAAAAACATTACACACAATTATGTATTCGACACATACGCATATATATACACTTTTGTTTAATTGTTATTGCGTGTTCCAATATCTTTTTGTTTTTGTTTTATTAACATTAGTCTAAAAATTGAACCCAAGAAATATTATTTAATTTAACTGTTCAAATGTAAAAATATTTTTAGCAAACATGTTTTGTTTATCAGAGTGGTGACTCGCCATTAATGCGCGCAGTAAGATCGCGTAATGCCGAGATGGTCCAGCTGCTGTTAGAACGGAAGGCGCGCGTCAATGTGGCCGATAACCGCGGCGACACCGCGCTACACATAGCAATGAGAGCACGCTCTAAGGTAATTAACAAAATTGTAATAAAATATGGCGGTGGCCACGCTATTCTCCTTAATTGAGTTTTAAAATATTTTTGGAAACATATAAAAGCACATTTGAAAAAAATAAGAGCTGGGTTTCTTGTCAGTTCTTCTTAGCTCGATAGTACTCCGAACTAAATTAGTCATATCATAAGACCTCCGAGTAAATTTAACATATCATAAGACCTACATGAATATCATGAAAGTCGAATTCGAAAGTCCTAAATTAGTAATGTTCATAATTTAACATTTATTTGGACAAATTCAGTTACTTTATTTTATAATCGCTGAGTTATTTCAAATGTTTGAAATGAAAAAGTTTCTTAGCAATATATAATATTCGTCATCTAATAGTGACGTGATGTTATAATTATTGAAGACCTTTTCTAAATTAACAAAATATTTCTATTTCAGCAAATAGTAGAAATTCTGCTTAGAAATCCAAAGAATAGTCAGTTATTGTATAAGCCGAACAAAATGAATGAGACGCCGTACAACATAGATATGAGTTACAACAAGACAATACTGGGCCAAATATTCGGCGCCCGGAAGTTGAACACCAACGAGGATAACGAGAACTTGTTGGGTTACGAGTTGTACAGCGCGGCGCTGGCGGACATGTTGTCCGAGCCGAGCCTCTCGGTGCCCATAACCGTGGGTCTGTACGCCAGGTGGGGGTCCGGGAAGTCGTTTTTGCTCAACAAACTCAAGGGTAAGTCATATATATATCTACGACGGCCTCGGTGGTATGGCGGTTTAGTACACCGATTTATTTTCAATGGTCACGGGTTTCAAACAGTGTAGTTTGAAATGTTTTGTCTTTTCAAAACTATCGTTTTTATATTTGTTAAGTATTTAATTATTAATAATTTTAGCCCAAAATGAATACGTTTAATTTAAGTTGGAATAATTATTTATTATTATCACTCGTTAATTAGTTAAGGCAATTAAAAGATTTGCCGTAAATTATACGTCAGTCAAAAGTTATTCCCGTTCCACTCGATCCCGAACTGTTCGAAATGCAATCTCTGAACGGCCGGACTTAAGTAATCACACTACGACCAATGCAAGCGATCAATACAAGCAATGAGAAATGTATTGCATGGGTCGGCTAGTAGCAGATGAGCTTGGTGTTAGACTGCAGTGTCGTGTGGTGTCCGCAGAGGAGATGAAGAACTTCGCGCGTCAGTGGTGCGAGAGCGGGTGGTCGTGGTCGTGGGCGGTGTGGTGGGCGGCGTGGCACGTGGCGGTGGCGGCCGCCACGCTGGCCGCGCTGGCCGGCGCGCCGCCCCCCGCCGCGCTCGCGCTCCTCTTCGCGCTCTTCCTCGCCATATACCTCGCGCTATACGTGCTTTGGTACCTGGGAAACAAGTTAGTGGTTGCTCACCTTCTTCTATGGAAAATAAATGTTAAATATGCTGACGGCCCACCCGGTGCTGAGTCGTAATTTTCGCCGACCTCCACATCCCGCCCCCCATAACGATGACCCTCCTCTTCCCGCTCTGGTACTTTGGAAACGAGGGATTCTTCCCTTTCACTTATGTCATTTAGACAGTAATGCTGATGACCATCAGGTGGGCCACCTGATGGTACATAGTGTATAAACAATATGGAGGCATAATCATGTAATAGCATCTTCTACGTAGATGGGAAAGGTGACAAGGGCAGTAAAATTGCTGTCACTGCGTCATCTCATCTCTCAACCTAAACAGCTTACAAAACAAACTTCTTGGTAAAGAAATACCCACAAATAACCACATGTTTAATTTTAAAGCGTTCATTAACGCAGTCCGCAACGTCTCCAAAGTTAGATTTTATAATATATATAGTAATATTAATTATATATAGGTAATGCATTAGAAATACTACTAATATCACACGTTGACATTATATCATATATATGTGTTTTTGTAATGAATAAAAAAAAATATTTGACCGATTTTAATAAGGTTTTCTCCTATAAAAAATAAAAATTCATATATAATAATAAAACCAAACTAATAAAATTAACTTTATTACTCGTTGTTATTATTAAATTATGATTTTTAATTCAATGGCGGGAATTATTTTTCAGATATGAGTGGTGGTGGGCGGGCGGCGTGTTATCTGCATTAGGACAGAGATTCAATTCCCTGCTGTTGGTGTTGCAAGTGGTATTCTGCCACCCTCCTGGTCCTAATGATCCAAGGGCTTTACCCGCCACACCTATCAGGTATAATTTTTATTATTTATACAATTGTTAAGTTTATTATTATACATATAGATTATAGAAACTACCAGTTTCTATAATCCATATGTATAATAATACTTCCACTGTATATTATGGCATGTTACCCGTTATATAACTATGACTGTAGATTGTCATTTTAATCAAATAAGTCTTCTAAATTATAAGTTCTTACAATCACGTCACGTGCGTGTAACACTAAAATTATCTCTATAAAAATAAATATACTAATATGAAATATCTTAAATACAAAAATGATTTAACTAAGGTTCCACTTCACGGAGGGCATGAAGGGCGGTGGTGGGCAGGAGGGCGAGGCGATGGTGGTACAGATGCTGGCCAGCCTCGGGGAGGCGCTCGAGTGCCAGTACGGAAGATTGTGCACAAGGCTCACCAGGGCCTTCCGCCCCAAGCCAGTGTCCGCTACCTCCGGCTGGAAGTTTGTATATTTATTTATTACAGCTTTAATGTACAAATACAAAAGTAATGGTGCATATGGTGGACTTGACACCTTAAGGCATTTTCTCCCAGTCAACCATAGGGCAAAACCTCTTTTTACTTAGTAGGCGGTGCGATTAAGTAAATAACTTGAAAATAATAAATGGAAGTAGCAATATATATATCAAATAATATATATTACATTAACTGGTGTTTCACAGTGATCGATATTCGACCATAATTAATTTAAATTATAAGTTTGAGCATCATTTGAACGAAAGAAAGAAAATAAGTGCATGGTTTGGGTTTTAGCATTTCTAGATATTTTTACATACTACGATTGGGGCAATCTTGCTAGGATTCAATAATAGTGAACTTTGTTTAATGAATTTATTTAATTGAGCTGAATCTATTAAGTCACGTTGAAGCAGGGCCGGCCACGATTTAATTTTTGTTTATTGTCTTTGTCATGTAAGATTAGACTTAAGATTTGTTTCTCGATGCATTAGCTATTACGTTACGTTACGTTATACTATCAAATATATACACTGTAGATTAATTGTAAGTAATAATTGGACTTGTCTTAAATGTCTTTAATGGGCCACGCATATATATATATATTATGCATATAGGATATTTTGAATTTTATCTACAAACAATTTTTTCAATTCTGTAAACCGTCGTATAATGCGTGACTATAACTGGTTAAAATAAAACTTTCTTTTTTGTTTCAGATGGCGCCGAATGTGTTGCATTCCATACATAGTAACATTCGAGTTGTGCTTCACGTGCGTGCTGATAGGATTGTGCGTGCTCGTCATGTACCTCACTGACAAAGAAGAGAACCAACAGTAAGAAGACATTTTAATTATCTATACACAATCCAAATTTCAATCGAAAATTGCACCTTATAACTCGAAAATGTTGTAAAATCAACTTATAAGTTTTAAACTTTTAAGTCGTATTTTCCAAGAGTCTCATTTCTAGTTAATGCAGTTTATTATTACACGTGCATTATTGAGACCCGCGACCATCCGAAATTACAGTATTGCGCTAAAACATTACACCGCTAAGACGTATTAGAACTCCCGTGCTAAATAATTATATTTGTCTGTTTGTTTGTCAACAATTCACAATATTCACTCCTCTTTAAAATTAAGAAAATTCTCGTTTACTCCACTACTATTTGTCGTCTCGACTTTTCGTCAATTTCTCGGTTTTTCTCGACTCGAGAGATCTCGAGCGAAAACCGAAAAAACGACGACTCAGTGAGGGCGGGTCGTCGTCGATCAGGCGGCGTCAAATCCAACAGGGGCTGATGGTGTGCGCGGCGGCGCTGGGCGGCGCGGCAGTGCTGGCCAACCTGTACACGTGGGGCCGCGTGCTGGCCGCACTGCTGCGCGGCCCGCGCGCGCGCCTCGCCGCCGCCGCCCGCGGCCCGCACGCCGCCGCCTCCGCCGCCGCCCTGCGGCCCGAGGTGCAGGCCCTCACGCATCTGGTTCGTACCGATTTTGCTCACTAACGGTAAAGAAAACCAACTTGCAGATTGACAGTTACACCTAAATGTGCATAAATCTAACGCTGGTATAAAAATACCAAACAATATAAAGAGTAATCAAAGTTTTACTTCAGTTTTTTCCACGGATATCTTCGCTATATATTACGATATATATACATAATTTTTTAATACCTTTTTAACTGGACGTTTACTAAAATCTTTTTAACAGATTTTCAGCAGTACGAACTATTGCTCGCAATGTAAATAATTATTATATTTATTACACGATATACATATTATGATTTAAGATAATAACAATATTCCTGGACAAATCACACCCAAATGGATACAAACAATCACACTTTTGACTACAAATGTTTGATCCATGCGAGGAATTCATCCGCGACCATCGGTAGTTAAGTGGTGTGCTATCAATGACAACATGTATTGAATCTGAATAATTAAATAATATACCGTGTCTAAAAATACCATTTCTTTTAATTCTATCTCTATTATATCTTTTATATTTTGACATAAAATTTTAGTCTTTTGAAGAACGATTCTATTCTAAAATCTTAATTGCAGGTTACATGTCTAGACGCGTTCACTGGACAACAGACGCGTTTGGTGGTTGTCGTGGACGCGCTGGACAGCTGCGAACAAGAGAAAGTGCTCGCTCTATTGAATGCCGTTCATGCGCTCTGCTCAGATCCCAAGAGTCCATTCATACTACTCTTGGCGATAGATCCACATATCATCAGCAAGGTGAGAAATCAAAGTTATGTTCTTGTTTTTAATACAAGTAAAAAGTACATAGTTTTATGTATTTGCTATTAACCCGTTTAGTTAATATTTAATTTATATATTTTTACATTTATATTTTCAATTTGTTATTTTATGATTTCACTATAAAATTACTTTTGAGATCAATAATAAACACAAAATCATATATGGGTATATAACAAAAACATTGTTTTACATATTTATCAAATATCCAAGCATATTGGCTTATTGTAATGTGGCGTCATAAAATCTTTATTTAAATATAATGTATATTTTATATATTCATATAAATAAGAACATAGTTTATGATATAAAATTACTTCATAATAGTGTAAAATTGTTTTTACGTTTGTACTCATATCCTCTTTAACTTGACTATATAAGAAACCGTAATAAAGTTAAAATAATCAAGACTTTAGTTAGTAGATAGTGTCCTATCCATATTTATACATATATGTCTGTATAAAATTATGAATATCTATCCTTAATGTAATTATACTAAAGTATTACTTTTAATTTATGTAATAACATATGTTAAATATATTTTATGTAATGTGCAGGTTGCATGGATGGAGGTTAGTTATATTTACATTGGCCAGTTATAAGCCCAGAGTGTTCAATGGAATTTCGTGTTACAATTATAAAATCCTTGTACTATATTCTGTTTTTACCTATATGACAATTTATATGTAATATTAAAGGATGTAGAGATCTTATCACGTTTTACGCATTATGTAGCCACTGCGGCAGTGGATTGTGTATATTATTGTTTTTGATTCGTAATGCTTTTGGTCTGTATATGGTAGTCGGTTTAACGACCTCTTTATTTTCTTATTGGAATGGAGTATACCTTCACACATATCGTTTTTTGTCGTACTTTAATATTACACGTAAATAATAGGTCATGTTATGAAAAGGCTAGTATATTTATTTTTCATTTTTAGAAAAATCTTATAGGTATTTATTAACGTTGTCTTAACGCAATATAAGCCCAGTTATATCCCAGCTAGTGTAAACGACTGACGTTTGATGAAAGAGATATTAGTTTACAGTTATTTTTAATTGACATTATTGTTTGTCCTTGTTACACTTTGCATTTTGAAGTTGAAAATTGTCAAGTACAGGTGGAACTCTAAAGAAATTGCACTTTAGATACTTGCACCTAATAACTGTTTATGAACATATTAAACTGTGTTTTTTGTAAGATTGTTTGATATATACTATATTCTCCTCAAAATTACACAAAATTGTTATGTTAAACTACTAAATGTTCCGATACCTATATCTATATAGTCATACATATATGTATATAGTATCAAAAGACGATCGGGCATTAGGTACTCACTCATACTCAGTTGGAAAGGATAATAATTTAAAGTTCAATGTCCAACCGCGTACTTCCGAAGCCGAATTTGGACTTGTTTCTATTTCGACCGAAATCGAATCTTCCGTGAAGCACACTTGTACAAAATTTTAACGTAGTTCAAATGTGTGTTATTATGGTAAACTATGGTAAGTTAGAAAATTATGGTAGTAAAAATTATGCTATTATATTCGTAACGGTCTTATTTTATGAATAAACTAGCTACTCGCTCCGGCTTCGCACGGGTGTACATGTATTATATATATAAACCTTACTCTAGAATCACTCTATCCATTAAAAAACGGCTTCAAAACGCGTTATGTAGTTTTAAAGATTTAAGCATACATAGAGACAGACAGCGACAGCGACTTTATTTTATACTATGTGATGATAATGGTGATGATGAAGATTTACTTACCATTTTAAAATAATCAGTAAATCGATCAATTGATATTAAATCGTGTATTTTTAGTAAGTACTACATGTGCACGTAGATTTTTTGAGTCGCTTATGCGACTTTAATTGAAACAGTCGGTTGCTATAAATATTATTGTTTGTCGTTTATATCCTGCATGATTGTTGTGTTTATTGACTGGTCGGTTCGCTTGGAATAAGTATATTTCATGCTGCACAAATGTGGGTCTCGATCATTTTAACCACTATACTGCTCTCTCTAATGGTGTATTAAATTGTAAAATATGTTGAAATTGTAAAGTATGAATACATTAGAGGAAGTATGAAAGTGGCACCGGTGTCAGAGAGGTTGAAGAGTAATCGTCTATCATGGTATGGACATGTAATGCGTAGGAATGAGGATAATATTTTAAGAAAGGTGTTACATATGAATGTGGATGGTTATAAGGGCAGTGGAAGGCCGAAAAAGAGATGGATGGACTGTGTGAAAGATGATATGGTAAGAAAGGAAGCAAATAACGCGATGACTGCGAACAGGGATGAATGGAAGCGAAAAACATATTACGCCGACCCCAAATAAATGGGATAAGGAAGAAGCAGATGATGAGCGGATGCTGATGTAAAATATGTTACTGAATAGCAACGTAGATCGTATGTATAATTTTATACACATTGATACTGTTCATGCTAACATTGCGTAAAATCTCGTAAACCGTACACATTAAAAGTTATATGAAAAAAAATACAAATACATCGCATCTACTGTCGTTTTCATACATACATTTGTTAATATAAAATATCTCATTACTATATTTTATATGTACTATGTTTTCCACTGTTTAAAATTACTGGTACTGGAAGGAAAAAGGGGCGGTTTTCTACAATAGTGTCCAATTTTTATAATAATATCCACATTTGAGCAGCGTGAAGCCCCTCTGTAAAAGCCCTTTGTCTATGTGAAACTATTGTTGAGGTCTGTCTAGTCAATGCATGAATGATTCATGTGTGCCATGATGTAAATATGTATTTATAAGATGTATTAATTAATAAGTATTAATGTATTATTTCTTGAATTTATGTAATTGAATTTTCTTTTACCCGTTAAAAATATTTATACTTATATTTGTTGACGATAAATGTAGTAAAATATTGATATCTAGCAATTATACTAATGAGAATAAAAATAATGCAGCTTACAATGGTGGCCTTCTTAATTATTTATAAGGAATTTCATAATAATTTTATGCCACATTTTTAATAAAAGCACAAGTATGTGTGTTCAACTAAAAATACTGACATATTCTAAATGACGTGTAACTCTGTACTGTATCGATGCCATAAGAATTAATATATAAATCTATTTTTATCTGATTATACACTTTATGTATTTTTATTATAATTTATACATTACTCAGGCAGTAGAAATAAACAGTCGTCGCGCGTTATCCGAGAGCAACATTGGCGGGTGGGACTACCTACGGAACATGGTGCAGCTGCCATTCTACCTACAGAACTCAGCGTTGCGTCGCGTCAAGATCGCTCAGCAAGCCGCCACGCGGCGCATGCAAGCCATTAACGCTGACGACTTTTCTACCTCTCTGCAGAGATCTGTGAGTAGCATTATCGCGATTGATTGTACAATAAACATCATTTCGATATAGTAATTAACTACTACTAATAGCATACTAGTAGGTATCTTATAGCACACAATTAAATTCGACTACCATAACTGGAGCTCTTGGCTAGTTAGATTATAAACCAGCGCCGAAAATTATTTAAACAAAAAAAATTGTAAAATGACTCTATTTGAAAAGGAAGAGAATTCAACTAAAATTGAAAAAGTTCTAAAACGTAAGTTCTCAGAAGAACTAAAACTTGTATTTACATTTTTTTCAAATAACCACAAAAATATGTCAAAAATTCGAATAACCAAGTTTTTGGATTTTTTGTTGATAGATTTAAAAAATTACCTAATTCGCCGTATTTTTTATTTAAAATATTTATTATTTTATCTTATTTTGACTTAATATCGAAAAAGCTTTGAAATAAATAAATAATATTTTTTGCCATAACGTATCATAGGTATTGTCCCAGGTCAAGAATGACATGATACACCAGATATCTTTCGAAGCGGCCCTTCGGAAAGTCGGCGTCACAAATTAGTTAACCAGGAGTGGTCGGAGCCGGTGTAAAGTAGTCTACGGGATGTATTACCGCGGGTCGTTCCCCAGGTGTCGGCCCGGCGGCTGTCGTCGACGTCGGAGCTGATGTCGAGCCAGGAGCGCATCAAGGGCCAGCCGAAGGAGAGCGTGGTGGCGGCGCGCGCGCGGCGGCTGCGGCCGTCCGAGTCGGTGGCGTCGTCGGTGGCGTCCGGCCTGCACCGCGCCGCGCCGCCCGGCGCCGCAGACCTCGGCCGCGTGCTGCTCACCGACGACTACTTCAGCGACGTCAACCCGCGCAGCATGCGCCGCCTCATGAACGTCCTCTACATCACCGGTCCGTGACGCTACATCCCTACTTATCGCTTACGACTTACGGTTTTATGTATTTACTCACAATCTTTTTTCTTTAACCCCTGTTAAAAGTGTCGTGTTCTGCTCGGAGTTTATCCATGGAATGTTAAGAATAAATATGTAATTGAACCGAAAGATTTCTATGTTTTCTCCTTCTAGAGAAGTATATGGTACGAGCAATATGTGACTGATATTACAAACAAGCTAACTGACTACCTGATGGAAAATAGTAAGAAGTAGTACATGGACTTCACGCTATCCTATAATACCCGTGGGTATGCCTTATTCATTGCTACCTAGGAAGATAAGATGTCATGCCTCGATATCCTGTAATTTTGCAACCATAACACCACCATCTTTATACCACGTGCAATCGCATAGCGCCATCTAAACTAAGCATAGGGTTTTCTGATTACTGATAAATGGTGGTAACGAAGAAATGTTCACTTATTAAACGCTGAAAACATATTTATTAATAGTAAAAGGAAGAATGTATAACTACTACCCAATGTATATTGCAGGTCGTCTTCTTAAAGCGTTCCAAATCGAGTTCAACTGGTACCAGTTAGCATCGTGGGTCAACCTGACCGAGCAGTGGCCTTTCCGCACTTCATGGCTCATCTACCATCACGAAACTTATGAGGAGCACATCGACGATTCGACCTCACTCAAAAATCTCTATGAGAAGTAATACTATGTTTACGTTATTGAAAATCACTATTAGCTTGATTAGAATAATTAGACCAGCGGTCGCTAACTTTTGCCAGACTGGGACCTGAAGGATCCAATGAGTGGCACAAAGAGTAGTAAGGCGAGCTGCACTCTTTTATATTTTTACAATAGATGTCTATAATATAATCTACTAGCGATCCCGTGTAATTTTATCTGCGTCAAAAGTGAAAAATAATTAATTTTTATTTTCTTAATGCTCCACTCTTATTGAGGGTAGCGTGATGCCTTACTCGATAAACGGTCTATCCAAAACTGAAGAACTTTTAAATTCAAACCAGTACTTCCAGAGATTATCGCGATCAACCAAGCAAACAAAAAAACTATTCATAATTTCTTTAGATTAGTAATAAAATTATTAGTATACGTGATAAAAATAAGAGTGTCATTTAAGAAATGTCACAGACTACATGACCATTGTAGCCGCGCGTTACCCACCGCTAATCTAAACTACTTTATCATAATATTATACAAGTTGACGTCGATACTCTATTTCAAGTGATATGTCGTAACAAATACAGTCTAATTTATTTATTTATTATCACAGAGTTAAGCCCATGATAAGTGCTTTACGGGAGGCAAGCACATTGATGGAATTGGACAGAGACGAACGTAAACTGGAAGTATTCCTAAGTTTCCACCGTACCACGCTTACAGCTGCTGACCTCAAGATATTCTTGCCTTTCACAATCAATTTGGACCCTTACATTAAGAAGGTTATCAAAGGTTGGTTTATTAAAATATATTTAGACATAGTCACATTTTTTAAAAGTACCTACCCACCTTTCTAAACAAATACAAAAAGGCAGCAAGTTATGATTTTGCTAGCCTTAAATGTATTATTAAAGGACATTTTGACACAAGGTTAGAAAGAGTAAGCGAGTCTATTTCCTTCTCTTTCATACGAATACATTTGAGGATTATATACAAAATCGAATCATCTTTTACGTCGTGATAACTTTGTCATCTGTAATTATGTACTCATATTGTGAATGATTTGCAGAGGAGCAACTGCAATCCGTAGCGGAAGAAGATCCAGGGGCGGCAGGAGCTGTGGGAGGCCTACAGTGGGGGACTCCACAACATATTCGTCATTCCCATCCTCATTCCAAACTTTTCCATAGGAAAAATGTGAGTTTATAGTATTACTAGCTGTACCCGCGACTTCGTCCGCGTAAAATAGTGACCTTGACCAAATAAGAGCAAAATATTTAGTAATTTAACCCAATAAAAAAGTTTCATTGCCCTACCTTCAGAAATGAATTTTCATACAAATCAATCAACAGCCTAAAAAATAAGTTTCAAACTTCTAGCTTTAAAAATGACGATAATTCCATACAACCTTACATCTCCCCTTTCAACCCCTTACAACCCTTTTTATATATTTATATTTTTGGAACAGCCTAAAAATTACTTCCAAGCTTTAAAAATGTTAATACCTGCATTTACATGTTAATACATTTCTACTCCCCGTTTGACCCTTACAACTCATTTTCCTTAATTATATTTAATCAATAGCCAAAAAAAGAACATTCAAGCATTGAAAAAATTGACAATACCTTTAAAATTGACGATACTTCTATACAACCTCCTCTTTCAATCTCTTACAACTCATTTATCTAGACTACCTGTGTACAAAATTTTATTTAAATCAGTTCAGTAGTTTTGGCGTGTAATTGAAACAAACAGACAGACAGAGTAAATTTTACATTCATAATATCAGTACGGTATTTATTAAACTAACATAAAAAAGCAAATGAAAAAAGTTTCATAGTTCTAGCTTCAATGTGACGAATCTCCATAAAAACTTTTATTTGCTATTTTATTTTACCCCTTGAACGGTAATATTTTTACAAATTTTAAATGTTGTCTTTATTTAATAAACAGTCTAAATATTCTTTAACTTCTTTTGAAAATTTTAATAAATTTTTGATAAATCAATAGATGTGATTTTCGAAATTACAAACTGTCACTCTACTTGCGCGAACCATATCTCTGACTCTTCTGGCCAGAAGGGTTGAACGCGTATTCCGACCCTGAATAGCTCGGTAGGTGTTGTTTCCTACAAGGACATGTTCAAATATATATCTACAAAATTGTTAATATTATATGTCGTTTTATTCTTCAAAAATATGAATATGTTCTTACGTTTTTGTCCAAGAGCGGGGTCACCAGTTATAGGCGGTACCAGGATTATATTTATGTATTTATTAAATAAAATTGCAGAGCAAACGTTTATATATTTAAATTTATAAGGAGACAACGGATTGACAATAATCAGTTGCGCGCGCAACTTCGCATGCGCGCTGCTTATAAAAATGACATATATGTACAACACTATATGTATTCAACCGCATAAAGACAACCTTGTATTTCCATTTTCAACCCCTTACAACCCTTTTTTCGCATTAAAAAGTAGCCTATGTCCTTCCTCGGAGTCTAGACTATCTGCGTACCAAATTTCATTTTCTTTTCATTTAAATCTGTTCAGTAATTTTTGCGAGAAAGCGAGACAGACAGACAGACAGACAGAGTTACTTTCGCATTTATAATATTAGTAAGGATAACCATGATTTAATATTAAAATATTTAATTCGATATTCATAGAACAAATAATGAAGGGGGCGAGACGAGGTTATAGACATATATAGAGAATCTTTAAAAATACAAAAGTGCTGCAAGTGAGTGAGCAGAGTGAATAATTTAAACACGGCAATTCTATTATCCCTTTCAATTAAAAGATATTGATTAATATCAGCTGAGTTTCAGTGAAAAATATGTAATGGATTGAATGAATTTTATTTTGCCATGCCAAAACAAACATGTCTCTTTTTATGGTACTGGTCTGAACTTTGCTACGTTTAGAAACATATTTATTTTAAAAACATGTTTTCTAAATGTAGTAGAAAATTCGTTCCTAACGTTGATATATTTTGTAACAGCGCACATCGTCCCCGGGCGGACCCGGGCTGGGTGTTGGCAGTGGTGCGGTGGCTACGCCGCAACCGCTGTGGGTGGGCTGGGCCAACACGGCCGCGGGCTACCAGCCGCAGCCGCTGCAACCGCTGCAACCGCTGCACCAGCTGCAGCCGCAGTACGCGCCACAGCAACCCTCCCACCCCGCGTTAGCGCAGAACCCTTACCTTATGCTCAGAACAGCTTTTCCTGGATTGGTGAGTGTAATAAATACATTTTTATTTGCTACTTATTTAGTGATCCATTTTATGTATATTTCTATAACTTAATCTATACATATAAATGAAATTGCAGTGTTGGTAATATTGAAATAACCGTTTTTTACTACATGCATATGAATGTAAATACGGTACAAATACCAAAATATCATTTTTGTTTTTGTCACATTTGTCTCTCTGTGTGTTCCGGCTAATCTCTGAAATGTCTGGACCGATTTTGACGGGACTTTTTTTAGCAGGTAGCTGATATAATAAGGAGTAACTTAAGTTACTTTTATTTTAGAAAAATAAAGTTTTTTTCCACGCGGACGAAGTCGCGGGAACAGCTAAGCGTTCGTAATAATGCTCGATTCTTCGCTTAGTGATAACGAAAATGAACAGTAACGTTTAGTTAAATCAAATTTAGAAATATTATTTTGTGCAGTTTTGTAGCACCCTATAATGCCAGAAAAAACATCGATAAACAAAGAAATGAGTATTATCTATACTGTCTGTATTGTAAGTGCCAGTGGACTTTTTAGAGTAGTCTCAAGTACTTGGATATCACTTATTTAAAATTCCAAGAGGCTTAACTGTAAACTATGTTTCGGTTGCCTACATGATGTCCCTGGTGCCAATCATCTACCATATAGAGATTACAGTTTGTTTTGTCAGTTCTTCTAAATTGAATCTGTACGCTGAACTGGATGGTAGGGTAAAACATATGAATACAACAATAAGCTTAACGTGCATAAACGGCTAAAATGTCCTACATGAATAAATGATTTTTTATTATAATCATCTGTGATATATAGAGCGACGTGTCGAACCTGCGACTGTCGACGATGAGTACGGAGCGCGTGTGTAGCGTGGCGCGGGAGGCACTGGGCGCAAGTGGCGAGTTAGCCGCCACCGCTTTACTTAGACACCACGTATGTGGCCTAGCGCTCACCGTCTGCCGCCTGCAGGAACTCGAACCGGTACGTATTATATCTACCACCGACCCGCAGCGGCTTCGAATGGGTACTGGGTTGGTCTGTATATGAAATACATATGAGAAGGTGGTATTAGTGGGGCTTTCAACAATAGTAATAGAACCCAAAACAACGACAGCTAGAATTTTTCTAGATAGGTTAAGCGCGCTTATCTCGGAAACAGATTAACCGATTTGAGTGAAGTTTTCACTATTGTAATGTTCCGGTTTACGATAAAACATATTGTTATACAGATACGAAGTCGCGTACTCAGCTAGTTTTAAATAAGTTCAATATTTTCAATGTTCACCCAATTATAACCAAAATATCAATATATTTCCTCTATTAATTTAGATATAATAAGTGTGGCTGTTTGTATTGGCGTGGGTGATTTCTGTATTATGTATCTATTTACAAAAAAAGTGTATTTACGTATTTCTATCCTTACCATAAATTCAGTTTATCTTGGGACTAAATGGCGCTGATTGAATTTTCTTGGATTATTCTTATAAGAACTTGATTTATTGTGCAGGTACTGGAACTACCATTCGGCGACTGGGAATTATTCAAGCTTCTCATTATAAATCTACGTGAACTGGAAGCAAACATGCCCACTAACGCGCCAACTGTAACCGGTGAGTACCTTGTCACCACAACAGAGTATACATATATTATATTAGATGAAATAGATATAAATAAATCCAGTTGGACAACAAATTAAAAAAAAATTGTCATGGGAAACACTGACACACTAGGTTCAATGTCAAATATGTTAATACATTAGAAAAAACAGTATTACTGTTTGTATATTCAGTATTCACCAACTAACATCCACAATGATCACGGAGAGTTAAATGCATATCTAAAGATATCTGCACATAAGAATATATATATACATATATATATATATATATATATATATATATATATATATATAATATATAATATCCCCTTGGGCACTTTGTGGCTCAGACGGCCGTATAGGTAGTTTTTTGTTGATCCTTTTTCACTTGTTGATCCGGAGGCCTTTTGTTGATCTAATGCCAGATGACCATATGTAAATGTTGCTCCGTTTTGAGCCACAACTGTCACGACGAGTAATAATAATAATTAAGTGATTTATACACGATTTTATACAAATCCACCTTTTTGGCATACGAGCACTTCTTGATCCAATTCAAACGGGCCAATCAGGGTGCAGCATTTGCCAAGGGCTTCCTCATTGGCACGTTTGGGCAACTACATTATGGCTACAGTAACTTAATAATGTCTAGCTAGTATTTCAAGAATAATAGTCTATCTAATCTAAATATTTATAGAAATCAGTCTGGAGTAACGTGACTCCAGATCAAACCTCAATACTTGTTATTTTTTGGACGGGAATCTTTTCTTTTGTAACAACGTTACTGAGCGAATAAAGAGAAGACGCAACAGCGGATCCAGGGGGGAGCGTCATGGAGGTCATGGGAGTCATGGGGGCGTCATGACTCTCCCCCCCCCCCCCTTAGCCCAGAACTTAGGTAGACCACTAATTGAACTAAAAAATAATGAAACAGCAAATTTTTTTGCACGATCGGAGTGTTGGTGCAGTAGTATTAATTATAATTAAACATTGTTACTTAAAACATAACAGTTAAAGTACTATAACACTAAAAGCAAAATAGGTATTTTCAAAATACTTTTTCAAAATAAATTACCCTTTGAGTTTTTGTCCAAACCTCAGATATTTTATTTATTTTAGGTATATCAATCAATACATAGTATAGCATAGTACAGTCTGTCTGTCTGTCTGTTTGTTCCGGCTAATCTCTGAAATAGCTGGACCGATTTTGACGGGACTTTTTTTGGCAAGTAGCTGATGTAATAAGGAGTAACTTACGCTACTGTTATTTTAGAAAAATAAAATAAAATTTCACGCGGACGAAGTCGCTGGGGCCAGCTAGTCTATAGATATACCGAGATTTAATGTTTAAGTTGCTATTATGTTATTGACAAAATTTTACTGTAATGTTTACTACATGCATATGAATATATATAAGGTACATATACCAAAATAACTATTTTTATAATTTTAGTCTGTCTGTCTGTCGGTCTGTTTGTTCCGGCTAATCTCTGAAATGGCTGGACTGATTTTGACGGGACTTTTTTTCGCAGGTAGCTGATGTAATAAGGAGTAACTTAGGCTACTTTTATTTTAGAAAAATAAAGTTAAAAACCACGTGGACGAAGTCGCGGGAACAGCTAGTGTATAATATATTAGAGATACCTACGTGTTTTTTTATTGATGACTAGCTGTACACGGGATTTCGTCCGTGTTGAATTTAACTTTATTTTTCTAAAATATAAGAAGTTAAATTCCACGCAGACGAAGTCGCGTGTACAGCTAGTTGTCGGTAGTCTAGCGATTTAGCTAGCACACTACTTTGATTCCTGCTTGGTGGTCGAGGGTTCGATTCCTCGCACGCTGCAAACATTTGTATTCATGAGTATGATTGTTTGTAACGGTCTGGGTGTTTTCTATGTATAGATAATATATATGTATTTACGAAAAAAAATCTTTGTATTTATATCAGTACCCATAACATAATCTTCAGCTAGCTTAACTTGGGTCTAGATGAAGCTGTGTGAATTGTCCTGAGATTACTATTATTACTATAATAAATCTTTTCAAATCAGCCGATGTTTATTTTTGCCATAATACGTGCTGTTACCATGTGATAATATTACGTACGTACTTATTAAACTATTAACTTATTATTAAATTATTAACTATTTATACTGTTTTAAATGTGATGCGTTCATTATTTATATTTCCTTTGAATTAAAGACAAATGTATATATATATATATTTATATACACTTGCACACTTAGTTGATCCAGCCACGATCCGTAGATATTGCTGATCCACTGTCTCTCTCTTTCTATCACTATCTTTGTATTCTAATATGCGATGTTGCCGTTCCGGCCGAGACCATGCGTTGTTGCCAAATGTATTCGTCGATAGTAGTAGATACTTATACTCGATATATATTTTTTCAACAATTTCCTGCAATAGTGAATCCGTATCGGCATTTTTTTTAAATGCACAAAGATTTTTTGGCTCTGAATATATTTAAAAATCATTTACTTGTGTGTTGATGAATTTATATACTAGTACATGAAGTACCTAATACTTGTTTTGATTTGAATAGGTAGCGATATTATGAATTTATTATACGTAATCTAAAGATTTTGACGAAATAAAAGTAATTAGTTATCTGTTAACCTTGACTTCATGCTGGCACCAGTATTATCAGATGATGAACATACTCTTCGAAAACTTACAGCAGAAATATCGTGTTTGGACTCATTAGATAGGTCTCGATGAATAGAGTTTAAAAAACTTAAAATAAATGGTACATTAGAAATAATGTATAAAAACCCCTTACGTAAAATTCAACCACTTTAAACTTAATAATAATAATAATTAGGAAAAGAGAAAAGCTATACATGCACTGAAAGTAATTGATGCCTTCCACACAATATTTTCAGTATTAAACAACTCTGTTTGTTCAGTAAAAGTGTAAATACACTGGTAACCTTTAATCATATTTTATATGCAAACATTACATATACAAACACTAAAGTTTTATTTCAGAATAGCCAGTAGTTTTCAAGAAATAAGTCTTTGAAATTGTACGTGTAACTTATATATATACCTACTAGTTTTTTCACCATAACAAACAACACCAATATGACCTAGTTAGTAGTTTACCTGTGTACCAATTAATAATAATAGTAATCTCAGGACAATTCATACAGCTTCATCTAGACCCAAGTTAAGCTAGCTGAAGATTATGTTATGGGTACTGATATAAATACAAAGATTTTTTTCGTAAATACATATATATTATCTATACATAGAAAACACCCAGACCGTTACAAACAATCATACTCATGAATACAAATGTTTGCAGCGTGCGAGGAATCGAACCCTCGACCACCAAGCAGGAATCAAAGCAGTGTGCTAGCTAAATCGCTAGACTACCGACAACTAGCTGTACACCCGACTTCGTCCGCGTGGAATTTAACTTCTTATATTTTAGAAAAATAAAGTTAAATTCAACACGGACGAAATCCCGTGTACAGCTAGTCATCAATAAAAAAACACGTAGGTATCTCTAATATATTATACACTAGCTGTTCCCGCGACTTCGTCCACGTGGTTTTTAACTTTATTTTTCTAAAATAAAAGTAGCCTAAGTTACTCCTTATTACATCAGCTACCTGCCAAAAAAAGTCCCGTCAAAATCGGTCCAGCCATTTCAGAGATTAGCCGGAACAAACAGACCGACGGACAAAAATTGTAAAATATGTTATTTTGGTGTATGTACCGTATTTATATTCATATGCAAGTAGTAAAAAACGGTTATTTCAATATTACAAACAACAGGCTTCAACATTCTCAAGTACCACAAAAAAGATGTTTTTTTATCAAATAAACAGTTTTTATTAAAAACAAGCTGTTCCCGCGACTTCGTCCACGTGGAATTAACTTTATTTTTCTAAAATAAAAGTAGCCTAAGTTACTCCTTATTACATAAGCTAATTGCCAAAAAAAGTCCCGTCGAAATTGGTCCAGCCATTTCAGAGATTAGCCGGAACAAACAGACCGACAGACAGACAGACAAAAATTATAAAAATTGTTATTTTGGTATATGTACCTTATATATATTCATATGCATGTAGTAAAAAACGGTTTTTTCTATATTACAAACAGACACTCCAATTTTTATTAAATGTATAGATGTATAGATTATTATTTATTTATTTATTTATTCATCCAAAATAATACAAATTGTGTAGGATAACGTAATAGTAACATTACAGTAAAATTTTGTCAACAACATAATAGCAACTTAAACATTAAATCTCGGTATATCTATAGACTAGCTGGCCCCAGCGACTTCGTCCGCGTGAAATTTTATTTTTCTAAAATAACAGTAGCGTAAGTTACTCCTTATTACATCAGCTACTTGCCAAAAAAAGTCCCGTCAAAATCGGTCCAGCTATTTCAGAGATTAGCCGGAACAAACAGACAGACAGACAGACAAAACTTGTAAAATATGTTATTTTGGTGTATGTACCGTATTTATATTCATATGCAAGTAGTAAAAAACGGTTATTTCAATATTACAAACAGAAACTCCAATTTTATTTACATGTATAGATGTATAGATTAAAAAAAAGTAACAGTCATAAGGCTAGTCGTATGCCTAATATATATAATAATGTAATAAATTCATTTAAACAGAAATTGCGGGAACATTATTTAAATTTGTAACTTTTTTACTGTCCTTCTCCTTTTTTCACATCTTTCTGTTATATCCATATAGTTCTCTCTATATTTTCTGTTTTTCTTACTTTCAATTTGAGACTGTACTTATAATTTGATTATCGGATCATTATGTATTTACTTATATATAATATTTATACATTTATGGGTTATATTTACATATATATTTATGTATGTATACTGTTATTTTTTTATAGAAATGTATATTTTGCTTATCTTTATTATCTTTATAAATCTTTTTTTGACATTTCTTATTTATATTAGTGCACCGCCAATAATCTTTCTCTGCACCACTCATGGTTGCCTGGTAAATAACGCGGCAAAATATTAAGTCCGCCACATGTACAAATTTTTTTGTGCATTAAAGTTAAAGAAATAAAAAAATACAATACTGTTTAATGAAAATGCGTGTTGTCTAGTGCTTTGAGATGTATCAAAATAAGGTCAACAAAAAAGTCCGTGATGGTATATGTCTATCTCTTAAGGATAACCAACAATAACCATTTTTTATCTTTTACATTTTACGGGATTTTTTTTTATCGTATGTTTCCCTTAAAATCATGTAAACTATGTTATTATGTCATAATCTAAAGAAATAATAATATTTTATAGTGACATATCCACTATAAAATACCAAAAAGTAGCAATGTAATTCGTTACGCGCGAATCAGGTGTTATAAGGTCAAAGGTCGGTGCACCCCGCGTATTTGAGTGTAGAGTTTATAGTGCTTCTCTGGATGTCTTTAAGAGAAAATGGCAGTATGTACGTGTATATGTACAAGTCCTTAAGTGTTAACTTTTTCAAATGTACAATAAAGAATAAATATTTTTAAGTACAGTACTTACGTACATTAATATAATACCTACTTTTTACTTGTATCTATTGTTATCAAAATTAAATTATAAGTTCTTAACTTGACCACGACTATGTGACCCTCTCTTGGCGCCAAAACGAGTGAAAAAATGAACAGCATACGACGACGACGCAGTACGTATAGAGTGGAGCAACTGCTTATTCAGTTTTATTCAACTATTTAGTCCCTCCACCGTTACAATGAATGGAGGCGGATATTACAATGTACGTAGCATTGCGAATATAAAATATCTAGATTAGGTATAATAAATTCATAATTCATAGGCCGTTACGGTATCAGAGCCAAAGTCTTCTTTCTTTGTTTATGTACTGTTAGATGCGACAGCGACTTTGTTTTTATATTACTATGTAATGATTGATATACCTAAAATAAATAAAATATCTGAGGTTTGGACAAAAATTCAAAAGGTACTTAATTTTTAAAAAGTATTTTGAAAATACCTATTTTGCATTTAGTATTTGAAATACAAAACACAAAACTATTTTTGTTTTTAGAGTGACATTTCTATGAATTCACTGTCGATAGCGAGCGGTGCGATGGAAAAAGATAACCGTTTATAAAAATATAATAAATAACCCTGGACAATTAACACAGACTGATACTGAACTGATATAAATAGATATTTTTATTTTGTAAATACATATATAATATACATATAAAACATCCAGACCGATGAAAACAATCGATGACCGATGAGTACAAATGTTTGCATCGTGCGAGAAATCGAACCCGCGACCATCGGATGTAAAGCGGTGTGACCACCGAGGCAGTCGAAATATATAAATAATCTTATGAATTTAATTTATTCTAATTTGTTTATGTGCGCGGGGTGCGGTGTACGGTGCTCCCCCTGCCTCCACCGTTGCTGGAGCTTGCATGTATGGAGCATTGCGAATATAAAATATCTAGATTAGTAAATTCATAATTGATAGACCGTTACGGTATCTATATATATTCGGATTAAAATAAGTATCGCAGTAAGGACCAGTATATAAAGTGATCAACACAATTAACTGATTTTTGAAATATATATACAGAGCCAAAAAGTCTTTGTGTATTCAAAAAATATCTAATTTGTTTGTGTGCGCGGGGTGCGGTGTACGGTGCAGGGGGGACCCTGCCTCCACCGTTGCTGGAGCTTGCATGTATGGAGCATTGCGAATATAAAATATCTACATTAGTAAATTAATAAATTCATAATTGATAGACCGTTACGGTATCTATATATATTCGGATGAAAGTAAGTATCGCAGTAAGGACGAGTATATAAAGTGATCAACATAATTAATTGATTTTTGGAATATATTCAGAGCCAAAAAGTCTTTGTGTATACCAAAAATTTAGCCGTTCGGAGCCATTCAGTCACGAATTATTAGTAAAAAAAGTGTCGAGTATATCGTACTATCGACGAATATATATGGCCACATCGCAAAATAGAATGCGACGTTGCCATACCGCCTGAGATATACGCGATAGGAGTCAAGTTATTCAGTGCAAAAGGTGGAATCGGCAAGTGTTTAGGTTGTGGCGTGATCAACAAAGTGCCCAAAGAGGTGTTTATATATATATATATATATATATATATATATAACAGTTTTCTATTAACTGAATAAATGCTAGAATGTTTGTGATCATAAAGAAAATAAAAAGATAATTTTATTTTCAGTGATACCTGATAAAGCAGGTGATTCAGAGACTGACAGTATCAAAACAACGAGACCTACTTTAGAACATCAACGCAGTCGGCCATCAAATGTTGAAAAACAGGTTAGCAATATAATAATTAGTATACTCAGTATAGTTTTAATATACATATTAATATATTTACTTAAGAGTTTATATAAAACAGTTACTCAGTTACTTTTAAAAAGTTTATATTGTAATAAATTTAACCTTTTTAAAAGAACAATCTTTTAAGACATCAGTACTTTTTCTTAAAATTATATTTTCCTATCTTCTTCCCCTACATTAGTAAATTCTTTTCAGCCCAATGCACATTCCAATTAGTAGTTTTCAGTATCATATAATTGAATATTACTGTTCGTAAATGATATCTATGCAATTGTTGCAGCCCTATCCGGAATATCAGGTGATTATTTAGGTTCTCGAAAGTTAAAATAGATGTAGAATTTAAATGCTGTTCATAACGTGCACTGCAGTTTAGTTGGAGTTTCATTACATATGCATCAGCAGAATACAATTTTTAATATTATAAAAAATAATATTGTTTTATGCATTGAATTACTGGCAGATTGACCAGTTAATATATTGTTCTTTTTATAATATTCATTTTTAATATGTGGTTATAATTATCATTATATTATGCTTTGGTTTCTGTTCCGACTAGAGAGAAGATATTTTATTTTTCTTGATATCATTCGCTCCCGTCACACATTTATTAGTATTGTGAAATATTTATTGTTAAGTGAAATAATATAATTTGTTTCAATTACAAAATTTCTTACCGTAATATTCCATCCAATCATGATATGTGTAGTCTACGCATTAGTTTATTTAGCTAGCATATTTAAATAGTGCATGGTTGTATTAGTTCGATAAATAAACCTAATGATTTTTGCTTTTATTTTAATAACTGTAGATAAGCACAGTTTTAAATCAGAAAAACTGAATAATATTATATTTGAATAGATATTATCGGTTCAGTCAATATTATTATTTTCTTAAATAGCTCTTATAGAAATACAATTATGTAATAATTGTTTATGTATTTTTTTATTCTATGCTACCTTAGCATTATAATACATTTTTATATCTATTTCATACATTGTTAAGACTGTAAACAGTTCAATTGAATCTTTAGATGACGACTATTAGAAAGTAAATATTAAATTTATTAACTCTAAAGAAACCAATAATTATAGTTGTAATCATAGAAAATATTTTTCTATTACATATATTATTAATACATTAAGCCATTGTGACGGGCTTAACTACATAGCTCGTAATAATTAGGACTTACACAAACAAATAACACGATAAATTATTTATATCTATCCACAGATAATTAAATTTCTTTTTTTCAGATTGTGCTCGCCACTACATATATTTCCATGCCACGTATGAGTGACATTCAATTCTAAATATAGTATTTTGAGAGAAATATATAGGGATCGATTTGCTCACCATAATCTTCAATCTCCCGTTCTCTTTTGTGACTTTTTAGAGTGCAAGTAAAAACGATTCGATAAAGATAATATTTCTGTTTAAGGTGACCCTCGAAGAGCAAATGATATGCGGCGCTCTACAGACTCTAAACGAAGAAGCAATGGAGGACGTATTACAGTCGGAGCCCCCTTCCCACCCAGGTGAGCCCCACCTGCGAACCATCCGCGAGCACTCGAACCCTGACCCCACCCCACAGGGTGTCAGTACCACCCCTACCCCTGACTCTTCCCCTGAACCAAACGATGTCCCTCACCGAAATCCCTACACCAAAAATCAAGCATCTGACGGGCAGCCCGACCGCCCGGACCACGTTATAGTGAACGTTACCGATGATGTCTTCCTCTAGACAACCATGGATGAATATCTGAGATGACATCGGTTATTAATGGAACAGGATCTGTATGATACAAATCCCGAACCCGACTAAGGTTTCTTGATGCTGGAAACGAAATCTTGCCATTATGAGATCCGCTGTGTAAAACAATTTGGTTGTAGAAGGTGCATGTTATTTATTTTGTGGATATTGAAAACTGAGAATTATGGACATTATATGAAAGAAAGAAAATGAAATTGTTTAGTTTTTACATGCACAATATACTTTGCCAGTCTGAAAATATTGATTTAAAATTTTTATTATTATGTTTGTTTCCATTTTAGCCCAATTATAGTACAATTATATTTTATTTGTATTTTTTGCAACATTCCAGTTTATTATTGTATTAAAAGCTTTATGCTAATAGCTTTATATTGTGCCATCTTTATAAAGTACTTAATAAGTTGTGAATGTCAGATTACTATATTAGTTTTGTAAATATTGTATGAAAAATATTAGTTTAGTTACATTATTATTTAATTTATGTAAACAATATGTAGCTCATTGATTTAATTCGTGTAATAATTTATTTTTGCTATTTTCTTTGACCCAGATTTTTTTACGAAACGGCTGTATTGTTGTGAACTCTGTAAGTGTAGAAAAAATTAATGGGACCCAGTTTTAAAGACAGTTTTAAATATAAGAATGTATTAGTAACATTATTAATTTCTCTTAGTATCGTAACACAATACATATCTTCCTTTAATATATAAAACTAGTAGTATAATTGTACTTAATTTTACAATGGAAGATAGTTTTTATACTGTCCTATTTCTGATAGTTGTATAGCAATTCCTAATGTGATATTAGAAAAACTATAAATGTATCCAAATTTGCTAAGATATGTTCTATCATATTATATAGATTAGTTCCTAGCCATTGACTATCTTGTCGAATATTCCATAGCAATATCATTCCATATAGTATTTCATCATAACTGTTGTTGTTATAATAAATTTAGAAGAATTCTCAGTTGTTTGATTTCAGTCCCGCTAGCTAGCCTCGTTCATAGATTCCATCATTCGTGCAATATTCAGCAAACATCAACATGATTCGGGTACCGCCACGTCGGTGAAATAAAACAGGTGAATTTCCTCTCCCCACCTTTCCACTTCCGCTATATCGCCTAATTTAATCTTTACAACCTTGTGAAATAAAAAGTGTGCGACCTGACGTAGCCTCCTCGCTTTCAGACGAGGAGCACGAACTGCAGCTTCGTGTGACCGCATCACCTGCCGTCACTCCGCCGCCCGTCCGCCGCGACGCCATACTCAAGAGCAGCGGCAGTCTACGCGTGCGTAGGGTCGCCGACCCGCCCGCCGTCACCTTCAACGTTGAAAACGAAGAGGACTCTGACGACGGCCACATTACATTCAGTGCACGGCCTCGTAGATCCAACGACGAGGCACCACACAACAACAGAACAGCACGAACTCGACAAGACCGGTCGCGCCCATCCTCGCTGCTCGTCGCCGAAGACCCCCTCGATGCAGGACGCCTCTCGACACGCTCACGCTCAGTCGAAGACTCCACGCGTACCGGTTCGCCGGTTGTAGATCTCAAATTGAAAAATCTACGTCGCACCGCTGAGATTCTTCGGAAGGTGAGTTCGGCAGAACGACTCACGCGTCTCAAGGACAAGATTCTCTCCCGCGGCAGCGGATCTCGAGAGCGCAGCCCACCACGTGACGAGACCTTAGGCAGCGAAGACGAATCTGCGCCACTGGTGTCTTCGTCAGAACAAAGTCACGTGGCCGGTTCCAGTCCCGAGTCCTCACCAACAGCAGCACCTTCGGTGCGTTCGCATTCGACGATGGCGTCCTCTTCAGCGCCGTCTAGACCGATAGAAGTGGACTGCGGGAATCGTAGTTTGCAAGATGTCACTGCGAGCTCTGATTTCTCACCGCGTTCCGATATAACCGAGTTAGACTCACCGCGGGATGGAGCAGCCGATTTCGACCTTCTACCACCTAATAAGGCTAATGATGATCGTAGCGTGCCAAGAGTTCATATAGAGAGACACGACAGTGGAGCGTCCGTATCGAATATGATCGAACCTTACAATATGCGCCTTCTAGCTCATGGATCGTCAGAAAACTGTCGACCGTTGTGGCGTCAGGACGCCCTAGACCCTGGTCCTCCTTGGCCGTGGGATGAGCCAGATTCGGCAGTCTGATTTGAAATTTTAACATTAAACGTTGGGTCATGTTCTAAAGAAAGCCTACTACACGTTATGTATATAGGTGTAATCACTTTTTGAAGTACTTATCTACGAAAACGAATATTCATTGTTTATACGCATTATTACATACATTTTAATGATAATTCATATTGTAACAGATTCTAGCCCAAATAAGGGTGTGTGTGTAGACAATATAATGAAATAGTCGCAAATGTATTATTATGATGTTAGTTGCAAATGTATCGACATGTGTTGTTAAATTTCACGCAAGATGTAATTAAATATTGCATTTAAATGTAATATTGGTTTTATCCAGAATTGTGATATTATATCCTTAAGAATAATGAAATAAATTTATTCTCCAATGACGTCTTTTATTGAAAAATCATCCTAATACTGCTTATATCGTTTATCGTTATCTTACGGGAAGGGGGGAAGGGATCTGTTAATAATGTTACATGTATTAAAAAAAGCTCACACTATACGGAACAAATGAAAAACTTCATTCTTCACATTATTGTATTATGTTAAACTGAACAACTTTAGTTTTTACCATAAAGTTGTGGTACATAGTGAACAATGTTACATAGATAAATAAATATAACGTAAAGAGAATTATCTCTGATATTATAAAACAAAAATTTGTAAAAAAGTAATAGAAAATATTGCAATAAGCATTTATCTTAATATTTTAATCCATTATCAACTTTTTACACACCAAATACTAAAAACAATATACTATAAGAATATCAACAACAAACTATGTTTCAGAGATCACAAACAGTATCAAAGTCTACAAATAACTATTATCTACATATTCAAAGATATACATATTTATATAATTAATTGTTTTAAACCTTATAATTTCCAAAATAAAGTCAAATAAATTATTCAAATTCAATGTTTTGTTATTTAAAAAAGGAAATCAACATTAAATTCTTTTCCATATTTAAAATTTTAAGACCGCATACATTAATTATTCTGTATGTTTAATGATAGTGTTTGCCGGTGACTCTACAAATTAAGTACTTGCAATAATTGAAAATCTTAGAAATAGGAAGGACTATTAATTAAGCTTTTCAATTAAATTAATAATATAAATAATCTCATAATGGATTTAATCGCTGTTAATTTGTATAACTTATTAACAGCCATTTTATACATACAAATATTTGACAAATTCGATTATCAGAATTGTAGATTCATTCCAAGTCTCCTCGTATACCTATCACAATAAATACTACTGGGCTAAGATGAAACGTCACTTATCGGAATTCTACATTTAACTGTTAACATTATATCACTTGTATTTTGCTAACGTTCGTGGCGGCGTCCTCTATGGATTTGTCAGGGGGGTCGGGAGTCTCCAGAACTTGGTTCCTGTTGTCGTGAGGCTGGTCTGCGGCATCGACTGCGTCATCTGCGGGCGCGGGACCGGTGTGTGCGGGCAAGGCGCCGGCGGTGGTGGGGGCCGTGAGTGCGGACCACCAGCCCGAGAGGGCCCCGCGCGCGTGCGACAGGGCTCCGCCGACGGCGCGCGACGTGGTCGCTACCGCTCGGCCCGTACTTGCTACCGCAGCTGTCACCTTCCTGCCGCCTTCCGTTGTTGACATTGTGCTGTACCATAAAAATCAAGATATGACACCATTTGCGTGTGTTTACACTAAACATATAAATGTATATTACATATAAAGGAAAACGAAACAACTAACTGATATACTAGGCTTATATTAATGAATTATCATAACGCGCTATAGCTATATCTATATATAGAGCATTCTGATGTTTTAAATTAGAATACTCACTGGGCGAACTTAAGCTTCATATCAGCTACGGATAGTTGACCGGAGAATGGATGCACAGGCGCAAGATTCACAAACGCCTCAATGTCACCGTTGTTTGTGGTCTTTAGCCATTGCTGATAAGCAGGTGTCGCTTTGAACGCAGTCATAAATTGAGCATTGTAGGAATCTATCTCTCGGCTGCCTTCTGTTGAAAATTATTTTTATTGTTTTAACAAACTAAATATAAATCGAACTCGCGACATTTTCTGTAATAAGGATAAACAGTATTGAATTTATTTATCTATATTAAAACTTTAATGCATATAATTTTAAAATACATAATAATATGGAGGACTACACCATGCGGCATTATCTACCATTCTGACAATGAAATATCGTATACTGCCACAAATTAAGCAATTAAAAATAATTATTGTATGTGTTCATCCTAAATATGATTCAATTATATTATAAAATTAAATAATATGTTATATAAAATTCATTTAAATACAATACCTAAATATTGTTAAAACACATCATATATCATAATTATATCCATAGGTATCCATAGATACCATCCATAGATAGACTACTAGTATATTCTCCTTAATTACCTGGTAAAAGTGATGTTCTTAACAGATAAATTAAATAACTTGAAAACTGGTCTCTTATCCACGCGTCGCCTTGCGTCGCGCCGTGGCGAACTACGTGATCAGCGAATCGGAGGTCCTCAGTACCCAGAACTAGTTGCCTCCTGAGCATCATATCGGCCGTCTCTATTCTCATCTCATTTAATTCAACCAAAACGTCAAATAACTGCCGTTTTTGCTTAAATAATACGTTGGAAGCTCCAACAATAAATCCCTGTACGGCAGAATCAGATAAGAGGTCTAGATATTGCAAAGATAAGTAAGGCAAACAGATATAACCATCTTCAAAAAGAGGCAGTGGGAACCCACATTCCACCTGATCAATTTGCTGTGTCAAGTTATACAACCCATCCACACTCATATCTCTAGCCATTGTTGGACTTTGCTGAGCTTCCATCATGGACTTCTGTGATTTATATTTCTCGCCAATACTGTGACATTTTTCCCTGCCCAGATCTTGTCTATCAATGATTTCACCAAGTAGAGCCTCATCAAAACTCTGCCTACTAACTCTATCTTTCTCTTCTAACATGTTACCAGTTTCTTTGGGCGATAGTTCCTCATTTTGATTAGATCCATTAACATAAGTCTCATTTGATATTATAATGCTACAGTCAACAATATCTTTATTTTTGTCATCAACATTAATTGGTGATAGTGGTCTGGATAATCTGGAAAACAGAAAAATCTTATTGAAAACATATTTTTGTAAACAAATATGTATGAATAGAAGTGTAATTACAGTACACTTAGCAATAAAACTTCTTGTATGGCCAAACAAATAGGTTAGAGGTATGATTATCAGTTGTAACAATTAATGAAGTTTATAAATCCATTATCTATATTTATATATAAAATTCAAGACACATATAATTCATTCTACATTCAGCTAATTTATAAACTGATAAAATTGTCATTTCATGAAAAATATTCAAATATCATAAGATTGTGTACTGTTTGTTAAAGAAATCAAGAGTCTTCAACCTACCACAAAAAGACCGTGGCGTGAAGATAGGTAGATAGTAAACAAATTACAATGCACTCAAATTCACTTATTGTATTTATTGCTTTTGCTATGACATTATGTAGTAAAAAAGAAAGGCTTAATTTCAAAATTATAACTGATACCTACGTTACATTGGCTGCTCGTGTCAACCCATGTTCCAAACAGCGAGGTAGCAATGACATGAGAGTTAAGAGTGCAGCTGACAACGGACCCGCCGGCGACCCATACATGAGAACTTTGCGCCGTAAGAGCAACAGTTTGAACAGCAATAATGCCTTATGACGCCAGCTTTCTACCAATTGCATCACAGACAAACCTGAAAATATTAATTTCATATTTAATCATCTAATGTTGCAGTTCACACTGAACTAAGAATTCAACAATCAAGTACATTCGGCTTCTGTGTCATATGATAACATCATATGACACAGAAGCCTCAGCTTTAATGTATGCACAATACCTGACATGTTATAAGATTCAAGCAGTAATTATTCATTTTTTATTTCATTTGTACATTGCATATTTTAATTATGTGTTTACAAAATTCAATTAACTAGATATATCAGATTTCAAATGTTAAATACAAAATATGCTCGTTTTCTTAGATGACCCTGTCTGATAAGTCCATGCTTATATTAAAAATATACTTTCAAGGTATTTTACCTTCTAAAGTTTGATCTATTTGAACTGGACAACTATTTAAATGTTTAAATGCATCCTCCAATAGTTTAGTTTGTGAAAAGTCAGCCTGAAGAAACCAAGCCCTCACCACCAACTCCATTTTAACAGCAAGTCGTCCAAACAATGGTGCTCTGCATATCACACACACACTCTTTTGCACTGAACTTCTAGTCATGTCTTCAGTTTTCTGCACTACTTGCTGTGGACAAAGGAAAATTATTATAATTATTATTCTTATAGAGTACTAAAATAATAATTGAACCTATGGAAACAATGCATTAGTTTTATTGCCATAAATGGTTCTGTTTTGTTTGTTTGGTTATTGCTTTAATGTACAAAATTATACCCAAAGATATAATAGGGTTAATTTTAAAATACATACCATGTATCAAGTATTAAAAACATTTTACTAGGACTAATATAATACTATCACTGTCTTTTCACTTAGTTTGATGTACCCATGTTGTACACATGCATACTTTCCCTTAAAATTTTATTTATACATTCATAATTTATGAGCCACATTTTTGTCAGTGGAGCTCTTAAATTTATGTCAATATAAATCAAACAACTTATTAATGATAACTAGATACATAGTTAAAAAAGCATTCTTGATGAAATTATTTTGAATATACCACCTTACCTCCACTGGAATTTGTCGGAAACATGATATGCCATAAACTGTATGTTCTGGCTCTGTGAGTCCTGGCAGATTAAAAAATATTGTGTCTGAAAGATAATTATGAGATCCATCGGGTAAGGCGAGAGCTGGCAAATGTCGCCAGGCTGCTGGTAGTTCTGTTGGTCGGCCAGGTACCAATTCTGGATAGCAGTGTTCCACCTATTTTAACAGAATATTTTAAAATTAATAACACAATATTGATTAGCCGCAATATAGATTGGTAGTCATTAATTATTTAAATAGTAGGAATAATTATTAATATTGCTAATAATGGCTATATCATATGTAGTGTATAAAGTATATAAGGCACCTACAAATATGGATTTATATTTCCAGAATATAGTGAATTACATAGATTTAAGAGATCATAAGCATTTTAATAATTCTTTAAGAATACATAATGCATTTTTTAAAACAAAATTAAATTAACAAAATGAATATTTTTATTATTACATAGAGAAGAATAGAAATTTCTGACTATTCAAAAATACTTAAATATATATATATATTAACTTACAATTAAACACTTTTGAATAGTAATTTTTTTTTTTATATACCTCACATTCGGAATTCTGTCTTATCAAAACTTGTGTGTTGCTCTTTTGAATTGAATGAAATCTTAAAAATGTAATGCCATAATGAAAATTTATTATGGCATTACATTTTTAAGTTGAGATGTGTGAATACGAACTACCAATAATTATTTGATTGTTCCAACTTTAATTTTTTTATACTATTTGATTAAGTTTAACACTGTATCAAAGAAAGCTTAGATTTGAAAGTTTATATATGTCTGCAAATTTAGTATTTGGGTTAATAATATGAACAGACTAATATCAGTAATATTAAGTTTTTGGCTTTTGTTTTGTTTATGATAATTTTACATTAAGGTGACTCTAATTTAGAGTGTGTTCCTGTGTTTAAGCATCTACCTAATAAATACAATTTCAATCATTTAATTTTTGTAAAATACTTACAAAGAATCAACTTTAATTTAAAAGGAAAAATTTAATAAGCATTATTTTATTATATATTGCCCTCCAATTTTTTAATAATTAATTTATTATTCATTCATTCAAAAAACCGAAGATCTCCTAATATACACATCGTACACGGCCTACGCAATAAATCGACTAGGAATCGAATTTGCCTTTTCTTCCAAGTATTCTAATAAATAGTTAAATTATCGATTATCAAAAGCGATGAATGCCAAGACGCCTACACTTACCTGACACCCCTTTTTATGATGGAAACCAACAACGATGATGTTCAAAACGGGTTCGTTTATGACAGACATTTTTTAAAAATTACATTTCTTGCGTCGTAAGAAGTTTCTTTCTTGTTTGTTTAACAAAAAAATATTAAATTTAATTCATTGAGAATGGGAAACTTTGAACAATGTCATGATTACGGATTACTCCACAGATTTTAAATTATGACATACTATACTACAGATGACAATGTCATCTATGGTCACTCACCACAGAAGCTCAAAAGACACAGATCTGAGAAAGACTAACATAGAATTCTAAATAAAATAGCAACTGAACTCTTTATATATGTCTTACATTTTCTTTATGGAGTAACTAATAAGTTAGAAGAGAAAGAATATACAAATTACATTCGATATTTTGAAGGCGGTTTCTCAATTTTATTTCAAATAAATATGCAATAATATCGTGCAAAGATTATTAGTGATAAAAAGTTAATAAAAAATAAGAAGACACGAAGCGTTACAAAAATTTTTTAAGTAATACTTTCTTCGGAAATACGATTTTCTTGAAAGTATTACGAAAAATGCCTTTTATACACAAACTACATAGAGATGCTCGGAAGTAGCACTTGCAACATTATTAATACGTTTTGGAAATTTAAGACAATTGAAAAATATTTTAACATTGTTTTATTGTTATACCTAGCTGTGTCGCGATTTCTGAAACAATTGGAATAAATATACACTGAATATTACGGGAAGCTTACTGAAGTTTACACATAATTAGATTAAACTGAAATGAAAAGCATTTGCGCGGATTTTGAAATTAGCTTGCATTTCTGCGGAAATACAATGTTTGTACTATCAGCTATTATTAGAGAAATATTGTTATTTAAACTTTAAAGATCTACCTTTAAAGTTATTTGATGATGATATTTTATTTTACTCATTTACGGTTATATTATCTGGATAATTAGCTTCATTACTGCGAAAAATCATTAAAATCCAGTAATAATATTTCAATTACATTTTTATTCCTTTCTTTGAACATTAAGTAATTTGAATGGATTGAGTAATTTGTTATTATTATTTACAAATATATTTTTATAAAATAACAGTTTATAAGTAATTTTATTCAGTGAATTGCTGGGTACTAACTTTCTTGCTTCTTTATGTTATAACATTGTGGCGCCATGGTGAGCTTATAAGCTTAACAGTGAGATCATGGACAATGGAACACAAACTAGAGATCAATTGAATTGATTGACATCATCATTCATTGAACAGTCAGTCAATCATTCATCTTTGTATTGTATTTTGAATTTTGATTTGATTTTCACTTCTTTTGTGGAATAAAATTAATTTAGTTACATATTAAAAAGTAACGTTTATATTGTAGTGTTTTGCAAATAGTTTTAGAAATCACTAGAATGTGCGGATAATATTACTTGATAAGTGTATATACACAATTACATTTATTTTTTAGTAACCGTGATATTTTATTACTTGATAATATTTACATAAAATTTTAACATGTCGCCATTTTCGCATTAATAACTGAAACTTTATAAATTTTATGAGTTCAAAAAATGTGATTGTACTTAATTGTGATTGGATTGGTTTCATTGTGAACATTTATTGTGTATTACTAGTATCAAGTTCGAACATGATTGTAATAAGCTCCGTTTGTAAGGTTAGATTTTTCCATTATTACCATATTTCACTACTCATATATGTATATATACATTATTATATGAATATCTACAACATAAATATTGGTGAATTACCATCAAACAAGAACATTGTGTAACCGATTAAATTGAATGATTTACAATTTTAAAATATTACTAAACAAAATTGAATAAAAAGAGAACTGCATCTATTGTTTACAATGATTTACTTTTTATACTATTAGTCGACAATACTTAGGTATGACGGTGTAAGCTACATTCAATATACTAGTTTTTGGGTATATACCTGATTGTTTGAAATGTGCGCATGTCTTTTGTAGTTTTATGAACAAGATATTTATTAGTTACATGTATTGTTATGGAATAGTTGATTTTCGAAGTTTATATCTGCCATTTTTTGTATTATAATTTATCTAAAAACTATATTAATGTCTCTTTCATAAATAAACTTTTTTTGAGTAACTACTGATTTAGATAAGTTTAATTTCCTTGCTGTAATCATAGGTACAACAAGAACAACATTCTTGTTTTTCAGAATAGTAGATGTATAAAAATCCATTATATAGTTACATAATGTTTCAAGGTCTAATTGAAAATTAGCCATGCAAGTAAACACCTTTTCAGATTTTTAAAATAAGTAATAACCACATCATTATATTTTATATGTTATAAATTATATCTTTATTATAAAATATTATAATTTACTGCATCAGTCTGCCATAGTTCTACGGGATAGTTTTTATAAATTGTCTATGACATTTTGCATTTGATAAACTTAAAATTGTGTATAGATCTACAATTTTTTATAAATAGCATTAATAGTTGAAAGTTTTCCACAAGCCATCTACTTTATCAGAAATAGTAAATAATCCTGACATGGCAAGTGTGAGTTGAATGTATGTCTTTCATATACTAATTCTTTTACTTTACACATCATTCAGCAATAGATATCTTACCTATTTTTCATATGCACCCAATAACCATTATGACTGACCATAGGGACAGTGTTTTCTATTGACCAATTTCACCCACTTACATTTCTTGTCACATCGTTAATGTAATAACACTTGTTTGCAACTGTTTTTTATCAATACATATTATTAAAACTATTCACCCTTTTTATTGAACCTACAGAGTCTAATGATATTCACACTTACAATGAGTTAAGTCTAATGATATTCACACTTTCAAGGGCAAACCATGTTTTTTCGACTCAGAATAAATTATTTACAGTTATTACAAACTTGTAATGTTGTCTGAAAACAATATTTTATAGTTGCAAGCAGGTGGTATGATATCATATGCAATATTTATTTTATTTAAATGTACATTCTGTATATGTATGTTATACTCTTATGCTATTAATTAATTTCTGTTTCCTTGAGTAACACAAGTTTGTATTTCATTAATATTGTAGATTTATGATAGTTATTATTGGTTGGGTAAAAGTTTTGTGTTAAGACATTGTTATTCTAACTTATTATGTATGTTGTTAAAGTAATTTATTAAAAACAATTTTTAATAAATTACCTTAATTACCAAAGTTCACAAACTGGATCCAACTCTAATAAGTTTAACACAAGTACACATTTAAAAAAAATATTTACGTCTACTTGTTAGATATTATGTTGTTATTTTTTTTAATCATTATTAAAATACATACGATATTTAAATAACAACTCTACCCATCACTTTAATAAGGGGTTTAGGAAATGATATATTAATAATTATAATGTAATGAAACTCATAACACAATATGTATATGTTCACAATATCTAAGATAAATTTTCAAAATCAGTCAATTTCTTATGCAGATGTAAATAAATTCTATTTTGTAATGTAATTTGACGCATGGACAAGCAGCTAATGGTACATGTAATGGTAATATGTAACTATTGCCTATATACATGAAAACCACCACATGATCATGTAATGGCTGAGATACAACTCATTTGTTGCTATTTCAGAGGATGAATATGTCATGCATTGAATCCTGTAATTTCACTGCCTAATTGGCACTTTAGTTGATACAAAGCTTACATACCAAGCAGTTTGGTGACAAAAAAGTCAAGACTGAGGTATCCACTCAGACAATGAAGAAGTGTATTTCAGTTACTGGTCTATATTTAACTGTTAAATATTGACAGCTTTATTAGGTTCCAATTTTTGTACTCTGGTTTAAGATTCTAATGGCGTAAATACCTAATCACTCCATCTTATTGATATCAGTGCTACAACATTGATAAATATTACAAATATTAATATCTATGCAAAGTAAAAATTTTATATGAATCATGTTTGAATTGAAAATTGTTAGCTATAAAGTTACATAATTGAGTTGCAACCTCCTGTCAATGTGTTTCCTACACTTTTGTGATCTGTGTGATTTTTTTTTAAATTTGAAATGTTTGAAAATTTGTTTAATAATGAATATTATATTTTGATAAGTACCTAACACCTGGATTACGGGATTTAGATCCTATGGCCTTTTGCCTGCACTACTCAGATCCTTCGAGCTGTATCCCGCCATCTGCTTGAAATCGTTGTTTCGTACATCGATAATATCCTAGATTAACAAATTGGAATGATTTTTTTATTTATAAAACGTAGATTTTATTCGCATAAGTTTATTCATAAGCGTGAATGACTAACAAACACCTAAACGTAGATTCATATTTAAAAAAAGGAGGACAGTTTTTTTTACATAAATGAACGCATCTGCCCTTTTTCGTGATGCAATCGATCCTCATGCCAATTTCATTAGGACCGGTTTATTTTTTTAGAATGAAAAGGTAACAAACTGGCAAACAGAGAGACTTTCGTAATATTACTACCTATGTGTTATTATTATTACTCTATTACTTATAAGTTCAAAACTGTTCTTTCAAAATATCTTTTCAAAATAATAAGTTTCAAGTATTTATGGGATGGGTCCCCATAATAAAAATTATATCGAAAGAAATTCTGAAGCCACTTGACAAACTTCAATGACCGAGCACAAATCGGTTGCGTATAATTGGATAGGGGTGAAATATTCAAGGCCAAGACATTCCTGTTTTCGTAACGTATGTGTGTATATTTGTTGTTAAGTTTTGTATAGACCACTTTGGGTAAACATTATCTTTTATTTGGACACTATTAATTTACAATCAATTTCTAAATATTCGTGGCGCCTAAATATGCCTGAAATAACGGTCTCAAAGGAAGTTCTCACTGAAATGTAAACAAATAATAAAATTGCGAATAATCCAGTCGGCGATGTCTTCATAGTCAAAATGTGTACATAGTTTGTAATTATAATTGTTTATATATACTATACCAACTTAAGTTTTGTTTCCTTTGTTTTCAGGATTTTAAAGACAATTTGCTGGAATCGTAGGCATGACGGAAAAGGTGTTATGCCCTGGTAAGTGATTTAGTGTACTATAATACGCGTACGCGTCCGCGTGGAATTTAACAAAAAAGATATTTTGTGGATATTTCTAAAAAAAATAGCCTAAGTTACTCCTTATTACATCCGCTACCTGCCAATAAAAGTTCCGCCAAAATTGGACCAGCCATTTCAGAGATTATCCGGAACAAACAGACAGACAAACAAAAAAAAAATTTGGTATATGTACCGTATTTATATATATCAATTTAAATACGGTACATATACCAAAATATTTTTTATTACATGTAATAAAAAGGTTATTTCAGTGTTACAAACGGACACTCCAATTTTATTTATCTGTATATATTTACCAGAAATAAGAAGTAGCCTACGTCTTTTAAAAACAACATCCATCCACAATATTGGTCCATGGGATTTTTGTACATGTCTATTCTTAATGATACACAAAAAAAATTTAAATCCAATACATTGAAAAGTATTACTATAAAATTATTCTGCGAATATTGGGAACGAAAAAACAACCTAGACTTTGTTTCTGGATACCGAATTCATACGTCGAACCACTGTACCTATATAAAAAATATAAAATATAAAGAATATTATTTCGCATTTCACACAGACATAAGCTGTTTGTTATGCAGATATATTGTTCAATCTAAGCTTATTTAAAGCTAAAGTTCGTTTATAACTGGACGCCCGCAAGAAATAAAAAATATAGACCAATGTGAAACATAGTAATTGTCTATAGTATATTTACTCTTAGACAGAATCGTAGTAACAGATTCAAAAGAGAATTTGGATTGGATTATCTTGTAACGTGATTTTCTGAAATTTATTTTTTCGTATCAAAATTATAGCATAGTTTTATATAGCACATACTTAAGGCACAGCTAACGCGGTTTCACCAGCGATAAATTTCAATATAAAATATAGCCTACGTGTTATTCTGATGCATAAGCTCTATTACTGTAAAGTTTCATCAAAATCCATTGAGTAGTTTTTGCGTGAAAGAGTAACAAACATCCATACTCACAAACTTTCGCGTTTATATTATTATTATTAAGATTAAGATATAAAACTATACTATATACTTACTAAACTGTTGAAACTATAATATATACATATATAGTAACTGCTATATGAACAGAAATTATAATTGTTTCTGAGTGTTACCTTTTAACAAAAAGATGTATTGCTTGTAATGAAAATTTTAAGGAAGTACATCATATTAAAAATAGACAATTTTAGGGTAAAGAAATATTAAATTATTATTCACAAATGGGTTTAATTATTATTTAGATTTTGTTGGTTAAACATTTAAAACGTTACGTTAAAACGTTTACGTTTAAAAGCTAATTTCCTGAAAATCTCATAATGATAATTTTACGGCTTCACGTTTTTTTCGTCTGAGCCTTCATTTGCACACGCCCTGAAGATGGGTGCTGTCATGTGACGCCATTTATGATTTCAAAGACTTTTCTTCCATCTGCTTTAATTATTTGATCAAAAAATAGATATATTTCGCCTTACATACCCTTTTCTTGTAGAACCTTCTAGAATATTATTATGATATTACTTGATGATGTATGATATAGTCACGTAGTACTGACGTCACTTGTCGACCGTCACCAGATCAATAAGGAAACGACCCGAGGTCATTCCAGCTCGCCCTACGTACAAATCTGCCACGCCTGTTGTGTAAATTTGGATATCTTTCTCGTGAATTTTACATTTCAGAATTCTTTTTATGTATGAGTCACACTGTAGTGCACCTAAACTATATTTTAATGTAATATATTTTTTTAATGTATGCAACAGAAAAGATTTCAATGGGCTGGGTAGTGGCTGGATTGGAAGCAAAAAGAACAAACAAAAATATTTCACAAAACGCTATATTTCCAAAAGTACTAATACCATCGATTTGAAAGGATTAATTACAGTTCGATGATCTTATGTAGATAAACAAAATTAAATTAAATCATGAAACCTATTTGTATTGTTAACTTAGGTATTCTGTCGATTCTTTGTGCCTCAGGTTTTATTTAATATCAGTCATTATTAATAACTTGAGAAGTTTGATAATCATTAATTTAAGTTTCAATGTTTAACAAAATATAGGAAAATAAAGATCTGTAACATTGTTCATGCGTGTATTTCACTATTATTTTGTAATATATTGAATTTTATTATTTGTATTGAGATTTTTTTAATGATTTTATACTTAAGTTATAACCGCATTATTTGCATTTTTAGCCTGAATTATAAGTAATAAATATTATTAACGATTGTGTTCAATCAAAGCCACATGCATTAAGAATAATTATTTTGTATTAATTTTATATTCTATCTCTATTTAGGATTCTAAAATGCGAATGCAATCCTGTAACTGATAATGTAATATCGCTCTTCAGTAAAAGGAATAATTTGTCGTCAAATGCCGCTGAGACATAATGTCGTTCACCTCGGCCCTGGGGCACCGAGAGACTTTCTAGTAAGGTCTACATTACTTGACATACTCTGCTCATCCTTTACGCCTTAATACGACCTCGTTTAAGATCGAATTATGATGAGTGCGTGAGCAGCTTTCGTATACCATGGAAAATATTTATAAAAATTATCCATGGTGCAGGGAATTGTTGTGTAGAGTCTGACCGGACATTGATACGGTATGTAGAATCAGTTTCTTAGAAAACTTATAATACAAAAGTGTAATTAATTCTTAGAAAGTTTTATCTTTTGTCCGATTGTTATTATAATGTAGATACATACCATATCTAGACATGATGTCACAAGGCAGTTTTATTATTTGCTTGGTCAGTTTTCTTAAGAAAAGATTGTTAAAGTTTGCTAAAAGTTGAATTTTGCCTAGTTCGTATTTATGATATACTCCTCACACGTTAGCCAGAACGACTTAAAGTAAGAACAGTAACATTGTTCAATTTAGCGTTGTCTCTGTTATGTGCCGGTAGTTAAGGTTCGATGTGAACGATAGGGCTATAAGAGGCGAGGTGGCGGCGGAGGCAGAGGAGACGTGCGCGGTGCATGTGCATCGGTTGACGCATCGCGGTTGAACCCCACATAGAATGCGACGAAGTATATAAAACATACGTATATAAGACTTGGATCGATCCCGGAGCTAACCTTGCTTCCAAATCAATAGGTGCTCGCACTTGGTTTCGTAAAGAATAGGTGATAGGGTGCTCAATAATAGTTATGTTAGCAGAGATTTTTATTTAAAGTTAGGTATGGTGCTAAACTAATTATTACCGATTAAATAGCAGTTTTATTTTAGTGACGTATTAAAAATTATAATCTGTCTTGCTATTGGGATGATGTTGTTAACAACTTAGATTATTGCAATTATACTTATAAATATAAAATACTAATAAATAAATATCGCTAAATATTATTAGGTATGTGTAATATATAACTTTAAGATGGGGGTGATGATTTTCTATCTAGACTTTATAGATATATGAATATATAAATGGTATTATATTTCGGCACTTATTAATGTTATAGTCGATATTACGGCTTTATTAATAATACAGTATTTACAAGATTTTTCAAATCACAGGCTGTGGACGATATGCATTAAATATTTATTTGTTAGCCGATGATCAATATTTTGTAATGTTGGCCGTTTGTAATTGGCTGTCTACTCAAATTGAGGGCAAAGTAAACGGATTGTTGTCAGGCTGGAAGATTGCTTTTTGTGTGCTCACTCGAAAAATCTTTAATACTCAACTCCGCACATGCGCACCACTGTGACCTTGACGTTTTTTGACGAACTAACTTGTCTTTCGTAGTTTTGCGTATCTTAGAAATGGGTTATTTATAACTTCTCGGATTCTACATTATAATATTTTTATTGGAATTTTTACTACATTATAAGTATGTATATTATAATTACTTACATAATTTGTTTATTAATTTAATATCTGCAAGTATCATTTAATTCAGGTTCATTATAAACTATATTAATCCGCTCTTATGTATAATAAGCAATTTCTGATACAGTGTAACTATTGCACAGACAAGTACAAGTAGCACAATAATCTATGATAGAGTGCAGTCGGGTTCCTAAATATTGTACGAGTCAAGGATGGCCAAAATGTTTAGAGGTGAAAACCAAATTTGTTGTACCAATGTTAAACATTATTAGAACTTTAGGTACCATTAATTTAGGCCTAAATATGAGTCATTATTTAATATGTAATTGTTATCTTATGGTTGGTAATATATTCTTTGAATGAAAAGATAATTTTCAATGATAAGTGATAAGATTACATTGAAATTTGCTTCCGACCTGTTGTTACATGTATAAATGTCACATAATACGTAAAGCCTACCAGCAGGCCCACACCAGAATCTAATCTCAAATATTGATTTCAATCGAATTAATTTTTGTACTGGTTTTTGACACGTAATCAAAACTATTAATAATTAAGTAACAATGCTATGTCGATTGGTTCTTTCATAGACCACAGTGTACAATAATTAGTAAAGTAAAATAGTAGATCGTCAGACCTGCTCTACACGTTTTAGTTTCTTTATTTTATAGGATTTATTATTAGTAGTTACGTCCTTACTTTTTTAACATTTAATTATTGTGACTTGACCTTTAAGTCATATATAGCAGATGTATAGGTAGGTAGGTAAGTGTATATACGCTACAACAATGATTTGCGTTATCGATCTAGCATGCGCAATGAAGTATACAAATAAAGTATTAGCCTTTATTCATTTCAAACAATCGAACAAAGTTATTGCAATCCGCTTAAGGCGGGTCCCACAGCCTGAATTTTAGATGCTTTTGGTAGTGGGCCACGCCGCGTTATGCCATGACAACCTGTCCTGATAACCTGTAGAGACGCTGTATCCCCCGATTACACATTATCCCAAATGTGTATATATTATATTTATATTGATGGAATATGTGAACCCGCCTGCATTAACGAGATACGTTGGCGTTAACATGATTATCACATCTGGGTTGACCATGTTATTTGATCCACCATGGGCGACAGCGTAACAGTCACTCCTATTTGGTCCTAAGATGTTGTAGGAGCGCCAATTCAAACCACAGTAGTGCAATAGAAAAACTGGAAATACAACCCTACTCGAAACTACTTGGTGAGTATGCTATAATAGACCTACTAATGTCCTAATGTGAATTTTTATACCTGGTGCTTTGAATAATATCATGAATATCAAAACCGATGGTAATTGTAACTGGTCTGCTCTGGTGATATCTCGGTGACCTTGATTTTGCTATATTTCAAAGTTTAAAAAAATGAAAGTATGATTGTAAATTATGCTAGGGCCAGTGAACTTAACGTTGGTCTACAAGTGAAACCCAACTCGCTCGAGGTCAACGAACTGTTCATTTCGCTGCATCCGTTGCAAATACTGCGCGGCGCATCGATGCCGCCACCAATTCTGTCGACTGAATACCACAATTTCATTTATCCAAGTTTAAGTCTAGTGGTTTTAATCGTAAAGAGACTCTAAGCGTGCTATGTGCAATAGAAAGTTGCAATTTTAATCGTAATTTACGTTGTACACATTTTTTTCTTATTTATACTTTGCTTATTTGATAGTGAGATACACAGAAAAACAGATACAGGTTGTAAAGTAAATCATGGTTGCCATCTTATTCGTATTTATAGATGACTCTACTGTAGAAATACCTAGGATAAGAATAGATGAATGCTCTATGACGTCTCAAGTTTTTAGGGTTGAAATTACGACAATAAAGTATGATGGACACTCGCTGTGCGAGTGCCCTAAGTCTAATATGTTTAGAAACAATAAAATGTTACACGTAAATACCACGATACATATGGTTTACATCAAATTAAATTTTATCAAATTAGTCATTGTAAGTAAACAAATAAATGTTGTTGACTCCTCGCATACTGACCAAGTTAAGAACACCTTTGTATTTTTTTCTGTTATATTTAAATAATTATGCTTTTCAAAATGTAATTACCACCGATATAACTTCTTATCTCTAAAGTTTCTGAGCCGAATATCTGTATGAGTCCGAATAAATAATTATTGTTAGTTCTTAAAAAACCCCTATGACAGACAGACCGAAAACATAAAGTTGGTGAGATTTAATGTGTGATGGCAATTTAATAAATTACATAGTTCATTTTGTAACTTATGATGATAGCTCTGCTGCAAACAATATATAACTTCATTCTGTGAAACCTTTTCTTTTGTAAGTACTAACCTAACCGCTCCCCTCTGATCTGCGGCAGCCGTTATAGCATTACTCAATGTTATTGATCGGACAAACAGAATCGCAAGGAGGTCCCTCATTTTTATAGTTCCAGTTTCAGACAAAAACCCCACACTTAAACATCGCTTTTCGTTAGACAAGTTCGAACATGCCATTGCTACAAACTATATTATTGCGCAATAAAGATTTATTTATTGAAACTTTTATACACAATTGACAAATACACAAATATATAGGTGCACATGGCGGACTTTTACTATTTGCAGCATTTCTAATCATAAGACAAAGGAGTTTCACGTGGGCGATGCATTTTGTAAAATAACTATATAAAAAAAGTCGATGGTTTATTACAGGAATTTATTTGTTATACATCTCAAATCGGTGTAAACGGCCGCGTTTTTTTAGAATTCATCCCTTGAAAGATTTTTTTTTAAATAAAATGTTTATTATTTAAAGTCATCTGCCAAATATTATGTTCCCCGAGTTACAGAGAAATATTGTAAATTATTATTTAGATGATACACGATTCGCATGTATTAGTATTTTCAAGACGTCTGCAGTCGACAACCCTATCTGGGGCGGTGGCAATGGGCTGTCCGCTGCCTCTCGCCCACGGGAACTGGTTTATGTTACGTTTGTCAACTTGCGGCCATTATAATGAAACGAATCGAAGTTAACTCATAGGTACGGCTAAGTATTTGTTGTCTATATATTTTTTCTTGTGGTTAATAATAATATTTAGTTACTTGTAAGTTTGTCGGTTCAATACGGTACGAGCACTTACCGTAAAAAATCCTTTGGTGTCGACATTGGAGTACAGGGAGAATGGGTGCTTTGGGGGTGCGGTCGGTGGTGCGAGGGAGTTATATAGTGACGCGATCACGTGTACATTTTGCAGCCCGTATTGATCCTGTCGTCTTTTTCTTGTTGTTAAGTGCGGCAGCCTTTCGTGATTTGCAAACATTTATAATGTCTTCTGATCAAAGTATTATTAAAAAGCATTAACTAGGTTACATAGTTTTCTTTACTTTGACAGTCGCATCATATTTTTTAAAGTATGTAAGTGGGTATTATATACAAATACGTACACGTATGAAATGGGATTTGCTACGAAATACGAATGCATAGATTGATCACTGTTAGTCAGGAACGCTGTGAGAACTATCGTCGCGTCATAGTTACCATTACCATACCACTCGTCTGCTCTGCTTTGTGTTGCCTCGTTGGGAGCGTGCCATTATTTCCTCGCTTCGTTTTATTTTAGATGTGTCTATTTTTGTATTAGGTCGGTATTTGTATCCTACATATTCATAATCGACAGCGTAATGTAACAATATAAATCTATTTAATATTTATTGCGGTAGAGTGGGGCTGGATTTAATTTTTAAACATGTGATTATTGTAGTAATATGTATTTAATTGTATTCATGTGACGTTTTATAACGTGGTAATATTTAAATAAAATCTAATATAGTCATTATAGTTGTCGCTACAGAACGCGCACTGCGTCCATCGACCCAGCTCGGTCGCACACACACAATGAGGCCCTTCGCCTATACGCGTTATTTAGAAACTTCTACATAGACATATCTATCTAACTTATATATATGTAGCATCAACTCGCATTGTGTAAGTACATAACATACCAAGTAATCCCAGTCTTCTTTCGTCGTTGTATTATTCACTGGAGAGAGTTACATATGGCATTCGCAAATTCAAGACTGTCTCTAACTTGTGTAGTTTTGTATTGTAATGGTAATTTAGGGGATGATAGGTTAAAAGGTAATCTAGTCAGTAATATTAGGTATAGCATACTTACGTTTTACTTGATTCTCTTTTGCAGACGATTTATCGAGATTAGAGCTTTATATTGACAGTACCTCTAACTGCCCCAACTGAGATAATAGTTGTGAAGGTACTAGGTACCTAAATATGTAGAAATAATATCTTAATATGGAATAACAATTAAATACGTAAAATATACGTAAACATTTATGTATCTACAAATTAACTCGATTACTTGCTTGATATATATTTAGTATCTTGATGTATATACGCAGTCGGTAACGTTTCTCTACGGTAATGTTTTCTGATTTTCTTTACACTTGTTAATTATAGATTCAGATTTGATCTACTTTCAGATATAAACTTATAACTAGACACAGAGGCATTGGTACGTTGCTACTCTACTGCTTATTTCGAACGCTTATTGGTTGGATCGTTTGAAAGTGGGTGCTGATAGCAAATGTGGCGAGTTGGCGACACTCATTACGGGTGCAAATCGCAAACCGTAATGGATGACGTGGCTCTGGCATGCACGCCATGATGTGAGATTATAAGCGACAGACAACCAAAGAGAAGAGGTGTGAGAGTTTAGTCGAGTTGAACGAGATGCGAGATTGTATGTACGCGCTCTATTTCGGTCGCGGTGGCGCACTCGTCGGCTAATCGGCGCGTCACGTGACGAGCTCCGGAAGGACGGGGGGTGAGGGCCCGCGGTTCGCGGCAGGCAGGGGCGTTGGAATGCAGTCACCATCGCTCGATGCACAGCACTAGCTCTCGCCGATTGTTCGTCAAGGCGCTTCTCAATGCTCCTCAAATATACCTATATATAAACAAACCGCTGCCACTGGTTTTAAATACTTTTCTCCCTAGAACAAACTGATAATCAATATATTTATTGATTATAAGAATTTAGTAATCTTTCGTTTATTATTTGTACATAAATTAGGTATTCTATTATTAATTGATTTATCCAGGTAGGTATATTAGGCATTAGGCAGGTATATACTGCAATAAAATGCATATATAATAACGTAATAATATATTTTATATAAGAAATCCCTTTCTAGTAAACACTAAATTAGATGTGATTCGGTAATTCTGTAATAAACATCCCCGATTTTATACATTCCGCTGACAAGAAAATGTCAGTGTCAAGTCATAACAGCGCAGCTGTTATAACATAGTAAATAAACAACATCAGTTGGTAGACGTAATTGTTGAACGTCGACAGGGGCAATCCTAATACTCGAGTTTTGTCGAAATACTTGCTCTTTATTATATTGCAAATGTAACCAGATTCTTATTCTTATTCAAGTTGGGATGAATTTGTGGTTCTACAGGCAGTAATTGCAGCGCGCGGATTGCAGGCGATGGCCCCTCGCCCCGCTATGCCGCCCCGCGCTCGAACACCGTAAGTAAACAGTCTGGTGTTTATCCGCGTCTCGCTCACACCGACCGCGTCGCGTCGCGCCTCTGAGGTGCACTCGCTGTTCCTATTATTTTCGTGACGGGTATTGCGCCGAAGCCGATTCCCGCATCCTCGCCCCCGAGACGCGAGGTCCGGTCTCGCGGCGGAGGCGGCGGCGGCGGCCGTTCGCATCGCGCGCCAGTCCGCGCCCGAGGCCGAATGTCGCATCGGTTCGCGCCTATGAAACTTTGTTACCTAGTTGTCGTCTCTGTACATCGAAAATGTGGCACGTTCCAGAGTACGTAACGAGTCCGTGTCACGGCGGGTGACAGACGGACGGGACGACAGTGCCGGTGTTTAGAATTTAAACGGAACAGTGACGTGTGGTGATAAGTGAGCGGATTGTGTATTAGCGTGCCCATGCTACACGTGAATGTGGATGGAGTGCGGAGTGGTGTCGGAAGATGCATTTCAAAGAGTCGTTCGCCATGAGCGATCGACCGAACGAGCGCGGCCGCCGCAACTCCCGCTGCAAGGGTGGGTGTCTGCAGTGAATGACGGCCGCGACCACTCTGCTCGGCACTCGGCACACGAGCGCTCGGGCGCCCATAGCGTAGACTACCATCACACAACTCTACAGACCTTTTCATAACAACAAACACACTGCGCGCGGTGCTTTTACGACACTGTACAGTTAACACTGACAGTTATGTCAGTTCGTGGATACAACGAAGGGTTATTATTAGAGAAATAGCCAATTTATTGTTAATTTCAATATCTTGAACTCATAATACAAAATATGTTGTTGTAAGTAATTAAATACTCATTAGTGTTTAATACTCATACGGAGTGTTTATATGCTCTATTTGAAGTACATTATATTATAAATTGTGCCCGAAAAGTTAATTTTAGGTCAGAATATAGCCAGATATTTTCTAAAAATTTATTTAGTTTTCTGAAGAAAAAAACAAGCAAATATTTACTTACTGACCTTCAAGTTACAAAGCAGATGAAATTAGTAATTGGGCCTTTTACTATGTATAGCAATGTACCCTATTAGATCGACCTTAACGTTATCATACCTAAGTGCCTATTGTAGTTCGTTTCCGGAGAACTTTCTACGATAGGTTAATTCACCTGATTGCGTTCTCCTCCTTTCATCCCTTCAACGCAAACACTACCACCGATTTATCATCATAAATGGGATCTAGGCTCCATGACGAGATTAACATCTGCAAATCAAGTAATCTATATATTAATTTGTTCTGACTAACTATCAATTCTTAACCAAAATTTACTATGTAGATGCGTATTTTTATATTATAATGTAAGCAATTTTTAAAGTACTCATGAGAAACTGAATAAATGATGCCCATGAAGGTGTGCGAAACAGCTAGTCTTCGATGCAAATAAGTCCAACCCATATTTATATCAGAATGCCCATGGTTATATTTGAGCTCACCAGTAGCTCATTTTCACCAAAATATTATATTGCCATGATTCTAGCTTTATCCAATATCGATAATAGCTCGAAAAATTTATTACAATTGAAACAGAAAGATTATCTTAATGCTATATTGTGTACGAAGCTACGGAGCATGTATGAATGAGGTCATTTTTTAAATATAATAAAGTGCAATAAAAATCCTAGTAATTACCTTATAATAACTTGCTACGATCTTTTACGTACTGTTTATGAATATTAGTACCTAATAGTTTATTATTATTAAATAATATATAGATAAATAGTTTATTATACATAATTGAAAGACCGTAAAAATACCTTTAAGACGAAGGTGTTTTTTTCAAGGCTATATATTTTTTTCCTAGCCATGTACTTTTAAAATAATAGCCGATGCTAGTGTGACTTACTCAAAATGGTTACAATTCTAAGACATTACTGTAACGTAGGTATATCTGTGATCTTGAAAATAGTGACATCAGTTATTTTGCTTATAATTTTAAAAGTACATGTCTATCTTCTTTTGTGTTTCTGATAAAGAGTGCTACCTGCTCTTTAACATTTACTACCCGATTCAGTTGTGTTGGGATTATGGTTATTGAGATACTTATGTAATATTCGTAGATTGTAGGCATGGGATTATTAGTATTGGGGACTAAATAACCCTATCAATTTAACCATCATAAGGAAATCCATTCCTAGTAAATTTACTACGACCAGATATTGAATCCAGGTAATTTTATACTTACTCTAGCCTTTTCCACTAGTGCTCGCCAACGTTACAGTATTGCGGTAGGCTATTCTATAATAAGATGATAGAGTATGCCTAATAATAGTAACGTTATTTTTTTTTTGTGTATGATAATGGAATGGTGCACCCGCCTGCGCTCACGGTTTACGCTGGCAGGGCACCAGTGGAGGATGACAAGATGAGCATGAGGTCAGGTCAGTTAGCCCATCATGACAAATTCACCAAGAATTCATCACGATGGTTTCCAGGGGGAACCACGTGGAGGTCGACCTAACATGGTACATTGTTAGCAATGGGAGTTACTAGTTCCCATTGCTAACAATCCCCTTCCCCCCTAGTAACGTTATTATAAACACTGTTTTTTAAAAAGTAACTGTACCTTCATTTGTGTAGATATATGGAAATCATAGGTATTTTTAATAATCCGGGACAATTCGCACAGCATCATCTAGTCCCAGACTAACTAGAGCTTGTGTTATAGGTGCTATAGAACTGATAGAAATAGTTGAATACTTTTTGTCCTCAATTATACCATTTACAATCTACTACTAAACATAGATTAACATAATAATAAATCAATTGAACACACATATATGGCCGTTGTTTCACTTAGTCTGGTGCGGGTCCAGTGGTTTTCCTTTGGTTCCTTGTCGGTTCTTCGAGCTATCTGGCAACTTCAACTTGCAATCTACAACGGAATATTAATTTGTTCAATAATAAAGCATTCTATATACTGTTGCCAATGTCATAGCATTTAACTTTGTAGGAAGAAGTAAAAAGTTTCGTTTATTGGCTCTATTAAGGTCTCTAATTAATCATCTTATCATCTATATCCATAGAGCAAAATCTCGTACGAGATGATAGGAGTATACACATGTGCTCGTATCGAAGGACAAACATTTTTGTTTATTGCCATTGTTGCCGCTACATCTACTTAACCCTGTCACAACCATTCCCAGTCACCCATACTAGCGACCCGCCCTGGCTTTGCTCGGGTATTTTATTTAATGTATACACAACTTCAAACCGATTTATACCCCAACCTTCTTCAGAATTGAATCTGCTTGTGTATTAAAACCGCATGAAACCACAGTCAGTAGTTTTTTGGACTTCCGTGAAAATACAGGCAGACGTGGCGGAAGGAAGTAACTTTATTTTATAATATGGATAGATTAATGTCGTATGGAAATGTGAATTTATATATTTTTTACTTATATGAAACTTAGTTTTAAGTATTAGTTCGGTATCTCAGGTGTGTTCATATATATATTAAATTAAAAAAAAATAACGATCGTAATAATCGTTCTACTGTAGTGTTGGTAGTCTAGTACTTTTTATTGTAAATAATAAATTATATACTAATCTTACATAGATTAGTATATAATTTATTATTTACAATATAATTTATATTGAAATTAAATATGAAAGAACAAAATCCAACAAACAACAAAATTTTGGGGTGGTAGTAGGTCTAGGTGGGTATTTGCTAACATCACCCGTAACTAACCCGTGATGTTACTCCTACTAGTACTACTTGTACTTACTGTAGCGCTTGAACATTACACAAACTATGTACTAACCGTACATAGTTTGTTAAAAGGGGCTTTTTTTTATTGTTTATTTATGATAAATGTTAAAATTTTATAAGTCATGTTAAAACATTTCTTATAATACGACTGACAATAAAAAGTTCTCCATTTATCGATATTTTTTACCTTTATATTTTGCTATTTATCATTCAATACTATACCTAGTAAAAATAAATACATACTTTACGTTGTTTCGATTAATAGTTTTTTTTACATCGAATACTAATATACATTACATTCCTTATTCATTTTTAGGTCAATTTGTGTGTTTCTGTCTTTTTAAAAAATGAATATAATATATTAAATTCAATAAGAAAAAAAAAACAAATTAATCACGCGGGCGAGTCTCAACAGCGAGAGTAACAGGCGTCAGGGGTGATGCGGTAGGAAGAGGCGTAAGGGAGGAAGGGTGTCGCAAAGGATGGAGGTGAGATCATAGTGGCGAGTGGCCCGGGGAGGCGATCGATATGTACATTGAACATATATACGTATATAAATATGTATGTATATATAAATAACCGTACCTAACTTCTCGCAACTCGACTGTCTGCTCCAGATACTGCGCCAAAAGCCCTCCCCCGACCCCCCCCATTGCCAATTCTTATAGAACGAACATTCTTTGTACCCACTCTAAATTATTCAAAGATATTATTTTGATTAGATTATCTAGTGTAGGTACTAAGAAAAAATATACGCCTACCCAATATGGTTGCTTAACTGTCTCTTACCACTTAACTTGCAAGTAGTGTAATCAAAATACAAATAGTATTATTATTTTATATTTGAAGGATTACGATTTTTTTTGTTAGATATTAATTTCAAATATTTTAATATTTCAATAATTTATTATTTCAAATATACGCTGGTAATATTGCCTAACATTTATTTTAGCGTGATAAACCAATCTGTTTTTAGACCCCAAGTGCTAAGAGGGCTTGGACTGGATACAAATTTGTCAATGACATTTATTTATTTTGAATATCTTTATATAATATAGGTGTTACGGTACGATGGGTTTTATTTTCAAAGTATAATATAGTGTGAACAAAAATTAAAATTTATTAAATTGTAACGAAGGCGCAGTGACAGATTTTCGGATTGACTTGGGTTGTATATTAAAAAGTTTTGAACCGATCGTACCCAAATTTGATACTGACTGCGTCGTTCTTTCGACTTGTCGTTGGTGATAATCCATAATAGGAGGATATTAATTTATTTTCTTCATTTACCGACACTTTCTCACTTTTAAATTTCGTTTGTATTTAATACACTTAGTTCATCGGATTCACGGATGATTTTATTGTAAATTCGTTTTCAAGATATGCAGAATAACACATAAGCTATAAATATCGTGCGGTTGAAAACGCGAACAAAGCTAGTTACCAATAATTTTAATGATGACAAGGTACAAAAGCGTTAATACATTTTTTTTATGTTTATGAATTAGTGCATGTGCCTATTCATAATGTTTAATTCGTGACAGTATGAACATGAAATCAGGTTATTTAGCCCAAAATGACAAGTTCGCCAGGGATAACCAACGTGGATTATAGGGGTCGTGTCGAGATAAACCTGGGCAACCTATCGCAAGCGATGTACAATATTGCTTATAATCGGGCCTTTTGTCCCCTTTACTATAAGTCCTTTCCCTCCAATGTTAACATATTATTACTCTAACATCTATTACTTAGGTAGTATAATAATAGTTATTTAAACTATAATATAATGGTTATCAAAGCGGAGGCTTTGATAACTTTGAGTTTGACTCCAATGGCCATCACGTTGTACTCGTACTGCTGCTATACACTGTGCAAGTCTGTTGGTACATACTACAGTAAACAACTTCAATCGTGCAAAAAAGAATCTATAGCATCAATAATAATACATTCAACCGATTCCAGAAACAATTATCTAAATCGGCACAGAATTGGCAAAGATGTCATGAAACACACACATAAAACCGGTACACCTATGGATTCTAAAAAAGAATAAAAAAAAGGAACTTTTTACATAATACCATACCCATACCGGCATTGCTCAGGTAGTCAGGGCCTAAAAATATGTTAGAACGAGTACGATAACATTTACAAATCCCTCTATTTGCTTTTTTTTGGTATATATAATTAAATTCCAATATTAAAAAGTTTGTAACTGGAAAAGTAAATACTACAAGAAGATTGTGTCGAACAAGGTTTCATTTTTTAGCCATTTAAGTTTCGGTTCCTAATATGCAACTGATTGTTAATTCTGAATATTCGAAGTATGTACCATCTTTATAAAGACTTTTGAAGTATATGAATAACTACCAGTTTACAATAAATATGCGTATAATCACATGTAAGACACGTACCGCAATATTTGGCAAATTACTGCGCATATTACATACATGATGTAATACGTCATAGAGTCAACAAACATGGTGATGACTAACGAAGTCTTGAGATGATTTTAGCAATGTTTTTATAATATTTGGAGATTGTGGTTGTTAGATTTTTTATTTGTAATTTTTCTCTGCAGGTGCCGGCGTCAAAATGGAGCACTTCCAAGCGGCGCTCGATCCTCGCAAGCAGGAGCTGCTGGAAGCGCGCTTCCTAGGCGCCAAGGTCAGTTATGTTTAATAGAGAGTAGTATTTAGACTGAAGGTAAACTTTGTACGAAGTCGTCTGCGTGGGTATTTCATTCTCAACTATTGCACCCATCAAGCTTTGTTTAGGTTGAAGGCACATAAGGCCATGAAATTACAGGATAATAGGCATGGCATCTTAGTCTACAACATGAGGGGTGATGTGATGCCCCTGGCGTTATTCATGTTTATAGACGACGGTTTTTTTATTTTTATGGATGATAATGGAATGGCTCACACGCCTGCGCTAACGGTTTACGCTGGCGGGACACCAGTGGAGTATGATAAGATGAGCATGAGGTCAGGTCAGTTAGCCCATCGTGACAAATTCACCAAGAATTTATCACGATGGTTTCCAGGGGGAACCGCGTGGAGGTCAACCTGACATGGTACATTGCTAGCAATGGGGTTATCAATCCACATTACTAACAATCCCTTTCCACCCTATAGACGACGGTTACCAATTACCATCTATGGATAGATTCAATTATAAAATAATTAATATCTGGAAGGTATTTTTACAATTATGCAAATATCTGGGTAAACATATTTACCCTCACATTACAGTTCGCCAAACATTTTCTTCGGGAAACAGTAATATAGGTTGTCCTGATATGGCGAAATCATAAAACTGCAGTTATGGCAAAATAAAAAATAATATGCCTCTTTTGTTTTCTAAACGCTGTAGAGGATGAGGATGTTTCAGATGACGCAATTCCATATCTTAGGAATTTTTAGAATTAACGTCATGCTAATTAAAATTAAAAGGCAAATGAAAAACTTTATGAAATTTTTACTTTTTTGTTAACAATATTTCTATATACAAAAGTCATTAGTAACCATTACAATGTTTTTATTCTTATATTTATTTGATATTATCCGATGTATACAAAAGGAACTCGCTGCGTGGTGGATTCTATTTCTGCAGCTAAGCAGTTTGCTTTGTAAGCTATTAGTAAGATACGTTTGTGTGGCTATAATTACAGGGTACCAATGCGACACCTTAGTTCTCTAGACTAGCAACGCATGCAGGATACCACTGGCCTAACAAATGAATTTTGTATCTAAGTCCGAATTTCTATTCATGTTTATATTAATATACGCTTTCGGGCCTCGGGCTCGGACCTCGGGCTGTAGATTTAAATTAAAAATGCGTGTTTTTTTCGGAGGATCACGCGGCAGAATAGATGCAGTTAACTAATGTTGCAATCGATCATGATGCTTCATGTGTTGTATCTGCGGACTAAGTCGGTTGTGTCTGAAATATTTCTTGCTGTACTTTAGATAGAAATAGAAAAAGCAACGTATTATTCCGTTACGGTTTGCGGTAGACAGTGCAGCTAACTAATAACTTAGAAGATGAGTCTCTATGTAACCACCATTCTAATTTTATGAAAAGGGTTAGGAATACGTTGTATTATTAATTTGTAATCGCATGGAGTACAAGGTATTCGGATATGTGTACGATATATTCTACCATTAAAATATGTTTAATACATATAAATATAACGAGCCACGTTATTATGCTCCATCCAGTTCTTGTACTAGGCAGTCGCTTTCAATAATGTATGTATATATTGAAAGAGACTGCCTTTGTTGAAATCAAAGGCGAATACGCTGTTGTTTTCGAAACGATTCTTTTGTTCTTATATTTCCTGCGCTCAGTTGGAACGGTTTGTTCAGATTATCGGTAGCGCAAGCAGAGGACGTTGCTATGTTATGTATCATTGATCTACGTCACCGTGTACCATATTCGCGCGTACGTGTGCAAAATAAAATGGCCGCGCATTAATGGAAAAATAAAAACGATAAACAGATATCTGTTCACGTAATAACTATCCAATCATTATCATTATTTATAGTAGCCTATGTTCAGCAAAGTGGAAAATTGGTACTAAATTTATATTGGAAAGGACTTGTGTTACTGTAGGCATTCATTTTTATAAATTGAGAACAATATGGGATTTTATTTGTCAAAACTAAAAGGAGCAGTTAGTTTTGTACTCTGTATTTTGTTTTTAAAATGCCAGACTATTAAAAGTATGTATAGTATTGACGACAGTAAATAACCGGTTTTCAATATGTATTGGTATAAAAAGTCTACAAATAAAATTAAAACCTCTTATAACTAGGTACCTCAAATAATTACGAGTGACAAGTACAACGCAATACAGACTATTCTCGAGACTCGGCTTGAGTGCCGGACAAGTCGACGATGGTAATCGTTAATCGGTCCGTGAAATTCATACGAGCATGGACATGATCGACTTACGATTGCTGGCAGATGAACGAGTGGAATATTATGTTGAAGTCACGTGATTGCTAATCTATTGTTGTGGCTGTGTGTTGTGTAGCTACCTGTCCCGCTATTTTTTTGCTCAAACGAGCGTTCTTGGTGAGATAGCGTTGTGATGTAGTAAATATGTAGGTAATTGTATTAGAATATATCTCGTCCCCGTCAGGTCCCCACCGTTTGTAAGTCTCGCCCCGCTCTTGTCCTATCAACGAGTCATTCACTGTGCGACAGGGTAACAGTTTTGTGCGTTGTTTAATTTTATTTATTATTCAAATGATTTGGCTTATGATAATGTCGCTTCAAGTATGATTTCAATGAAACAAATAGTTTAATTAGTGAACAATTGTATGCTTCTGTCGATCTGTAAAGGAATATTCTAATACCGCTTTCTTTCACTAGGTAGGTGAACATAATATAACTACTTATTAGACCTGTACTTGGTAGTCTTTATGTTCCGCAAGAATATAGTTTCGGAACTTGAGAGGGATGACTATTAAACAGTGATTTCGTCATTCGACGACAAGATGGCGGGTGTGTACATAAATAGTCTGCTCGCAAATGCACGTTTGTGACTTATCGACCTACAAACAGATTAGTGCTCTCTCTGTCAGAAGTTCCGAGCTTTATCGAAGTGTCGATACGAATTGCTTAGTAAATCATACGCTTATCATGTTTGTCTGTCTTTATTATTATCATAGAGTACAAAAATCACAGACCTTGAATCTGTGACCATAACATAAATAAGTGCTCACTGGTATTCAATAGTAGTTAATTATGATATAATCACAAACTTAACTTTTTACTTATGTTATACGTTTGAATAGTTGGTTATTTCTTGCAAGAGTACTAAGTGCACGGATTTATTAAAATAGACTACTTTTGCCCTCCACACAACCTCATCAATTTTTGTTTAATAGGTATGAATACGTTTACAAAGTGCTATGAGAATTTGTGTATATATAGAATAGAGTATTTTTAATACTCGAATGAGCAAAATTTTCTGTTCTTGCATCGCCCTTTTAGTTTGATATTGCCTAATTCTACTTTCTGGCTCTTATTCTGTGCACTTTATTCTTTTCGTCTATTATTTTTATTTACACTGAGCGCCTTGATCGCGTGTTCGCAGGTGAGCGCGAGGGAGATACTAGTAGAAACTCAACGAGCCTCCGAATGTAAGACGGTGAGTTAACTAAGCGTATTTTACGTATAAATATACTATACGAATTGTTCCTACTGACTATACAACCAAGCTAACGCCACGCATTCTAAATATTAATTTAGCCTTCGCCATTTTAGTTCCTACACTCACAAATCGCGATTGTGTAGGTTTACACTTGTGTGTGACGAGCCGTTGCATGATGGCATACGTTAATAATAGACCTTATTGTGGAGTGTCATGCCACGTTTACAACGCCAGTCACCTTGATATCGATTAGGCTTTCGTCGACAAAGATATAAGGGAGTATTGATTTTCTTGTAAAGTGTGGGTGGTATTATGTTTTCGTTCTATTATTAGGTATATTGGGGTAAAAATGATTGTAGTACAATCTACCTTTTATAATTTCATTAATTTCTTCTTTTTCGTCATTCCTTTTTAATTAGTGAGCTATTTAACTAAATAATACTAAATAAATGGTTATAATTTTGTGTTGTGGCACGGTTCATCAATCAATCGATACTTTCATTCCATTACGTTGCAAATTACAAATAATAAATGCTGTATATTCACAAATTATTACATTGGTTTTCATAATTATTAATTATAATGTTCTTTTTTTTTCAAATATATTAAAGTTTTATTAAAATACTAATTAACTAACATAGTTACTGAAAGAATTGCTTTCAGGGGATGACGTTAATTATTATACGTATACTTTTATTTTAATCGTGTGAAAATTTTTCCAAATACCCCAGAGGGATGACTCGAGGGAGTATGGGATTCTTATCTATCTATATACTAAAAAGCCACACGGTATACCTAAGAGCGCTATCACGTTACATGAATAACCTGGTTTAATTCTGAACAAATATACATAATATTAAACGCCCGTTATAATACTCATGAAACTAAACTTTCGGAGCGTAGTCAAAATATAAATTTAATTTTTTAATACATCGATGAATCAAAATTACACCAAAGCATATTTCGCCTGTATGTCCTCTTTTGGAAGTTGAAACTATTATTGGATATAAGTTTGTTTTACCCATTACTACTACTGTAAATCTGTAATACATTGTATTTATTACTTCTTTATTTGTGTAGTTTTGTGTGTATACTCATTATTAATCGTTGAGTAGGTATTTCGACAGCACAGGCGTACACGTAATATAAACAAAACTATAAATAGTTGTTTTACAAGTCAACATATAGTATATGTACCTACGGTTCATATAAAATACACGTCGTCTAAACTAGTTTGTGATAAACTTTTAAAATGTATTAAATTGCCAATTTACAATGCCACTCCTAACGGTTAAGGATACTTACTATACCGATAGATAGGTAATTTAAATTTGACATATTTTCCCAAGAATATTAAAATTATTTTAAATATATTGTGTTAAATTACTCTCATGCGAATATAGACTTATTGTCTTATAAAAATAATATAGGGTTATTCTATACCTAACAATAGTTACTATAGCTTCTCTAATGTACCTAGTCTAATTTTATTGTTTGATGAGACTAAATATTGAATTGGATACCTACCTACTATTAATATAGTAGATATTATAAATGTTTATTTAATTTCGACATTTTTATAGCTGCTTGAATTATTGATTAATGACACTGATAGATCTTCGAGCAGTTAAACATCGCTTGTCATAATTAATGACTATTGGTTTAGTAACTATATAAAAAATAAATATAAATACAATTGTTCCTTACAATTGTTATGTATTTACATCATAATTTTTAGAATTGTACTTTGGACTTTGAAGAGAGAAAGAGTAGAAGTAGTAGTGCAATTACCATCTTAAAATTCTATCCATACTAATGTATAAACGTGGAATTGTATGTTGCTCTCTTTGTTACACTTTTATGACAAAACGGCTGATTGGATACTACTGATATTTGATACGACCGTTTTACGAGGACGACATAGGACCTTTTATCCCAAAAAATAATCTAGCAGGGGTGAAATAGGGTTTGTGCCGACGAATCTGCGGATGACAGTTACATAAAAATTATAGTGTACAATGAAAATGAATTGATTTCTTATGTATTGGAATATTGGGCATATAAGTCAACGGCCCACCTAATGGTAAGCGGTAACCATCGCTTTTCTACTTTTTACATCAACAGCACTTATTACATCATGTTATCATGTAACATCTGTGATACCTCACGCGTTGTCATTCCAGAGGATTAAGATGTCATGCATCTTATTCTGTAATTTCCATGCCTAATCTGCACTCGACCAGCTTACAGAGCAAGCTGCTTGGATGTGGATTATTAACCAACGGGGTTAATAATCCACTAGTAGTGAAGTACCACGTCCGGTTGACTTCCACGCGGTTCTTCCTGGAAACCATTGTTTATCCGTGGTGAATTTGCCACGATGGGCGAACTGACTAAACCTCATACTTATCCTCCACCAGCGTATACCGTTGGTGCAAGCGAATGCACCATACCATGGTCTTTCCTTAAAAAAAACCTTTTACCAGTGAACCTGTGTAGTGCAAGTGTGCCAGTTAGGTCTATTCGTCCCGTAGCGTGCGAGCGGCCCGCCTACCGTGTGACTCGGTGCCGCCCGGCCGCGGGGTCAGCGACACGCGCCGTGCCCGCGGCCGATGTCGAATGCCGACTTCTATATTACGAAGCCACTTGAAACTAAATCAAAGCATGTAGTTACGTAGTTCTTTTTGACTATTTTTTTAATTTTGTATCTGTTTTGGGTCACTGGTATCTCACACTCACACAGCTAAATAGATATTGTAGACAGACTAGGTTAGGATTTTTTAGAAGTATGTTGTTATTATATACATATATGGTGTTTTCGAAACGATTATTTAAGTATACAAAAAAGATTGGCTAACCGTTATAGTGTAGTATAGTTAGTAGGTATGTGTTGAAAAAGTAGTTGACTAAACGACTTTTTTAATTTATTATTAACGCTTGTTTGTCATCAACAAACAAAATACGTTAAATTTTAGAGAAGATATCGACTGGTACTCTAAAATGTTTTTGTACCTATGAAATAAGTCGATCGCGGACACATTTCAGGATTTTGAAATGTTAATTTGAAGCTTTCTATCGTGTGTAACTTAACCAGTTAGTTCATAAAATATATACAAATAATGTACTTACATTTTTATCTACCTATATTTTGTTTTTCTATATGATCTGCTGATTATTTTCATCTATATTACCTTTTAATTAATATATTATAAAAAGATAATTAATTACCATTACATTTTTAAGTTACCATACATATTTTGTCAGCTTTATGGATCATTTATTATAAAAAGACATGACCGAGAATGTTTACTGAGTATGCGTATTTACGTAGTTATCTATCTACCTATACAATCATAATGACAATATATAATATGTAGGTGTCGTCTAAGTACCTTTTAATGTATATTTTGCTGTTTGCTTATTCAGTTATTGAATTGTAATACGTGACGTTAATTTCTGCATCGAACATAACCAGTTGGCATTCAACATCGAGCATTTGTTTGGAATCCACTATGTAGGTGTACAAGTACGCCGGTCGGTTGATCCGATATATAAACTCGTTTGTACGTAGATATACGTTTATGTATTGCATGTATCTAGTGTAGCCAGAGGTACATAGATTAGAGGCAGAGCTGGAAGAGTCGTATCTCGTACGACAGGCATACTTAATTCGCACTGAGAGAAAGAGAAGTAGGCACAGCGCAGTGTTCAGTCAGTCGGTTTGCACACTCGACGCGAAGGGAAATTATAACATGGCGCACACGGCCTCGCCCCGCCTCGGCTACAATGTGCCGTCAAACCTCATTCCACCGCACCGCTTAGCCGCCCGGTTCCGCAGTTATTTTTACACAGCCCGACCTTTCGCACCGGTCGTCACCACACTCCAGCATAACTAAATTTATCTAGACGCACGTAGCACACACATTAACGATCGATCATAAGTTTTCACAACGTAACACATTCGCCGATGATCCGCTTCGGTGCTCGATGTACTCGTACATATTTCGTCGTAGTTTGGCTTTGAATTTACGTGATGATAGTAGCATACGAAACGTCCACTCGCGCCAGCAGCCGCGGAGGCAATGAACGCGCCGAAAGCGGGGCCGGGGCGGAATGGCGCGACAACCGGTGGCGGCGGCGGCGCGGCGGGCGGCTCGTCAGCTGAGCGTCACGCCGCGACATTGCAAGGTCCGTCCGTACTGGCTCGCCTGACCCACTGTGCCGCCCGTGCCGCTTCACTTCTTCGAAGATCATCTAGATTAAATGTCACTTCAGATCATCATATCATAACGATGTAATAATCTAAATCATAAATATATGGTTTTGTTAGAAATGTTCACTAAACATTCGAATGGGAATGCCGGTGGTGTACGGTGCGGCGGCATCTTATGACACGTCATATTGTGAATGGAGCGCTGCGCATGCCCGCCACGCTCGTCGTTAGCCAAGTTTATTTTATATTTCACTTTAGTGGTGCTATTAAATTTTCATTCTGCACTACGATTTTTATGAAGGACTAAGAAATGACTATTAGATTGCTAGGAGATGGCGAATCATTGATTGAATACAGATATTGTATTTACATTGACTTATACTTTACAAGGAATAGAGTAAATTTGTAAAAAAAAACCTTTATAATCATCTACTTAATCATAGAGAAACGTCATAAATTCGTACTGGTTTGTTGACCCCAAAAGCTTTCGACGTTGTCCAATTGGATCAATATTATTGTAAGCTATATCCAAATGTCTACTACTACCCTCAGCATTGAGGGTGCCAATAACGACGCTAGGACACTTGTATTATGAACAGAATTTGGATTGTGTTCATAATACAATTATTACAAGTTGAGTGTACAAATTATTTATTTCCAGAGCTTTTTCCTTTCCTTTTATTACCTTCTATAGAAACTTCAATACCGTAGAGACAACGTTGGTGCCGAATATCTTCAATGTAACGTTATTCATACCGTTTCCAGCATTAAGTCTTCGTTCTGTATCAACGGTGTATTTACTATCCCCACTCATTTTATAGTAATTATATCACCGTTACTTAATTGTGTATGGCGCAGAACGTAGGTACCTTATATAAATAGAATGTGCACTGTATTACTATATTATAGATATAAGATTACGACACAAATTCTGTAGAAAACCTTCACGTGAGATATAACATTATCTTATCGGTGAATAAACTTGGTAAATTGAAAGCATACACATTGGATGAATTTTGCTACAGTGTTATTGTGTTATCAAGAATTGACCAAAATTTTTCTATATGCGATTGTTATACGTGTTCGTTTATACTTTTAGAATTGAAATGGATATTGTTACTGCTATATCAATAACACTGACTTTATTAACTTCATATATAGATACATAATTTAGCTTAAATCATACCATTTTTGCAGGAAGCAATTAGTGAACAATAAATATAAGTAATTCGAAATTTAGTTATGCATATACATCAAATACAATCTAAATTTGTTAAATAATAATTTCCATTTAAATACAAAATATATAATGCATATTACTAATATTCCTTCGTCATTCATGAAATAAATAATTAAAAAGAAGTAAGTAAAATAATTAAATAGATATAAAACGTATATTTTTTCGGCAAGTTTGAATACAATATTGAGACTAGTCAATGCAATCTAACAGAAATAATCAATATTTCACGTAAAGGTTAAACTCCTATAGTTCCTAGTTGAGGCTTGCACACTTGTGGTTGAAGTTGCGCCGAACCCTCCCTTTTCTCACCTCTCACCCTGTACACCCCTCGCACTAGAAAATTGGGTTAAACAGCACGCGGCTGAACGCCGCACCGGAAGAGGGGATTTTGGGGTCCGCAGAACTGCGCTTCCACAATGAATGCGGGACAGAGATGTGACTGAGTATTGATTGTCTTTCACATTGAGACGCAGTTCCTGCGGCGCAGTAATGCATACGCCCCTGATACCTAGTTGAAATCTATGTACCTAATATTATATGCTTTTTTTTATTTACATTACATTATTTGAATTTGTCATTAAAATTTATTTACATGTTTTTGTCTCAGTATAAACTACAAAATCAAATTTACAGTATATCATTGTATAACATATTTCATTACTACTATATCTATTATTTGCGATTTCTTTAAGTTTTCGTTCTTTTTGGCCTTAAGAATATCAGTGAAATCATATCAGCTACCTGCTATTTTGTCAACGGGTTTCAACGATATAAAATAATAATAGCTATCGATGATTTAGATATCTTGTGTTAAGTCTTTTAGATTACTCATCATCTGCATATGATACTTTTTGTTTTGAGAATGATTTATGTTTTAGAGTTATACAAAATTTGATTTATAACTGAAAAAAAAATTGCCAATATTTTATTAACTATATATCTGGACTGTGGTTCCTCATGTGATGCAGTAGTAGGCAACGATGTGTGTGATCAATAGTGATTCTTGGACTACGCTTTGTTGGTTTATGTTCACATAGTTACTCATAAAATATTATAAGTCGTAAGTGTAGGTAGAACTGAATCAAACATGTAATAGTAGTTATTAGTATAATGAATAAAAATTATCTAGGTTTTCGTGGTGAAGCAATATTGTGATAATGTTAGCGATAAAATATTCAGCTCGACAATAAGTATTGCCTTGTACGCTTATTTATTGTAGCTTGTAAGTAAATTAATATCTACATAAATAATAAGTACTTACCTATCTACGTGCATTGGCAACTCGCTAACTTTCCATTCGCCTGATGCTAGGTAGACACGCTAAAAATAGACGCGACAATAAACATAGCGCAGGCCAATCATTGGTTGATTTGTAAATTGATGCAGATGCGGGCTACAGTTTGTAATACTTTGATTATTGTTGTCTAATTTATTATTGTCTTAATTAATTGATCCGAAAATATGTATCGTATTTGATATTTACTGCAATGTAACAATTTCTACAATTATAAAAGTGTTTAATTTTACTTATAGTGAATTTTGTTATCTACGGTTGGAATATTACGTCAGGTTAGCCTTCAGCAATAGGTGAAACTTGTATGTTATTAACTTTGTCTGTATCACGTGGCCGTCCTTTATTTTCCTTATCGTTTTGATCCAATCGAAATGTTTCGCTCGCTAGAGACTTTTGTTGCCAGCTTAATACAGGCAGGAGGTGGCACTATACAGGAGAGGGGGGCAAGAGGCACCGAAGGGAGTACATACAGAGCGGCAACGTTCCGCCGTTAATGCTAATATGCCCAGGCCAGCTTATGTCTCTTTCTGCATTCGTTACTGACTCGGCTAGTTAGTGCACCAAGTAGTTTATACAAAATAAAAAAATGTGAATTCAGTACCTAATGTTTTTTTTGCAATCTTCTCTGTGCTTTCAGAGCTTACACTCATTTTGAATTCTGTCTTGTTACTTCTGTTATCGTTATTTTAATAATCAAATATTTTGTAGATATTTATTTGTATTCTATATTCATTAATTATTTATCAGCTGTTTATCTCGCAAAAAGATTAAATTTACAATAAGTATTATATTCTATTAGTCTCGATATTTGGTTGAAGTATTTTGTTTGTGAAAATATTTTTTTATTACTTATTAATTATTGTAAGTAAATCACCAATTTTATTTTTTTTTCATGTCAAGGCTTAATTTTTATTTGAAGTACTTGATACATTCTAATTTCCAATTTTTTATATGTTGTATACATAATACAGTGATGTTATTATACATCTATAATTTTAACTGTATAATTACACACCGTAAAGATTTGACGTAATATGTTTTATTTATAATCTTTCATATTTCTAGTAGACCTGAAGCGGTATTATACAAACCCATTTTGATTTTATGACGTAAATATGTTTTCATCCCGATAAATTAGATAATATAAAAAAAAAATATTTGTTTTGAATAGCAATTTTTATTCTATACGTTTGCTTTAGTTATACGAGTTATTAGGTAATAATTTAGAATCTTTTGACTCTGGTATTTTGAGCACATTTAATGCTTTTAGTCAAATTCATCTAGTAGTTTACTACCGTACTACCCGTATGTAACTAATATATTATATAATTTTAAGAGTGAAAAAAAAACCAAATACTTGGTTTGTTGTGTAATAAAGAAATTAATACCTACGTAAATAGGTAAAATTTATTGAAGATTTTACCAGCATTTAATATTATGAAGTAGTAGTATTTAATGATTAATATTCTGTAGACATTGCAACGCTGTAAATAGGTGGCGAATAGATTAGGTTTTAAAATGGTGCCTAATTCCTGTTAGCCATATTTTTCACTTATGCACACAAGTTTATCACGTACGGTGCTTGGCTTGGATAGGTATGCACACAAGTAGACATATAATATTGGTACATACAGACTACATCGCGGCACAGACGCCTACGTAACACGTCCAGTAAGCAGTTTGTTGTGGGGCACGAGCGCCGATATCACGTACCTACTCGTTCGCCGCGGTCGGTCGGTGGCAGAGGCGCTGAGGCACTCCACCCGCCACCCGCCAATGCCACCTCATTGCGGGAATAATCGGTCAAGTTGTTGGATTCGTTCTTCGTATCAAATATTTTACCCATCAGTGTACAAATCATAATGCACTTATATCATTATTAAGTAGGTATGTTTTAATACATAACAAGTCTAAATTAGAACAAAACGATAACTTTTATTGCATAATCCCTTGGAAATTCCATTTACTGCAAAATTCCAATTGGTCCACAAGCACGATGGCAATCGAGGGCTGTTGACCTGTCTGCCGCTCGTTGTATCTACTGTAACGGTGTTATTCATAAAACTTAAGAAGCCTTTATAAGCCCACTATAACAGAGCTATAAAGGCTTTATAAAAATCTCTATTTATAAACGCTCTATAAAGCTCTTATAACTGTTCATTAGCAATCAGTTCTATAAACCCTCTATAAACCTATGATAAACCTCTGATAGTGAAAAACGTTATTCATAAACGCTCTATAGCGGTCCGATAAAGTTAAAACGTCAAATAGCGAGCCTATAAAGTTAACAGAGCCAACTCCCTACTTTAGCGGCATTTTAACCTAAAAATTGTGAAATAATTATTCCGTTAATTAATAAAATGGAAGCAATTACGACTATTTCTACAATTAATTTAATTGATATGTCAAGAAATCGTCAAAAAAAAAACATTTAAAAAAAAAGTCAATCCATTTCTTTTACCAGATAAGTGCTTTAAATATAAATACCGATTCAATAAAAGTACTGCTCGATATATAATTTCCTTGGTGTACGATCAACTAAAACAAGATCCCAGAGGTGGTGCCGTTTCTCCAGAGTTGCAAGTATTAACTGCTTTGAGGTGTTGGGGACGAAGAGAGGTAAGTTTTTTTACAATACATTCATCAATCATATATTTATATATATATATATATAGGATAATGTAAGTTTTCATACAATTCAAACTCATAATTAATCTTGATATCTTTCATTTCATAGGTTCAGGATGATTGTGCTGATCTTCATGGACTCAGTCAACCCACAGTTAGTAGGATATGTAGTAGGGTGGCAAAGGCAATTGCTCAGCTTGCTTCCACTTTTATAAAAATGCCAGAAACTGTCACAGAGGAACGGTCTTGTATGACAAATTTTGAAAGTCTGGCTGGTTTTCCAGGGGTTACAGGGGCTATAGACTGTACCCATATTAAAATTAAAAAAACAGGTGGTGATGCAGCCCAATATTACATAAATAGAAAAGGATATTATTCTTTGAATGTGCAGGTGATAAAATTATGTATTATGTGTAAAACATATCTATATTGTTTGATTAACTAATTATCATTACATAGTATAAAACAAAGTCACATTAAAACTATACAATGCATGTTGAAGGGGGGTTATAATAGATTCAAGAGGAAGGTTTATATATATATATATGTACTAGTAATGTATAAAGTACTTAATTATTTTGATTTTAGGTTGTCTGTGATGCAAAACTTGTAATAAGAGATGTTGTAGCAAGATGGAGGGGCAGTACTCATGACAGTAGAATATTTACTGAGTCAATTATAAAAGAAAGGTTTAATAATGGTCACTTTAGAGGACGTTTACTCGGTGACTCAGGGTATCCACTTCTGCCCTACCTTTTTACACCAATTTTGCATCCTGTATGTAGAAAGGAAGAAAGGTATAACTCTGCCCATATCAAAACACGGAATAGTGTGGAAAGATGTTTTGGAGTGTGGAAACAGAGATTCCAATGTTTACTACATGGATTAAGTGTATCGCTGGAAAATGGAAAGGCAGTTATAGTGGCTTTAGCTGTGCTCCACAATATCGCTATTAGTAGGAATGACGATATATTAGGTAATTCTTTTAATGAAACACTACTTTATTTTTTCAATATTATTTAATAAACACAATTTTTACAAAAAATTTACTATACAAGTTTCTGTACAAACACTAATTTGTTTACTATGAAATGATTATCAACTTCAGTGCATTCATAATTTGCACTGTTACACAATTATTACAACTAGCGGTTGCCTGTGACTTCATATGAAAATGTATTTTTGTAAAAATCTTCCAGAATTAATTATTTTTGAAGCCTCACAGGTCTGCTATGAATATGTAACTTTCAAACTATTTATCCAGATTATGTGTAAAGGACAAAGTTTTAATGTAGTTTATACATTGTTGTTATTTATATCTTCTGATATATGATGCAGTCACAGTCATCCATTGAATATAGTTATACAGACATGTTTCTAATCCTTGTTGTTTAAGCTGTGTTTTGATAAGTAGCAATACATTATATTTTTCAATAAATTATGGGCCTGTAAAGTAATAATATTATTAATTTCAGAATATGAGAATCTTGAAGAGGTTACCATTCAATCACAACATCAAATTGATGAAGGAATGGGCAATGGTGCTGTAAGAAGACACTCTCGATATATTTTGGATACATTTATACAAAATAATTTTTAATAAAATAAATTATGTTAATTTACTTTGTTTACTATATTTTATATTTAACTTGTTACAAGTTGTCTACATACTTGGATTGTTTTTCTTTCTATAAAATATCAATTTTTGTTGTAGAATTTCATACTCCAAGTCTAAATTTCTTGCTTTCTTTCTTTCATTATCCATTTGTATATTATGTAATTCATTTTTGTTCTTGATCTCTGTATCAGCTATTTTTTGTATATAATTGTTTGTATTTGTGAGCTGTATAATAAAAAAAAAAACAATTATTTAATTATAAAAAATATTTGTATTTTATTGTGTATAAATTTATTTGGGTACCTTTCTTTTTTTATTACATTTCTTTCCTTCATTTGAAATATATTCTTTGGTGCTGCCACTTTGAGACTACAAAAGAAATAACAACATTTATATATATTAAACACCATATTATACCAACCAATTTAATAAATCATATCAAACATCTCTTTATAATCTTTGGTCCCAGTCATTTAGCACACAAAATATATTTAAAAGTTCTATATTACTTACATTTTCAATAATTTCATCAAGATCCAAAATAATTTCTGGCATCTCCGGTGCTTTTTCATTCAGTTTTGGTTCTCTAGGTTTGTCTGGAATCTTTTAATTACAACATGTACATTTATAAAAATAATATATATATGTTATATAATATACATTATGCTGAGTTCATTGATGTCATGATATAATAGATACTACATATTATATATTACTTACAGCGCTTACAGGTACATCTATTTCATTTATCTGAAATATGAACACAATGATTAATGAACCTACACTTACTACCTTTACTTTTTATATTATATGTAATGAAAAAATAAAAAATAGGTTACATGATCATCTGGAATTCCTGTTTTAGCGTCAGAGTCATATAGATTGGTGTCCACGTAAAACTCCTGCGGTAACCATGCCAATATGTCTGTACTGTCCACTGGAACAGTCACAGTAGGTGGTCCTCCACCAGTTTTATTCAGAGATCGCCTCTGGTCTGCTAAATTTTTCTTTTTACATATTTTGATGACTCCCCACTGATTTTATTTGTTGCAATGTGCGTCTGCTACCTTTGCACATTGCATTAAAACTGAAAAATATATTGAAGTGTAAGTACATGAGCAATAACAATTCACATATAAAATTATACTAAGCATGCAAGTTACTCTAATCTACGGGCTAGCTTCTACAAATAATAAATAACCTATCCATAACTTCCAGCCATCCTTTCTTTTTACAGTTGTTGGTATTCGTATCCGTATTCTTATTTTCTAGTACGGCGACACGTTCGCGGATCAATTCCAACAATAAATTCTATCAAAAATAAGGTATGCATTAAATGAATGTAATAAAAAGTTAAAACAAGTGAAATTCAAAGTCGTACATAAAAAATAATTTACTTGATCCAAAACTGGACAAATTAACAAATATTGATAAGTAAACACAATCTTACCTTGTCGTCTTCCAACCAATTTTCGCTTCGTGCTCTCTTTTGTTTATCCATTTTAAAATTTACTAGACAATGAAATCCGTAATATGTAATCAATCCGTTAATTCTAATTCTAACGTAACTATATTAAACCAATCGTAAATTATAACATGCAATTTTAAATAAAACAATCGTTTTGACAGAACCAGTGTTGCCAACGATGTTTTATTGAATCCACTATATAGCAAAGAAACCTCGAGTTTTACAAAATATTTAAATCAATATTAATGAATTAATAAAACTACTTGAAACCATTATATTAAAAATTTGCATAAAAATACATGCATATTTAAACCAAAAATCATTGTAATATTTAAAAACTATGTAGAAATACTTCTATCTTCCCTTAACTTTATTAAATAGAAATACAATTACAATAAAAAAATACAATTTTATATATATTCAATAGGAAAATGTATAAAAATGTATTAATTTACATAATTTGTTCAATACTGGAGGAGTTAATTCTGCTAGATTTAGTGGTGAAGCAACTAAAATAGCAACACTGATTACGTCACCTGCGTATATGGTAAAACAGTCCAACGTCAAGATTGCAACATAATGATAAAAACAGTCCTATAAACCTCTATTAGTTAGCGAGGCTTTATAATAGGTTTATGAATAACGCACTTCTATAAACCTTCAATAGCGCTAATGAATGTTTTAACTAATGAGCTCTATAAACCTTCAATAAGTTTTTTTATGAATAAGACCGTAAATATTTAATATTCTTACCTATAATTTTGGTATTTCAATGGCGAGCTTGTATTTGCAGAATTGGTTTGTAATTTGATATATTATTTGTTGCTTTCTACCGATCAATGAACAGTTTAGTATTTTCCAGTGGTTCGACAATACTTTTCGGCCTTGTATCCTTGTAAAATGGCGCCTCGCCCGTCGTTGTTATTATTATTACATTCGGAGCAAACTTCGTGACGATCTCCACTCTGCCCCCCTCCATCCTTCCACTACACCGCGCCCCGCGGATGCGTATCCGATTGTCGCGGCTGGCGTTTACAACTTGTCAAACTAGTTAGGTTATTTATACGAAATGAAATTAATAAAATAGTTATCATGGACTCATTTCATATCACGTAATTTGTGAGTTTAAACGATAATAATTCAGAGTGTTCTATAATCAATAACATTGTAAGCAAAGTGAAAATAAAGTGACCGAGTCATATGTAAAGACGCCATTTTTCTTTACAGATGTCAGCTGGGTCACAAATTCAGATGGCACCACAAACTACTGTCAACACGGGGCAACCACTACACAGTCAGGACTCCAATATGAGCACAGGTAAATTGTGATTTAGTGATAAAAGTGCAAGTTTGTGGTTGGATTCGTGTTCATTATTGTGAGTGCTTGATACATGCCGGGCTTCTCGTTGGCCTAAAGTTTATTTACAAATTGTGAGACTTCGTAGAACACCTGTGAATAACAGATATTAAAATCAAACTAGTATTTGTGACGTCATTTTGTCGTGTATAATGCCGGATCGGAACTGTGAAAGTGCTGTTTTTCATTTCATACAAGACAATTTTGTGCCAAAATGCATGACTATAAAAGTGGAGTTAACGTAAACCACGTCGGCCTACTGAGCTCCTTGTCAAAAAGTGAGTCAATGATCATGATTGTTTTAGTTAATAGACACGTTTGTTTTGCTAATAAGTATTATTATATATTTGTTGCATAAATCATATATAAATTTTGATACAAAAATCTGCAAGAATGGACAATAGGTAATATTTAAACTAGTCGATAAGCCTCTGATATTGCAGAACAGTGAAATGTTTGCTGATAAGTTAAATGCCTATAAAAATAACACAGTCATTGAATATTGTGTAGTTTGTTCCTCATTCGTCCAATTTCAACCTTATATATATTTTTTAGTCAATATTGACATGTATTTAATGATATTTGAAATTGTTTAACTTTATATAATATATTGATCTGTACTGATCTATAAATTAAAACCTTCAACTTTAGGTTTTGTAGCATGGTATGTAGATGACACAATATTGACATACTCATATAGTTCTGTTACACCATTCAAAATAGTAACCTAAGTGTACTTACCACGGACTTGTAGTTCTGTATCAGGTGATCTGGTTCCTGGTGTCTCTGGTTCCTTACTGTAAGTCCCACATGATGTGGTTGTAGCTAGACTCATTTTGAATTTATTGTGTCTGTCTGTCTGTGAACTGTCTGTTTATATCTTACAAATACTGTTGCAAATTTCACTTTAACCGTCTAACTGTGAATCTACATTTTATATGATTTCTGTGTTTTTCCCCTCCACACTATGCTCAAAAGCAAAATATAATTATATAATTTTATACTGAATATTAATTAGATTGTAAAATTAAATTAAGCATGGCATCAGTGTACAAATTTCATACTGTTTTTATTAATTGCTACATAATTTGCAGAAATTGTATAAAACAAATAATAACAAAAATTTGTAATTTAACATTGTTATTTTTTTCTTATTGTTTATTGGTGCAATTTAGATGTGTTCTATTTAATATCAATTGTAGTAATAAGTTTACTATGGCTATAAACATTAAGGTGACTTGGTTCAACACTTATGTTCAACTACTTACTGTAGTGTATGTTCAAAAATATTTAAAAACGAAGCTTCTAGTATATTTTTTTGTTTGCTCATTTGTTACAATGTTGTATGTATATAACAGGTTTAATTCAGTGCTTAAAACAAAAATGATCTTGTTTTTGTTTATTCTTTGAAAGAGGACATTTACAGGCCTATGAGACATATAACTTGATCTACTTAGCGTTCATTATGTATGTGGATGTGACATGCTCTATTCAATCATAGATCATCATGTTTATGCATGAAACCCCCAAAAGGCATGCAAGACTAAAGAAAGCAAGGAATTGCTTTAGGAATATTTCCTTACAATTCTATTTCTGTATTTAAAGCATTATTTAATCATGTAACTGCTGCTTGCTTTAAGTAACTATTTTAGAAGGTACTTATTTATATCAAAATATATTTAGATAATAGCAGGGGTCAGTGTTAGAAAGAAACATGGCAGCAACTGTAATGATTGGACAAAAACAGCACAATTATTATGATAATAATGTGTAATTACATATTAATGTAATATATACTTGAAATTAATGAAGTACTGCTACTATAATATTATAAATGTATGTCTGTCCGTACATTCAGTCTGTCTTAACTGTTTGTTACTTTTGATCATCCAAACAGCTGATACATCTTTGATCTAAAAAAAAGTAGGGGAAGTTATAGTAATCAGCTATTTACATTTATAGAACCCACTGCTCATATAAATATAATTACAATAACTAATTCTATATTATTCAAAAGTCCATTATTGTCTGTTTGAGATTTACAGTTAATGATTTTTCAGGGTCATCGCATAGTGATAAAGAAGTTGATGCTTTGACTCCCGAAAAGTCTGCTGCAATGCGAGGCTCGACTGCAGGTCCAGGCGCTGCTCTTGTACCACCAAGTGGTGCAACACCTACTATAGCTATGCCAGAAAGAAAAAGGAAACGAAAAGGTAATATTTTATTCGCTAAACAAGACAAAGAAGCAATACCTCTTAACTTGTAATTTCACTGATTATCTCTATATATATGACACTCTTCAACTGAAGCACAGCTGGCTAATCAAACAGCATGGTATATATGGGTTCTTTCCTTTAGTATCAGTCTTTGTATCAGTTGTCTAGTCTCATAACACAAGCTCCGATTAGCTTGGGACTAGATGGCGCTGTGTGAATTATGCTGCTAAAATATTATTATGCTTTATACTTTTTAGATTATTATGTTATATGTTCTCTTTTTGATGGAGTGATGGACTTGTCTTTACCGGTGAAAATCACCAAACAGTGAGAACTATAAAAAGATGATGATGCCTAAGATTTTTAATTGGAAGACAAAATTTAAAAATTCTTATTATGTTACTATATGACATTCCAGGAGAAGAGGGCGTTGGCGGAGGTGGGGGCGGCGGCGGCAAACAGAGGCATAATTCTTCAGACAAAAATATTCGAGAATACTTCTCGAAACATCCCTCATCCAGTCCTGTGCGACACACTGGCGCCAAGTCACCATCACCTCAGGGCGCTAATTATCCTATGGTAATTATTTCTATTTATCTCATGTATCAAATATGAAATATCCGAACAAATTATGACAAAAATATTACCGCCTATTGATTTTTTTCTAAAAATTAAGTTGCACTAATAATGGGTTAGTTACGAAATTAATTGAATTATTTATTTGAAATCTATCTATAGTGTTTAGAAAAATTACTTTAGTGGTACTGGGTTTACGATAGAATATTCTAGACGGTAAAGTTTTAAAACGTAACACCATTATTTTAAGTATTTGCATTGTTTTACTGTAAGATAAGTCGCATATTACTCTGCAAGATTGTCAAAGGGGGAAGGTCATTATATTTTTACAAGATGCATGAAGTAATCATTAAAGGCGTTTGTAAAAGAAAATAGTTATACTTATTCATTTTATCACATTCCGGATTTATGAAATTGGGGTATTTTCCATAATTTATAATTTTGTGTTTATTCTCTGGTAGCTTCTGAAAACTTTGGCCTTTTTAAAAATAATTTGTATATGTTATATTTAATGTAAAAACAAATGTTCATTGATTTTGTTAGAAATCTCATGTGTTATTAATACTACATAATTTGTTATAACAAAATGTTAAGTTGAATAATACCAACTTGTTTGCATTAACTGCTTGTTCTGCTATTCCAATAATATAGCTTTTACACATTATTGAATTTGTCCGAACTAAAAATCTGATGCTAGGTTGATCTTAATTCCTAGCATGAATGTATTTAATTAACATACAAATGGACATTTCTACAGAATATATATGTATTTGTGTAGTACCCACCGTCACCTTCGTCGTTACTGTCCACGGGAGCAGATTTTTTACGTTCTGCTTCTCAGCAGCGACCCCATACATCTGTTAAACAGGTAGATATTATTATTTTAATAATAATCGCCATTTTATTTCTTTAATTAACATTGTCTGCTAATTATAACACTACAGTGTTATAATTACTGAATAAATATAAAATAGTTTTGATTTGAATAAACCGTATTTTACTGGTGATAATAATAAATTATTTTTAATAACTTAATAATAGTTCAATATTTTTATCACATTCTATTGTTATTCGTATTACATGTTCATATATAGAAAAAAAATTGTAAAATGCTAATTTACCATTTATATTTTTTATTATATTAATTGTGGGTTTATCAGTATAGTATAATACTAAAATGAATTTAAAATTTGATGGTTTATATAGGTAGGTTTATATTCAACATATATCATTTGTGTGTGATACATTTCATAATCTGAATCATTATTTTGCTTTATACTAATTTTGTAACCATTATAATGTTTTTAATTTAGTTTATATTAAATATTATGTTAATTTATATTGGAGAAATCTAAATTACTGAAAAAAAAATTAACATCACTTGAACTTGTATTCTTTTTTATTTGTATTTTAAAAAAAATAATAATACCGTAGAATGAATATTGTCAATGCTATCAAAATTTTTAATATCATATTTAAAAGCTCGAAAGTTAGTTATTCTAAAAATAAAATTTTAATGTTCTATTTTTGTTATGTACTGATTGTAACAGTAATGTTTCCTTTTAGGCATCATTTTGGTTTGATCCTGCAACACAATTGATTTATTTTAATTTCTTCCAATGAAATGATTATTTCACACATTAAATATTTCTTATTGCTAACAAAACAGAATGTATAATATTAATAAATTTACTATCTGTTGTTATTTGTTTGTTTAAAGGTTCAAACAGAACTGACATGTCAGAGGATACAAGAGTTAGAAACTCAAGCGTCATCTGACTTAGAAGTAAGAAATAATAGAATAGAAGAATTAACAAGAAGTAATGAAGAACTGAAGCATCAAGTGCAAGCACAGAGCAAGGTCAATATCCACAAAATAGCTGTATTAGCTCTCAGATTAAAATAAAACAACTACTTAAAGTTGGAGTATTGTGTGCCTTATAGCACTGGCATCTCGATTGTGTTATCAGTTTACGTTCGGGGTATCTAAAAATTACCTAAAATTACATTGTTATTGTTGTTGGTTGGATACAAATGTGGGGTACATTCCATTATGTAGAAGAATTTTTAGATAGATATAAAAAATAATATGTTTTTAGTAGCCTTGCCATAATTGAGTACGATATTTATACTAACATTCATGTATGCAAATGGCAGGGGTCAATCATGTATGAATAAAAAGTGTAACAAGAGAAGGGTGGATTGAAGGATGCTCTAGTGATCAAGATTATAGATATATATGCAATGGCGTAAATGTAGATTGTAATTGAATTATTTAATTTCAGGTTATAGAGCAACATAAATCACACATAAATAAGTGTATAGACGTTGTTAAAAAGTTGTTGAATGAGAAAAGTACTATAGAAAAGAAGGAGGCACGGCAGCGGTGTATGCAGAACCGGTTAAGGCTTGGTCAATTCGTCACACAGCGTGTCGGTGCCACCTTCCAAGAGAATTGGACTGATGGATATGCATTTCAAGAACTTACAAGGTATACATTTATACTATTAAATTTGTTACTACTATTTACAGTTTCTTTTATAAATTTTTCGACATGTTTTATCATGGTAGACTTGGTAAAAATCGTCTCTGTCTCATCTGTTTTGGCTATGAAGCCGCTTGCTTTGTATGCTGAGTATTAATTTGAGAAGTGTATTATGGCAGTTAAATTATAGGGTATGGAGGTCATGATACATTAGTCTTCAGGGTGCAACACATAAAAACATGTCACATGACGCTATTATGTCCATGTATAGCTGACGCTTACCACTGAGCTCCTTGGTCTTTCTAATCACGTTGAAAGAAGCATTGAAAATATGCAGCAGCAAAAATATATAATAAAAAAACATATTAGTTATGAAAATGATAGAAATAACTTCAACATTATAATTAATTAGCAAGTAAACAATTTCATTCATTATTTCAAGTGCTTCTAAGGGCATTTATTCAATTACATCAATTTAAAGATTCCTGTACATTTTATCAGAACGTTTTCAGAACCTTAAAGTGGTTGTAGATCTTAATTAACTAGACGGACGATGGGTAGATGTTTATGATAAAGCCCATGTACCTAAATAAATTAATTTAATTTGTATTTTACATTAAAATATTGAATGCGGTAAAACATTTAGGCGGCAAGAGGAGATAACCGCTGAAAAGGAAGAGATCGACCGCCAGAAGAAGCTGCTGTTCAAGAAGCGGCCCTCGAACAGCGAAGGTGGTGGCGGGAGAGGCAAGCGGACGTCGAGTGCGTCCACGCCCACCACGCCGCAGCCGCCGCCGCTGCACAACGGCACCGACGCGCCCACCTTCCTCAAGCCGGATCCGCTACCCAGCATGACCTGGCAGGAGTACTACGAGGCCGATGAGATATTAAAAGTTAGTTTCCTATTTGGTATATTCATTACGGGTCTCTGACAGAGCTGGTGCCGCCTTATTCTTTGATCAGGACCACGCGCAATCGTGAGGGGTGTATTTTACTATTTTATTTTATCAAATAAATAATAATAATAATATAGTTGGTAGAAAAATTATTTCATAAAAATTATTTAGATTTAAGTATGGGTCCCATTCTGTATCTTATGTACACTGCAGACATACCAACATCGGATAATATATTATCTGCTACGTTTGCCGATGACACTGCCGCACTTTGCAACAATGAAAATCCGAACATTGCGTCCATGGTTTTGCAGAGTCACCTGAGTAAGGTACATGAATGGATGGAAAAGTGGCGCATTAAAGTGAGTTCCAGCAAATCAGTACATGTCACCTTTACCCTGAGAAAAGACAACTGCCCACCGATTAAACTTGGAGATGACATTTTACCCCATCAAGATTCGGCAAAATATTTGGGCATACATCTTGATAGGAAGCAAACGTGGAAAACACACATACAAAAAAAAATCGCGATCAATTGAATGCACGGCTCAGAAACCTGAACTGGCTGACGGGCAGAGGATCATATGTAACCATGGAAAACAAGATACTCATTTATAAAACCATAATAAAGCCAATCTGGACATACGGCATCGAGTTATGGGGATCAGCAAAGAATTCCAACATAGAGATTTTGCAACGGTTTCAGAATAAAGCACTCAAAACCATAACTGCTGCACCTCTATTCATTAGAACAACAGAATTGCATGAGTACACGGGAATGAGAACAATCAGAGAAGAAATAGAGCACAGAACAAGAGTATACAGAGATCGTATAGGGGCGCATACCAATATCCTTGCAACAGCACTACGAGACCCATTGCAATGCAGAAGGCTTAAGAGACTCCATGCATGGGATCTTATTCACCGATGAGACGGTTTCCTCACTGGAGGTATAGTTCTCTCCCGTCAACAGTCCCACAACCAATCTGTTAAAGGCTTTGTAAGCCGATTGCAGGATTAAAAAAAAAAAAAGATTTAAGTATATCGCGCGAACTCTCTCGCGTGAAATCACAAAATTATAATTATTTTTCTACCTACGCCAATGAACGTGGCTTAGCTAGGTTGATTGTTTTCAGAGCGGAGCTAGTTATAATTTAAATAAATCTGACACAAAGAATTGCAAAATGTTGTTTTTAGCAATTCAAATTGAACATTAATTTGTTCTGTTAATCAGTTTTCTTAATGTACATATCACAATTTGAATTCCATGGTTTGCTTTTTAACCAATGCTTGAATTAGTACATGAATTATATTATGGTTCTATTTATCTTTGGTTAATCTGTATTCAAAATTACATTAAAACCCTATTTCCAGCGGCACATTTATTATATTAGATGGCAACATAGGTAATGTCAAATTTGTCTCTAGGATTAAAAAATAAGACTAGTTAGTTACACATATTCACCTAAAACCGTTAAGTTACCGTTTTTACGCGTCCATAATTGATTATTTTGATATTTCTAATATGTCACATTTTTTTTTATAATCATAACATAACTTTATTATTACAGCTAAGACAAAGTGCATTAAAAAAGGAAGATGCAGATTTGCAGCTAGAGATGGAAAAATTAGAACGGGAAAGAAATCTTCACATTAGAGAACTAAAACGAATACACAATGAGGATCAGAGTCGGTTTTCACAACATCCTGTACTTTCTGAGCGGTAAGTTATTGTATAGTATACTAGCTGACTTCAGTCAAGCAAATCTGTGACACGAGGATTTGATGCATAATTAGTCATCTTTTTATTAATCAAAACGATTCAAGTAGGTAGTACATTAGTGGTACAGGATTAGTACCTAAACTTTAAATCGCCACATTTAAATGAATCACTACCTGCTATAATTAAAATAATACTTTATAAATATGTAGTTTACCATTCAATTATTTATGTTAAGACTCAAAACTATGTCCATCGAAACGATGGACGACGACCATTTTTTAATATATATTTTGTAGAAAATAATACAACAACATATCTTATATAAGATATGATTATAAACAATTTAAATAATTGTGCAATGGATGACTCAATCAATACATAAACGATATTAAATATTCATTCACCTAGAATAGCATAATAGAAAGCTGCATTATCAAAGTATATATATATTTATTTCCAAAAAATTCACTGGCAACTTCGTATGCATCACATTTTCCTCATTTCTGCAACATTTCTCGCTTCTATTGATTGTAGAGTGATGTTATATGACCTGTAGCCTTGTTGTATAATGGGCTATCCAACACTAAACGAAGTTTGAAAATCAGACCAATATTAGTACCGGAGATTATCCTGAACCCCCAAACATACAAACGTCACCTAAATAAAATTTATTTTTACTATAATTGCTGTGTGCAGTGGTTAAAAAATAAATAGTATTTTTTTACGATGAAGTAAACAAAACTAATATCTATCCAGGTATCTGTTATTGATGCTACTCGGAAAAGGCGGGTTTAGTGAGGTGCACAAGGCGTTTGACCTGCGCGAGCAACGGTACACTGCCTGCAAAGTGCATCAGTTGAACAAAGACTGGAAAGAAGACAAGAAGGCCAACTATATCAAGTGAGTCCGTACGAGGAAACATTCTATTTACTTTGTTATGTTTATGTCAGTGTGTAGTTACTTTTCTGTAACAGAATATTCAATAATATTAAAAATGGCTTTGATTTTGATTAAAAATTCTAACTTCTGTGTTAGGAAGTTAGGATTCTGTATAGGGTTCCATGGCCTTCCTCGAATATTCCGTCATTTATGTTGCCACTGCTTCTGTATTTGATGTTTAGCTTATTGATTAATTTGATTCAAGTACGCTAGCTAAAATGTCGAAGGACATAGCGCCTGACTACACTTTCTAGACTTGTTTAATTTATTCAGGAGCACTTTTTTTTTATTTACATTATATTAAAATATTTGAGCAAATTGCATTTTATCTAGAATTCTGTTTGTGCATGAGATGTCATTTATTTTGTACAAAGTTGATGTTTACTAGTAGTTCAATTGCTTCTTCATTTTGATTCAATTTACTATCTTATCATATTTCAGTTCTGATTATCAATGAAATAAGTCACAAAAATGTTCATGTTTTGAACAGAATGAAATAATATGGTATTCATTATCTTTAATAACAATCTTTGTATTATCAAACATTCACACGAATAAGTAGAATAATCAAGGGTTTTGTGGCCTATATATGTTTTGGGGAACATATTACATGTGTAATATAAAAGATATTTTACAATTTATATGTAAAAACTAACAATAATTAATAACTAGACTTGTTTGACTGCTAAGTAAATAATAATAATGAAAGCCCTTATTACAAATATATACATGCCTTTAGGCAGTAACTGTGGTCCTATTGGTTTATATTTTATATATTTTTTTTGTCTCCACATCTGAATGTCAACATTCTGTCATGATGTGACATAGGCCTCCTCCAAGTTTTTCCATAGCATTCGGTCGCTTGCACTCTGAGAGTCTAACCTTTTCCTGCTACCTTCCTAATGTCATCTTCCCATCTTTTTATCCTCCTATGTGTCCTCTTGGGTACCACTCTGTAATGTCTTTTGTCCATTTAGGTATTTTTTCCATAATAATGTGGCGTGTCCACCTCCACTTCATATATAAGTAAATAGACGAGTGTAATTTGGTGCATTGATACTGATATACAATAAATTATTGTTTCTCCGCGTATCAATACAAAGAATGATCCATAATAAATTCAGGTTTCAGATTATTCACTATGCAATGACGAATATTATAAGATTTACATTCATCAGATCACTGACTTACAGTTTCATCAATCATACAGAGTAATATTTGTTTTATTGCAGACATGCGTTACGGGAGTACAACATACACAAAGCACTTGACCATCCCCGAATTGTGAAATTATACGACGTGTTTGAAATTGATGGCAATTCGTTTTGTACAGTTCTGGAATACTGCAACGGACATGATCTCGATTTTTATCTCAAACAGGTAACTCAATTATGTACGAAATAATTTAATTTCTGTGTATTATTATTAGTTTTCTGTCAGAAGATGCATTTGTGAAGTTTAAGTTATTTTATTGCATTGCATGAATATAAATATTCATGCAAATGTTTTAGTACTAATTTAACCATTCCAATGATAAGCTCGGTAAATGGGCTTGGTGATTAATGTAATAAGATGTCGTAACCTGACCTTGTCTTTCATAAATGGAATTATGCCCATGCGACTTTATACAAACTTGTCCTTTTCTGGTAATCTCTTAACATTAATTTAATTTGATTTTGATATTCAGTAACTTTCTTTTAGATATATTTTTATAGAACACATTTGTAATTGTTACTTCTAATTAATCTAAACAACATTCTTGTTTCTTGACAATACAATAAAATGCCTCAATTACAAAAGAATGGTTAGATTATATTGGAGACCATAACAGAAAAAATCCTTTTGAACGCAATAATACTGTTTATCTATTTAACAGTATTCTTGTTTATTAAAACTTTTCAACTGAATTAAATTGGGTAGGTTCTCGAAACGCGTGTTTTTTTTTGAACTTTCTTTTAATGATTATTTGATGCTGCTTTTTTAAAATTCCTAGTGTGTGAATGTGTAAATATGAAAGTGAGTGTTTTTTACTATTAGTATAATATATATCATATCTATGTGAGCCAGGTCAAGACCATTTGGAATAAAATTATGAGTGTAATATTTTTTTTACCACAGATATTAACCATTAAGGTGTCAGGGCGTATAAATTATGTAATTTTTATATAAATTTCTCAAATTATTTCATATTTAACTAACTTTCGCAGCATAAAACGATTCCTGAGCGTGAGGCGCGTTCGATCGTAATGCAAGTGGTGTCCGCACTAAAGTACTTGAATGAGATAAAGCCACCTGTGATCCACTACGACCTGAAGCCAGGGAACATTCTTCTGACGGAGGGCAATGTGTGTGGCGAGATCAAAATTACTGATTTCGGTCTCTCGAAGGTGATGGACGAGGAGAATTATAACCCTGATCATGGAATGGATCTCACGAGTCAGGGCGCAGGCACTTATTGGTATGTAACAATGTTTTATGTATTTGAAATTTTTTATTTTTGCATTTGGTAGACATTCTTAATGTAGTCCTAACATAATTTTATGACAAATGTTTAAACTAGGATATATTAATAATTTTATAGGTATGTTACTATTTTTATAAATATGAATTTTTTAATTTTTTTTTCCTTCACCACCATACAGATGGAAAATTATAACATATTTTGTCCTAATTCAAGCAGGCAAAGTTAGATATTATAAATAATTTCTTAGTGTCAGATCATAATTTCACAATGTAGTGAAAAATATCTCATTTTCACAGCTAAATAACTATAAAGGAAAGTAAAATTAGATGCTATATAAATTTACAAAAGAGTTCTGTGAAGGTTTGCAGTTTGTGACAATTATCTATTAACAAACTCAATGTTTTCGCTACAGGTACCTGCCGCCAGAGTGTTTTGTCGTCGGCAAAAACCCACCAAAGATCAGTAGTAAGGTGGACGTTTGGAGTGTGGGCGTGATTTTCTATCAGTGCCTATATGGCAAGAAGCCTTTCGGCCACAATCAGAGCCAAGCCACCATACTCGAGGAGAATACTATACTTAAGGCGACTGAAGTGCAGTTTGCCAATAAACCTACTGTCAGTAACGAGGCTAAGGTATGGTTATTTTTTTATACTATACATGTGACCAATATATTAAATATCAAAGTAATGGACAAACCAATTTTATATATTTTTTAAATGTACGTTATTTTTAAATGAATAATTAATATCAGACCTTAATTTCTTATTAAGAATTAAATTTAATTACTTCGTAATTATTTTGTGGTAAAGAAATCATCGTCGTAATCATCATCAGCAATTTTTTTGTGTAATTAACTTTTATAGGCATCACTTGTATAGTGACTGAACTAAACTTTGTTAGTATGTTTAGCAAGAGAATGTGTCCCGTCCACAGAGTTTCATCCGAGCGTGCTTGGCGTACCGCAAGGAGGAGCGCATCGACGTGTTCGGTCTGGCGCGGCACGAGTACCTGCAGCCGCCGATGCCGAAGCCGCGCGGGGCGGGCGCGCCGGCGGCGGCGGCGGCGCCGGCGGCGTTCAGCGCGAACATGTTCGGCGCGGGGTCGTCGTCCTAGCCGCGCCGCCGCCGCCCGGCCCGGCCGCGCCCGTGTACATAGTGCCCAGTGCGGCGTCAACGGCGCGGCTCCCGGCGGCGTCCAGCGCGAGCGTGACCGGCGCGGGGCCGTCGGCCCGGCCGCGCCCGTGTACATAGTGCCCCGTGCGGCGTCGACGGCGCGGACGGCGCGGCGCCCGGCGGCGAACGCCGGCTGCCTCGGCCCCGGTCCCCGACGGCGAGCTCGGCTCCCGTAGACGTACTTTTTAGTTTCCAAACTTTGTCAGTTAATATCCACAGTTGTAAAATGACTAAGTATCATTTACAGATTAAAATTGTTTAAGATTATGCTTACTGTTGACTGTATTTATTGAGCGGGTGATAAAATGTGATTCTCCATTTATGAATGGTTTCATCCTTTTATCACTAGAGAAAAATAAAACTTGGGACTATCCCTTGCATATTATATAAGTTATCCATATTAAAAAAAAATTAAAAATAACGCTGTCGTTTCTTTTTTATCCAACATGGGTAGATCGTTCGAATTGTATAAATTTGTTGAAAACAGTACAGAGAAATAATTAGAAAGATATGGAATAAGTAATTAATGGTGTTATATTTTTCATCACAAACAAACTTAATAGTCACGCAGTTAACCATACAAAAATTATTCTTCGTTTCGAGTAACAGTTGTTATTCGTTTGTTTAAATTAAATTAAAATTAAATTGTTTAGTTGCAACGTTCTTTAATTGTTTTAAGTTTGCGGCGAAAAGATATATTACGTGCACAATAAAGTAAGATGTTTCATACAAAAATCATGACTTACGCACGCTGTTATTTTCTATCGGCTGGCAGTAAGATTATTGATAAACATTTAGTTTTCCGAATGCATTTTATCAACAGTACGTCGTGATTCATATTGCATTATTATTATACATTAAAATTATTTAAATTTAATAAAAGTTTACTAGGTATTTAGTTATTTCCTTATTAATTATTGACAGTACTTAATTGCCTTATAAAATTTATACAAATATCTATGAATTATTAAGAAAGTAGTAAAAGATTGTAGAATGATGAAGACGATTGTTGGGTTTGTTAAATATTGCATTAATTACTCGTTGATCAAAACTGTCACATTAAAAGTTGTATATTTTTTATTTAATATGTTCCACACATAAGTTACAAATTACATGTAGTCTGTTTTTTAATCCCGGAGACAAATTTGACAGTAAGATGTGGGCAAGCTTTTTCATTTTTAAATAGGGTTGTGGCAGTATCGGAAATCAATATTAATTACCTAATTATATAGGTTACTTAGAAATAATGTGTGGGTGTTTAGTTAAAACGCATTAAGATAAAATTAAGAAAGATAATAAAATAAAAACAACCATATATTTATATCTATAATATTAATAAATATAATATATGGTTGCATCAAAATAGATTTTCATATTTTTCGTTAAAATAAAGACCAACGGTCTTTTTTTATAAAACAAATGACCTCATACGCCATGAGGTCCAAAGGACCATATATTATAAAACACTATTTAAAATATTTGTTTAAAAGAAAAAAAATGTCGGTTTGTAGCATAATACTGTAAAAAATTACTATTTCTTCGTACAAATAGTAATTTCAATACCAAAATATCTATTATAATGAACAACCTTATATATATTATTACCTATACATTATTAATTTAATATTAAATTCTGTTAGTGCCACAATTCTTTTTAAAAACTACAAAAAGCTAACTATAAACATAGGTAATGTCAAATTAGTCTCCGGGATTAAAAAACAGACTGTCAAAAGAAGAGAAAAAAAAACAGACTACTTATCAGAATTTGACTAATTATGAATGGTATTGTTGGAAGCGTTTTTATAGACTGCTAGTTATAGGCCTTATGACTACATTAAATTGAATATGGATGGCGCCTTTAGAGAACGTAAAAATATATAACTATAAACAATGTTTTATAATACCGTGTTGTATATCATGTGATAATTTATACTTCTATTACATAATTATTTTAAATAGCGATAAATATTTCGTCATCATGAATCACTAATTGTAAGACTAGCGACAGAGTAAAGTAAATCACTTCCAAAAATCATAGCTATGATAATTATAGATGTATTACTAAATTGTGATTATAAAATTAATATTGTTTTGGCAAAAATTAAAATATCGATAAAAAACTATATTTTTTAATTTATCGACTTGAATATCAAACTTGATCCAAAACGTGCAGCCATTTTGATTTTGAAGTATAGAGAATATTAGAGAATTGCAGTGTGTAGTAAAAAAATGGATCTATGAAATATATATAATAGGAACTAAAATACATAATTTTATTTTCTTGTAAATTTAACTTAATCTTTTTATTTTAATGTAAATATAAAATACATATTAGTTTTCAAAGTGTATTTAAATTCTAGAATGCAATAACGTTTTGAGTCACAAGAGAAAATAGTTATTTAGTTTGTAATTAACGATTAATTCGCATTTTCAAAATAATTTTATAATTCTTAACTTATGCTGTATTTTAACTAGCCTTGCGTTGCATTTAGAGACGACGTTTTTTGGAGTGTTTTATTAAGAATTACCTAATCTTAAATTATAACGTTTTAGGTTTTTTAACAAACTTCTAAAAAACAATTTTAGAGAGACAGAAACAATTTTACAGAGTTTACAATTTTATATTATATAGTACATATTATAAGTTGAAATAACAATTAGTCCAATAAATTTTCAATTTAAACCAGGATGTGACCAGTTTTGGCGCAATATATAAAAATAAGTCTGCAAATACTTGAATAATAATATTCAGAAAGAAATTTTTATTTAAGTTGTCGGGAAAGTGATGAAGGAATTAAAAAAATGGCTGAAAATTAAAACCCCATTTTTCAATATGACTTGATAACGATAAGAAATATATCAAAACGTTTCAAATAAATGTTGTAGAGGATAACAATCTGCACAAAAAAGGTCATTTTAATTTTTTCATTATCTGCTGTTTAGTCTAATTAGGACAATACTTATCACCTTCAATTCTTCATTATCAACCTTGGACATCGGCCGCCCACGGAGCTTGTTTTCCAGGTCGAAATTTTCAGAACAAAAACGTTAGAACCAAAAACGCATTATGTTTTTTTTTGGCGACACCACCGCCATACACATCATTAATCCTCCGAGCCGTTTCTGCAGCACTGGTGCCACGGCGTCGCGGCGGAACTCGTAGTCATAAATAACACGATATTTTAAGTTTTCCATTTTGTATACTGAGTGACGCAAAGAAAAACCAAAGATTAAAAAGGATGGATTACGGTTTTCGAAAATCAAATGCATGAGTAAATATCGCTATATAAATTTGAAATTGGAATTCCTAACCAAAGAGGAGATATTTGAAATCAAAGTGGCCAGTACGACAAAACGCCAATTTCAAAAATAAATACCTAATAATTAGATTCTCCGTATGTTTTAATATATTTCTCAATCGTGGAATTATCCAAATATGTACACCTATTGAATTATTTAATTCATTAGAAACTATTCGAAGCCCATTAAACGAAGAGAGTGTACATACATAAGTATAAATGTATATCCATATAGTATATACAGTATAATAAAATCCTGTCTGATCTGACCCGGGATAGTCATCGTTTAAGGATGAAAAATTGTCGGAGGCATTCTTGTGTGTAGACGTGATTTTTTTTTAATAACATTCGACGTGTAGGTAGATTTCAAAAATAAATTTTCATGTTTCAGTTTCATGTTTTATTCTTTTCAGTGACAGGAGGACAAGGCTAACAAAAGCTTTTCGGATTAATTTTGTTTGTTATAGGTGTTTCCACCTTGCAACATTCTGTCATATAAATCGACAAAATTTTTTTATGTGTCGACCGTATTCGAAGTTTCTTCTATTGGGATTTAATTTGAGGTACGAAACCACTCATCTGTAACACTGTCTACCACAATACACTTACATGGAAATTGGCGATAGAAATAGGGGACAGTGATACTCATACCTACATTGTTGAATTTTCTGATACAATGCTGGAGTACAGATCGTAAGTGTACCTACAGAAATAAATAAAAACCGTAGTCGTTTTCGAAATTAAAAATGTATGTCATATAAGTAAAATTTCTAATCCTGTTTGACATGGAAAATAATGTTTAACATTTGCGTTCATTATGAATATGTTTAATTGGGATGACGATAGTGCAATAGAACTGACGTTTACCTATATCACAGATAACATAATATTACATACCTATATTGACATCGCTGTACTCCAGCCAGCAACTGTGATCACAGCTGTTTTAAAATACCAGAGTCTGTTATAAATCTGCCAGAAAAAAGATTTATATGTCAAATAAAACACTTCCTTTGCAAAAAAGCTTACTATAAAATTGAAGAATTCGTTAACGATAATAATGTTTTTGTAGAAAAATTTTAAATACATAGCACTGACAATATTATCTGATTACACTAATAATGAGTGCGTAGCGATTTCTATGTTGATTGTCGCATGCCTCTTACTTGTTACACTGTAATTATTTATGTAAAAAAACATCTATTAAAAAGAGCAACACACAAGTTTCTTGCTCATTCTTCTTGTGATGATGAATCTGCATTCCGAATGAGTGGTAGTATCAAAATATGACTATTCAAAAGTGCTTGTAATGAGTTTATTTGAATAAAGATTATTTCTATTTCTATTTCTATTTCTATTTAAACGTAATATGGCTATTTTAAAAGTTGCATCCCGAGAAGATGTGGTATAAATGCATAAGAAATGCAACAATAATATACTGAATAGTCTATATTTGTTATATAAATGGCTTATATAGAGCAGGTAGATAAAAATAGGTAATTGATGATTTTTATGTTTCAAATTAGTAGGCAATTGAACCTTTTACTACTTTTACTTAACATTACTTATTACGTTGAAAAAAAAAATATGTAAGACTTTCGATGAGGATGTGCCTTATGGATTGGCATATTTCAACGCTATTTGAAAAAAAATACAATGAAAGGGTCATTGTATTTTCTTATGTTCTGACTAGTCTAGATAGGTAGTTATTAAATACCTTATTATTTTACCATAAAATTATTATTAATGTTATTACTTAAGAATATAATAATGGAAATAGGTAAGCATGTGTTTTTTTTTTCATTTCAATTTACATTTCTTGTTAGAAGAAAACAATATATATTTTATCCGTACATTACTTAATTTATGGGTACCTACTATAATAATCATTACCATTCGGGTTCATAAATGTACTTTACAAATGGCACAAAATGTTATAGACAACTACGGGGGAAAATAGTTTTATTATAGTTGCGTAATGTATCTAATGTATTCTGATTTGTTTGCTCTTGGTTTGTTAAATTGGATGTTGACAAATCAGAAAGAATATTAAAATAATACCAATATGAATATATCTACTAGCTAACCCGTGCGTCTGCGTCATATGTCGCCCAGTTTCCATGATAACTTTTTAAATTATAGCCTGTGTTCAGTAGTTTTTCGGGAATGAGTAACAAATACCCATCCATACTCACAAACTTTCGCATAATATAATATTAGTAAGATTGTACATCGTAGTTGACAACTCTGACTAACACCAATAGTACCTGGCATTGATGGAAGGCCGAGGGCTGCGGAATTTGCTTTCAGCTACAGTTTTGTTATTCCCCAGCACAATTCAATTCATTCAGTTTTCCGCTGCTGCTGCATCTCGGTCAACTTTCTCGCAATGCAACATAATTATAAAAGCAATGCGCAAATACACAAATACAGGAGCATTTAAATCTAAACATTACTTAACGGACTTTAAAAAAGAGGAGTTTTTCTGTTTATGATATATTTGCTAACTGGATGCCAGATAGACATTTAAATAAAAAAAATAAGTGTAGAATTATATTTTTTATTGACATTAAAATGGGTATCTATTGGTTTCCGTTACTTCAGGCTTAACATAAAAAACATTTAATATACTTAAACCTTTTTTAATTCCCCATTCATTATATATAGACATTATATACTGCTTTAGAAATGATTCTCTCTCACGTATGCAGTTTCTCATTGCATAAAGGAAGCCCTTTGTTTATCAGTGTGAATAGTCCTCCGGGGAAACTGCAGCGGTGAGCGGAGGTCCGCATCTCAGCTTGGAATAAAATGCCTATTGCGTTTTGTTTTCTATGAAGTGCATTCTTGTTTATTGTGCAGTATGCAGTTTGCACATCGTTGTCTGTTAATCACTGTGGATATTAACACTGTTAAATAAATCATTTAATTGCAATAACTAATTTAACTGTAATAAAATTATTCTAGCCCAATATTCAGCAACAGTTAGATTTCGTGGATGGGGTTTTAATATGCAAATACCTACTTATGTCGTGTCATAATACGCATTATTTGTTATGTCAAATTGTGTTTAGTAACATAGTTAAGTGTAAAAAATATATCGAGCAACATGGTTTCAAGTGATAATGAACTTTGAATTAAAAAGGAAGGATGAAACAGTGTAGCTCAGTGTCAGATTTTCTTCCTGTGTTTATATTCTTCATGGAAGTCCATAATAAAGCTTAAAGGGTAACTACTGCATAGTGTACAACAAAGTGCTACTTAAACAATTGTAATGTATCTACCAATCTAGCTCTAGGTACTCTTCAATTAATTAATTCTTTTTAAACCTAGCGGCGCCGCGTCGCCTTTCTAATAATGTTGTGTTTATTGCGATGTTTGTGGTTGTAAACAAATAGTGATAAACTTTTGTTTCTCTGTTGAAACAATGAAACTATACATAGGACATACAGTGTGCAAGTCATTCATATTCAAATTCTGAACTCTGATAACCTCGATGATCGAAATGAAATAACCGACTTTGCTGTTGTTTTTAGTAATGTATTATGGTATAAACCCTATGCTTGTATCACCAGCGTAGTATATAAAAAAGCTTCACTTAGCTCAAATTAATTAGTGGTTATTATAATTCGATCGGTTTACAAAAACAATATATACGGATAGATATGCTCGAGAGTTAGATGTGCATATAAAACTTCAGGAAAAATTTCGTAATGATACGGATTAATTTACCGTATTAAAATTTGTTGCGTGGTTTAAAAGTAACCGGACAAATAAACAAACAAAATGGCGAGTTTGCCTTTATACTATGTAAGTATAGGTACATAGCGAACATTAGATACTAATAATGATATATAAAGCATTGTGTTGGCAGTCAGTAGTAGATACGTCAAACATTGCCAAAACTTTTCGCACAATGGTTTCATATCGAAAATTACCATCTACATAGATCTATCTAACTAAAGACTAAACTAGTCTAAAGTTATGTCTTCTACAATCGCTCTATAGATATCCATGAATATTCTGCTCGTATCTCTTCAGCTAAATAACTTCACGAGTGTGACAACTATGTGTGACTGTCAGTTTGTGATCACAAACATAGTGAAATTTGATACACATGCTTACTAAAGATACTTATAAAGTCATAATAAGATCCACATTTCTAACCATTTCAGTTTACTTAATAGTAAAAGAAATAGAATGAAGAATCCAAGGTAGTAGTAATAGTAGGTACAAGAACATTGTTCTATGTTTACCTATTTTGAACAATAATTAAAATAACATTTAAATGATTCTTTGAACATACATTTGGTGGCGACTAGACTGTTTATACTTCAGCACATTTACTGGAATTGTTAGTTATCGATAAGGATAGTTATTTTTGCATATCCAGGCGACATCGGGACATAGTCCATTGAAATATAGCGAACAAAAGCGGGCTCTTTCATTACTTCGATAACATCAGCAATATGTAATGTACATATACCATGAGATAGTAGTTACCAGTAAATAGTTAAATAATATACTTAGCAAATGGGAATCTAAATATGCAGGCCCTCTAAAGGTGGAGGAGGGGCGGGGGGACGTTATTAGTATAATATAGACTAAATGAATAGGATGGATCGATAAACCCTGCTAGCAAGACTCCCCTATAAAATCATCGTGATTAATTCCAGTCGCCATGATTGGCTAATTGAACTGACTTCATGCTCATTCTATCAGCTTCCACTGGTGCCTGGTCAGTATAAATCGTTAACGTACATAGGCGGCCACATCATACCATTATCATCTATTAAAAAAATATATCCACTGATCGTACCTACGAATAATTTAAGCAATTGTGAAACAGGAGTAATAGTAAGTGTCTATAATAGCTTCATATGAATAATAGTAATAATTTGATATGAATTTTTATTAAAAAAAATCTTGAAATAATAATCTGTTACTGACCTACATAATTAGAAGAGACATCGTTATACAACGGTTTGCTCGCCGAAGAGGATAATTTGCGAGGCCCTGGAGGCTTTGATGTTTAGCGGCCTTGGGTAGACATGCGGCGAAGCGTGTTTCATCGACAGCACGCCGCGCCCTCGTCAGCCAAGAACTTGACCTTTATTCGCCTCATATAGGTACCTTCCCCATAGCATTACTCATAAAAAATATTATAAATACGAGATCTTTTTAAGTTTGAAAACAACTATCAACTATCGCATTAACACCAATATTTTTCTCTTTGCGATCAGATGATTTAGTTATTGTTTTAAGTTTTTCATAACTATTTGACATAAAATAAAACAATAAATTCCACAAACTTAATATTCATCACACAACATTTTTTACATTCTTAAATATTGAAACTAGAATCGTCATGTTGTAAAATTGACATTCTACTAAAAGTTTTTCGGAAGACTACAGCATGGGGGTTTGAATTGTAAAATCTATGTAAAATTTCTTTTAAAATTAAACAACTTATTAAACAAACTTTTTTAGCATTCATCTATAGCCTTAGAAAAACACGGTAGGTATATAGCTGACTCAGAGTAAATATGGATTTGTGCAACTTTCATTCAAAACATACTACCGTACTAATCATACCTATTGGAATGGGGGAAGGGGAGTGTCAGTAAGTAATTTGGGCTAATAATCCCATTGCTAGCAATGTAGATACCATGGCAGGTTGGCCTCCACGTGGTTCCCCCTGTACACATCTTGGAAATTCTTGATGAATTTACCACAATGGGCTCACTGACCTAACCTCATGCTCATGTTATCATCTTCCACTGGTGCCCCGCCAGCGTAAACCGTTAGCATAGACGGGTGCACCATCCCATTATCATCCATAAGAACCTATTAGAGTGTCAATACCCAAGCAGTCTGTGGCCCCCAAATTGATGAATCGCGTGCAGTGAACATTCATATCCTTGATTTAACTTTGTAATGGTCAATGCCATCAGATTTCCCTCAGCTTGTGGATTGCCTCGATAATGGGGTTTGCAAATCACATTGTTTGATATAAATCATAGGCGATGCATGCGATCAAAGGTTAAATAACAGGTAATGAAATATAAACATTAATATTAAATTAGATTAATAATTTGCTTGATTATTGTTACGATAGTACCTACTTTACATATAATATGAATCGATCTCATGAAAGCAATGGTAATGAATATAGAGCATGTAAAGTAATAAACCAACGTCTCTACCTCCAATAATTAAATATTAATAAAAATAAAACAATAATAAAATATATGTTGTCATAATATGAAGGTTAATTGTAATCTACTTGACGATGTCTTAAATTATTGATAACTTGCAGTGTGCCGCAACTTCGTCTGCTTTTGTTTTTATAAAATAGCACACAGTTACTTAGGCTAGGCCAGGAGGCCTAGCCTAAGTAACTGTGTAAGTAAATGTTGTAAGTAAATGCTCAGGCCAGGCTAAGAGTAAAGTAAGTATACCAGAGGTTACTGGATGAGCTAGACGCATCCTCGTCATACAATCTATCTTCACGCCATATTCCACTAAGAATAGTTCAGCCATTCAGTCCTGAAAAAAATAAGACAGACATACTTTGGCATCTGTAATATTACGAGTAGTTTTTATTGACTATATCTAAAGTACAATATTTATATTTTTGGGTCTATTAACGAGATCTGAAATTACTAATTCTAAGTTATCGTATACCCCTTGTATACTATAACTTGGAACTAGTAATTTCAGATTTCGTAGCTACACATACAGCATAACAGCAATCTACATTAATTGTAAATTGATATAAAACTAATTCAGTATTGGCGGCAATATCTGGAAACAAGAAACTAGAAAAGAAAGTTCTCAATTCTTTTTAAAGACGGTAGATAATACGGGGCGGATTGTAATTCCGTAGGTGACCTTCAGGGATCGCCATGAGTTCCACCAATTGCCCGGTGACCTCGCATCGATCGGGTGCAGTGGGGTGCGCTGCCAGTGTCGCGATGAGCAATTTTCAACCGACGTCAAAGAAGAGGTTTACATCATAAAGAAACCATGCATTCTGAAATAACAAATGCGACATTACGATTGCCTGTTTGTTACATTTTCGGTACTAAAACGGTTGAATAGATCTTAATTTTTAAAGTAACGATTAAAACACGACAGAAGGATAGTTAACTTATTACAAAAAAGCAGGAAGATTATGTACTAACATAATCTCAGGACAATTCATACAGCGCCAACTAGTCCGAAGATACCTAAACCCAGCTAGAGCTTGAGTTATGGATACTAGACAACTGATACAAAATGTACCCGCGGCCGTCGTACGCAAGATAGAACATAGTGAACTTGATTGCAAATTTCGATATAATCCCAAATTTTAACCACAATGCGCACTGCGCAGCAACTTTTAAACTAAGTAGTTTAGTAAATAATTAAACTTTACCCCTTTTGGAGTACTTCCAATTATCATAGGATTTGTGATTGCTTGCAAATAAATAGTTACTTGTCCTCCACCTGAAAATTTTGAAACATTTCAAGGGTTGTTTGTAAAACTATTTTTTATTATTTTTATAGATGATGCAACATGCACATCCATCTGCGCTAACTAATATACTATATATGCTCAGTCTGAACTATTTTAACTGCCAAGCAACTAGCTTTGTAAGATATTTTTTTAAGAAGCGGGAGAACGAGAGTGGAAAATCGTAGTAAAAGTATATGTATGTAATACAGATAACAGGCATTACATCTTAGTCCTAAGAATAGCTAAGCATTAGTGGTATCACGGGCATAACATGAGGACATGGTATGTTGTTATTTAGTGTTGTCTATTTATGTAGGTAACGGTTGCCACTTACCATCAAGGGGGGCGTTGATTTATTTGCAATTCCAATTACCTAAAAAGATGTTTAATCTTATGTAAATAATGGTCATAGAACTAAATGTAATTTATTAATACAAACAGAGCCTTAATAATAGCTTATAAAACATAATTATATAACGCAGTATAATATATATTAATTACAAATATAGTTCTTCTATCTGCAATAAAAGTTTCCCCTGTAGGCCACTTTGGGGGTTTCAAGAGGAGCACGAAGCCTCAGATTGGCAATTACGTTGGTTGAGTCTTATCGGGTGAGGAATTTTAGTGCGGCCTTGCATCTAACTATATATTATATATATGGCTATACAAGATGTTTATATTCAGTATGCTCCTACTTTGACTAATTAGATCGGTACTACTATTGTTCAACGGTTTTAATATATCTGTTCTGTAAATACGAGTATTTGGTGAGTTATATATCGTAATCTAAATTATCAATAAGGTAACGATGTAAATTTTTAAGAAATATGTTATATGTAATAAATGAATTTGATAGTAAAATAAATAAATGTACCTTCTCGACGGTTATTCAAGATAGGCTATAGTCAGAGACATTGTTAATACATGTAGGTACACACAATACAATGTAGGGAGTGAGCGCACGGATTCGTTTAGGAGATGTTATTGTCACAGAAGAGTCAGTCACATATGTAATTAGATAACAAAGGTTTAGTTAATCGCCCAGATTTGTACATACGATATTTGCTCTGAGTCGGAGTAGAAAACCGCTCAACTTGGTGGGTGTGTTTTTTCTGCGGTAGTAGATATTTAATAGAATTTTACATTCGTACAAATCAATAAAAGTATCGTTTGCATATGTCGTATTCTTGAATCTAATCTGTGAGAAATGAAAAAATTAGGAAGTACTAATTAATATTTACGAACCTTAATTAATTGAATTTCTGTTGGCTCTCTGATGTATTCTTATAATGGAAGTTACCGAAAGTTACAGAAATAATACGTCCTGAATAATCTATACATATAAATAAAATTGAAGTGTCTGTTTGTAATATTGAAATAACCGTTTTTTACTACATGCATATGAATATAAATATGGTACAATTTTTGTCTGTCTGTCTGTCTGTCTGTCTGTTCCTGCTAATCTATGAAATGGCTGGACTGATTGTGACGGTACTGTTTTTGGCAGGTAGCTGATGTAATAAGGAGTAACTTTAAATTCCACGTTGACGGAATCGCGGAAACAGCTTGTAAAACATAAATATGATCTTCATAATTAGGAATCTGGTGTAAAGTACACAGTAGTGAATTTTATTATTATTGTAGTGTATTTTATACTAGTTTAAGAAGAAGTTGTTGATAAAAAGAATTCGTCATGTATTATAATATTTCCGTATGGAAAATTATAAACACCATCTTATGATATTAACGCTTATTACATTATGATTTTGTTTATATTTGACGAGGAATATTAAACAGTATTTATAACAATATTCACTTTATGACGGCATTTTTCCTCGTTAGCCTGATGACAAGCAAGGTGCTTATTCTCAGGATTATATACAAACTTGCCATTTTCATTGGCTCCAGTAACATTTAATGAATTATTGACACACTTCAGCTGGTTAAGACAAGGGATAAATGGCCATTGTTTGGATTTCTGGAAGTACAGCATTATTCTTGAAGGTGGTAAATTGATACAGCAACAGCCGTGGATTACTACATATTGTTTTTGTGCATTTGTGTGACATACATTATGTGTATGTCGCGCATGTACATAAAGTATATTTAAGACTTCACATTTTCAATTGACTCCAGAAAGTTGGATGTTAATTTGATCGTAAGGTCTTATTATCCAAATCTACTAATCTAGCTGCCCCACGCAACTTCGTCTGCGTCACCTTTTCTCCGTTTTTGTAACATTATTTTAACTCCCTTTGGACGTAGCATGCCTATGAAACTTTACCTAAACAGGTAAAGCTAATATTATAAACATAATATTAGTTTAAATATGGAAGTGTGGCAGTCGGCTTGTTACCTTTTCACGGCATAATGGATCTTAAAAAAATTAATAGATAGAGATGAAGATAAATTCCATCACAAGGACTATATCATGGCTGTATTTTGTAACAAAAAGAACAAAAAGCCGCTGATAGTAGGTATTAGTAGAAATAAATTATTCTTTTCCTACTTATCTATTAAAAATACACGAATATATTTTATGATATAACTATGAGGTAGTTTGTTTTTATTTTTACCAAATAAGCTTTCATTTAATGCATGTTGACGATAAAGGCTTACATTCCCGTGAGACACTTGAAAAGTGTTATGTCGCATCAAAGTTCTGCCAATTTTTCAACCGACGTTAAATAGAAACACAACTTTACTACTATTACTGCCTTACAAACAAGATCTACCTGATGGTAAATGGTAACTGTCGCGTACATAAACAAATAGTACTACACACATCAAGTCACATTCCTCTTATCCTATAATTTTACTCCAACCGAAATACAGATTACAAAGTAAGCTACTCGCAAGCTGAAAAAAGTAGCCATACAACTTTTTACTAAGTTTACATGGGTGAATTTAAATCCAAGATGAGCCATAATATAATGACTAAATAAATCCTTTAGAAGAGTACAAGTATTCTTTTACACTTATAAATCTTTTTTAGTTATTGTGTTAGCATTATACACAGTATACTCTTGTTTTGGTTTCATATTAATTTTATAAGGATTGACGTCACAATTGATTCTTTAGAACAAAATAAAAAAATCACTGTTTTTATTTTGTAATTGGTAACTGTGAGCTCACCTAAGTATATATTACCAGGCGTATGATTGATTGACAGTATCGCTAAAAATATCATTCTCGATTACCTTTATTTCAGAATGTAGGTACCAAATTGATTCTTAATAGCCATGTTATACTTAAATATAAATATACCTAAGTAAGTATTATAAATGATTATCCAAAGTACGTTTAAAATTAAATTTATAAAAAATTTAAAGAAACCATTAAAAAACAATTGAAATGGAATCGAAAATGGAATAATATATTTTGGCAGTTTCGGCCAAGGTTTTGTTCATTTTAAATGGTTGGTAATATAAATATCGATTGTTTTTTATTTGTACCTTGAACCAATTTCAGACTTGTTTTTCGAATGTTTCTCATTTAGTAAAACTGGTAGGTAGACTGAAATAGGGAAGGCGAACAAATGTTTTTAATAACTTTATTACCATAACTTTTGGGTAGCTGCTTAATACTGAAAAGTTGACCAAATGAAGATACGACAACGAAGTAGCATGTAACTTTTGTGGAGGCATCACAAGCAATGACTGCCGATGATACATAAAAATAGTGTAATAAGAGAAAAATATTATAGTAATAGTGTAAACATACATTGCATGAATTTTCAAACAAAAAATTATGATAGGTTTTTAAATACAGGTAGTGCAAAGCTCCAATAGATAACAGTTTGACTCCATTTTTGTTCATACATATTCAATACCTACGTAGAACCACAGATAAGATAATATTACGAAGAACACAAAATGTAATAACAACCTTTACTTATTATTCTAGAATCTAGAATTTTATGCGTTGAATGGCTAATATGACTGATATGTTCACGTTCGTAATTTCTAAGTTTAGAACAGGTTGAAGTTTCTACCTTATATCTTAACTTATATTACAGTACAGTACATGACGTTACCCATATCCATCTCTACTTATGTATAAACTAAGTCAACAATTATAAAGTAGTGATTCCTTGATTAGTTTCAACAATAAGAAAAGATTTTTCAGAAACTATTAATAGGAGTGGAGATAGGAACTAACAATGAATTAGAGCGGGTAAAATCACGGGAACCGAATGAATGAATGTTGGATTGACATAATTTAATGGTTTACCTGACTTGTTTGTTTAATTTAAATTATAAAAAGCTAGTATATTTTTATTTTATAAATTTATACTCATACGTATGTTGCATACTTAATCATGTGCAAGAGGGTCAGTTGAATAGGTCACTTATATCCTAAATTAACCACTCAATGAACTGTAAAGGCAGTGTTGAAAAATTTGAGCGAGTCGGGCTACATATGTATATTACATATGTATAGTATATCGATTATAGACTATGGTGTTTCGTAATTTGCTTTGTAATTTTAATATTAAATCTAATTCACAATAATTTATTCCCAAAATTAATTTTATTTTGATATTGTTTAATTGCTATTTCTGTTCTTGTAGTCCTCTCGATTTCACTAATCCTTTATAAAATAATAACTAGAAATTTGTCTTTCGTCATGAATGTAGAAATGTAAATAATTGATAATAATTTATTCCAAAAATGACTACTGCTATCGATTCAAAATTTCGAAATACATCTTTACAAATTTACAATTTCTTTTACAATTTTAGTTTGAAAAACAGACTAATAATTTTAAAGTAGGTATCTACTAACTACTCAAATGAGTGTCACAGGTAATTCAAGTGACTTATTTGTACAGACTTTCTTCTACTAGCTATTGAAAATAATAAGAACATTATTATCTATTATTAATATATTTCTTAGTGTCGTTATTAAAATTTTGAGTTGTACAATACAAGTTTATGATGTGTTCTCTATATAAGTCTATACATATGTATATTATGTGTATTGTAAACATAATAGAACACATATTTAAATGATGATATAAGAATAATAAAATAAACTTGTTCAAAATATGTGTATGGACCCTCGTTGTGTGAACAGACCTGTATTTACCGGTTTTTTTATTGTTATGTTGAAGCTTTACGGCCTAAATAAATAGATTGTTATTATGAAATAAACAGAATATTTAATTAAATTTCTGAAAGAACACGGTGAAACAAATTACCTTTAAGAATTTAGATTTTCCTACATCTATTTATTATTATTAAGTAAGATATAATGATATAAGCAAAAGAGAAAAATGACTTTTGTTATATAAAACGTGTCGCGCTTGAGGGGACGGCAAAAGGTCAGATAAATATTAATGCCGTTGTTTGCTCGCCAAATGTATTCAGGAGATTGTTCATTTGTGTAAAACCATAAAAATATTAGGAAATGTTTTTCATTTATGGCATAATTTTGTGCTTATAACGTTTTCATATAGGTACTTGGGTTCTTGTATACAGTTTTATAGAATTATAAACTTACAAATTACTATGAAATAGAAAATTTGTATTGATAATTTATATATACTATATTATTGATAGGATTAATGAGTTTAATATGACCGGTACTTAAAAATTTGTACAATTTGTGATAATATAACAGATTGCCATTAAAAATATTTTTATTTAGTTATTAACATTATAATTAGGCAGGTGTATAGCACATGCATCTGTTGAATATCTACAATTAAACATGATGGTGCCTTCCACTGAATACTGTGCACCCGTGTGTTCAACTTTAAATAAATTAGTTAGATGCTTTTAATGATTATTATTCTGTATAGTGTAAATCGTCGCTATGATGCCCTGTATCTTATTTGTAATGTTCATAAGTAGTTGGTATCAATGTTTGTATCTTTTAACCACTTATCATTTTGGTTAGAAGGGTGTTTTGGTGAAAGACATCTGAATAACCAGAATTTCCAGTTCTTTTACAATCGACATATTTATAAAAAGGGGTGTTCTCGATTGTCTATGTTGTCTAAGGGGTCTATGTGTGTAGTGTGAGAGGAGAAATAGCGAGCATTGATAGCTCCTGATTAGACAATTTTAAATTAATAATTTTATTGTAATAAATTAGCTATGCTCGCAGTTTTACCCGCCTGTATTTTATAGCGTGTGTGTTATTCTGATGTATAAGGTATATTATTGTAGTTTCTTCAAAATTCGTTCAGTAGTTATTGCCTGAAAGGGTAACCATCAGTAATGCATCCATCCATAATATTAGTAAGATATACACACCATATAAATATTTTACTTACCTTTTATATATCTATACAAAATGAATTCGGATTGTAGTACAATCCCGATAATTCTCATTGTACCTAATTATGGTAATTTATTTATGGGTAAACATAATAATTTTAACGTGATTGCTACAATTTTTTTGGAACAACTGTGAAAGAACGTTATTACTATAATGAGTATACAGAAATACATTAACTCAATGTCAAATAAACATTGTTTATCAAGAAACGTTTTGTTTTTACTACAGATAGAGTATATTACAGGTACCGTACTGCAGGTAAATAGGATTATTGAAATCGATGAAAATCTTAATAAAATAAGAGTATCAAGTTAATAATTATAATAGTGATATTTAATTCAGTATCTATATTAAAATATAGATACAACTATTAGCGAACATTTATGTAATTACGATCTTGTTTGCCGTAAATAGAAATATTTAGAATAAAATATTTTTTTAAAACTGTCTTTATTTATATAATAACTTGAATTTGTATTCCTGTCGATCGAACATCTTCAAAATCTATTTGGAATTGGCATAAATAGTTCCAACTTCAAACAACCCAACAACAAAAAAATAATGTTGAGTTAGAAGTTAGTAAAAAACTCGAAGTGATCTTGTATTAAACTAAAGTTTTCAAAACTCGATTATATTGGTTTGGTATAGAGATACATTCTTATTACTTATATATAGTAGCAGTACAGTATTACCACAGATACTACGCAGCAGCACGTGATGTAGGAGTACGGTGTAGTTGCCGGTGGCGCAGTGCTTCCGGACAGGTCGATAACGTTGCTTCCTGAACTGCCGTCTGTCTGTTGAAGTGAGCCGAGCCAAACTGGTAGATACACTATCTTATATCTATATAGAATACTTTACAATACCTATATATTGTATGCCATGCGGAAAAAATATGACATAGTATTTGAAGGCGATTTTATTGACATTATAATTATATTATAATATCATTATCATCATTACATAGTAGAAAACAAAGTCGCTGTCGCTGTCTGTCCCTATGTATGCTTAAATGTTTAAAATTACGTAACGGATTTGGAGCTGTTTTTTTAACAGATAGAGTGATTCTAGTCCTCTAGAATGAAGAGAAAGGTATAATACATGCACACCCAGGTCAAGCCGGGGCGAGTAGCTAGTCATTTATAATGTAATATTAAAAAATGTTTTTTTTCCGGACTATTTTATTATTAAAACATTTTTTAGGATTACCTGTTGTTAAAAAACTTTTAGACTTTTGTTTTTTTACAACTAACCAAAACTTCGCCATATTTCTTTAATCCATAATCGCCTTTCCCGGGATAACAAAACAACTTTGTAAATAACGCAGTTACGTTTATGTGTTATATATATATATAGAGCTTTTTGCAGTATGTTTTCATTGTAATATGTTTATATACTAAATTGTACTTAGTACAGTGTCCAGACAGGTGAAGATATCGTCCGACGCTTATCCACGATTGTCCCATCCGTCATACTTATGAACAGGTGTTGCTTGTAGGAGCTGGTCTGCTGTAGTCACTTGACTGATTTGTTGTTGCATGTTAAATATCTTGACCTTATGAGTTTGTTTACATAACAAAACATTAAACTGTAAAATTATAGTTAATTGTTGCATTTCAATTTTTGCCAATGTCTCGCTGCTGTAGCTGTTGCGGAAATAGCTCTAACTTAAAATTATATAACAAAAATGAAATTATTAAAATGTATATAATATCATTTTATAACATATTATATTTTTTGTATGCTTGCTATTAATAATTATTTCGTACATAAGAACTGATTGATCTTTCGAGATCAAATAAGGAAACAATAATTTACCTGTACGTGTAATAGAATTAGCATTCTTGTAGGGGAGGCGTCAATGTCGCTGGATAATCGGTCATGCTGCCAGCATCCACTACTACCCGCCTTCTTGGTCACGTGAACTTATTCAACGCACCCCGAAGGTTAATCAATCTTCTGCTCGTAAAATAATATTGTAGTGTTTTTGTGTAAGAACGAAAATCAAGCTGAAATCGTTATTTGTGAGGTCTCACCACTCCGAAATTATAATGAGCGAATGTTTGTTAGTTTCGAGCAGCGATTGTTTCCATCATAATGATGGTAATCAGCATTCAGTTGTGGTAGCGCCATTGGACGGTTATAGCGGCTACAGTATAGCATCACTGTCGAGGTTAGGCTCACCGATATTTATGGATCAATTTGCTATTGTCAATGTTTGTTTTCCATTAACACAAGGAAAGTGTTTGCGAACAAGTGTTTGTTCACTAACATAAGACAATGCGATGACTGCTCGCCATGTTCAATATTCACAGGTGTGATATACATACTTACTGTTGTGGACTCTATGGTATGTTGTTGGGCATATTGAAAGGAAGGTTTATTTTTCTATAAATATATATATTTAAATAATCTAATGTTTTTTGTATCCCAGAAAATACAATAATATTAATTTAATTCTATTGTATCGATTTGCTATTTTAATTTGAGTATATGCAATAGTTTCAGAAAATGAAGAACCTGAAAAATTAATACTTAGGTAATATATTGTATACCAATAATACAATACTTTCTTTTTTGGCCAGAGACCTGATGCTTATTCTGCAACTAACTAACAAGAAAGGAAATATTATGGATGTGAATGGATTTTTATTTTGCAATTACTTGGAATTTGTGATCATGATTTTAAAGTTGTTCTAAGATTTCGTTATTATAGGAATAACGAAATCCTATATCACAAGCAGATTATATATTTTTATTGGAAAATATACATTGCTTTTCTTTGTGGTAAGCAACATATCATGGAGTTTACATCAACTTGTTTCCCGATATCGGTTCGGTTTAAAATAAATTGCTTTCAATTTTGAACACGACTCAGAATAAACAAGATTACGTCGGGGAGTGTTCATTTTCAGTACGTGAAGCAGGATGGTAAATTATCGACGCCGGCTACTAGCTAATCTAATTTTTTGATACCGCCGCTTTCGTCTCACTCAAGTTGCCATTGACAAGATGTGCTTCATAAGTTTCAGAGCATCGCTGCCGCGGTTATTTGAAAATATTTTACATAGCACAACTATTACAGATAGTATGGCATTAGGCAGTACTCGTGTTAATGTGGTTATTAATCATATTAACACGAGAGTATTGATATATTAATCACTTATTAATATATCAATACTAACAATATCTGATACAAATAGGTGCCGTGTAAGTACAGAGTATAAAAGTAACATTTTTCAATATATTGACTGTAAAATAAATATTTAAAAATTGAAATTAATGTATAAAATTTCATGTTATTGTTATAAAATGTGTATTATTTACGCGTATTTGTTCCCAGCAACAAATACACATTTTATAACATTATATTTATGTTTGAGAATAGGTTTATGTAGTAGTTTCTATATTATATCTTTCATTATACTCAATACTAGTCTCTCGCGGCGGTTGCATACATAATTTTTAAATTTCTCGGCTTTTCTGTACTACTATCCTTTTGAATCGCAAATCCCTTACCTATCTATTGTTAGAACTGCATTCCTGCAAAATACGTTCCGTATTTTAAAAAATCTAAGCGTAATAATAGCGGCAGTCAGAACTCTGTTTTATATTATGTAAAATAAAATATGTAGAATTGGCGTAGAGTCGACATTAAGTATTATTAATTGAGGATTTATTTATGGGTATATTTTTTTTAAACTTACTAGACAAGCTGACTGTGTATTATTTTACCTACAAAAGTCAAAATAATGTTTTTTAGTTGTAGTATGACTATTTATATACGTAGCCGTCATCGTCAATATTACAATATTTAAATACGTCTCACAGCTGTATTTAGCACAGAAATTGAAACGAAGGTCTGGACTTTATCCAAGATTCCAGACACAACCTGCATGACGGGGACAGTTTTTATTTTTACCAATTTATAATCAACCTACTGTTTTCCGCGACTTTGTCTGAATTTTTTTGAGACAAATTATGACCTATTTATGTTCTCTTTACACAACTTATCTTCACGCCTTTATTAAGATCCGCTTATCCTTTTAGGTGTGAAAAGGTAATAAACAGATGCACTTTCGCGTTTATTATTTGAATGGAATATTGTGTTTTTTAGTTAAAGAATCTTGCACAGTTTTGTCCGCATTTAATTGCAGCGATATCGTTATGCATTTGTGATTTATATTGAAACATATGAGTCAATATCAAGTCCGTAGGGTCTATCGATGCGGATTTTAGAATGAATTACTAGTTAGTAGAATTGACGATATCATCACCCAAAAAAAATTACTGGTTGAAAAACACTGTTATTGAATTTTTTAATTTGTATATATATTATAGGTACCAGGATCAATTATTTTATTTTAAAGTTATTTTTATATATATTTTATGAAATATTGATGTAATAATAATTTGTTTCAAATATTTACAAATTATTAATGAAGACTAATTTTAGCATTTATAACTACAAGAAGAATATCATTGGTTATCCACCAATTGGTTATCTAACAATGATTTTGGCGATTATTATTTATTGCTGTTGAAAAATGCAACTACACATGGTTCTAAGTTTGATTTTAGAGTCTTTATGTTTGAGTACGACAGCAGCGTTTACACACACAATACAAATTTATTTAAGCTTCAACTAGGTATTGAAGAGTTTGTCCCACACGAAGCCCTATCTACCTAACAATACTAAGGTAGATTTACTGTTGCACCACGTGGGGCAACGTCCGCCAGCAATGACGTCAGTGCTATCTATTTGCGTCTCAGTTTGACTGGTAACTGTCAAACAGTAGATTATCAGACTGCATGCACACTTGTTTAATGATATATTGCACAGCGTTGCACTTCAGTTTGTTTCGATTCAACATCTTTGTGAACAAGCGTGACCTGCTTTCCATCCATACGTCATTATTAATATTTTAAATTCAATATGTCTGTCTATCTATTTGACACGGGTCTATGGGAGAATGTAGTTTGGGGTTTTAGGGCGAGCCCTACCTTCGGCCTCTAGCTTGCAGGTTCTTATGGCTGGTACTTTTCCTATGACGTACAAAACTCATGTACTACAAGCTGTTACCCGTCACTACGTTCGAGTGGATAGAATTTTTTTTATTAAATTAATATTTTTTTAAATCAAAGTAGCTTTTACTCCAAAAAGTAGTTAATCAAAGTAGCTTAGAAAGTCCCGTTAAAACCGGTGCAGCGATTTCAGACATTATTAAAAGAACAAACAGACAGAAAGGCAACAAAATGTTTTGACGTCAATACAGTCTATACATTTATATGCAATTAGTGAAAGTCTGTTAGTTAGTAATTACAAACAGACACTTAAATTGTATTTATATAATATATATTTGAGGGTTTATTGTATTTCTTTATCTGTTTGTTACCTTTTCACGTCTAAATGGTTTAACACATCTTAACATAATTTAATATGAAGATAGATTGTATCACTAGGATAATTTTATGGTATCTTTTAACTCAAAAGAAATCTGACGTAATCCTGGGTAACAGATTGCAGTAAAATATAATTTAAAAGCAAGTCAGAAGATGAATTAACATGCACATTAAAATTACATAAAAGGAATACGTGTAATCAATATTTAAAGCAACAGTCGTAATGCGAATATAATATTGGTATTGGATGGGATTCATCCGATGTATAATGACGGCGCTATCTTTTATAAAATACGCTTTTATCGCGATGTGAAGGTAAAACATACAGAATATTTTTTATATATACGTTTTTCATTAAATTTTGCAGTAGAGTTGTCGCAAGCAGAATAATATATGAACCGCGTCATTTTCAATGGTTTTATATATGTAGTACAACACGCAAACAATTAGATTAACTAACTATTGTAATACTATTAATTGTTACATTCCCAAATAAAAGCAACTCCAGCTTTTGCTTGGTTATGTAACAAAACATATTTCAACAATCAGACCATCAACTTTTCTATGATATATATTTTGATATAATTATTATGACTAATGGTCATATAGTTGCACTGCATGCACTGAACTTAATTTATTATGATTATATTTGACAATTAGTAGAACTATAGTAAAATGATATTCAAGACAGACAATATTTATCTATTCTAAATTTGACCACAGAATTTAAAAAATAAGCAAAGAATACTCTTTGCTTATTTTTTAAAGTCTTACACACACACGCGTGTGTGTAAAAAAATATTACACTCACTACCGTGTACTTGGTAGTGAGTGTAATATTTTTTTTATTGCTTTAAGGTATTTTATATCCATAATAAAAAAAAATATTAGCACTCTGCACTCCTCTGTATAAACTATAAGTGTAATTTTTGTAAAAAGGGGTACAAAGTTTTTGCTTCACGTATTAATATATAGATATAATTATGTAAAAAAAACAAATTTATTTAAAGATTGCCCTACCATTTGACATTAGGAAGTCAAGTGTTTACTATACAATTTAGTGATGTCGTAATCGTTCTTTGTCATTTAAACGGCATCAATGAAAAGGACGAAGAGTCAATAAGCTCATATTGCGTATATATGGATGTATGTATATTTTATGAACAGAAATGTACTTATTTTCATGTCGGTTGCACTCAATCACTTTTTATTGGATTGTGTTTTTTAATGAATGATAATGGATTAGTGTTCTCACCTGCGCTAAGGGTATACGCTGGCGGGGCACCAGTGGACGATGACAAAAGATTGAGCCTGAGGTTAAATCAGTTAGCCTACCATAGCTAACTACCAGTTTCCATATAAACCGATAGTTTCCAGGGGGAATCGAGTCTAGGTCAAACTCACATTATGTCACGCACGAGTTATTAGTGATGGAGAGACCCATTATTACCAATATTCCAAATCAGGTCGACATCAACGCGGTTCACTCTGGTTTACTCTTGAGATAGTTTCCTCATCTTATCATACTTTAGTCTTTTAAAGAAAACCAATACACAGCTTGAATTTTATAATAATTTTGAAAATAATTACATATTTAAAGTTGGTAACAAAATAATATTCTTATATCTTCTGGAAACTAAGTACAAATTTAAGAGGTCGGTGATCATCCAATGTAGAATAGGCAAGTACGTCGAGTTTCCACTAACGTAAGCTGACACCTCCATTAGAAATTACGCTGTGGCGCGACATCTCAGATTTCCTGAAACATAGACATAGTCGTGCGTGCCAGATTGGGGATTTATCCTCAAAATTTATGGGGATGAGTGGAAATTTGGGAGGAAACATTTAAGAGTATCGGGAGGGTGGGGAAGGCGGGATGTAGAAAGAAAGAACACAAAAGTAGCAAGCTAAACAGAATTAGATCAACATAATTTGACAGATGTAAGATACATTTATATTAATGTACAATATTAGATAGTGAGGAAGTAAAAGAGAACTAATAAATATATATATATATATATATATATGTATATATAGGTACGTTCTTAAGTGGTCTTTGAGATCCACCCCTGTCGACCGTATCTGGTACAATTCAATAGATAAGATTATTTTTTAAATAAATATTTTCTTCATTTTTAAGTATTCATCGGTGTACCGTTTTTGTGGACAGCAGCTGAGGCCCTATTTTTTATATACATATCACAGAAAGACCGCTTTATGTAAACCTATAATATTTTATTAACATATTTTATTTATGCTAAATTATTTTCTGTCTGTGTAGCGCCAATTTGTGTTAGAATCTTGAAATGTATCTCATGTCATACCAGGCATTATGAAACTGTATTTGTCAAGCTTCGTGCTTCTTTTTTTATAACTTACTTCTATATTTCTGCCTTAGTAGGTATTATTTTTATCATGCTTAGTTACAGACAATAGAGACTTAACACAAAAAATATCTTTGTGTAATGATCATTCCTACTATGCATAATTTTGTAATTAATAGGTACTTTAGTTGACGTAATTTTTCTACCCTCATTGTTCATTCATTCATTCTTTGACTTTGTTGACCGGCAGCAGATATTACACGGTCATTGAGAAAAGACACGTACAAAAATCTACCCGCGCACCGCACCACACCACCGCAAACCCCCGGACGCCAGGTTACCCGACCAATAGCGCGCGTTCGCCAGTCATCGAGCGGCTGTCGTTGTAAGCGCGTTTCTGCGAGAAAATATTTTAATAACATTGTTGAAATGACATGCGCGCAGTTATTCTAAATTTGTGACTAAAAACATACAAATTAAGTGGATTTCAGTGGTCGAACAAAGTGACAGTGCTGTGTTTTTCGATAATCCTTTGTAAGCTTTTTGATCGCGTATGTTTTAAACATTGGTGCAGTGTTTATGTTCTAACCGAGGCGCCCGTTTCGTCCGGCGTGCTGGAGGGACGTCGCCCCCGAGGATTCTTAATAGAGGTGAGGCGCTAAGACTTGAACTTGATTATTTTAGCTTTTTGTTGGTTGAGAATAGGAATACACTCTGCGTCTGCGGTAGTCGTAGCTTTGAGTGTGATGATTTATAGTTTGAAGCTCGTTGCTGCGCCGGAGACGAGGTTACTATAACGTGTATAAATCCGGTTACCGGCATCGTATTCGTAATTATTGTTGCACTCTGCATTATTCATTGAGATTTGTCTTCAACATGTAATTAACTTACTGGCCAGCAATTTAATTTGTACTTTTAATTCAGACTTCAAGTTATTTAATTTAGTCTAAAATATAAAATTAAGTTGCTGTAAATTTGTCAACACTTTAACTATAACGTAGGTTTATAACTTATTATTTTAATAGTAAGTACAGAATAGGTTTTAGATTCTATCAACTTATCATTTTATTTACATATAATATATTCGCTTTTTCTTAAGTGTGTCTGTAACTATATTACTCCAGTGTCTATCTAATTAGGTATTGTGTAATTATTTTTATGATGTATTATTACTTACCTTCCTTTCCGTTCCTACCTTCGCCAAAACTGAACTTTTTTCGATGATTCTTTGTAGGTACCTAGAAATATTCCAATTTTTTCGCAAGTAACAATATAAATGAATAAACTGTTTTTTATTATGTGTAACAATATACCTACCTACTAGTCTAGACAGCTTTCTTATCATTACGCACTATCATCTAACTCACAAAATAATACCTAGGTTAGGTCAAATAGCCGGTTTACCGACTACTACGGACATTTTTATGAAAAATTACAATGTAACAAACTTATATACGGTCTTATTACAAAAAATCTGTTAAAACTCGGACGAAACGTGGTCTAAATGGTCGTGGTTTAAACCATTCCTAAAGTTAATACTTGGAATAAACCTAACATTATTACGAATCCAGATCTAACAGAGGACTACTTAGTACTACAGTTAAATCGTTCATTATGTATTCCATACAGAAATCAGTCACTCATGTCTGTCACCGTACAATTACGTTCCATTTTACCAGAAAACTGAAAAGATCAAAAATAATATTAGTTCAAAGAAAAATGTATAAACTAAAAATAAATTTATTTCTATTTATCTATGTCTTCATTATAACTATTTCATTAATATATAATATTTATTAATGTACTATTAGGCTGAAAATCAGTTTTAAATTATAAGTAGGAGTCCTATACGGAGAAAAGGAACGGCGAGATATTTTTATTGGATCGTTCGAATGATGACTATTTCAAAGTCAAATGAGTGAAAAAATAACAATTAACGTCTTTTATATGTTTTTATTGTCGTAAAATTTGCTTTAAATATTTTTAGTTAATACATTTTTAATTTAGTTAAAATATTTTTCCAAAAACTACAACTAACAATAGAATTTTTAAAATGGAGTTTGTATTTTTGCATTTAGACCACTGTTAAACTAGGGGCATCGCAGGTCTAACTTTAGACCATAGACGAATCACGATTTAGAGATAAACTTCATTTTGTAATAAGGAATACATTGGTGAATGGTTTATTACTAGTGCTAAACCAGATTTATCTTTTTGTAATAAGGCCGATAAAGATTAAAAGATTGTTTTAGTATGTTGCATGAGATTATCGGCATAAATATCACCAGGGTTCATATCCTTTTAAATATTATACAATGCATTTTAGTGATCGGAAAGCATCAGTTGTCGACCATTAATTTTATCCATAGAAAAATATTAATTTTCTGTCGTTTCATTCTGGTGATTTTGCTATGTCGTAAACCTCCCATTTGACAGATATGTATATATATGTATATATGGACCCGCTGTAATCCGGCCCCCCTTGTAGTCCGACATGCTCTATTATTTATTATTGAATATTTTTTTGACAATATACTTCATAGTGCATATACATACATACATATATAACATAGAATCTTATCACTGGATCTGTGATTTATTAGATTACAAGATACTCTTTTGTAAAAAAAAAAAATTGCTCTGTAGAGGACCCTTAGGCAGCACTCTATAATCTATAACAAATTCGATGGTCCGACACTGCCCTGCAAAACGTTTGTCCGATAACCGGGGGTCCACTGTATATATATAGAATCGTCTGTATGTACCTACACTTTTGATGCGATTTATACCTTAACTACGTGGTAAGTAGCTATGTGTTTGAATAAATATAATACCTTTTGAAATTTACCTATTTTATTAATATTTCAGGAATAACTGCATGAGATTAACTCACGATATTCAAAGAAAATCATTCATAATAAATCACCTGTGTGTGCGAAGTTACTACCGCTCTTTGCACTTAGTATTGGCTATTTTATTTATAGACAAATACAACATTAGAAAAAGATTCACACACATACAATAGTGAACAAAGAAATATTACAAGTACCCATGCAATTTATATGAACAGATTTTTTTTTCATTTAGCGGTATATTTAATTAACAATTGTGTCTTTATGTCGGAAGTAATTATCCTGTTTCTGTATTATTATTATTACATATAATAATTTCGTGAAATCGTGACAAGGAAACTTCTTCACATATTTCAAAGAATACGTTGTTAAATTTGGGTCAACATATGTGCTAAAGAAAATCGAGAAAAATACTCCAAGAGTGAATATTAATTTTGTGAATAGTTAGAACAATACGCCGCGGCGCCGCGCCGCCTTCCTTTTTTATTAGTTAATTTATTTAATAAGACTATATCTGGCGTCGTCGTGTTGATATTTTATTCATTGTAATCGTTTAGTTATTATCAATAGATGGCGCTTATTAATGTACAAGTGCTCGAAGTCTCGGGTACAACTAAGTAAATGAGAGAATGATTTGTCAAACTATGTATGTATGTATGTATGTATTATTCTTAGGTAGGTATATTATTATTAATCGTTAAGTTTACATGGAAATCTTTCTATAGTTTCTTTACCTATTCATTAATTCTGTAGACCGACATTTTAACTATAAGATATACTAAGATTGTTCACTATTATGTAAATATATTTATGGCACATTAGGAAAACTACCGAATTACAAGACTTTTATTTATAATTAAACGTACAGTTAATTAATTTATAGCCTATTTTCTACATATTTTCACTTACTACAACTATGGTCTGTTAATATGAAAGATTCCATATTGTAAAAATCTTAATAAATTAAATATACTTCTCGTAATGGCGTTCAATTAAGTAGTAAACATCACAATACATCATTACCGGTCGTAGTGAATTACTTATCGCTGTTTCTGAAATAAAATGTTGTTTATTTTATATTTCAATGAATTGTTTAAGTATTTTGTAATTGTATGTATGTTATACAATATGTCTCGAAAATCGATCGCTTAGTAGTCGATTTACTAAGTTATTTATGCACTTACCAATAATTTATAGATTTAAATATATCTCTATGGGTCAAATAAATCGATAAATTGTTGCAGTTGTTAAATATTCTGTACATTTTTTAAAAATGTACAGAATATTTATAAACGAACTGTTTTGGCAGAGTATGTTTTAGTTTAAAAAATACTCCGACAAAACGGTTCGTTACATAAAACTTGGAAACAAAAATCTATCTAAGCTCCAGAAGCATTTTGAATAGCAAGTTATCATATATATATATTCCAACAGAATTCGGAAATGGCTTAGGTACTTATACATTTTAGAGATAATGAACTGTTATAGGACTTTCTTAGTCTAGGAGGCAGAGCAGTGGTCTTCAGCAGGTGCTGATAGAAAGCTGAAATGAAGATTAACGATTTTCCTTTTCGTACTAGTTGTGCGATTTGCGAGATATTACTCAATCGAGAGAGAAATTCAAAATACTGAATGTTTTCTCTGCGTAGTTTTCTACGTTACGTTATGTACACCTATAACACTAACTTTAAACATCCTTGCGTAGTACATAATACCTATATATATATTTTTTTTTGATGACTTAAGGATCATGAGATAAAATGTTCTTTACGAACACGATTTTTTATTTTATTATACTAAGAAGTAAACACTGCGTCGAGACATTAGTGAACGCATATCACAGTATATAAATTATTTAAAACTACCTACTTGAAAAATTATTGTATTATACGTCTTTTTGCAAATTTATACTAATATTATATTGTATTATAAGAATATTGTTACTAACATGTTTTCTGAAATGAAAAAAAAATTTTTATTAAATTTGTTTAGCCCAGTTTGTAATATTTTGAAGTGTAGGTTAGGAGTTAGATTTAACGTCACGTTGCATTGCGAGTGGCCGGGCCGGGCTGGGCCGGGGCAGGTTCTGGGATCGTAACCCAGTTTCGCGGGTCACACTCATGCTGTCGGCGCTAGCGAGGCGAGTTAACCCGGCGGATTGTTCATTCGTTCGGCCACTTCGCTCAAAATGGCTCAGTACTAATATGTATGAGAGGTTGCAATCGCTAAATAATGAAATAGCCATTAATTCAAGTATAAATAGCGCCCACAATAAATAAATAATGAGATATTTGAAACAAAGGTTGTGTCACTAATTGTTATTTTAACGAATGATGTTAGGTTGGTGCTTGAATTAGCAATAATGGTATGTGCTGACAGATAATATACTTAATGGGGATGAATTTAGGTCGCTTAGGCCTTAGAGGCAAATTAACTAGAAATTAATCACAAACATTTTTAGGGATGACGGCGCGAAGGTCAACAGTTGACATTGCCAGCAATGGTCCCTGTGCTAACAAGGTCATTTCCCATTTTAAAAGTCGATTAGACATCGATTTACAAGTTAAATATGTACATTATCTTTAGGATTGAAGTCACTAATAAAACGGCAGGCTTAACGTTTGCACAGTCACGACATCAGATAAAGCTGTATTTTAAACAATACGATCTAGTTATTTGTTATGCAAACAGTTGAAATCAAGATGATTCATTACGAAACTGAATGTCGCTCTGTCGTTTCCCTGTTTAGTGCTAACATTTGTTTTGTAAATATTAAACGGAAGTAAAACCAGGAAAACCGTAAACATACGATCTAAAAGTAGGTTAAGCAAGCTAGTTAGCTATGAGCTTATAATTGAATCTCTACGGATCTTACACCTAGGTAATGCAGGTAGATTAATCTTAGTTGCTGTATTCTCTAGATAAGTAATCTACTCTATTCTATATCTTACTATGATCCTGAAACAGCTATTACACAGATTTTCTTAGTAATTACACTAATAGAGCTCACAGCTATTCTTCTAGAATTTGATAACCGTAGATTATTATAGTCTAATGAGAACTATCATAAAGACAAATAGTACAGAACAAAAGCTTGAAGAAATCATAAGTTAGGAAGGACATATGCAATATTTGCGAGTTTTAAACTATAAGAACAACTGGAAGAACAATTCTATTGTAGCAGAATGCATCGAGTATTACAATAATGCTCTTATGATATATCCAGAATACTCCTAAAGTGGTACAACGCTTTCCTTTGTTAAATTTATATCCATCATCCTTTATCAGTTATCATTTATATGATAAACCACACCAATCATGGAGATCATAAAATTGACCTGCATATGGTACTACTCAGTGCTACATCTGAGGACTACCATGTTTGCTGTTTCTGCCACGTCATGTTGCTCTCGTATTTCACAAGATCAATACATTCTCTGATTGGTGTTACTTCTGTTTACATAGTCGTCGGTGCTTTTGTTACAAAAATATGTAAATATTGGCCTAGACACAAATTACGAGATACACATGTATAACGTGCATGACAGTGGTATCAGGGGTGCTACGTGATAACGTGATGTAGCGTTGTTAGTGTATAAAGTCGACGGATACCGTATACCATCTTGAAGACCGTCATTCGTTTGCTATTACAATTACGTAAAATAAGACTAACCCAGATAAAGCACATATATGCAGATTACTTCAAAATCTAAACAAAACTTGACTACACCCGCTTAGGTCATGATATCGGTTAGTCATCTACCAGTTCCATCACTGCAACGTGTAGGTACACTACTTATATACATTTATATAAATATACGATCAATTCTTTATACTGTATATGCGAAAGTATTTCTATCTGTCTGTGACAGAATATTAATTTGATGTGGGATTATTGTATCAGGAGGATGGTCATAGTACTATCTTTTAGCCTCAAAGGCAGACAAAGTCGCTAGTAACAGCTAGAGTATGTATACATACATATATATGTATGTACTGCAATCATGGACTGACTATATTTGCTTCCTATAAGTGCTCCCTCGTGCAAGACATTTTCTGTTATTTATCTATCTAACACCATGGTGCGGATATATTGATTATATTATTCATTAATGAGCCGACCACATTCGATGTGCAAAGGCAGCGAATCACATGCACCTGTATTTTCGTAAAGGTAATATACACTGCATAGCACACATTTTTAATGTAAGTGGAAGTGTTCAGCAGCTAATAGAATGTGGAAACCATAATGTTATGGGTAGTAACAAAATGGACATCACAAAATCCATTGTAACACCAGTGGTTGTCAAGCGTTTCTGAGGACTAAGGTTTGTCTTAATACTCTGTAATTTCAGCTAAACATTCGTCTATATAGTCGTTAATCTCAAATTAACTCTCTCAAATAACATTTTGGCAAATGGTTTGTTGGCTTCCTCTTAATACATCGCGTGTCGTAGGCTTATACACATTGTAAGAAATTCAGTATGTCGCCTACAAATACATATTGAGTTAGTATAGTAAAATTATTTAAAAAAGAAATCAATAAGATGGTATAAATAGAAAACTATGCACTTATTTACGCCTTTAGAATTATAAAAATCATTTATAAAGTTAGTTAATTCATTACCTATATTTGTATTTATATTACATATAAAAATACTTATTCTGGTTTAGTGCCTTACCCTTTTTTACATGAAATCGTAACAAGGCCAACATGTGCATGAAATATTTTTCCATTATAATTAATGCGATGCTGAACCCAAAACAATACATCCTTGAAAGCTCGTCGTTTAGCAAAGAAAAACATTATTCAACAATGTTGGTAAGTGTACAAACTCATGTTATGTCCAAGACGACCTCTGGAACTTGATCGCCTTGAAACCTTGTGTGAATAACAATTTGAAAGACGAATAAGTACAAATTTTGAGTGTTTCCTTATTTCCTGTCCATGTGTTTGATGTCCGTTACTAAGGTTTGATGGACCAATTGCAACGACAATAAAATATTCTTTAGTAACCATGGAATATTTGTCGAGTATCCAGTACGACGATTATAACTGAGACAATTCTAAATGGTACCCGAATATTTCACCAACAAGATGTACCCATTTTGAAATTTCAAAGAAAAGTGTGATACATTAAATTGGTGCACCAACAAATGAGTATAAGAGTGTACCCAGCTTTCGGTCGCCATTTTAATTTAATTATTTGACGATTTTATATTTTATCTAATCGAGTATTGGTCAAGTCATTAAAACTAAATTTAATAGTCGGTATTTATTAAAATATGTAGAGTTAGTTTCTAGATGTGCAATTGTGCATATACATAAATTTATGAAAATATAACTAACAAATTTAAACTAAAAAAAATAATTTGAATAAAAATATGTAAAAAATCTAATAAGGTAAACGCCTTTACATCAAAAAAGTAACTTTTGATTAAATTTGTATATTAATCTTTCTATGTGTATAACACTGTTATGTGTGTCCTCTGAAGCTATTGTATTCTGGCAATCCTACATCGGTTTTTGGAAAGGTGTAGGTCAATGTAGTCATCAATTTTCATACACTCACAAACGTAATTTATTGTCAATGTTCCGGTCTAACGTATTTTGTACTCTATTTTATTGTCTGTTTGAAGATAAGTAAGACTAGAGAACACTGTCACAAATAGGAAATATTTAATGGTAATATGCGTTATCTTTTTCTTATATTTTAGTACAGACTTCGTAGATACCACATCCCAAAAGATAATTCAGTAAATTAATATTATATTGATTACGTTACTTACTTTACACAATACATTTTATTGTATATTTTAGTTTAATGTTTTTGTATTCACAAAAATCTATATATATTATTACACTTTCCAAGTAATAACATATCATACATATGTTATTACTTAGAAAAAAAATTACTATAACTAAGATATATCAAATAGAATGTATAATACATGCGAGTTCGCAAACATTGTTTAAATATTAATTTTCTCTAATATTGTGATTAATCTCGACCAAGTTAAGAAGTCTGCCATAACAATTTTATAACTTTCTTCTGAAATGAGGCACATGTTGGATCGTACAATATAATCGTATTAACTATTAAGGTATCTATATATATATATTTCTAGGTTGAAATAATGATGTAAAAATAAATATACTTTATCAAAGTAATTTATTTTTACATATAATAATATCGTAAAATCGAGGCGAAACTGTTTTTGCTTTAAGGTTTAACGTAATAATTGCTGGAGGATTTAGGATATATTAAATTTCTACAGAAGATGTTGTTAAATATCAATCAAATATGTTAAATATCAGGGTCAATGTTTAGTTTAAATAGAACTAATAAAATCACCGCCTAAACCTATGAGATAATAAATTTTGTGAATATTTTCAGTAATCCATCTGCGGTTTTAATTACTTATTAAATTATTAAACATTATATAACAATAATAGCTATCACAAAGACGCGGGCATAACTAGTCTATAATAAAACTGTTTAATCATACTTTATTTTTAGGTAGAATGTAGAATGTTGATTTCCCCTACGAATATATTTTGTTAAAAAAACCGACTGACATCGAGATAAAACACACTGTAAACAAAAATTGAAAGAGAAAGAATGATGATTCGTTCGGTAGGTGTATAGACACCTTAACCAACTAAACTATAATTATATAGCGGGCAGCGTGGGGAGTGAAGAGCGGTTATAGTTTCATCGGAATACGGGGCGGCAATTATTGCGATTTAATAAACTAACATTTTTCTGGTAAAATCTTGAAAAGCATTTATTTTATTAGGTGACAAATAATACATTTATAATAAAGCACCATTTCTTGAATTTTACAATTTTTTTACCAGTAAGAGGAATTTATTATAATTATTATTCTAATAGGAGGCCACCCCCTCCTATTATAACTTCCATTGGTTTTAATATGAAAAGAAAATGTAAATTGTTCAATAAATGCATTATAGAAATTAGCTTTAATATCTTAAAATATTGTATGTGTTTATATAAACTAAAGGCTTAATCCTTTCATTAAAATTCATGGTAATGACGTTAACGATGAGTATTCATTGGTTATTATATCATAGAGGATTATATACACAGAGTGAAAGTTTTCAGCCCGTGCTTATTCTGAGAAGATGCGGTTGCATTTATCCATCCTCAGGAATGGCAACGTATGAGACACATTACACATGGATGACCTATTATAATCTGTGAAACAGTTATCGGCGATATAGGCGAGATTTATCACTAACTAATCTGTAGGCCATCAGCAATTTTTTGCCAAACCAGTTATATTAAAAAAGAAAAAACACTAATACCAGCGCCTAGTTTGAGCCAGTGCTCAAGCGTATACAGTGTGTCTCTATATATTCTATACTGTGTACATGTCTGATTCATCGATCAGACCATTGATGTGAGTATTGACATTCTTGTCTCTACTTTTCATTATAATCATAACAAAAAACCAGTGTGGTAGCGAAGAGTGAATCGAATATGACTTGTGATGTACCTATTATGATGTAATATTTGTTTTAGGTAACATTAACATAATGTCATAAATTTGCAGTATATTTCTTAAATGTTTCCGATATTGTTTGCATACAAAGAAATTTGAGTTCGGTTTTTTTATGTTCTTGATATGGCATAGAATTCCAATTAAATAAAAAAAATATTAAAACTGTCTCTCTGATGGTAAGTGGGAACTGTCGCATATATGATGAACAGCACAAGTGATACCACTCATGTGTGTCCATTCCAGAGGACTAATGTCTCTTATCCTGTAAAAGCATGTATAAATGCACAGTTGTCCTCAATTAGAACTAGGGTTCATGATTTCTCGAGCTTTTCAATTTCTCGGGTCTCGAGAATTCTCGAGGTCAATTTCTCGGGTCTTCTCGGGTTGTCGAGAAATTTACATTTACGTACGTTTTCTCATATTATTTGGTTCCAATAACGTCAAAAATTCAGTGGTTTTCCTCTCAAATAAAAGTATCAAATTAAACTTTTATTGAGTATATTTAAAATAATTAATATTATGAATATTTTTTTTTAAATAGAGAAATAATATTAGGTCCTTACATATAAAATTGGCGTTTTGTCGTACTGGCCACTTGGCCCTGGCCTACTGATCTCAAATATGTCCTCTTTGGTTAGGAATTCCATTTCCAAATTTATACAGCTATTCACTTTGGGTCACTCACAGCATACAAAATGAAAAACTTAAAATATCGCGTTATTTACGAGTACGAGTTCCGCTGTGGCACCAGTGCTACACGGTGCTAAACGATTCGAAGTATTAATGATGTGTATGGCAGTGGTCTCGCAAAAAGAAAACACGTGCATTTTAGTTCCAACGTTTTCGTTCTGGAAATTTCGACCTGCAATGCAATCTCTGTGGGCGGCCGGAATCCAAGGTTGATAATGAAGAATTGAAGACTATTGTGGAAGCGGATCCATCGCAAACCCGTCCGAGTTAACTGCAGGCTGCGGTATTAGTGACAAAACTGTTTTAATCCTTTAGCAAATTTGGAAGTGTGAAGAAGTATACATACTTCTTAGCGAGCTGTTACTTAGCAACAAACATTATAAATAGTGTCTTTTAAGCTTTTTAATATATTTCTTATAAATAATAAAACATTCCACTGCGCTCAATCCTGATTTACTTAATATGGTAGCAGAGCGATAAACAGTAACGATTTTATGAGAACTAGAGACTTTTATGAGAAGAAAAGAAAATGTCGGTTACAAAAATTAAGCCCTTAACAAAAGAGAACTGCGACACATGGGTAATTCAAGCTGAAGCTATCCTTAGAAGATATAAATTGCACCACAGCAAAAACATTATGGGACAATCTTAAAAGACACTGGTAGCAGAGCGTGGTGGAGCGCATTGGAAAGTTTTTAGAAGAAAGCGGATTCAAACAGAGCGAAGCAGATCCATGCTTGTACATCCGAGTTAGAGAAAATTGAGCCCTTAACAAAAGAGAACTACGACACATGGGTAATTCAAGCTGAAGCTATCCTTGTAAGACATAAATTATGGAAATATATTGATATATCTATTAATAATTTATTTGATGAAGATGAATCAGAATTGTCAGAAAACGTTATACAAACAAGGACTTTACGAGACAGATCAAATATAAATCTTCCTAAGCGTTATGATGATTTCATTATGGCCGCAGTTGAAGATATTGAAAACAAACCCAAAGAACCTGTAACATTTAAAGAAGCAATTCAGTCATCAGATAGGGAAAAATGGCAAGAAGCTATGTTGAGTAAAATAATGTCACTTGAACAGAATGAAACCTGGGATTTGGTGGATCTACCTAAAGTTCGAAAAGCCTTACCCTGCAAATGGGTTTACAAAATAAAAATGAACCCTGATGGTTCTGTCGAATGATCAAAGGTTATTCCCAGAAACCTGGTTTAGATTATGACAAAACATTTAGTCCAGTAGTTCGTTTGAGCACAGTCAGAACACTTTTAGCCATAGCTGCCCAAGAAAATCTGAAACTATATCAGTTTGATGTATCTACTGCCTTTTTAAACGGTACAGTAAGCGAAGAGCTATATATGAAACAGCCAGAAGGCTACCAAGATGGTACGAAGAGAGTCTGTAAACTAAAGCGCAGCCTCTATGGGTTAAAACAAGCGCCTCGGTGCTGGAACACATGCATTGGAAAGTTTTTAGAAGAAAGCGGATTCAAACAGAGCGAAGCAGATTCATGCTTGTACATCCGAGTTAGAGAAAATTCCAAAATATTCCTTGGTCTTTATGTTGATGATGGACTGGTAGTATACGATGAAGCTACAGCAGGAACGGAATTTATAAATGAATTAAAAGCGCGATTTAAAATCACAACAAAGCCTGCATCATATTTCTAGGGATAGAAATTAATGTACAGAAAGATAATACTATAACACTATGTCAAAATGCGTATTTAAAGAAAATTTTAGAGAGATTTGGAATGACTAATTGTAAATTTGCACCAACGCCGATTATTAAAGAAAATTTAGTTAAAGACAAAGACAGTGTTATGCCAAATTTTCCATATAGACAGGCTGTGGGTGCATTATCATATCTTTCAGTAGACACACGGCCTGACATATCATATGCAGTAGGTGTCGCGTCCAGAAACCTTAAACTAAAACATTTCTTTGTAAGAGAATGTGTTAGCAATGGAGATTTCGATGTGAAGCAAGTTTCATCAGAAGAACAGCTAGCCGATATGTTAACGAAAGCCTTTGTTCGGTCCCAGGCTAGAAAAGCTAAGTTCCAAAATAGGATTAAAGAATTTAACTTTAAATTCTTAAAACTTCCGAGGATGTGAAGAAGTATACATACTTCTTAGCGAGCTGTTACTTAGCAACAAACATTATAAATACTATCATTATTCTATGTATAAAAATTATCTCAATAAAAAATAGTGTCTTTTAAGCTTTTTAATATATTTCTTATAAATAACAAAACATTCACTGCGCTCAATCCTGATTTACTTAATAGGAAGGTGAAAAACCTGGAAAAGTAGGTCCTTCATGAATTCAATGGAGTAAATCGACAAACGCGCGTAGCCTGCTGCGTTACTCTAATCAACCGGCATAATAATAAAGGGATTTTAAATCAAATCACTTCCTGTGATGGAAAGTGGATCTTGTACGATAATCGGAAACGCTCATTGCAATGGCTAAACCCTGGCGAATCAACCAAATCCTGCCCCAAGCGAAAATTGGCTCAAAAAATGTTACTTGTGAACGTTTGGTGGACTATTTCCGGTGTTGTTCACTTCAGCTTTCTTAAATCTGGCCAGACGATTACGGCAAATGTGTATTGTCAGCAATTGAGAAACCATGATGGAAAAGCTAGCTGCTAAACAACCGAGGCTGGTCAATCGCCAAGAACGCTTGACCACATACTGCACAACAGACTAACTGTCTGTTGTGCAGTATGTGGTCAAGCGTTCTTGGCGATTGACCAAATTAGAAGAGCTTCAATTGGAAAAATTACCATTTTTTTCGAAATTTGGATAACTTCTTGCAAGGGAAAAAATTAAACTCCGATGGGGCAGTCCAAAGTGCAAAAACAAAAGGCAAAAGTGCATAAATAGAAATGGTACATACTTTGATTAAATAAATATATTATATTTTGAAAATAAATACTTCAGGTTATTCCCTTAAAAACGCCAATTTAAATTTTTTAGGACCTAATTATTCAGACTTATAATTAGGATGACAGCACCATTTTTGGCTGCTTATTTAGAAAAAAAAACAACGTAAACAAAAATAGTTTCTACAAAATAAAAAAATAACATGAAAGAAAACAATAACGTTAATATCTTAAATTATTGCGCCCCCTCGCAAAGGGCAATTTAATTTCTATATAGGTACATTATTTCTCGAGTTCTCGACTTTTCTCGAGCTTGATTTCCCGGGAACAAAACCCATGAATTTCCCGGGAATTCTCGAACCGAGAATTCCCGGGAATGAACCCTAATTAGAACCCAATCTTCACTAAATTAGTAAGCAAGAAACACGAGTAAAAAGAAATCATCGAATTTTTCGGTTTTGTGTGAAGAAATCGGATTACATACATAGATATACCATGAAAGTGGCAGTCTGTGGAAAATCATTTAGCCTATCTAAATGTATTTTTTTAAATTTTCAGCGACCCACTATTGTTGTATTATGTTAAACAGTTGTTGTAATAAAAGTGTTCTGGATCATAGCAGGATATGATTATCTGTAGGACAAATTCCAATCCTTTCGAATTTCTGTAACTATTTAAATCTTAATCACATTTAAATAGTTACAGAAATTCGAAAGAAATTTGACCTACATATAACTACAAATAAGAAATGTATATATTACATTATATTATGAATAGGATTTTATTTCCAATTTAATAAAGAATGTACGAGGATTAAGTTACTGTAACAGACAGGCAGGCATTCATTAAATTCTTAACGGGAAGCTTTATAACACGATTAAACACTTTTATTACCAACTCTAAATGGATTCCGGATGCCTCACTAATTACTCACGAATCATTTTCTCATTTGTTGAATGCTTACTTGAACTAATCACATTGATAACCATAATGATCTTGTACATTAACAATACAAGTTTTTTTCAATTTCGTTCACCTCACTCGACTCTGGTATAGTGACCTCGATTGCTTTGAATAATTTCGACACAAACACACCAAACTGATAATAGGTTTATAATAAAATCGGTAATTTAAAATTCTATGAGCTCGATATACTCTTGTGTATAGATTTGATAGAATTTCAAATTGCAGATGAGTATGATGATGTTAAAATGATAGTATGTTCTTAGATACCTACTTCAGGACGTAGTGCAGTCATAAGCATTAAAAAAAAGTACATTTTTGTGTACCCGGATAATGTTAATATTAAGTACGACTAAATGAAACATCAGGTACCTCTTAGCGACTTCTATTCAAACATTTCTTATCCTATTCAGACCTGATTTATTTTTTACATCCGATGGATTTGGTAAATGCCATGTGTCTAAAGTATAATAAGGAGATCATAAAAAAAATTTGAAAATAAATTAGTAGTACTAAATTGAATAGTTTATAAGTGAACAAATGAATACAATCGTTTTCAATCGGAAATTATAAAATCGTTTTAAATGATATCTTATGTCTACAATTGTGCATGCCAGTTTTGAACGGGTTATGTATTTTTTTAATACGACTGGAATGGCAAATAATCTGAAGGCACATTTATTATAAAATCAATATAATCACGGAGCTACGTGGTCGTCTATATAAAAGAACATAATTTTAGGACCTCATGCTCACAACTTTTATCATTCCTGAAGACTATGTGATGATTCCTAATCTTGTTAATTGAACCTCGACTGAAATACACCTTGCCTACACCTTACACCTAGTAAGATGCTTGGATAGATAGATGAGAGAGCCACCCACGCAGAAACCTTTGTACAAAGTCTGCCTAGTAAATATTACGTCAAGGAATTACGAATGCAAAGTAAAAACTATCTAAAACTGACACTTGGTAGTTCGAAATCTAATTTAAATGTTTATTATTTTATCACTCGCAGAGAATCCGGAGCTATCAGTAAATATTTTCACAAAGATATACCGGGATCGAATTGTTTGCAATACCTTAACACCAGACAAATAGTAAATTACTTTGTGTGTATAAATTTTTATATTTACGCAATCGAACTAAGGACTGTGGGCGGTAAGTTATTCAACTTTTAATTTTATACACAATGGTTAAACAAGTATCATAATAAGTAACAAAAAATATCTAGAAAGTAATAAAAGCCTAAAATTTATGAAGATCTCCATAAATTGTACATGAGAATAATCTCGATCACGTCCGCTTACAAACAAAAAAAGCATCATAATCATTTGTTTAGAAACGACGGCTCAGAATTTTATATAGTAACAACCCTGTTTTTGGATCGGGATTAACAAATGAACAAACAAAATTATTTGTGAGTCACTAGCACAAATTCATATACATTATGATTGGAAAATTGAAATTGGAAGAAAATTAATCTTGTTTAACAAAAAACGTCCTCCGTTGTAATATTAAAATTAGTATAGAACCAATAGGGAAGTAAGTAAACCCAAAATTAATTTATTGTTCGTTCTGCAGATTCTTTCACGGGATGCCATTGAATGATGTTATTGAATTGGATCTTTTTAATTTTTAATGAAGTATGTATATCCAACCTGATACTTACTTAATGGTCGATATATCTTTTTATTATTTTTAAATGTTAGTTGCGGTATGCACTTTACAAGCAATTTTTACGTTATATGTATGCTACATGCCAAACAGATAGACAAACAGAAAAAAATGGTTTTCCGTTGAGCATAGTATGTATGTATTGTGTACATAAACTACGTTACAAATAACTGTTGTACAATTTGAACTCCGTTACGTTTTAAAAAGTATATAATTTTTGCAACAGGTATTTATTAGATTCTATGCAAATCCTTGTACACGTCAAATTGATGGCAATATGAAGCCTTAATATTATCGTAGGATATATAATATTATTGTTATTACGATGTTGGATGTATTATTAAGTAAATTAAGACGGGATTTCGTAATTAACATAGCGTATTTCGGGTCTTTATTATCAACGATACCCATTATGTTATAATTCTCTACTGTACTAATTATTTATTTGTATTATACCTTGTAATTTGTCGTGGAATCACAGAATATAAGTATCAATAACAAACAACTATATAATTATGCAAGCGTGTAATCGTTAATATGCCCATCACGAAAATCCAAGAAGATTGCTGGGCTAAAGTTGAATGATTTCTTGCATGGTATTAAGGATAATATCCTCGTACAAAGTAGTAAAAAAACTCGTATGTTTTCTCAATTTGGCCCTCAAATCTCGTACATCATCGTATTATTCTTACTACCTCGTACCAATTTTCATTTTAAATATACGAGTAGTCTAGTATTATGGGCAAAATTCTGTATCATTTTCTTATACAGCCGGCCTAGAGGACAACATTGATATAGTTACCCACCAAGACTAAAATGCACTGTCCGAACCACTTAGGTTCCAACGTGTGGGGAAGAATTCCCTGTCGATGGTAAAAGATAGCCATTGGCATCATGTCGAACAATTCATTAGTACATAGTCCGTTGTATATTGTATATTTAAAGATTACATAGGCTGTTTTGACCGGGTTGATCATTTTACTAACGGTATATTTCTTATATAGTTATGTAGTTGGTATTTTCCTTCTATAGTTCTTAGCGATGACTCATCTCACAGTAGAAATTATTTCTTGTTAATATTATAGGTAGCTACTAGGTATGTATTTGAATAATAATAATTATTAAGTACAGATAATCTGAGTATTATCTATGAACGTGTTGTTGACAGCAATTGACAGGTCGACACTTAGTACATATTCATCTGGCAGTTACGACCAGTTTTATTTTAATTAGATCCGGTATGGGTGGTATAATTTAAATAACAATTGACTTAATTAACTATATCTATCACCAAAGCTACTTGCTTATTTTATTCTATAACTCGACTGTCAAAGAAATGAGTCATGTTTATGGGGTGAATCTATGTTTCATTAATACCCTTTCATTAAAATATAATCCTTTTTATTTAAATTTAATTTGCAGTTTATAAAATTGAATACAAACAAGGAAGAGCAATACTAAACACCCCCAGTGCACCCTTAAATCACCTATTCACTTAAGTAGTTGTTGATTTGTGTATTCTCTGTAAATTGCATGTTGTCAGGAATAGTCGCCCTTGGCCGCGGCCGCGGTCATTTCCGTAACATTTTGACTTAGGGCCAAACACAACTGAGCGTAACACGCTACCGTGACGCGACAAGAACCACCCGCGTCTGTCACGGCAAGATATTTGCGCTAGAATTAGTCATTCTTTAAATACAATATGACTTTATGGTATTTTGAATATCTCTATATATAGTATAAAATGAAATCGCTCCGCTCTCTGTTCGCTTAGATATTTTAGACTACGCAACGGATTTTAATGCAGTATTCAACAATAGATGGAGTAATTCAAGAGGAAGGTTTATATGTATACTACATGAGTGAAACCAGGCGGGTAGCTAGTTAAATATAAATTGTAATTATACTAATAACTAAATATTTTACCGAGGTTTAATTTTATACAAAGTCGTCTTCATGGGTACTCCAACCTATCTCAGCTGCCAAACATATAACATATACAAAAATTACTAGGAATGTCTCCAGTCTGCGTAGGTCCTTATGTATACTATAAACAAAATGCTCCTAACGACCCTATCTGTGATTGTTGATACGTATTTATATTGCCTATATCTAATGAATACTATTATTATATCAATTACGTCATTTTTATACAACAAAGGTGGTAAACAATCATGCCGCCAATTGATATTGATCGAGACCTGTTATCGTATTAATATGTTCGCCAGCAACATCCGAGGTATCACGTCAACGCTACCGACTCTAAACCCGTCTCTCCGAATCGTTCTCGAAAACCATAAAGTAACCTTAATCAACTTTATAAAAAATAAGTAGGCTCCACTGTACGTGCTGCATGGTTATTTGATGACCAAGACAATTGTTTATAAACTGCTTTTCGCTTTTCTTTTTTTAACAGTTTCATTGAAGATATTGGTGTGATAGGTTTTATTTTTATAATTACTTACGACGCCCTACAACGAAAAGGATTGGTATGTAATCATTGTTACCACTCGGATGTACATCACAAAAAAAAAACTAAAAGAAGAGTAATAATATATACTGACTGAGAAAGAAGAGTGGGTGTTTTTATATGCTTATATAAATAATGATATTGTATTGTGTGGAAAATATAATGTAGCATGCATTTACCGAACTGCAGGCAAACAAGCTATTGTTGAACGAATTTCCCGATAGTGCTCCATTCAGCTATTCATCATTTCCGGGAAGGGGTTCTGTTTGAAGAAATATAAACATCGATGGAATCTCTTATTTTCATATAAATGATTCTGAATAGATATAATTTGGCTGCGCAAATTATATTCAGAAGTTATTTAAATCGATTTACGCGCTTGTTCCACAGACTAAGTATATTTTTGAATGATAAATTATTTTTGTCAACACACCAGTGTTATTACACCGTTGTAAATAGCTGGTTTATTTATTTATATCCGAGGTGAAGATCTATTTTCGCAACTCTCCTGCCACCGTCTTAAGATGACAGATTGTATTTAGAACAAATTTTTAAGTCTCCATGTTTTTTTCAGTATCATTAAAGAATTATAAACATCCTTTCTCATACTAACCAAAATTCTGTATATATATATATATATATTGTAACCTTCGTGTACAACATATCCCATACGAACAGGTTGTTGAATTAATAATATTTATTTTATAAAATATAAAATATATTTAATTTTAATAGTTATAAAATATTAGTGTGAAATGAACATAAATTTTAAAGTAATATTTTTTTATTTCTTTATTTGTTCAATACTTTAATATTATAATTTTTAATACACATGTTGTGAAGTATCGAGCGGAACTAATTGAAATGCGACGAACTTCTGCAATAATCTTTTTTATGTAACTGAAAAAGCAAAGATACTGACTGCTCAACAAATAAGTACAGCTACTGTCGCCTATTACATAATAAAACCAGCATGGACATCATCATGTGAGACCTGCGTGTCTCATGCGTTTTTGTCATGTCTGTACCCTTTAATTACCATGCCTACCCTTCAATTGAAATACAGCTTACCAAGTAATCAATTTAACGGCAGGAATAATACATATTTTTCATTATTCTTGTTTTTGGTTACTCCAAGAAATATTTTGAATTGAAACGAATTACTGTTATGAATTAGCACAAAACTTGTTCTAACTGATCAAACGTGGTATGGTATCCAACATCCAGTACACATTGGGATGATACGATTTGTGTAATTTATATTGTGTATTTCAGTTAGGCTCATTTTTAATTAGTGGAGTGAAGTGGAGGATATTATTTAGTGGAGTAAGAAGGACATGCCATTCGCCTTACGACAACTCTACTGACAGCCTTATGCATTCTTCTCATTCTTCTGGTATACTGGTCTTCTGGAATACCAGAATGCCAGCCAGTAAGCAGAAATGGAGTGTATAGTATTATTACTATTGTATAAATTATGAGACCAACTATTGAAATATTTATAGCAAATGTACGAAACCACATAAGTAATGTTAGACCAGCTGGGCATACATGCATCTGAGTGTAGTCATCTGCTCTTCATGACCGTGTAACAAATGCTTACTGATGCAGAATGAAAACTTGCCCACTCACAGAAGTTGTAGTGTCACGATTGTGGTTCTGACAAAGACAACAATTTTACATCAGGGTGAACTATATATAATAAGAATAGCAGCAATAACTACCTAGACCCACCCATTCGATTGTTAATTAATCATACTTTGAGAGTCTCACAGTGACTTGTAGATCGCATGTTAAGAGCTCCATGGGGTTAGAAAACCCCTGGTCGATGGACGGGGTTTGCACGCACATATGTCAAAGACTAAAACAAAATATCCTAGACAGCTTACAAATGACAAATGATTAATTTTTAAAATACATGCAAAAGATAATGCTTGAATCAGTCTATTGTGACTTTAGTCCATAGTGCGGCTCCTCGGCACTGATGAATTTGTAAGTGCAATTAAAAAAAAAAAGGAAGCGTAGTTTTAGTTTTTGTTTTATTTATTACATAACATGTCAGTATTTTAATGTCCTCAGAATTTAGTACTGAGTATCTCAATTTGGTTCAAAATATTACTATATCGATAGATGGTCTTCGGCAGACTGGCAGACATAAAATATATTATAGTTCTGTAATGAATGTCACAGACAAATATTCATTATCATAGAGGCATAAAAGTATTAGGTAATTGCAATTGTTTTAATAAAATAATAAAGGAAAAACGAAATTATTATGAATTGTTGAAAATTGTAAAAGCTATCATTGTGTTAGAATGGTTGGACGAGATCTCTTTAAGAGATAAGCCCACCCTTGCCCAATTCTCGTGTCGTGTTCAAGTTTCGTTTTTATGCTCCTCCGAATAGCATGAACAATTTTGATTAAATTTTATATGTATATTCAATAGGACTGAGAATAGGTTTATAACTAATATTTATTTATATATTTGTGTTAAGGGTGGCTCACCCCAATTTTTTTTTTTTTATTATTTATTATGTAGCATTAAAAATACATACAACCCTAACAGCTAGTATATATACTACTAGCTGTCCCGGCAAACGTTGTTTTGCCTTAAAATAAAGAAAAATAAAAATCTGGGGTGGACTACCTCTAACATTTAGGGGGATGAAAAATAGATATTGGCCGATTCTCAGACCTACTCAATACGCTTACAAAATTTCATGAGAATCGGTCAAGCCGTTTCGGAGGAGTATGAGAACGAAAACTGTGACACGAGAATTTTATATATATGATATTACTACGTACCTTGTATCGTACTACATATCGTTGTTTAATCGTTGTCATCATCGTTGAATTAAAGAGAGTCCCATACCAAAAAAAAAATCATACTATTTTTTTCTATAAAATGGCTATCTACCCTATATATATATACTTTTTTATATGATTTAATTATGATGTAATTACATTAGTCACTAGAGGCAATGAGGCGCATAATGTTTGTTTTCTGTCTTCGCATATAATTATACGGTAGATTACACATTGCGGTAATGTTATTCATCTGAGATCACCTCGTCTATATAACGTCATTGTGTAACTTTTTAACTAGTATTTTATTGTTACTTATCTAAATTATTTACTCAATAGCTGTGCCCGTGACTTCGTCCGTGTAGAATAACGACTTGAATAGCATTTTTAATTATTTAGGCTAATTATGATAAGCTAATGAAAAATTATCATCGTTCTGGCTTCAAAAAGGACTAATTTCTGTACAAACTTTCATCTCCTACTTTATTTAAGACCCAGAGGGTACATTTTTACAAACTTTGAATGTCATATTTATTTATATCTATTATACATCCTAAAAAAAGTTTCCATCTTCTAGCTTTAAAAATTACGATACTTCCATACAACCATTCATCTCCTCTTTCAATCCCTTTTTTCGCATTAAATAGTGGCCTATGATCTTTCTCAGGGTCTAGACTATCAGTCTACCAAATTTCATTTAAATGGTATAACTACTAATCAATCGTAGTTTTCGCAGGAAACCAGAAGCATAATGGCAACTGTTTAAGTAATTATAAACATTGATTAGAAATTTATTTAAGCTATTTACATATAAAACGAGTTTTTGGTTTATGTTTGTCATCAGAATAATAGTGTTATTGAGGAAATATTCTTGATATTGTCAGATAGCGATGATTTAATATGACATCACAGTCAACGGTTATTCATTCTTACTTTAAAAATATGTTTAGTTATAAATCTAGAATGAAATGCTTTCGATCATATAGTTTGAATAAGATTGCCAACTTACGGTACATACATATACATATGAAGAATATGTAAATGAATATAATCTTTATTATGTCAGCACGCTTCTTATATCTAAATTTCAATTAATATTCAAATCGTTCTAGACATCTCACTACTAAACTTTCTGCGCTTTTAGACTGATATATTGTTAAATTATCTATAAGTAATTGACAAGTAATTATGGTCGATTAAAAAAAATTTATTGTCAATCTATTGAAAGGTTTATAGCTATTGAAAGATTTAAGACCACAGTTAGTTACACTAACTGTAGACTTAAATTACTCATGCGTTAAAACATTTTCAGCTTATATTAATGTCATTAGTAAGTTTATGTAAGTAGACAAGTATTTTATCTAGAACTCTAGATACAAGATTTGTATTATTTGATTTATTGCCAAAGTAGGCGTGTGATTCCCATTGAACATTGTGGTTATATTGGTATAACTTTTGGATGAAACATGTTGTTTGCTCAATACTAGTGGCAAAGTAGCCTTTAAATGTCGAATAACTGTGATGAATCCGACGTTTGTATACCTTTGTAATTATACCTAACTACTGCAATATACCCATGTAATAATTATATAATAACGCTGGACAGTTTACACAACGGTATCTAGTCCCAAGCTAAGCAGAGTTTGTGTGATGGTGGCTATTGTAGATAATAGATAAGTACGTTATACCTACATAGAAAACACCCAGTGCAATACTAGTAGTAATATAAACAATTATACTCATGAATTTATTGCTCTCACGAACGTTTCCATCGTGCAAGGATTCGAACCCGTGAGCATTGGGATGAATCCGCTGGATCACGGGGCCGGGTTTACCCATCACAGTGTATAGCAAATTAATATGGATTTTTTTTAGCCTGTATTAACTATATGTATTTCTATTATAAGTCTATAATAGTCCAGATGATGCATAAATGCCTTAAATGTCTACTAGTTTTAATGGAATTTGCATGACAAAAAAATATGTGTTAGATTAGAATAGAATTTTATTTCTGGTTCTCAATAAAATCAAATTGAGTCGTAAATCATACTAATTGTCATTGTAAATGTCCACTATCTTGTCTCATTTATATTAGGAATTGTTAGTCAATTTTCGGGACAATACACAATTATTATCCATAATAAAATAACGGGGATAAAACTAAACATATCATATTATACAGATGAACATAACGTGCGTGTATAATTTATTATTGTAAGGCTAACGTTCGGAATTAGTCATGATTCAACAATATTAAGTTATGTGTGGATATATATAGATACAGTAGTTCGGAGGTAGCTCTCCACATATACAATTAATACTTACCATACCTATCCAAACAATTCGTATTTTCTTTTAATAGATATAATATATAAATATTAATAGGTATAATATTAGTGATTATTTTTTTATTCATAATCCTGTATAATATAGATGTATAGTTAGATAGAGTCGTCCGAAGTAAAAAAGGAGTAGTATTCTGAGACTGTTCCGTACCGTAACGAACGTATAGTATGAATGTTACATACATTATAAAGTTTCAGGGCCGACGTTACTATTCGCTAGCTTAATTTTAATCTGCTCTGTTACTTATCTAAGATTATAGAGAATATTTATTATGGGTTTAACTAAAATATGGAACAAATTAGGACATAATTTATATCATTATTAGCCGAGTAGTTCATTTCATCTGTTAGATCTATACTGACTAATGTGAACAGATGAAATACTTTACGCGTGTTACTTCAGCTATTGCAAAATACAATTATAAAGTAGGTATCGATTGTAAAAAACGGTTTGCAATTGACTGAAATTCATAGGAGCACCGCGTCGCGACGTTGAATGGTGAAGGCATGACGGCGTCGTCACTGGGCGTTTGTTGCCGCGGTCAGTCTGCCGCGGTGCCTGCAGGGTTTATTGACCCGGCGACCGTGACACCCTCCCCCACTCTCCTCTCGGTTCGCGACTCTGCCGTAACTTATTTGTTAGCAATTCCGTTCCTCTTATAGAGGATTACCCGCCATGCTATTGTAGTCACAAGATGAGACTGGGAATAACCATGCTATAATAAAAATAAACGAACTTTCAACTATATTTTATTTAAGTTTGTTTATTTTATTGTTTAGAGAGTGGTTATGAATCATTCTTGATAAATAAGTAATAAATAACTCAATATAATGCCCAAACTTAATATTTAGTGTACATAATGAAAATTCCGTTGAAAGCGTAGGTATAATGTTAATTTCAGTTTTAAATCGCTGTGCAGTGAATGTACGAACATTACAATAAAAATGGAGATATTTAACGATCGTCTGCGTCTCGTTTTATCTTCAATTTGGTTGTAGAAACGGCGAATTGTTTATTTTACAACCTGTTAAATTGGAATATGCTTCGTTGATTCATTCCTATATGTGTCAATGGTAATCTCAAGGACAAGTCATGGTCAAAACGTACATGGTTAAGTAACAATAAACTTCGAATTTAGTAGTGAAGTGTAATTTGTAACACATATCTATTTTTTATAACTCATAAAAAACTTAGTAAGTTTATAAATGTAAACCGAGTGTTTTGTTACTTAAGAGTCCGTAAAAACCATATGCTTATAAATACTGCGGTTTTCCAGAACAAATATTTGATGATGTTTGTATTTATATCAATAATTATTATAAAGTAAAGATTATACTTAGTAATATTTGATTTTTGTAAGTCCATCAATAACGGTTTTTTCCTTATTGATTCTTCTTTTTCATTCTCGGCTATGCCTGTTGTGGGGCGGTTTTCCTAATCTTGAGGCGCCTTGTATTTCGCATTTTCGTATTATCGGCATTTGATAGGCCCAACTCCTCATGTCCCTATGGAAATTAGTCAGCTAGGTAGTGGTCTGCTTCATCGACTTTTCATTATAACCATGGAAAGGCAGTTCTTTAATACATAGTTTTCGGGTCTTCAAAATACAAAATTAGACACTCACAAAAAAAAAATCATTGAAGCCTGCCTTTTTAAATTGGGTGTTACCACTGTGATATTATAATTAGTTTATGTATATAATGAAAATAGAATACGTAACGTAAATCGTTAAGCAAACATTTTTATTGAACGAAGATAGCTATCGTAGTGTAGATTTGCGGCCGCACAGGGAATCGAAAAATCCGTTTGTGGATACACGAGTACCGACTTCGACTGTTCAGAGTTAGAAGGTAATTGTTTGTTTCTTAAATAGCAGTCATATTGGTAACCAAATATGTAATATATTAAATAAATTTTTATTGTACTTGTTGTTCTTCGTTCCGTATATGCTTAAAAGCAGTGAAGTGCTTGTCGGACTACGTGAGAGTAAAATTTTGTTACATACATACTATCTATATTTTTACCTACTATATGTACATTTTCATTGTAGAGAGTACTCACTTTTCAAGCCAAATCCTATATAATATACAAGATGCCTTTTGCCGGTAAGACTCATTTATCAAACTCCTATACAAATATCATACACTATTTTATCTATTTTTACCTACCGTTAAAACAAAAGTATTCTGTGAGACCAATTATATAGAATCTAAAAATAAAATTGACAAAACTTCCTTTAGCGAATAAAAATAGCGGAAATCAATTAATCAGTATTGAGAAAGACATAGCTTTTATATTTTAATTTTAGGTGCCTTTGTAACTAAAATAAAAATACCAGCTGAATGTAACGTATACTTGCTTAGGTTTTTCTTTCTTCAGCTTAAAAGCACTCGCATGTCTGTCTGAGGTTTGTTTGAATTCTAAAAGTTGTTTTCGTGTACTTCCCCTTCTTGGGAGTCTGATTTCTCTCCCTCCTGCCTTTGGGCTATACTGCCATATTCCAACCTTGTTATAAATCCCTAGAATGAATGCAATTCTATTCCACAGTCTCCTACATGAATCTAGTATCTGTGAATCTTTGTAAGAAATGTAATTTCGCTTACAGAAATATGGGAGTGTTTTTATTTAGTTATTTAAAGTCATATCAATGAGATGAGTGTTTTTTATAGATCCTGATTAAAAATAGGTATTGTAAAACTCACAATTTGTTTGTATAGATGGTTTATCTGTTATAATGAAAACTATAAATATTCCATCATAAAGGTTATTAATTTTACTATACTATTAAAAGCAAATTAGGTTGAGTTAGAAGTTATTGAACTGACGTTTTGTGTACACTGCTATTATAAATAACTCAAATCTATTCTGAACCTAAATATCGTGATATTTTGTTCAATAATAATCATTTAGAATAATTGGAGTTGTCACTATATTCGAGTAGTTATTCTCGTGAACGAAATAAATACAAATAGTTATTGTTCTCTAGCCGTTTCTCCTTGCTTTGTCCGTACAGACCTCGATGGATTTGTGATGATCAATTATTCAGTATGAACTTCCAATTAACAAAGATTCCGATAAAACATTTACCGTTTTAATCTTGAAGCTAAATCGGTTCGATCTTCTGTATGTACACACTTTAACTTAGAAATGTACAGTAATAATAAAATTATTTAAAAGAGCAACACGCAAGTTTCTTGCTCATTCTTCTTGTGATGAGACAGCTTTCCGAATGAGCGGTAGATTAAAAAATGTAATGACTATTCAAAAGTGCTTCAATGTAAGTTTATTTGAGTAATAGTTCTTCTACAGAATTTGAATAAACTAAACGACATTGTAGTTAATTTAGAAATAAGCTGGGCTATTTTTTCAAGAGTAAGAAAAAAAAAACTAAATGTCTCAAATTAGCAATCAGAATACATGGTAGTAATTCGTTTTTTTTTGTGTTTGGCACATTCACATAGGTTTAATTTTTTATGTAAATGGCAAGTAATCTAACGTACGTGGTACTTAATTAAATGTGGTAATCCTCGTCTGTAGATAGATGCATAGCATGTAAGTGGTGGCGTTGCCTGTCCAGAGTTGTAAAATATCATGCCCCAGTACCTTGTAACTACCTTGCGATATCTCAGCCCTTAAACCGAAACAGGCAATAAAATACAGCTTATAAAGCAATCTTAGCAGTAAGTAGTAAAGTATAAAGTATAAAACCTCCTTCGGAATTTTTAATCTTCAAGTATAATTAAGTATCAGTATTAGTATGTAATATTATGTTATCTGTGGTATTAGTTTATTAACAGTTACATTCATTCAAACAGCGTTAAGCAGAGAAATAGTAATAGGCAATATGTCACTTGAGTGTTAGTTTACTGTATCACAATATATAAAATTTATTGCAGTCCGATTACGGAATGTTAATTAACTAATCAATAGATTAAAATGATGGTAATTATCGCGATAAAGAGAAAGGACGCTATTTAATAAAAAAGCATAAGATAAAGTGAGAAGCATTTGATATTTAAAAACAAGAAACATTTTGCGAGATTATAGTATCAGACAAGAATACCGCCCATTTGATAAAAACACCTTGTTAAATAAACTGCTTTGTGACCGAAACAGAGGAGACAAAGGATTATACCACAATTTAAACGGTTCTGTAGGATATTTTTCTGCTAAATTGAGAAGTATTTTTTTTTTATTTCTTATTAAATTTACACAATTATTATCAACAAGCGTTTTTGTAATCTTTGTGGTAACTTTAGTTTATTTTAGGGTTGAATCTTATAGAATAGAAAATTCCTTTTTTTAATAATTATCAATCTATCAATCAATTTTGAAAATTCATCAAACAATTATTTTTAATCTACCGCTTATTTGGAAAGCTGTCTCATCACAAGAAGAATGAGAAAATAAAAAAATAATTGTTGAAACTTTACATATTTAAGTCTAAACATGTGAATATAAACTACCAACTAGCACTAATTTATTAGGGTCAAATTAAATAAGTCGCAGTGATTATTATGGAACATAATCTTATTTTATATGTTTTCTTTGTAGATGAGGCGGCGCGGGCGTATCATAGTGCGTTCGGCAGCGAGGTGAGACGGTGGCGGGCGGTATGGACCATGCGGTGAAAGCGATGTCGGCGCGCGGGCCGCTCGCGAGGCTGATGGCGCGGCGCCGCTTTGAGTCCGCGGAGCTTGAAGAGCTGTACGCGCGGTATGCTTGCAAGCTGCAACGCACCTCCGTTGGATCTGCTCTTGCGCTGTGGGCCGCCCTAGCTGCAGCGCTCGCCGCCGTCGACGCCACGCGTGGATGGCGTAGGGCACCCCAGGTAAATACTACCAACTAGTCGGTTTCAATGGCACATTTTGTTCCTATTCCTAATACAAATAATTTTTAGGTGGAAATCCAGGTTTTATATTAGGTACTTATGATTCTAAAATAAAATAATAACTGACTAGTGGTAAACGTTAATAAATAGTTGTCATTTCAGCGAGTTTAATTATTTGTTGTAGAAAATTTCTTAGTAGAACGTTTTGTATGGAGAACAGATGAAACGGCAATTTTCAGAAATGACGTCGCTGCCTGAATTCGATTAACTTTCTACTCAAATCACTCTATCTATATATAAACTGATAGAAATACATAAATACATTTTTTTAAAAGGAATCGAACGCGCAACCAACGGAAGTAAAGTAGTGTTTACCACACTATCAGCGATGCCTTCAATGACAGTTACAGTCATTATTTTAGGAAGCCGATGTACAATACTTGAACTTTGTTTAAGTTTTACGTAATTAGACTTTCACTGGATTCACCCTCTCGAATACAATTACCCATCAGTTAATTAAAATGCTCGGGGTGTAGCCTTTTTTTGTAATTAATTTAAAATAAAACTCATCATGTTTCATTATTTACCTTTTCTTTATAATGAAACATCGTGGTGAACTTTATATTTTATATTAATTAAAAAGAATGTAGTCCTTACGTTTTCCTCTTAGATTTCTAACGGTTGTTACTTCGCTGTCATGACTAGGTAGCTACTGTTTTTATACAATACGTCCATCTTTTCTTTGTTTACTTCTAGACAGTTCGGTGGCTGCTACAATCTGAAGCATACAATAAAAATAACACTGAGTGATTGATATTTTATTATTTTTGTTTTCGTACAAAGTACAACGTTTTGCAACGTACTTACAAATCATAGGATTTAAACCTTAACTACGGCGAAAAAAAATACCAATAATTGAAGTAGATGTTTAATATGATTAATTTCAATACTATGTCAATAATTGTGAATACTTTCTGCCTACTTCATATTCCTGCCCAGTCATATGAGCACACAATTGATAGAGCGAGATGTATTCGCTGAATATTTTATTTCTGATTTTGTACTGTCGTTTGCTTTATTATTTATTGCCAGTAGTTATTTGCGGACTTAAATATAGGTCAACAATCAATCAATCAATCAATACCTATAATTTGCGCGGCCAATTGTCATTACCCGGACACACAAGTTTCTCAAACAATGCTGGTTATATTGATAACTTTGTTTCAATAAAATATACATAAAATCTTTTACAATAGTTATTTAGTTGAAATAAGCACTTTAATTATTATTGATGAAGTGCTATTTATGGGTAATATTAATTTATTAATTTACATTCCGTAACGTTATAATAAATGTTCACATAAATGACAAATAAATTAATTGTGTTATTGCTAATTTAATAAGTCACTATACTGACACGACATCGCATTATGCTACATGAGCGTCACAATATTTTTTGTTCTATCAATATATCTATAAATGATAGTATACCATTCACCATCCAGAATATGGCATCGTAGTTAATATAATTGTCACAAGTAGGTTTGAGTGTTATACTTTTTCTAATGTGAAGAAGCGGTTGTTGGGCAATAAACGCGTTCCGTGCAAGTGTTGTTAATTATTACACACCTCATTAGTTACTTTAAAGTGTAAAATGGTAATAACTTCTTATCCAGGTGGGTGTACTGAGCGCGCACGCGTTACTATGCGGCGGCCTGGCGTGGTGGTGCGGGCGCGCCGGTGGCGTAGCCCCCGAGCGACGGTTACCGCGCGCCTGCTGGCTCGCGCTGGCGGGCGGCGGCACCGCGCTAGCCGCCACGCTGCCGGCCTGGTCCCCCGGCGCAGCCGCGGAGGGTGCCGCTCACGTTGTCTGGGCGGTGTTCGCCGCCTACGCTCTGCTACCGGTCGGCGCCCCCGTCGCAGCCGCTTTTGGCATCTTTCTGCCTATCGCTCACACTATAGCGGCGGCGCTCGTTGCTCATCGCTTTCCATACCATGTCTGGCAACAGGTCAGTGCACAGATTTATTATTTGATCTGAAAAACAAAAAGAACATTATCTTAGACATACATACGTAGTATATACATAGTATAAAACAAAGTCGTCGCCGCTGTCGGTTATATCTTTTCTTCCTCATTTAGTCTTTACTGCAAATAATCTCCCACTATCATCCTCTATCATTCTAGTAGTACAGTGTACTAGAATGTTCATAGAGTTGAAAAGTCGTAGTATAAAACCAATATTTTTCAACGCCTTTTACAACAAATGTCTCTAAGCTGACTTTCATATTTTTTTTACAATAGAAACATGTTGAAACTATGATAGATCTGACAAAGTACTTATACCCTAAATGTTTGGGGCTATAACGTTAAAGTTTTGAATATAATAATACTAGCTACTCTCCCCGGCTTCGCCTGGGTGTACACTGCCTTATATGTATAAACCTTCCTCTAGAATCTCTCTATCTATTAAAAAAATCGTTTTAAAATCCGTTACGTAGTTTTAAAACTTTAAGCATACATAGAGACAGACAGCGACAGTGATTTTGTTTTATACTATGTAATGGTAATAGATTTATTTTACGACATACGTAGACACAAATTTACAAAGAAACGATATCTTGAAATTCCATAGCAGTGCCGGGTTTGCGGTTACCCAAACCACGAATCAGCTAGTTATTTATATAAGTATGTACATATATGACTAATCCCATATAATTTTATATATATATATATATATATATATTAATACCCGACACAAAACAGATTGAATTTACAACCCTTTATACCTGACTTACCTTAACCAAAATAAATCCTATATGGCTATAAAAAAATAATGTACCATTAGTATTTAAAAAAATAAACTAATAACTTTTATTCCAAATAAAAAAAAACTTTGTCGGAATGCTATTATTCTCTAAAATAATATTTTGACGAATGAATGAAATAGCAATACGTAATGTAAATTAGCAAATCATATTGTAAATTGTAAATATGAAGTAATTGTTATTTTAATTTTAGTAATTTTGTTTTGTATATTGTGGTTGCCATGTTTGCAAGAAGAACATTCTAAATGTTTTATTTAAATATCTATTTTATTTACATCTTGGTGTGAATGATTGATGCGGTTTTAAATGACATATTTTAATATGTATAACATCACACCTACTCGTTTATTTATTACTCAAACATCAATAGTCTGAATAGTAATAAAAGATACTGTACACATAAGCTTATATTATTTAGGAGTTTCGTTATGATGTATACTGCCAAGTCCACCAGAGAAACAATATATTATTACTTTCCTTTGTAATATGTGTAAGCAGGTCTGTCCTCAATTTTATATCAAGTAAACGCGATAAACACACATGTCTGAGTTGTAAATCCCAAGTTTTTGTAGTTTATGATCACCATAATTATTTTATGCTGTCGTTATGTAGCTATTAGTATTCCTATTAACGATACTTATCAAAATCTGTCAAGCCATTTTGGCTAATCGCCAGAGATCTGGATATGCACATACTTGTACCTACGTATTATTTGTTTGTATAAATAATTCACTCTTTGCTTCAACGGTTGTGTAAATATTGTATTGTTGAAAGGTGTTGGGGTGGCTGCAATATCAACGAGCATTATAAGATATAGAAATACCCAGCCAGTATGATTTTCTTCTGATTTCTGAATACATAAACGCCAGATAGTTTTGAGCAGTTTTCTTCAACAGTATGCTTCATTAAATCAATAAAGTGTAAATGAAACAACAAACATGTAGGAATATTAACTTCATTACCTGTTTTACCGATTTTTCAGTCTTTACTTAGAACTTAATTTTAGAATAAATTATAAATTGACCATTTTGTAACTAATTTTTACAAAGTTTGCTATCTTTATTTACTCAGACAGTAACTGTTAAATATTTTACAAAATCTCCGTATTTTTACTTACATTTGCCTCAGCATAATATATAAATATTTATAAGGATAATATAACTATTTTCTTTTCTCGTAATCTATTCCTATCACTTCATGTCAGATCATATCATATCATATCATATTCTTGGATATTTGGCAACGACCTTTGAACAAAACGAGGGTAAACCTATACTTTTGTCACATGACGGCCTCATTATTTCATTGTATAGGCAATGAAAACCACATTCATTAAGGCAACATCTGGTCTATATAAATAGAACAGTTCCAGCGAGATTAATTAGTTTCACAACTATAACAATAATGTATACGATGTGTCTTGCATAATAGGTCGGTAAATACGTTATTACAGGAGTTGATTTCAAATAATTTTATACCTACATGCTGTATATATATACATATTTAATACTAGATGTTACTGGCGACCTTGGTCCGCATGGAGTTTAATATTTTTTTAATTGATACAAATTATAGATACAGTTTACAAATAAATATTATCACATTGCTTCGTGACAGGGATGAAAATGTTCGTTTACAAATTATGTACATATTTGCAATGATAATAATATATGATAAACCATTTAATATATATAAAGTAACAATAGTGTAACTTCTATCTTTTTGCAGTCAGTAAAGGTACTGTCTTTCATCTACTGACTTATATGAGAGTCTTTCAGTATCACTATATTTCAAGTGAGAAAGTCCGTCACGGTCCACTTCTCTAATGCATACTATCGACCCGCACTCATTTAGCCTTGCTACGATTTATATTTACTACTTATTGACAGCTAAAGTACGAGATACAGAATAAGAAATGTATCGAGTTTGTCATTATCAAATAAGAAATGAGGATATATATTTCTCATGCCGTATCTTAGACTATAACAGATTATTACTCTATTGTAAATAGAATAGAGTATTATTACGGAAATATTTAATATTTTTACTCTGCCTACAGAGATAACGAAATATCCGCAAATATAAAGGAATAGAACGAAACAACAAATTTGTAGGACACAGGACCCTCAAGTGTCCTCTACAGATCAAACAACGTTGTCAAAGGTTAAGAATCTTGAAGATTATTGGGACAATATCTATGACTAATACTCTTATAAAATTAAGTCCTTATATATCGGCTTCAATTTTGTCGTGTATTTATTTTGAATTACTAAAATAATGTCCATGTATGTAATAGGTTTTATGTTACGACTTTATTAATATAGATTATTAAAATACTTTTTAACACTTATTACTTTTCGTACGAATAAAAAAAAATGGATTACCTAGCAAATTAAATTTTATTTAAAGGTGCACTTAAATAAAATATAGTTATAAATTATAGCATGGTATAACTCCACTTTACTATATCTAAAAGGTAAATTGTATCATTTACATATTATATTTAGATTCCGTTAGAATAATGGAAAACTCAAACACGTTGTTTGCGGCTTCCTTCGCGCGATATTTTTGTAACCACATGTCAAATACTTGAAGTGGATAGACAGACTCATTTTACATTTATAACATTAGTAAAGAGGATGTGCGTCAATACAGTAGTCAGAGTCAGGTACAAGCATATTCATATTCAACCTGTTTACCGCGAACGAGCGTACCTTTTGTGAGTTGTTTCTTTGATCTTGTATAATGCTTATGTTGCGTTAACAGTGTATTTATTTTAGATTCGGACCTTTTTACCTTTAGGTTGCTTTCAATACCTCGGCGGGCCTCGCCGGTCTAGCTGTTTAGCTCACCACTTTATTTCAATGGTCACGGGTTCTAAATACAAAAATGTACATTACGTAGGTACATAAAAAATGTATTTTCAGTATTTATATTAGTTGTCTAATACCCATAACAAAACTCTGGTTACCTTGGGACTAAATGACATATGAATTTGAATTAATTTATAATATTAAATAAAATCATGAAATACCTTATAAATTGAGTCCTTGTGGTAGTATCTTCGGTATATTGTATATAAAAAAACTAATTTCAACTTGGTAACGTAGGATCACAGATAAGTTATAGTCCTATAAGTCGGGAAGGTCTAAAGTTAGAAAGTAATCTGTTAAGACAAGGCATCAAGTGGTCCCAGCTGAAATCATTTATAAGCTCTCTAGCCCTGGTGTTGGAAAGGAATTATGTATATAGAAAACTTTTTATCTCAATTTACGCCAGCCCAGTTGTTTTGCTGGAATAAATTATTTTTATGAATTATTTAAATAAAATAAATCGTCGTTCTATTATATTTCATATGTTTTTAAAGTAAGAAATTATGCTATATTTATAAAATAATATTTAATGATTATTTTGGAATGTATATTGCATATTCTTTATTGCTTGTATTACCTAGTAAATGTTTGTACGCTGGAAATAATCGAACATGATAAAACGTATTTTTATATAATTACTATCAATTTGTAAAAATGACAAAGTATATGGTTAACATATGTTTTTTTTATTATTATATATTATATAGCAGATGCATTTCGTTGTCCGAACATCACAATAAAAGAAAGCTTGGAAATTACCTCCATGCTTGAGTATTGTGCGAAATAAATATTGTTAAACAGGTTGGTAGTTTTCTCCAAGCAAACTGAAGGTGGCATTGAACAATACAACCTAATTGCATACTAAATTAATAAATGAATCAGTTTGAGTGGCATACATTACGTTCGTATCGAAGTTACCGGTTCAATTTTGATAACGATTATTTATTGTATTACTAATGGTGTTTAAATGACTGTTAGTAACAAGATATCAAAGAATATATTTTCTACTAGACACAAATAACCTGATAAAAGCAAGTAATGGCTATTTATATACAAATGAATCATTTAAATTTGTCGAGATGGTGATCATAAACGGAGATAATATTTATATTGAGTCAACGGATGTGAACTAAGATATTTCTTTTTCATCATCACAAAAAATAAATATTGAATACAGTAACAAATTAAACACGAATAATTTAAAATTATATTATAATAAGTCGCTTTCAATGTAACATAGAGTAATCTCTGTCGACTTAAGAATTAATCCTCATAATTGACATATGTACGCACAAAAATACTGGTTAATTAAAAACTCTCCACTATATCAAGTCCGTCCATAATACATTTCGCTTATTTTATCTTATAAATGAAAGGACTACTACAGATAGAACGTCACGTTTACTAAGAGATATATCATTAAACTTCACCTGCCCAAGTATTGTCTCTATGTTTATTTACATTCAAATATGTATTGTGATTTATTGACTGTTTACCATTCACGTTGTCGAACAACTACTGCTTTGTTGTTATGCATTTAGACAGATACGATACAATAGTAAGGAGGAGCAGTGCTGATATAAATCTATGAACAACGAGCATACTTTGGGCGTTAAACGTCTGATATGCATACATACATATGCATACATTCCCCTCCTCTCTGGACATCTGAACGGGTCAGACGTGTTTTGTGTTAAAATTAAATAACGTTAAATAATAAAATCACAAAATTAAATTATAAATAATAGGAGTCCATAAGTGCAGTGTACCTCCTATTCGCTGTGAAAAGAAACGTCATCCTAGTGTGAGTGCATCTTATCATGAACTAATCAAATGTAACTATCCTTTTCTAACTTCAGTAATCAGCAACTGAATAATTATATGGTTATTCGCTCATTAGAATTTTTGCACCGGAGCTCATGGCTACTTGGACGGATCCAATTTTTGTATGAAATTGTCGATCGGTGTCCATTTATATTGACCCCTCGGTGTCATTTAGAAATTGAGGTGAATATTTTATATATTCCTGGTACTTTGACTGGCTAAACAGTATTAACATGCCTCTAAAACGAACTCCGCCATTGTCACAGTCGCAGCCCGTAACTACAACGAATGTGCAGGCGTCAACCGTTGAAAATATTTTAGATGGACAAACTACGTCTATACATTCTATGCACCATTGTGCTTCTGAACCAGATTTAAACGTTACACCACTTAACAATGAAACTTACAATACAAATCTTGGTTTAATTCACCGCTTTAAACGCAAACGGAGTGATTGTATGGATGAAAGGATGTCGGAATACATGACCGAGATGAAGGCAATGTTTTCAGAGATTAAGGCTCGCCAGGAGTCACATGATCTTAAAATGGAAAATATATGTATGGTTATGGAAGAGATCAAAACTCAAAATAAATCTATTCAAAATTCAGTTGACTTTTTGTCCGAACAATATGAGTGTATGAAGATTCAAGTAGAAAAATTAGATTCTGAATGCCGTAAAAATCAGTCGTATATTACGTCTCTGGAAGAAAAATTGGATAAGTATGAGAGCAGTAATCGCTCGACTTGCATTGAAATTAAAAATATTCCTCCAGCTAAAGGCGAATCCAAACAAGTACTTTTAAAGAAAGTAATTTCTATTGCACAGAAAATTGATAGTAATATTGAATCATATGAAGTAAAAGATGTCTTTCGTGTAAACACACATGATCCTTCTATTAAAACTGTAATTGTTGACTTCACTAGTGTACTTACTAAAGAAAAGCTGATCCATAAATATAGACAGTATAACAAAGGGCCTAGCAAATTAACCACAGAAAGTTTAAAAATTAATGGTCCCAATAAGCCAATATTTATATCAGAAAATTTATCACAAAAAATGAAAAGACTATTCTACCTTGCCCGTGACTATGCCAAATCAAATGGCTATGCATTTTGCTGGGTGTCAAATGGAAAGATTTTTCTTCGGAAAACTGAAGGTGCACCACTAAATTTCATACGCAATGAACAGGACATAAAGAAATTAACAGATTCTATGTGACTAAATTTGGTTTATTGTTGGTATTTTATTTGTAATCTTTGTAATAGTCATATGTTTATCAACTTTGATTATCATCATCATCTGAGCATAATATGGAATAAATCCTCATCACAAACAGGTTCAAACATATTAATATGTACACTTACACACTTACATGAAACCCACACAAACATTTTATACTTCATATTGCATACATACTATAATATATATCTCAGAAACTTAATATCACATTTTATAATTTACTATATTGTATTATTGTTCTATATGGCAATTAGCAATAATTTATATCAGAATATGGTACACTGGTTTCTAGAAACTCAATTATTTATGCTGTCAAATAACAATATAAAGAGTAACTCTGAATATTTGTACATTTTGTTAAATTCTTATAATTATTAATCCTGGATAACATAAATAATATACAAGTAGCGGAAGAAATTGAGAAGTTGTCTGTTTCGGAATCATTTATTTGCACGGCAGAGAATTGTTATGACTACATTTCTAGTTATGTAGACCATATGAGAATTTTTCACGTCAATATACGAAGCATTGGTGGTAACTTTAATGAGTTATTAGTGCTGCTAAAACGAACAAACGTAAGTTTTGATGTTATTTTGTTGACAGAGTGCTGGCTCAGTAAATGTTCGCTATTACCAGAATTACCGGGTTATGATTCATTTAAATCTAATTTCTCTAATCAAAATGACGGGGTGGTTGCTTATGTTAAGGTTAATTTACCCTGTTCCATCACTAAGCTAGATTTTTGTGAAGCTAACTGTCTTACTTTGAAGTTCGCCAATGATACTGCTATTGTTGCTCTTTACCGTTCACCATCTTACAGAAATATCCATAACTTTATTGATTTTCTGGACGCCACCTTAAGTACACTAAAGTCTTTCAAAACTGTTACAGTTGTGGGCGATGTAAATATCAATATATTACCTGACTGTCAAAGTCAGGAGTGTGATCTTTATCTAAACATGTCTGCATCTCATGGTTTACTTCCAAGTCATCAGTTTCCAACGCGTAATGGTAATTGCTTGGATCATATTCTATTAAAAACTAATTTTTCAGCTACTACTTTAGTGCTTGACTCTCTGATAACTGACCATACACCACTGATTCTTTGCTGTAGTACCAAACCAACGATCCGGAAAACATCTCATACTCTCACACGTTTTGATGTGTCATCATGTGTAGAACAAATTGAGAGTATGGATTTTTCGCTGGTATTATCAATTGCTGATCCAGAACAGGCAGCATCTAGTCTAGTAGACTTACTATCTTCGGCCATTAAAAATCATACAACTATTAAAACAATTTCTAATAGAAAAAGAATTATTAAACCTTGGATTACCCCTGGCCTTCTACGATGCATAAGACACCGTGACAACCTATACAGGAAAACAAAAAAGGATCTATCTAATCAAACTCTTATGGTCAGTTACAGACGCTACAAAAGTTATTGTAATAAATTATTAAAAATAGTTAAACGTAATTATGAGAGGTCTGAATTTAAAAAGGCTAAGGGTAATCCAAGAACTACATGGAAGTTGATTAAGGATATAGCAAACTTGAACTCTAATACTACTTCTCTCAATAATGATCTCTTGTCTGTGTCTTCAAGCCCTTCATTGTCTGTTGACATGGTAAATAATTACTTTGGTAATATTGGTGCTTCACTTGCTGCTAAAATAGCTACACATGCAGAAGTTGATACTTCGACAACTAATGATGGTTTCGATCTCTTTCAATCTATGTCTCACTTAAACTCCATGGGACTACTGAATACTGACGAAGCTGAGATAGAACATATTATTTTAAAATTAAAAAATAGCTCACCTGGATGGGATGAAATCTCAGCATCACTAATTAAAGCTGCACGCCATGTGCTGGTACCTATTTTAACTTATATATTTAATTTATGTTTTTCTTGTGGAGTGTTTCCTAAAGTTTTCAAAAAAGCCATAATTCATCCTATACACAAGGGAGGGGATAGAGATAGTGTTAATAATTATAGACCTATATCAATTTTGTCAACCTTCTCTAAAATAATGGAAAAAATTTTAAATCATAGACTTCTTAATTATCTAAATAGTAATAAATTATTGGCTAATAACCAATTCGGTTTTCAAAAAGGACGATCGACTGAGGATGCTTTATTAAATCTTTGTAACTCTGTTGTTAATGATTTAAATAATAAACATAAAACAATAGGTATATTTCTCGACCTATCCAAGGCGTTTGACACTGTCTCTGTTCCTACTCTTCTGTATAAATTAGAGAAAATTGGTGTTAGGGGTATTGTACTTAATCTTTTTGAAAGCTATCTTAGTGATCGGACTCAGAGAGTGAAAATTGGCAATCATATTAGTGGGGATTTACTTCTTACATCTGGCGTACCTCAGGGTAGTGTCCTAGGTCCCACCCTTTTTTTAATATACGTTAACGATCTTTGTAAACTGTCTATACCAAATTGTAATATTTTATCTTATGCGGATGATACTGCTCTTTTAATCAAAGGTAAATCTTGGACTGAGGCCAAGCAGGCTGCGGAATTTGCAATGCATATTCTTGTAAAATGGCTTGCCAAAAATCTTTTAACTCTAAATTTAAATAAAACTAAATTCGTAACTTTTTCTGCTAATATGGCGTCACAACCAACTCAATCATTGTCTATCATCGCCCATAGTTGCCAATTTACTACTCCTGTATCCTGTAATTGTTCACCTTTATCACGTGAAAATGGTATAAGATATTTGGGAGTTCTCATTGATAGCGTTATGAGTTGGAAACCTCAAATAGATTCTATTATTGCCCGTACACGTAAATTGATTTTTGTTTTTAAATTATTACGACACTCTGTTGATGAACAAACCTTAAAAATGGTATATTATACTCTAACACAGTCTATATTAACCTACTGTATAACAGCTTGGGGTGGCGCAGCCAAAACTTTGCTTCTAAGACTAGAACGAGCTCAACGCGCTGTTTTAAAGGTATTATTAGGTAAACCTATTAGATACCCAACAACTGATTTATATAGTAAATGCAAAGTTCTAACTGTCAGAAAATTGTTTATTATGAAACTAATTTTGCGTAAACATTCAAGTATGGTATTTGATCATAATTTATTTATGAACAAGCGCAGGACTGATCATATTTGTAAACAGTTTCCAAGTAGACTCAGGCTTGTGGATCGACATTTTTGTTTTATTAGTTCTAAAGTTTATAATCGAGTGAATAAGATTTTACAAATATACTCCCTTAATCATCGCGAATGTAAAATTAAAATAATTAACTGGTTATTGAACCTCTCTTATGATGAAACCGAAAATCTAATAGTTTAATTGCTGTATTTATAGTATATATTCACATAAAACTGATACAAAGTTATGCTTGCGAATACAAAAACAAAAAAAAAATAATAATAATAAAGGAATACATAAAACGCATATAGAGGTGCAATAAACACACACAGACACACACACACACACACACACACACACACACACACACACACACACACACACACACGCACTCACTCACACACACTCTTGTTCTAATGCTCATAAATTATAAATATCATTTGTTTTATTTTATATACTTTGTCTTTCTCTAAATGTTCTTAAGGAGTAATATTCATTTATTTTCATTTGTTTTTATTTAAATTGTATACAATGCTCTGGAGATGGGCGCAAATAGCTGCAACACAGTTTTTTGTAAACTAATGTAGTTGTTTACGTTTAATATGTTATTGTTATAACTTTGTTTTTGGTTTAAATAAATTCTTTAATTCTTTAATTCTTTAACATACATACATGATTTATTGAACACCAGTATAATCATTTATAGGTAATATATTTAGTAAATCAATATGTTACATGTAGTCGCTATAGTGACATGTTATGTTCTAATAATTAGTTCAAGTGACTATACATAGAATGGGTCTACTTTTGATTAGATATTATTCCGGCGAGTTTTAATGTTGAGGACTACTGATAATATTTACTGTAATAATCATAAAAATATCAAGTAACCCAATCAAAGTAAACTAACGAAGTGATTCGATCACGTCTACTTTCAAACAAAATAAAGTTGCATAATAATCGATCTATTCGTATAGATGTTACGATGCTACAGCCTGACATGACAGACTAATAAAACCCCACTTATAGCGCTGGGGGTTAAAAATGTTCTAAAAAAGTGTATCTTATTGTGATCGATATTACGATTAAAATATTGTTTAGAAATTTTTCGAAAGTTTGTAAAATTTGCATTGATGTATTTAGAAAGTATTGGTTTGTTAATAAATAATTTATAGGCGAGTTATATGACACGACGGAATCTGGTATAATGATGAGTCAAAATGTGGGGGCGCAGGCGCTTCGTCGCGGGCGGCCGACAGGTTTTATTTGCATAATTCTGGATAATGCACGTCTCACTGCCTACCACATAAATGTTATAAATAAATTAAACGCTCGCTACACAGGACACAACAGTATATATAAATATGTAGTTATGGTGATATTGTAACGCCCACTCTATATAATAATTATAGACTTTTTCTGCAATTTTCTAATATAACCGACATTATTTATATGACCGACATTACATATATTATTTCGCATGTTATTTTCTGATTTTATTTAATCGCCAGTTTAAAATTAAATACGTTTCATAATAGCTATAACATGTACATGTGTTGTTGGAAATGGGTATATATACAAAACAAACGCACGATGTATGTATGTCCATATGAATTTAATTCACCATAGGTGTTAAGTTTTTCAGCACAAAAAAGTTATTAACATTTTGTTTCTAAAGTTCAAGAAGCCCTTACCACGACATATTAGTGAAAACTGAGCCTGAATATTTTTTCTCCTATATTTTCCATATATAAGCATCGATCAGTTACATTTTTATTGTATGTTCAATTTATTTTTGCACTAGTTGCATTTTTTAGTATATTGATTTGACTAATGCTTTCTTGAGAAATTTTGCTCAATCAAATGACAATCAGTAAATTATTCGATCGAGATTTGCGCAACATTTGGCACGTTGTTAGACGTCTCTAAGGTTTACTCGACGACAATGCACGTTGAACCCGTTATTTCATTTGACAGGTAATTTTCGCGGAGCATTGATAGATAGCGTTCCATTTACCGCACTGATTGGAGTTTCATTTTATAACATATATTACATTTTTATATATTACATGAAATGTTAAAATATATTTTTGTTTTTTCTGTAAGTTTTAATTTATTTGTATCCATACTAATTATAAATTCGAAAATATATCTGTATATCTGATGGCCGCGGTGGCCTAGCGATTTATCACTCCGCTTTATTTCTGACTTCTGGTTCGATTCCTCGCACGGTGCATACGTTTGTATTCATAAGTATGATGGTTTGTATCGGTCTAGGTGTATTCTGTATATATTATGTATGTATTTACAAAAAAATCTCAGTATATTATATCAGTTGTCTAGTACCCATAACACAACCTCCGCTTATTTTATTTATTTATTTATTTATTTATACAGTTACCGTTTCACAACTAAACTTAACTTCAACTAATATTAATTTAATATAATTTGAGTATCATCAGAACGGACATAGGCTATCTTTTTTTTTATGATTCTCAGACGACGACGTCCCGGTTAATAGCTAGTCATTTATAAAGTGATTTTCGAGTATTTGTATACCTCGGAATGTCGTCATTATCATGTAAATGTTATAACGAGCAAGTTAATTTTAGAAAACAATTCGTTCGAAAATATTCATAATTGTATTACCAGATGGAGTAGTCAAGTGTCGTTAATTGTGACCTTGCGGTTAATGTTTTAGTAATGTGACACTAGAGAATTTTAATTATCTCCTATGGTGTTTATTGTGTTCGTTGACGTATTCCTCCGAAACGGCTTGACCGATATTTATGAAATTTTTGGTGTAGGTATATTCAGTAGGTCTGATGATGGGTCGTAGGCAATGTAGGTTTTTATACTTCCTAGGTGATAAGGATCGCTAGGAATCATTTATATTTTAATACCTTTATAATATGATAAAACAATGTTTGCCGGGTCAGCAAGTTAAATTTAATGTAATAGGTATATTTTGTTTATTAGCTAATCTAATAGAGTTCAAAGTCACGTGATGTATATTATTGAAATGGCCTATTGTTTGTTAGCGAAGCTCGTAATACAAGGTTATTTCTAAGTTCTAAGTACTCCTATAGACAAGAAAATTATTCAAGTTTCAAGAGTCAATACCACCTAAAGTGAAACCAAAGACCATCTTTGAAACATTCAATAAATACGATAGGTTTTTGATATTATATCTCTAAGATTTACACAAATCACTTACATCAGAAATAAATACATGTTTATGTACATATTTGTGCTTTTTAATAGAGAATAAGTTGTACAGTTGCTTCAGATTGCAATTTTTTTACGAAATGTTTGAGCTTAATTTGAATATTTGAATTTTATTTAATTATATTTTAACCATTTTCCTCGTCGACTTTAGTGTACATTATTTACAAAGTAGTGAACGATATTATATTAATTGTAGCTTTATTTTTTAATTTTTTAATATGCCTTTTACCTATTTCGAATATAACATTTTCAAATAGTTTCAGTATAGTATACTCTTTGCTATTTACTTAATAAATATATAAATTTGATTTTTAAGCTACTAAAGTTGATAACCGAAGGGTGAGATAAGGCAGTGTAATTACAGGACGAGGCATGAACTTCTTAGTTCTCAGGAATGGCAACATGAGCGGTATCGCGGGCGTCACATGATAACGTTATTTGTAGTGCAGTTTATACCTATATAATTAGGCGACGATTACCACTTACCATCAGGTGGGCGGTGGGCTTGCTTTCTATACTAATTACTTAAATAAATCCAATTAACAGTACTAATAAACTATCGCACGAGCCGCTTATGGTGCATTACTGTTACACTTGTGTTAATCAATTGTTTGTTTACACAGATGGTGGGCAACGTGGTGGTGTTTGTTTGTGTGAATGTTGTGGGCGCGCTGATGCACTCGCTGATGGAGACGGCCCAACGGCGAGCCTTCCTCGACACCCGCAACTGCATCGCGGCCAGGCTCGACATGGAGGACGAGAATGAAAAACTGGTATACATTTTAAACTTAATCCTAATGATATTATTTTTATAATAGCGAAAGTCTGTAAGTATGGATGTTTGTTACTCTTTCACGCAAAAACTACTTAACGGATTTTGATGAAACTTTACACTTTACAGTAATATAGATTGTGGTGATGCATAATCTATATTACTGTAAAGTGTATTCTGATGAATAATATATAGGCTATATTTTACATTGCAATTTAACGCAACTGAAACCGCGGACACATACTAATATTATAAATGTAAAAGTGTGTCTGTTTAAGTGTTGCATTTGTTAAATTTTCACGACTAAACGACTCAATGGATCTTAATGACATTTAGCATGAAGATATATTAGAGCACGAGGACGAATATAGGCTAACTTTTAAAAAGCAGAGAGACTATAGTATAATATGAAACTAGTATATGTGGCTACCGAATCGCCCCGGTTTCGCTCTGATACAATTATTGTACCTAGGTATCATATAGCCTATGTTACTCGCAGATAATGTAGCTGTATATATTGGCTACTTTTTTAAGAGTGTAAAGATTTTTTAAATTTACAAATAAAAAGCTTACCGCGTTTTTAATTTTAGATTTATAATATTATATGATGCACATGTTTAGAATCGGTGTTATATGCAAATTCCATTGTTTACCCTTATGCCACACGAAAATGTTCACTTTAAATTTGAATTGCAAATCAATCATTATTTTTTAATTTAATACACGTGCTTAACAATTCTTATAATTTCACATTTCTTTTTATTTGATCTTTAGTCAGTAAACAACTATTGTCTACGTTAGGATTTTATCCGTATACCTGTTGGATAATGGCGTGCATGAATGGAGTGCTTAAAATAAAAATTACTACGTCAAACACGTGTCCTATGCCAAATTTTTTAACAATTGCTAAAACCGTCAGGCGCCAAGAGACAACAAACGACTATAGATTTTTTAAGAGAGATTATATTCAATATTACTGAACATAATAACAAATATTTTTAAAAAGTAAACTGATCTAAGTAAACAAATAAAATATTCTGTGGAGTATTTATTTCAAATTATATTTAAAAAAATAGCTGTAGTTTACTATCTCACATTTTTATAGAAATATAAAAACGCATTTTCAGCAAACAGTAAAACCGAATTCAATCGTATTATTAAGGAAGTCAAAAGCTATTGGTTAGTTCTTTCTCAAAGTTATACGGGACTCAAAGTTATGTTATAAGTATATGAGACAACAGCAGAAGTATCAGCTTCCAAATAAAAAAGCAATCATCAAAATCACATAACACGTACTGAGATAACAATATAGTTAAAAACTACAATCGCAGAATCTTTATAGTGTTCCGTCAGGTATATATTCAATATTTTGTGCCAATATAAAAATCTATACTTACATACTTTCTCTAAAGGTAAGAAAGAACGAGCGAAAGTATAAAATTTACATATAGACGGCTATGTTAATCTGCCACTTTATCTTAAGTAAGTAAGACCATGTCGAAACCTATTTTATTTCCTTTTAAATGTATAATATTAAAAATCACTTTTTATTTCTTGCCTACGAACACGAACTTAACAACGACGTCAATTAATCTATATACACTCGAAACTTAGTAGAACTAAATAAATTAATTCATACTCGTGTAAGACATCTTACAGTTTATTTTGTTGTGAACATAACGACGACTAACGATTAGTAAACATTATTCGCATTGTACATAGCTTTCACACCAAAGTAAAATATTTATAATATAATATATTACTAACAATCAAAGGGTGAATACAATAGACCTATGTCGCAGTGCTACAGGTACAAGCACCTGACAATAGCCCAAACACCCCTATAAAAAAAACCAAAATACGAATTAAATCTAAATTAAAATCATTTAGTCATGTATATTTTGCAAATTAGTTGGTTGTAGTTTGCAAATTATTATCATTTGTTATATAATAATTTACAAAATGATAATCAAAATATATTCTTAACCTAAATCAATTTCATCTCAAATATATTAATTATAACTTAAATAAAATACGTTCTCTTATCATAGAAGGAGAATATAGTTTTGTAAATGAATAATTAAATTTAATGACCATGTAATTAAATGTTTTATGGAATTTAATAATTATAATATGCGATTAATTACCGTAGTCTAATATGTAGTTATCTAAAAGTAAATAAAAACACTTCGCTGAAGTATCTATGTTTACAAAGATTAACTTAACATTTAGCTTTTGCAAGACTTATTATCCTAACAAATAATTTGTCCTATACCTGCAGTTTCCATCTACTTTATCTGCTATTTTTTGATAAATTAAGGACCATCCTCGTGACACCATTTATCTTAACATCAAATTTGTTCCGTTTAGATGTTTTGTAGTGAAGAGGTAAAACACAGATAAGCTGTCATGCGAACTTTCACATTTATTATTACGGATTGTATGAAGTGTAAGTTATTTATTCGTTCCGTCTCATATCGAGAATGGATTAGAAAAGTAAGTCGTAAATTTCATTCTCTTTTTGTCATCATCCACCTGTCTTCCGCCAGCATATTTTAATGAAATACGCTGTGCTAACGCACATACGTGTTCACTATTCCGTCATCTATTACAAAAATATTTATACATATTTGTTACCGGAAGGGTTACACAAAGAATTTATGAAAATAACGAACATTTTTTATTTAGTTGTAACACTTAAAATTAGAAACTCTACATAATTAAAACCTTACTATAATAATATTAGGGTAAAACAGAATAGGTATTTGAAAATTGCCCTAGAGTTCCTTAATGCGATTTTTTTTTATTTACTCATACTTATAAATGCATAATACATCATAATCATAAGTGTTTATTAAGTCATACGTTTATACTTTACGTACGCGTAGTATTAAGGCCACATGCAATTTTTATAACACTATATATTTTTAGTACTTAATTACCAAAACCCTAAAAAAAGCTGTTACAGCTTTTCCTTAGTTTCTTATATGTAGATGAAATAGATGGAATCTCTTAGACGTTGATTGATTAAGAGACCCTAGATCACGCTCAGGTAGGGGCGACTTACGGTTCCTCGAATGTCACGGACGCATGGAAGGAATATTACTTTTACTGACAGATATATTTTGTATACTAGACCTTAGTCCCTAGTTTCGCATGTGTACTATTAGATATAATAACTAAAATATAAAAGATCTCTATAGGTGAATAGAAAATATATAAGTGATTGAAAATATCACTTTATTTTTAGATTTTATCTATTACAAATAAAAAGTATAATGATAGTTTTAAGTCGATTGATTGATTGGTTGATTTTAAGGTGATGAGTATCTAGAAAATAGGATCCTCTATTTAAGTTTTCAACAAACTTAAATAGAGGATCCTATTATCTAGATACTCATCATCAAACTGAACAGTTGTTTTTGTGTAACAAAGTAATCAAAGTTTTGCACTCGTACATCAATAATAATAATTTAAGTCGTCATTAATTATTATCAATGCAATGTCTTGTGACTGTATTACTAAATACGGTCTTTGTGTACCTATTCACGACTAAACAGCTAAGCGCAACTTAAAGAACTTTTAACTTAAAGATAGATAGTATCGTGATACTATCTATGTTCGGCTTCCTGAGGCCGGACCTAGGATATTTATTATCTCAAGAAAAAGCAGACGAACTCGCGGGTAACAACTATTGACATATTCAAGATCACTGAATAAATATAACTACTTATTATAATATGTTATTGTATTATAATAACATAAGGAACGATGACACGAAGAAAATAATGAAACATATAATTGTAATGACATGTTTATAAAATAAATCTAATCTATATATATTAAGAGGAATTTGATTAAAGCAATTATATTTGTTGTTGTTACGAAAATTAATTGAGATATCAAAGTAACTAATAACCCGGTTATCAAACACCGTATTATTGTTAGTTTAGATAATGTCAGTTTATTATTTGAATTATTTATATATGTAGTTCAAACAGGGTATAAATAGTTTAGATATTACGTCAGTACGCTATACATCGCCTATAGTTCAAATAACATTACGTATTTGTGTCCACATTGACGACAACAAGATTTTATCTGTACATAATAATATTGTTTGTAATAAAAATAAGTGAGTGTTAAACTCATTAGATTGTAATGCTGAAATGAGATGACGATGACATTGTAGTGACGTCGCGTACTCTTTTTATGTGATAGGCTTCTACTAATTATGAGCAAATTACATCAAATCGGTTGCATCATTTAGTAATGAAAATATATGAAATGGACTGTTAATAAATTTGGTTCCGGTATAACTTTATTTTGTAAATTAGATGTATCCCCGATCTCGCACACATGAAATTTATAGCCTGTGTTATTTTAAATAAGCTACTGTAAGCTATATTACTGCAAAGTTTCATTAAAATCCATTCAGTAGTTTTTATGTGAAAGAGTAACAAATGTCCATCCGTAATCACAAAATCTGCTTTTCTAATATTAGTAAGGTGATTGGAATAAAGCAACGATTAGTCGTACTCAAATTTATTTAGATTTTGTGATAGGCGTGCACAAATGGGCAGAAAAACAATTTTAACAATAATTGCTTTAGGTTATATTTCGTTTTTAAAGTCCTTCAATAGGTCTTTCTCATACATCTATCTTTTATATATAAAGATTATGATATTACCATGACTGAACATGAGTTTAATAATATAGCAATTTTAAAACGGTATCTTCACTAGAATTCGTAATCCACAATGTACGCAAAATACAAATCACTGTGGCTCGAACTGGTACAGAAATTGATTGTGCAGCCATCCGCATGTAAATAAAGATTGTGGGTTCTAGTGAAAAGTGAGCTGAATAATAACTGCAACTGAATCGAGCACTTCAACAATAGTCTAGTTATTTAAAAAGACTACTCCTGCAGGTCTAGTATGGAGTATCTCATATACAATTTCAATCTAATACATTTTTGTATTATTCTTTTGAAATGTAACTTAATGTAAATATAATAAATAGAGTATGTTAGAGAGATATTTCAACATTCAGAAGTAGAAAAAAGGAGTGGATCGGATTCTAGGAACGAATGACCGATTATCTAATTGACGTATTAACACATCGGCTGGAGTTTGAAAATTGAAATACTTGAAATACTGATTGCCACTTTTACTTAGTTTGTCTACTAGGAGTAATTGTTCAAAATTACTACTAATAAAGGGACGGCTCGTCCGTGTGAAGTACCTAATGTTAGAGGAAAGACTCTTAGAGTCAGAATATGCGAGTCTAAAGGTACCATATTTTAAGATCTGTATATATCTGTACATAGTAAATATGTACATATACTATCTACATTTAATTTAGAAATAAAATAATAAAAATCAGTCAAAATTTTGTATTCATTTTAAAAACTATGGATTTGTTCTAGAGGGAGATCTTTTGATTTAAATCATCTTACTTTGATAGTTAGGCTCAAGAAAGATCTAACCATCAAAATACCTAAAATTATTCACATCCTTAAAACAAAATATTAAGGTAAAAATATTTCTAAACATTAGCTTATAAATTCTTAAGCCTTAAAATATCTAAGTCTAATAAAAATGTACTTCGCAAGTAATAGTTGAAGTTAGGGTGCTATTAGTCGTGATTTGCGGTGTATACCTATTTTTGTATTGTTTCATGTATTTACTTTTATTTTCTTTATGAACAGGAACGGTTATTACTCTCCGTACTTCCGCAACACGTAGCAATGGAAATGAAGAACGACATAATCTCGCCGGTGGAGGGCCAGTTTCACAAGATATACATACAGAAACACGAGCAAGTCAGGTGAGTGTTGCCAATATAGGAATTATTGAATTAGAATGCAGCACGTCTTGCCTTAAAAGACCATATTACCTTATACTATTTAATTTAGTCTAGATTTAGTTAGGTATGGTGCACCCGCCTGCGCTGTCTGTTAATAGTATGGTTTACGGTGGCGGGGCACCAGTGGAGGATGATGCGATGAGCATGAGGTCAGGTCAGTTAGCCGTGACAAATTTACCAGGAATTTATCATGTTGGTTTCCAGGGGTAATCGCGTGGAGTTGAACCTGATATTATACATTGCTAGCAACAGGGTCATCAGTCCTCATTGCTAAAAATCCTCTTTCACCCGGAGGGGGGTCGATTGTTATAGGACTAATAATGTCAGTGCTAGTAATATTTACTGGAACATCCTGGTAATTATCCTGACTTCATGCTCATTCTTCACCGGTGGTCTAACAACGTATACTATTCAAGCGGGTGCACCATTATAAAAAAAGTACCTGTTCTGCTGTAATATTGATCTTAGTTGTTCAAATTACAATTACGAATGAGCTGTCAAAAATGACAGTTAAGTGATACCAATAATATTAAATGCGAATTAATAGATCAAATTGTCTGACTCGTGTGTCATACGTGTCATAGATGAATAATAATGTGGTAAGTGGATCTAGTTATGTTTGACGTAGACACCTGCCGTTATATAACCCAATAACTGACCAACCGCAAATATTATTATTATCTGTATAATTATATAAAAGGAGAAACGTATTATATGATCCATGTACACATGAAACTACTAGGACTAGAAAAATATTATATAACGGGTTCTTATGTAACGTTAACATGTATTCGGAAAGGATTTCTAGTGATTCCTTCGAGAATAACCGATAATGAGTTTCGTACAGCAGGAGCCGTTGGTAACAACTAGTTTATAATCAAACATGAAAAAAAAAGATAATTATTGTAAGTGCTAAATAAAATAATAGGAATTGCGTCATTTCCAAAATAGAAACTTAGACAACGAATGTTTTACTAGACACCTAAACCGATTTAGAAAATCAATAAAGCGTTACCAAAACTAATCACGTATGTAGACATACACAGAAGATTTTCCTAATTGCTATGAGATACTAGTATACAAATTCATCTCGGTACAACAAATCAATTTGCGATTTGGGGTTGGATTGGGTATTTTCCAGAAATTGAGGTTGTGATCTTTATTTATTAACTCATTCGGGATGGTACCTATATTAGCTATTCGGGGCATGGTGCGGCGGGTAAAAATCGGAAATAATTAAGGATTCTCGCCTAACCGTCTGTCTGTCAGCGTGTGTGTGACGTAAGCGTTATTTTAGTACTCATACTATCAAGGGGAGAAACGAATGTATTGTGCATTCCATAATTGTATTCCATAAAAAAATATTAATTTATAAAAGTTACATCGATTCTAAGTCAGTCTTTATAAAAAGTCGCCTGCTTGCGTCAATTTTGTCTACCTATTTGTATACTGATTGATATATGATATATGATACTTTTTAACTGACAGAGAAACACATTTTTATACACATACAGTACGTACATATGGATGACTTTATGCATTATATTGTAACGTGATTTACTAATTGTACTTATCCTTACCTGTTCTTTATCTTTGGTTCTGACCTGTTTAAATGTTTAAGTGTGTAACTGTATTGTTTTATATAACCAATTTAAATATAACTTTAATATTAAAGATAAATTCATGAGGTATCTGTTATTGGCTTTACTAACTAAGTAATACTATATATTGTCTATAAATTGTATAAGCTGTTGATTACCTAAAATAAATAAAAAAAAAATACTGTGTTTCGGGTAAAGGGTAGGGTATAAATCAGTGATATTTCAGGATAAGAGTCCCTCTAGAATGCCAAAGCATAAGTGTTGTCGCAGACGACACTAGATAACGTGATGACCGTATTGCTGTTACATGTACACGGGCAACGGTTACCACTTACCATCAGGTGGGCCAACAGCTTCTTTGCCATTGAAATTACATAAAAAAATTGTGTACAATAATTAGGTCATGTTCAACTTATTGTTTGAAAAAGACATATTTTTAATTTTAACTTTGATAATGAAAAGTGTCTATGACATACTTACAGTACATCTAGTTATACATATAACTAGATTTGATTAAAATACTATGCATAAACGCAATATCGGCTCCTCAGCTCATATCAGCTTATTTATCTAGATTTTGGTCTTTTCAGTTTTTAAACCTTTCGTTTAATACGTTATGTGTGTATATTTAATGGTATGTATTATAATTTATAAGATACGAAGTGTATTATCAAACACATATATTCACATCCATAATTAATGCTGTATTCACTTAGGAAATTACCAAATTAATGTACATAGTTTGACCGTGAAATGGGTCGTCTGGTTAAGCTTATGGCATATTTAATAATCTCTTGTGATTCGACAGATCACTCCGTTCCGTTACTTCAAAGTATCCTCTAGCATGTCCCAAACTAACTGTTAACACTAGTATTATCTAACAACTGCCACCGTAAGTGATACTCTCGTTAATATTTAAGCTCTTATCATTTACTAATTACACGCATTCGTGTTTGTGAACGCTTGGTGGTTACGGTTATGAAATATTTTATTAAACCTAACGACCCTCCCCAATTGCAATTACTGCAGCGATATCTTTTATTTTTAATTTCATATAGCTCATGTTATTCTTATAATGACGTCTTCAATACTCAAATATATATAATATATATATATAACAACAAGGGTGGACAACCCTTATCACTTAGAAGTATGAAAAATAGATAGTAGCCGATACTTTTGTCACATTTTTGCTGTTATCGACAGTCAGTGTAAATGTGATATCACTAATTCATTTTCGAATTTACATATAATCCTAGTTACAATTATGTAGCTTTAAATTTATGACAAGTAAAAAATATTTTGTAAACACTCGGTAATCTACAGATAATAAATTAGGTCAAATTTGACACAAGTAATTAATGTGTCATGACTTTTTAGTCATAAAATATCACATGAGAGCATTGACTTCATGGCACGAGTTTGTTTGGGTGAGAGGCAGATAAACATCCAATTTATTGCCTTTAAATAGACTTGTGGTCGGGCACGAATTTCGTAGCAGAGTCGATGCCGTCTGAAAGTTGTCGTGTTGTCGTGACGCGGTACTCTTATCTGAGCATCATTGCTTTGTGACTCACTTTGAAACGCTAATTCCAGTCTAGACTAAATATACCTAGATTTAATGATATATAAATAATTTTAATGTTTGCTTTTTTTTTGAGACTGTCAAAACTAAAGCTATAACTTTTACTTTATAGATTATTTATTGCACGTTTAAATGTATATAAATGTGTTACTTAGAAAAAATGTGAGCATTGGAGAAGTACCTCCAATGGAATATGCTTTAATATCCGCCGGTTTCGGCGGTCTAGCGGTATAGCACACCGGTTTACTTCCGATGGTCGCTGGTTCGAGTCCTTATGTGATGCAAATATTTATATTTGTGAGTATGATGGTTTTATTGGTCTGAATGTTTTTATGTATACACATATATTTAACAAAAAAATATGTATCAATTGTAATTTAATTGTCCTGGGTTTTTATTATATTAATATTAAACTGAAACTACAAATATAACAAAGTATAAATTTCGAAAGAATATTTTTATATATATATACATTTGTGCTCAATAACCAATTATTATATTGTTACCAAGGCATAATTAATTATAGATTATAAAGAGGTTGGTAGGCAGCGTTTTCCTTAAGTTCAGTTCAGGTTATTCAACAAAGATCTTCGGCCGGAAATTACTTGCGGATTTCCTAAAGTCTACATAATAATTCGTTGATTTATTATGAATAATGAATACTTATCTCCAATACGCTAAAATCATCATTTTTATATCGCAGCATTCAAGTGATTTTATTTATAATGTATGTTCATCAAGTTGATCGGGAGTTTTTTGACGGATATAAATATAAATAGAAAGTATTCGAGAATTAATCAATAAGACTTAATATTATAACTCGTTTATAGAAATAAAAAAATAATTGCAATAAATATGTTTTCACAACACCTTCTGACTTCTAATGCTGTACTAAAACAACATGATAAACCAAATAAGTTACACTAGAAATAACCAAACTTTAGACATTAGAATATCGTGAATATAAAAAAACATTGGTTATATTCACAATATTTTGGATATATTCATAAAATTGAGCTAAACCAATCGCCATGTTATTTTAGTTATGAGTACAATTATTTTGATGGTTACTTTTTCAATATTTTTTCAGTGCTATCTATTTGGTTATTTCTTTTATAGTTGTGTTTGTCATTGTCTAGGTTTGAATGGAAAATAATATTGAATAATGATACCGAAACGTAAAATTAATATATTTATTAAATCTTCTTATAGTACAGTAAAGGGAAGAGTTGTATATTTTGTTTTAGTTCATATCTGTACTTTAGTTAATAATAAAAAATTCTTAGCTAATAAAAAGATATTATGAAAGATTCTTGTGAAAAGATATTTTAATATGTCTCTTTTAATATAGAATTCTACAGCGATTGTTCTAAAACACATAGAACAGTAGCGAACTTGATTTGAAGGAACAGATTAAATTAGTTTATGAATCATAAGGATCGTGTTAGCGGCTAACAAGTTTATTTTGTAGAACAGGACAGCACATACCTATTCTATAAATAGGACAAAGAATCGAATTACTGGTCAATCAAGATCTATATACGCAAAAAAAAATAGGTGCGGATTTTTTTTTTAACTCTAATGGTAACAATGCAACTACCTACGTAATAACTGTCACATTAATAACATCGTCGTTGACATTATGTGACTCCCGTGGTACTTGTCTCATGTTGCTCTCCTATGGACTAAGGTGTCATCTCCATACTCTACAATACCAAAGCAATGTCACATATCCAAATTAGAACTGGTTAGAAATCACGCTGCTTGGCAGTAATAGGTAAGACAGAGGTACGCAGAAAACTTTGGTCTTGAGAGAATCACGAGTAAAGAATATTTTAATACTAGCTGTTCCGCACAACTTCGCTGCGTCACGCTTATGTATTTTGCCCAATTTACACAATATTTTTATAAACTATATCCGATATGTTATTCTGATGTATATACTATAAAATCCTTTCAGATGATTGCATGAACGAGTAAGAATCATTGATCTATCCAGTCATACTCACAAAATTTCGCGTTTATAATATTAGTCAGATTACATGCATGTAGATATTCAATTGGAAATACAATCTTAACACTGAAGTATATATATGTCATTAGTAAATTTGAATATATGATTGCCTGCAAGACGACTGTGCCAAATATCCGTATGTATCAATGTTGATTCCGTAAATGAGATAAAATTACTTCAGCACATACCTACTTAATGACACTGCAATTCGGTTCAGCTATTCACTCGCAAAATCCGAGCAGATAGACAAATATATATATAATTTAGAATTTATAATATAATATAGAAATTAGAATTGGCAAGTATAATTCGTTCCACACGAGTATCAAGAATGAAATTTCAATTTTATAGCCATTATTCCTGAATTGATTCTTATAAAGTTTTTTTCAATAGTTTCTTGATTTTAACAAATTACAATTCGTAGTTGTTAATTATGCATGATTGTTGGAGACAAAAAAGAAGTTCTACCGTTAGCAAACACAATTCCCAAATGATTAAATTCGTTATTTCCTATATTAGAGTATCATATCTAAGATAGTATAAAAATTTCAATAGATATTTGTATAATCACAATAAAAGCCATTTCGTTCATCTTTTAAGGTTAATGCTCCGAAGAAACAGATGATTTATATTATTAAAATTTTAGACTGTCATCGACGTAATTGGAAATTGTAGTTGTTTGCGATCATAATTCTTTATTAATAAAATCAGTTCTGCAATTTTTCTTGCTTCTGGTAGGATTTCGTAATTTTTTCTGTCACAATTATATTGTATAACTATAATAGTTATAGAGTTTAGCCCGGTCTATAACTAGTGATTTGTCTCAGCTTCGCCATATTGCCGTATTAGCCGACAACCATCAATATAACTTTATAAGGTTTACAGTTTAGAATTTAAAGTACATATTCATATAACAGACTATGTCACTCTCGATAATCCACCTTATTTTTCAAATCGATGTAGTAGTTCTGTAGTTTATGTCCCTCGTAACAAAATCCGTTCTCCTTCTATAACATTAACATATGTAGCTATGTATACGGTTAACAAGAAAATTTGTATTATTACATAGTTCTAACATTACATTGTACACCGTTGCTTAGAGAACGCTAATGTTATAAGGTTAATGTTATAAGTTTATTTAAACGCTGGGAATTCGCTAAAAACAAGTATGCGGATCAAACAACATACTCAGAGACACGACATTAATAATTCCTTCAGAATCTCGTTAATAACAGCTTTTCCCACGATGCTGCCGAAGCCATAAAATTGCATAAAAAGGAACCTTCCTGTAGATTTATTACACTTTGTTTATGGTTTTATTGTTTTTTTATTGTTTTACTTCTCTAGAACAGACATTTAGAGCGAACGATTTTACCAAACTAATCGGAACATATTTCTTGTTTTATTTTTACTTTATATGGTCCATGCGCCAACTTTCGGCACATTGGGTAAATTGGCATGAAACATTTGTGTATATTTTTATTAAGTAATAAATAAATTTAATATACAAATTAAATATAAAACATTCTACGTATTCATGTACATACATGTGCATAAACATTAAACAAAATAATATTTACTTTAAAGTATGTAGGTAATAGAAATGTCTCCTCAAAAGTTAAATTTATTTTATAATTCTTGAAGCTTGCAAAAGTTCATTTAAGGTTACTTTGTGATCAAAATAACAAACAATGTGTATTGTTCAAATGGCCCGGAAAGGTTACACTAATTCCCGTCAGTCTGACGTTTCTGCATGTGAAACATTGTATACAATTAATACCGACTGCTGTTGAGGAACAATTAAGTAAAGGATGTTATGTTAAATTTAATATTGTCAAATGTAGGAACAAGAAGAAAAAACAACAATTTCTAACGTCAGATTGAACTACTGTTTTCAAGTTTGAAGTTTTTCAGAAAAGGTTCTGGAACACTTCAAAATAACACTAATAGAATTTAATGCCAGCAAGCAAGCATAAGCAGGCAGAAGTTGGTTTAGACAAAATCTCTTAATAATATAAAATTAACAACTCAAAAATCCACAGCTCGTGGGTTATCATGTGACTTTACTAGATGTTTAGATAATAATAAAATGTATATGCAGTGAACTATGGACCTAGAGTTTCGACTCTGTTCGGAACAACAGCATATTTGGAACATCTTTCCAACTTGGAATTATAACTTAAATTTACTATGATTGAATTTATTCCCATTTGTCTACTCTGCTATTGCTTAATCAAATTGAATCGGAGAATTCAAACATTTGCTAAATTTGCCAACTTGTTTGCATTTTCTGATTGAAATTTGTGTGATTTGGGATTTACATGGGTGCGATGTAGTTGTATGTGAGAACCACAACTGTGTTCGTGGAAAGATTGTATTTTCGGAACAGGAATGTTACCTTTCATACAACTATGGGAATATACAAACGTTCGTCACGTCTATCCTTCACGTTTGTTCGTTTAAACAAAAAAGAATCCATATTTCCATATTAATATTATTAATGCGAAAGTGTATCTATTTCTTTGTTACTTTTTCAACACTGAATGGTGGAACAGAGTATAATTAAATTTAAAGTTAATGTAGATTGTAACATGATGGCGGTCATGCCTTTTTTTAGATAAACTATAGCATATATGTTACCTTGAAAATAAAAGCATAAGATGTCGTTTTAGTTATTTCAATTTTTATAGTGAACTCACTTAAAAGTAGTGTACATTGTGACTATACGAACAGTTTCATGTAGATATATTAATTCATAGAAATTGTCTTAAATTAAAAATACATTTCAAAAGACAACTTGTAAAATTAAGAGATTGTTTAATAAGGACATTCAACTGCTTTCATACAATATAATGAGTATATTTCTGAATGCCGTCTGAATTAGTAATGTTACCAGTTTCTTAATTGGGTTGTAGATGAATCCCGTAGGGCGAAATAAGAATAGGCAGCGGCCGCTATTGTCTACTATATAAATTGCCTTTGTGAATTGAAAATGCGAGTTATGTTTATTTAATGACTTTTGGTTTTATATAGTATTTTTTTATAAATCATTTCACTCTTTATGTCAATGATACGACGACAATATATTAATATTATATTATCTACCTCTCTATAAAAATTGTTATCCTACATCATAGGATACTTATATTCATGCTATAATATTATATGAGCAAAAGTATGTCTAGCTTTGGTTTTACTTTTTTACAACTAAATGGCTGAACACATTATTATGATATTTGATTTGATAATAAATTTATTCACGAAGACAAGTGAGTAATCTATCTTCATAGGTTAAATTTTATTTCAAAGTAACAACAGGCGAAGTCTTGGAAAATAACTAGTACAAAACTCAAAATAAAGACACCTTTTCGAATTATTAATTTCGTTTTCTAGAAATAATAAGAACAATTAAGTACCCTAGAAAATTCATCTAGGAAAGTCACGATATGAATCAATTAAATATAATATTTCCTAATAAATTGGCTTTATATAATATCTAGCTCGGGACCTCATTTGCTTAAAGTCACAATTAACTACCATGCGAGGTCGTTGAAACTAATAGAATGCTCCATTAATTGAACTGTATCCTAACAATTTCTGTGTCGCTTTCTGATGTTTCGTGTACTATTATGACTTACAAACTAAATATTACCACAGACTTTCTCCACTTTTTAAAGTAAAAACAGTCTATGCCTGATTATCACGTTAAATTTCAGAAACGTTCAGCCGTTGGGAAAAGATTTGACAGCCAGTTGTCTAGCACATCGCTTTTTAAATCGATGGTCGCGGGTTCGATTCCTTTAATGCCACAAATATTTGTATTCATGAGTATGATTGTTTGGGTTTTTTCTATGTATAATATGTACTTTCTTACAAAAAAAAGTATCCATATATTAATATCAGTTGTCTGGTACCCATCACACACAAGCTCTGCTTAGATTTAGACTAGATTGCCTTGCGTGAATTGTCCCGAGATATTATTATTATAGGTACATAGTTATCCTTAAATTTCTATGAATGGTCATTAAAAATCTATTTTTGTCAATAGATTTTTTGCTAATCAGTTTTGTGGTGAGAGGACAAATATTATTAGAACAGGACCGCTTATTGAACTTCGCCCTGCTTCTAACGGCTCAGTACATATATGAAATCAGGGTTGGCACTCTAACAACACTAAACCTCGTAGGAAGAACTAAAAAAAAAACAAAATTTTTTATTTTACCTCAATTTGACTCGGTAACCTTGTACATAATCATATTTTGACGGGTTTTAGTAGGCTAAAATCTCGTACAAACTTGTACAAAGATGGAAATTTTGGTCCTCTTACGGAAGTTCAAAGATTTCGGTATTCTTTTTCTTTTTTTAATGGATGACGGTTTCCAGGGGTCGAGATCAACCTGACATAGTACATTGCCAGCAATGTGGTTATTAGTTCACATTGCTAACAATCCCTTTCCTCCAAGATTTCGGTATTTGTGCGAGGATCATCGCAAATGGATCAATTGTGATCCCTGTTAATATAATTACAATATACTGCTGATGCTCACTACATACATATCTAAACGGGCTTACTAAAATACTTGAGTATCACTTTACTAAGAAGCCCTTCTGTATCCATTAGGCGTGTCCAATCGATATGTATGACGTGACGCATTTTGTTTGTATGTTGTATTAAATGATCTAATCTGTCATACCATCTATGGGATAGGTTATGGCGAGGTACAGTAATTATATTTAATATCTGATTTGAATTAAGCTTTTTTGTTTTTAAAGTACCATTTAATAAATACATTTTAATGTCGAAGTATAACAGTTAATGTGCATGTATATATGAAAATGTATGTCATGTATCGAGTATATCAATACTATTGTTATAAATACTACAGTGTGTCTGTCTGTCTACATGTTACCGGATTTTGATGAAATTTTACATATTAATAATAACAACAATAGCGAAACTACTATTTGCTTTTCTGTAGCTCTATTACGCTATACATGTCCATATGTCATAGTTAGGGAGCTTTTAACCAAACTATTCGCTTAATTTGAAAAATATAAAGTTATTGTAAATTTCTTTTCGATAAAGTGGCAATGACATTTTAAGTTTACTTTTTATTATGCTAAATGTAAAAGTCAATTACCATTGCGACTGACAATAGAAATGTTGACGCATATGACTGTTGACAGCTAGTGCATATTTGTACAGTACATATTTATGTTTGTAAGAAACATTATACCTACTCATTCAGAGTACATGGGGCGTTAATTAATAAGAACATTATTTAATTTTCTCTTCGTACCTACTTTTAGGCTTTGTAACATGACTTTGTATTCTGTACACGTAACATACTTATTATACATAACATTATAAAGCCCTGAGCCAAACGTTGTACTTAATTATAATGTTTAAAGTTGCACTCTAAATACATACTTTTAATTTTATAAACAATTTTATAAAATGTTGTTCTATAAATAAATAAATTATTCTATCGTATTTTATTACATTGATTATTATATTGGTATCGTAAGGTAAGGAACGAGTTAATTACTATTCAACATAATATTTTAAGCATATTTCGTCCCCTAATTGTGCCAAAAAGACATCTAATCATATAAAAAATATCATAAATTAATGAAACAAAGGCATTCTGCATAATTCTCCATATCACATAAAAGAAATAGAAATAGAAATAATCTTTATTCAAATAAACTTAATATAAGCACTTTTGAATGGTCAAATTTTTTTATTCTAAGACTGTCATAAATCTGTATTTTACTGCAGGAAGCTGTTGAGTCTAATATTATAATTTTACTATCGTGTTATAACTAAAAACAAATATATTATAACTTGTGAAAAAATAAAGAATATATATTTGTGATTTATATTTGCCTTTTGTAAGTACTTGGAGGACAGGAAGACATTAATAAATAGATCTATATTTATGTATTTAATACTATACTTGTTTTATAACGACTTCTAAATATAATGGCGCAAGATTATAACGGTCTTGTATGAAGAGTATTTTAATCGATTTGTAAATTATTATTAAGTAAAACTGTTCTAATTATATTAAGAGAGAAGTCCTGACACAAACTATTGAAGTTAACTACATACAAATAACAACAAGAACTACATTTGATTAGAGCAGAGAAGGAAAAAAATCGATAAAGTATTTATAACAGTACTAAGTAAAATAGAAACTAAAGATTATATGCAAGTCTGTTGCTTAAAAAGTTGCCTTGTGGTATCGTTAGTACTATATGGAAGTAACTAACTGACCTTTCGTCTGCCTTTTTCATTGTTACTCTGCTCTTGTTAGCGATATCGTGATATAATAATGCCTTCCTCTATAAATAGCCTATCCAATACTAAATATTTCGTCACCCTATTATAATAATAATAATGAAATTTCTCATACTAATATGTCAACGTCGGGCATCTTAATTATTGTATATATTATAAACTTTATTACTGTCACCGTCTCAAACTTTAGACATTATTTATCTGTACATGTTCATTAAGACAGGCTTTGTAATGTGAGAAAGCGACATCATTCAGATTGGTTTAACTTTATGTGGACAATTTTATTACAAGTTAAAGAAAATTTCCAATTTCCAATGTTCCTTGGCGAAATTATTCAGTTTCATAAATACCTTAACTGGTTTTCGGCATGTACTCTGACCGACACCTTTTATAGGAACGAGTACGTATTCAGGGAGGAACCCCATAATATAAATGATAATGAGTATTCTAGACACGTCTACGTACGGTTACGCAAGTTCCCCGCAAAAGGAATGACATCAGACGGCAGGATGTCTATTACCGCACTTGATCCTTTTAGGCTAAACGGATATACAGCTGATAGGATTGTCTGGGGTCCGATGTTTGCTGTCCTGTCTGCAGCTATTCCAATTACTTGACTCCCGTAACGTATAGGTTTTATATACATCATGAAAGCTTCATTCAATAAACTACTCTTCGGATTATATCGTAGAAAGAAATAGGATTTAATTTAAAAAATGCGCTCGTAGTAGTGTTAGTACTAGGCGTATTTTGTTTGCATTGAAAAGGCTCTGAAACAACTGGACTGATATAAAAAAATATTATACCATTAAATTCTTTGTAACACTACATTTATCCCTGATGAACATAGACGATAAAAGTGATATACTACAGTTTTACATAGTACATCAATATCGAAGAGTGTGCGAGTGTGTTTCGGACTAACAGTTAGCAGGCAATGGCATGAATATGTATCTCTGTAATAGTGATTTATATTACATATGTTGATATTTTGTCGAAATAACTTTCTGACCAGGCCTCATCATCTCAACATAACAAACAAAGTAATTTTCAGTTAACTCTAAAAATAGAAAGTTAGTCATTTCGATACTACTTTTTATTTATGCGTTTTGCAATTTCATAGTTAACTTTAACGTGGTAGTTTAGTGAATTAAAAACTACTTATAAAAATCAGTGAGTTCATAAAGTATATTACGGAAATAATTGCAGGAGTTAGAATCACACACTCGAAATATTTAATAACATCGGTATCTTGTAATTAGCTTTTGATCAGGTCATTAGATGAATCATTTATGTATGGATAGGTTGTATTTACCGGTACAATAATATCTAAATGATTTTATCTAAACATGTTACGCGAGTGTTAGATAATATTACATTGACGTTACATTGATTTGGTATATTCCGATGAATGTATTATATATTTAGAGAGACACGGTGTTCATTGATTAAGCACAAAACTGCCCTTATCTTAGTTCTTTCTTAATACAATGATATATTAAAATTTATAAACATTGACATCTTAAGGCTATTACTAATTGAATTGATATTTTAAATTAACTGGGCAATTTAAAGAAATCCTTCCTTAGTAAACGGATCTCTTCTTGACAACAGGAAGCCATGTTTAAAGTTTCAAATTTCTAGACCTAGTCGTCTAGGCTGCGCGTCGATTTGCCGTCGGAGTCAGGGTGGAATGTACGTGGGTAAAAATCCCAAACACCACCCCACCATCCCTCCAACGGGGTGATTACGTTTGAAGATTTTCCACATTTATAAAAAAAAGGTTCCACGTTGATGTACGAGTATAGCAGTCAAGACAAGCTTCTTTATAGAGACGAGTTTCTTTATAATTATAGATTACTTTACATGATTTATATATGCCTGAACATATTATAAATAATATATTTTAACCCTGAAACGAAAATTAGATGGTTACATTTTTAGAAATTTAGAAAGTATTTTTCACGTTTACAATGACAGTTGAGAGATTATTTGCACCCACATCTCACTGAACAATGATGGGTATAGACAAAAGAACAGTCTGATTGTGTGAAAAATAAAGTCAAAGTTCACGCACAAATGACAAAGATCTACCTTTTTAATCTTTACGAGTTTAGTTCCACTTCTTATATTAATCTTGAGAGAAACATTTATTTGTTTCACAGAGTTTAGAAAGGCTATTTTATGTAATTTTTGTAAGAAAATGACAACTGTCGCATATCATGGGTCCCACAAAATAAATTGAACATCCATGAGATCATTTCATTGATTCAATTCATTCTTATAGATTAAGTTGTTATGTCTCTATATGCTGTTATTTTACTACCATATCTCAGCCAACATACCGCTACATAGCTTGCAATCTAATAGAATTAGGTGTGTTTGTGTAATAAGTTGTTTTATATATGTTTTTTTCCACGTGTCTTATATGCATCTCATAAATAAAAATATATATTTGTTAATAATCAACTAAATCATGTTCAATATAAAGTTGCATAAGATATTTTGAGTCTGTGACGTATATAAAATGGTTCTATTCAATTTCACGTTCAGTCGATCTAATAACTATTGATAGATAATAGATTTCATCCCAAAAGCTGGCATAAATTTAGCTGGTTACTTAGTAATTTAATTGAATTTGTTTTCAATAACATCGTGTCTAAAGCAAGTAATTGATATCGGTTTTTCTGTGTATATACTTTTCAGAATGCCTAATTTACAAATAACTTTGTTCAGATACTTAATGTTTTTGTCTCAATTCTAATGAATGAAAAGTATCATATTGTACCGTCTACTAGTCATCTAGTATTCTAGTATACATGTTGCGAATAAACCCTAGAATTGAACAACGAAACTATAGTATACAATATTGGACCATGTTATAACATGTGTTGTTTATATCGCAAATGACCTCGACTCGTTGATTTTGGTTATAGGTATATGCAATGACCAAAATAATTCACAGTATTTTTGACGAAATGGCCTACAATTTTATGATACGATCAATTCTGCGATTTCGCCACGACATATATAAATAGGCTTAGATTTAATCTGCTTTCCTGTTAGTTTCCGTTTAAATCACTGTGAAGAATATTGCAATATCACTCGATTTAATGAAAATGTAAATTCTTTCGCTAACATACATTTTAGATGGCTTTATTTAGAATAATAAACATGTAGTGAATTTAATTTCAAATAGTATAATGAGATTGTTTTGGTAATTATTCCACACCGCTCTCTAATGAATTCTATCATATATCTTGATAGACACTCAAACTTTTTTTTTGTTTATGTTCTCTTATATTTCAGAACATAAATGGCTAATAATGGAATTGCATTATTAATTTTATTAAAATGTTCTATTTACGTCTTATAAAAAATCTTTGTTATTTGTTACACTGTATTTTTTCCATTACATTTTAGTTGAATCTTTTCAGTTGTCTCTTGATAAACAAATTTCCAGGCGGACTTTGTAGAATTAAATACAGGATCCAAATAATAAAAACGACAAGTTATGACGAACGATAAGCCAAAATCGCCTAACAAACCCGCTCGTGAAAAGAAGACTAATTTTTAATTCGAATGAAATTTTGTGTTGGTAGTTAGATTCTGTCTATGTTCTAAATCTTTCCAATTCTTCGTATACTAACGAAACTTTTAATAAGATGTTGCGCACCAACTATGTGGGTTTCAAAAAAAAGCTAAATATACCTAGTTTTTTTGAGATAATAACAGTTTTAGAATGTTATTAGTATTTAAGTACATAAATATGAACTAATAATATTTCAACCAAGGGCTTATTATTTACCAAAGGTTTATCCACGGGTTACTAAAAGTTGTGTTTTATCCTGGTTAGTTTTTATGTCTGGGCAGTTGTTTGAATATTTAGAAATATAAAATATTCAGTGATTAATACTGGTCATTTTAAAGTAACTAAACATATTTATATATATTGTTTTTTGTTTCAGTATACTGTTTGCCGATATCGTGGGCTTCACGGTGCTCGCATCGCAGTGCAGTGCGCAGGAGCTTGTACGGCTGCTGAACGAACTTTTCGGCCGATTTGATCAACTTGCCAATGTAAGTTGATTTATTTTCTGTTACCAGTGACTTCGTCTGCTTTTTTGTTATCATTACACTACCTATCTTGAAATTTCATTAAGTTCCATTCTGGTGTTTAGTCGTAAAAACATAACAAATAGATGTCACGACGAATATCATATATGAGTAATCTGCAGTTTTTACATTTGTTAACAACTGTTTCATAACGGCTCTGCATATGCGGATAACGTTATCCCCTATGATCCTTATGGAAATTACGAGAAATTCCTCCCTATATATCTTATAATATGTAATATATGGTACATGTATAACTTTTTATATACCTTAGATAACCTTTCTCGCTGTCAATTTCCAGTTTCTAATCAAACTTTCATATATTTATATATGAAAGAATCAAACTTTCATATATTTATATATGAAAGTTTGATTAGAAACTGGAATCCCTTTCCAATCCCTTTAAAGAATGTATTTTCAAAAATGTTTTCTTGAAACTAACGTCATAAGAAACTTCTGTAGATAAAGTACTATTTCTAGATCTCGGTTAAAGACTCATCGTTTTACGCTGAGCGTTGCCTGTCTGTCTAAGTTTTAAGTAGAGAGCAAAACTCACTGAATTGAATAAAATGGTTGAAGTATGTTCTTCGTTGATATTAAAATTTAATTTTATATCACCAGACGATAATAGATATCCAAAATAAACTGACAATGTGCGTGCGTAAGCTTGTATAAGCTAAAAGCAACCAAAGACTCGCTGCGTCACATTAATTTGACATTATATGTGATTGAACATTTGGACGTGGGTTTTTTGGGTTACCCGTCCAAAATTATGCCTTCTGAAATGCTGTAACAAATAAAACGTTATTTTGAGCATTCATACTAGCACTCTTACATACCCCGTAAAAGACCTGGTTTAGTATGTTTTATGGGAGTAACCAGTTTAATGAAGTGGAATGATGTCCTGTACTTTATAAAAAAAATACACCGCCTTCGATCGCATTGTATCACATACCATATATTGAGACGTTTTTCAATAAAATCGGTTTCACACTCTAGTCACATCGAAAGTTGTGATCCTTATTTATGGAACACCAATCGACGTACAGTATCACACATGGAGGCAGACCTCGGGCAATTAAGATAAGTATATTATATTTCGGCAGCATCGTGATCTAGTGTGATTACTCCTTCCTCTATGTTTACATATATTTGACCGATTGTATGGTGATAGGAACACCGAACATCAAACTTAATTCTATAGGCTGGCGCTCTTTAGGTTGCATTCAATTATTAATCTTTGTATAACCATGTATGGAATTATTATAATTATATACGTTTATTTGTTTTAAATAAAACATTATCTTACATAGGATAACCACTGCCTCCGTATTAAAATCCTGGGCGACTGTTACTACTGCGTGTCCGGGCTGCCCGAGCCGAGATCTGACCACGCACGGTGCACAGTCGAGATGGGGCTAGACATGATCGACGCCATTGCGTGAGTAAATGTATAATAATTAATAATATATAAACATTTATACAAAAATAATGTTCATTAATGCTGGTAAGGATGATTTAGTCATCGTCTACTTCTTCCTTATCCTATTAATTAAGGGGCGGCGTAATATACTTTTCTCTTCATTTGCAGTCATCTCGTTATCCACTCTTTAGTTTATCATCTTTTACATAGTCCATCCATCTTTTTTTCGGTTAGTATAGGTGCTAGATTTGAAATGACGACTCTTGGGTTTATATCGGAGTAGTACTGCGTCTCAACGCTTACATATAAAAATATAAATATTACATTGGTATTAAAAATATAATTATAATGAATATTAGTCCTCTAAACTGTCCTCAAAATATTTAATATCCGATATTTCAAATCAGCTAAGTTATTACGGATAATAGCTTAGCTGATATGACATTTTGGGGACACACTGCAGGGTAACATGTCGGCTTTGTGAACTGATTGGGGTTCAGGTCAAGGAAATCCGATACTGCTCTTGTAAGTGTATATAAAGTCTGGATACTCTGTTTTACGTAAATATCTTATTTGAAAGTATTATATTGAAATTTCGTTGATTTCATATAGAAAAAATCACAACTCTATTGTCAAAGTAGAGTCTGTGTTAGTCTGAAGTACTGTAGTTGTTATCGACTTCGTCTGCTTTTTTTTTTAAAGAAAAAAGGTAGTCAGTGTTATAATTAAAAATTTCTTCATGTCTAAATAATTGTCTATAATTAAGATTCGTCCAGTCATTTAGTAGTAAAAGACAACAAACATACACCACAGTATAGAAAAACAGACACTTTTACATTAAAATATTAGTATGGTTGAATATTAGTACACAATATTACAGTTCAGTACAGTCAGTATACACGGCCCTATAGACTCTTTAAAAAGATATAAACTTGACCGCAATCGGAGTGTAAATAAACATAAGTTATTTTTTTACTTTAAAAGAAGCCGACATCAATACTGATAATATTCATATTGAACTTGGTTGTATATCGCAAAAGCAGTAAACAAATTTCTATAGATTTCGCCGAAATATATGTACATACAATGCCATACATAAACAGTACCATGTCACCATATGCCGCTAGTGGAGCCACTTATTCGTTGTCATTGAGTTTAGACTAAGATGCTACCATATCCTTATTCACTGGGATATCTCCCCTATTTTTACATTGGCCAAAGTAAAAATAGATGAATAAAGTAAAAATGAGAAAATGAGATAGAAATACTAATGCAGTCGACTTGGTACAAAGACTTTGTCAATTCCTCATCAATCATCATTGTGTTACAGCTTCACCATAATACCGCTTTGATTTTGAAGTGATAGGTATATTGTGTATTCCAGATTTTGTCAATCTATAGATAGAATGTGATATAAAATACAGTTACAAGATTATAGCACATACTAAAATGTAAAGTTAAAGCTTAAAAATAACGTGAAATAGACCCGAGCTTTTTCATTTTGGTACATAGTTGTACTGCCATGTGCGCCTTTCCTTATAATTCGTATCTTATTAATTATTTTTATGAACGTTATTATTTAGTGTAGGTAAGTACGCCCACCTGGTAACGGTCTTAAGAACTGTTTAACTATATACGCAAACATTACGGCCCACTTTCTAACGTTCGTCTGTGTAGGCCCTCCCTTGTCACCGTCTAACAACCCATGTCTATCACGGCGGTGACATTTATTTGGTCTAATGTCTCTTATCTTACCTTACTGCCGACAGCAATTAGTTAATTACATTGTTCTCTAAATAATTTCATAAACCTAAAAACATACTTTGAGGTAAGCTACCACGATAGGAGATCGCGACAACAGACATTATTCATAATATAATATATACCTACAACTTTTGTATGCAATTGTAGTCAAGTGTTAGTAAGACAGCGACACGTGTTCGGTGAAGCTGTGCGAGCAGAAATGTTACCATATTTTATATCAGTTTCCTATGTCTTCGAGCACTATGTTGATAGCATATTTCAAAATCAGTTTCATTACCGCTTCGATGACCGTACTTAATAGGCAATATATAGCGGTGACCCTTCGATGGATCCTTCGACCTGCAATATTGTACACTTACTTATATTTAGTAACATATTTATTAATAGAAGAGTTGGTTATTAATTCTCTAAGGCCATTAGATTTAAAAATAAATATACTTTTAATGAATGGCAAAAAGAGCTTCATTTTTAACAAAATTAATGATCTAAATGAGGTAAGTTATGAAAAGCTTTAAACTTGAAATGGAAAGTATAACTGAAAAGGAACGAAATTGAGTGATTATTATGAAAGAAACCATAACTGAAAACTGACAGGAATTGAAAACGTCGGTCCATTAATTTAAATATAGAGTTATACCTACTATTATATAGTGGTATGCTAAATTTTATAAATATAAATAAATAATAGCTATATTTTTATTGCCGGATAAATATATTTAAAAAATATATTTATCTGGCATCGCGGAACGATTAAAGGATATATTCATCGAAGCATGCCGTGTGATACACGGTTAACTACGAGAATGTGGTGCTCATCAAAGGAACAGCTAAATATACTTCTGTTCGCCCCAGTAGCCGCTACAGTTAAGGCCAGTAGGTCCATCCAGGAATGCATTTATAAATGTATATGCATGTGGATATCGCGAGAATGGAATTTCATGTTAACCGGTGTACTTTACTAGTTCTTATTATAAACTTAACGTGCATTAGTAGACATTATATTAATTTTTGTACGTATTGTTATCTCGTACAAAAGTTAAGTAAATTGTTAATCACAATTACCACAACTTACAATGTCGCTGTACAAATATGCATAATATGTATTGTGTTATACGTATTTTGGCTATATGTTATGTCTATCGTATCATCAAAATATTTTTATTTTGCGAACTACTTGTAAAACAAACAACATTAAATACAACTAATACAGATTTAAGGCCACCTTTGGAGGATATTAATGTTTTTGAAACTTTTATACAACAGCAAAATGTGTTCTTGATTTATTTTTTACTTTAAATCATTGTTTTGCTACCAGACTCTCAATGAATTGAAATAGAATGCTGTCAAATACAAGAAAATAAGAGATTTCCCATATGCCACTTTGATGTTCATTGTTCTCTTTCAGTATTAATTAATATTATATTAGTATCTTTTATAGACTATATACATATACCGTAACAGATGACGGAATTTAATAAGAGAGAATCAACACCGTGGGTCGACCACAGCCGCAAACCTCAACTCCACAAGTATAAAATAAGGAGTATAGTGTATGTTACGAAGTCATAAAGCATTTGATACAAAACATATTTTGATAAAGGCTTGTGTAATGTAATGTGGAAATACTGGATGTTAAAAAATATAATGTAATGTAAAAAATCCTAAAAAAACCGAAAATGTTAGTGTATAATTTGTATTTTATTAATACAGAAGTAATCCAAAAATCGGAATAAATTTAAATGGACGAACTTAGTGTAGTTCCATGAAGACTCTGTATGCGGAGTTCTTGCAAGTCTGTTAATAGAATATATAGAATAAACAGGTAAATGTCCAATGAACAATTATTACACTGTCCTGATTCATAACATACTGGTTAATACTGGGCAACAGTATATACTATAACATTTTCTGTATCACTATAATGTTGTAGTAAATCCGTAATCATATGGTTATTACAAAATCATTGACCCTTTGTAAATGACCTACGTTTTAATGATTTGTATGCCTGTCACTCTCACTGTACTATAGTGAGCAGTGTATCTACTTATCTCAAGTCGTCATCTCAAATTCTCAACAAGTATTTCCGAACTATTTGTCTCGATCTTGACCTAAATTCTGCCTTTAAAATAAACAATTCTAGTGAAGTACGGTTACAAACTTTCAGCAATTGTATCTTATAGCGTTGAGGTCCCCCCCCCTCCGTCAGAGACAACCATCTACCAACCCAGCCTACTGAACTTAGCCATAGATAATACTGCGTGAAAATCAACCACACATCCTACTACATAGCTACCAAGCCATGTACCATGTCGATCTTCACACGGATTCGCCTGAAAATCATCGTGGTTACCTAATGAATTCGCCACTATGGGCTGACCAGAATTCATGCTTGTTATGTAATCCTTCTGTGACCCGTCATCGTATACCTTTAGCGCAAACGGGTGCACCATTCCATTACCATACGTACAAAAAAACGGGTTGAGTCCGCAAATAATTTTAATCAGTCAAACGAAGTATTTATTCATCGGGCTCTATCACTCACCAAATGTTTGTTATAAATAGGACAGCTACCGCTAACGTTTGTTCGCAAACACGCGCTCCCGCATTGATGCACTCGGTGCCATATGGAGAGTCCAATATGTGGGAAAACAAATAATACGACATTTTGTAGACGCCTGGCACAGCCAATAGTATCACTTATTTATACATCACGAACCATTGTTTTTATTAGACTTGGGACATTCGTCCTTTGTATATTTTAAAATAATTTACGTAGATGCCTATATGTTTTTGGCCATGACTTCTTATTACGAAACTAACAAAAAGTATCAATTTACATATTATTTTGGCTTTTTTCGCATTTGTTAAAATATACATAGAAACAAAAATACAACAATTATTTAGTACTCGTGTTAACATATATAATTTTCTTTTATATTTTAAGATACCTTTGAATCAGTTACATTGTATTGTATAATCATTACAAACAAAGTACGTGTATATACTTAAATTTTTATTTCAATATCTAATAAAATGAAAAAGTTTATAGTTTCCACGTCGTGTTTATTTTGAGTGTGCGCTCGTAACTTAGAATTTCAATAGCTCTCTGATTTGTTTATAGGTAGTTGTAGATTACAAAGTTAGAGTATGACGGCAGTTCAATACAGATATCATAAATAAAATAATATTTAGATACTGTATTCGTATTTACCGAGTTTGTACTTGATGGTCTTTGATCAACAAAGACATTGTGCAAAATGTTATCAATGGATAACCATCAAGTATTGAATAGCTAGCCTGGAGCGTGATTATGGAACACAGTTGAACAATTCTATTGGCAATAGATGAAAATTATTAGGTTTGCTCTCATATATGTACCATTTGATAATAGAAATTATGAAGTTTACGATTCAGTTTCTATCATGATGTACTACGAAAACTTATATTTATCTGTTTCTTTTTAAATCTTCGTTTTGTCAAACGCAAATCTCATCCTCATCTCATCACTCCTTTGCATCTTATCGTCGCTTAGAAAAGCTGATTTTTGTGTTTTTCTTGCTGATTGTTATATTTTTTGTTTTCTATGTAAATATATTAATTGGTTATCAGGTTTACTAACACAAAATTTTAAACAACACTATAAAATGCTAATAGTGGTATTTTAGTAGATTCTAATTATAATTAGATAATGTTAGGAATGACTAACTATTCTCTACGATCAAAACTTTGATCTAGAAAGCTGAAATTTGCAGGCTTAAATTTTATTGTCTCCATTGCAGTCCTCCAGTCCAGTAAACGTTGATAATGGATTATTTCTGATAAAATCGTGTGACACCGTTAGTATGTCTATAAATAAATACTTCCAAATGAGCATTCAATATTATTCGTATCTATAAAAGGTTTTTGAGTGACAACAAAGAATAAGCAGCCCACATGTTGTGTAAAGTGAACCTTTCGGGGAACAACTGACCCCGGTCATTTTGTATTCAAAGGCTGTGCCAAGTGTGTTCGATACTGCAATGTAAAGATGCTACTGTAAGGCAGAATTATTGCCGATCCGGTGATAAGAGAACATCTCGACATGTTCCTTTTAGGCTCATTCTTTATCGAATTGTAATGTGGCCTTTGGTTGCTATTTATTGAAAGCAAATTCTGTGCCACATCAAAATACACTCGTATCAATGAGGAACTGACAATCGAGATTAAGTCGGGAGTCAGTTTGGCCTTATTATAACCATTTTATTGTGAAGTTTATACGGATGACATATATCTATGTGATATGATGGTATATAATGTACGTGTACCAACTCGTGTATATAATTACATGGTCTTCATTATTATTGTCACATAAAGGGTTCTTAATAAAGCTACGGAATCGTAAAAATCAATGGCATTAATTATACATAGTTCGACATAAAGAATCATTTAAATACTTCCCTGTATAAAATGCGGGTAATTGCAAACGTTACGAAATTCCATTAGCTGTTGGGCGCAGCAATAACAAAGACAAATTAACATATAGTAATTGCGTTAGCCGTCCTCGGATTAACTTCTCATCTGCCTACGCCAAGTTGCGCGGGGATTATAATTCAATTACGCTCGCTACCATTTACTTGGATGGTAAATTAATGAAATGTACGCCTATGTCATAGCAAGTGACTTTGATTTTATCACTGCCACACTACTGTCAGCGAGAATGCTGATGGTCACTGTATTCTCCCAAATCGGTAGTGAACTGACGGTAGATTTGACATATCATAAGAGTCTGTAATAGACCTACATGAAGAACGATATTTTGAATTTGATGGTAATGCCTACAATACAATACAATATGCAAGCAGCATACAATATGCAATTTTCAATTAAGTTCATAATATCTGACTTTATAAATGATATTGTCCCATAAGGTTAAAACTTCTGTCGTAATATTTACAGTGTCGTAAAGTTTACTTATGTACTTATCGTTTTTTTAAGTAAAAAATTATGTTAAATAAACTTGCATATTAGATTATCTCACTGGGTCTCAGTAGGAAAATGACAGAAACAAACAATAGCAATTGAATGAAGCCAACAAAAAATACAAATGCAGTTCTGTGATTCCAATTAAATATGTATATGTACAATGATGCTTTATGAAGTGATGCGTATTAACCGCAATAAATTGTTTACATTAATTTCTCTTATCGTTAGCTATTGCTACTGACAGGAGCTATACGATGATATCCAGACTAGCGAGTTGGATAATACACTTGTTGACCTACTTTCAACAGTAACTCGACGAATTAATTTGTCGATAGCAAGCTGGGAAATAAAATAAATTACATAGAAAAAGTTCCTCGGAAAGTATTCCGGGACTTGCGTCATCATTTCCCTGTTAACAGCTAACGACTGTTATCTGTGGGCATCCGAAGATATTGACCTTCGTTCGATAGACATTTATTCTTCTGGTCGGTTCGTTTGAAATTGAATTTCGTTCAGGTAATTCCAATTCTATTACAGTTATAATGTTATTATAAACTCCCACCTTTTTCTCTTTAGAGCCGGCTTACGCTTTAAACAATACACGTACGTATTTACAGATTCGAATACATTTTGTATAAAAACGGAAATATAAACACACTGATGGATAGCCTGGTGGTAAGCATCATATACGAATATATCACGTCAGCCTGTGATCCACGTAGTACCACTTACGGGTTTACATTTCAGAGGACTAATGAACCGTATTCGTATTCTGTATATATTTCGTATTCGTAGCCTGAGTTCTACAATACAGTTTATGTGTTGAATTGTCATGATGCATTTAGAAGCATGTCTGTAATTCTACTCCGATATACAGCAATTGTTTTGGAAGCAGACATAGGCGAGGCTAAATTCACCGAGCTGCAGACTTTGTACCAAATCTACCTCAGTACCGAGATGTAGCAGTTATGACATACAAGATACATATAAGTGTAATGACAAACCGAATATGTCATTTGTAAAGCCACAACACTGTTGGTTATGCCTAATACTACTCTTTGAATAACGTTTTTTTTTCTATCTGTGTCACCATTTAATGAAAAAATATCCCTTTTTGCTGGCTTAAAAAATTTATCACAAAAATTGCGTTATTTTTCATTTTAAATATGACAGAATTATTAAGGTTAGAACATGGAACACAATAAACGGCGGTTATGAAATAATTTAACTTGGTTTAACGTTATATTCAAAGAGCAGATTATAGTTAAATATTCGTCTTTATTAAATTACTGGGAATGGCAACATTGCCTGAGGGAATAAGGATAACATACAAAATGTTATTACAGGACTTTGGTGCATCGATATATGTATATATAAAAATTGTATAAATCTTTTCTTTTAACAACGTATACATAGAATGAAATTAATCTTACGTATTTTAATTAGTAGTATTAGAAAAAAGTTAAAGATACAGATATGATTTAACAATGTCTTGTCTTTAATATGGTGAAAAATAATATAATCAGTTTCAAAGTATATTTTTAAGGTAGTTAATTCTGATAATGCACCGTCCACATGAATGTCTGTATGTAAGATTGAACGTAGTGAACCGTTGATGGATTCTTGCTACAGTATGACTAGCAATCAAAAATTAAAACAATGAATATAGTAGTAATAATAACTGTTTATTGCGAACAAAGAGTAAAAATAAAGAAATAAAAAGACAATATGTTGGAAAGTGTAACAAAAGGCAGTTTTATCGCTATAACTCTCGTAAACAACCTGGTAGAAAGTATTTATGTTACGTTAATATAAATGTTTAATAAAATTATTGTGGGTATTGTAAAGTGGATGTTCTATTGTGGTATTGTCAAACTAAACACGACCTACGTTGCGAGGGTATTTCACAAAACGAACCGTAAAGAGGGTAATAAAACCGGTTAATTTGTCACCTACAAAGTCCATTGTATAAACAGACGCAATAAAATCCAAATTACGTTAATGTGCGACAAAGGAAACCATAAACTGGGCGTGTCGATTTTGTTCCATGTCCGCGGGTGGAACTACTGGGACATGAAGTTTTACTATACGTAGCCACTTTAGTATCCTACTCATATTATAAACACATTCTAAAGTTTGAGTGTATAGATGGACCAATGTTTGTTACTTCATCACACAAAGAATACTTAACGAATATATAGATCATATTCTATACTGGCTGTACCCGCGAATACGTCCGCATGGAATTTATCTTTAATTTACTAAAATAAATGAATTTTTCTAAAATAAAAGTAGCCTAAGTTACGCCTTATTACATCAGCTACCTGCCATAAAAATTTTCGTCAAAATCGGTCCAGCCATTTCAGAGATCAGCCGGAACAAACAGACACTCCAATTTTATTTATATGTATAGATGTATAGATTAATGGATATGATATTTTTTATTGCAGTGCAAAAGAAGACAGAATTCTCTACATAATAACGAGTGTCGGCAACTAGTAATTTTAGAGTAGTAAATTCATGTTATCAAATGATATAATTTACCGTGTTGAGTATGAATACAATGTATACCCACTACTTTTTATTAGTGTCTTTTAGAGATAACTAATCTAATAAAGCACAATATAGCAAATACGTGTAAGAGAGGGACACTGAAATAAAACCACATAATAAGACGCCTGGCCAACGTGGTAATGGTAGGCTAAATTGTTCCCTTACGAGGAGAGATCGCTACCCAGAATGTTGAGACATCCTAGTGAGTGAATCTTTAATGGTAATGTACATTACATTCCATTATTCGTTATCTTACTCGTTCACTTTTACTGATTGTAAAATACTATGGTGTCCTTTCTCATAATGACCTCAAAGTTTTCATAATATCTTCAAACCGTTAATTTTGTAGACAATTGGATACGGTATCAATAGATCAGCCAGTCAGGACCAACTCATTATAAAAAGAGAAGGCTCTTTAATATATTATTTTCTTTTTATATCTCCAATGGCAATCAAAATTACAGATCGCCTGATGGTAATTGATAACCATATCGTATATATTTATATGAAAAACACTACGGACATTCATTAAATTATACACGTATTGGTAAATGTTAAAGAAATGTCTCTTGTGATAATATTACCATTCGTTTGAGGAGGACTAAGCGGACTGGTTAGAAATCTCAAGGGGAATCAAACAGGGTTGTGTTGTGTTACCGTGACTGATAAATTTATTAATGGACGCTTGTTTGGAAAATTTTAGTTCGAACCGAGGGGACCGTGTTTGCTATAAATGGATACGTAAAAAAACGTTAAAGTTTGCAACTTTTTAAAAATTATGGCTCTCTTATTTAATTTATGTTGTCGTCATGTAGCATAAACTAGCGCCAAATTCTACCGAGTCTGCCTTCATTATAAATTTATCAAGTTTAGAATAATGTAGCTAATGTACCAAAGTTTTGAACACGCACACGTTCTCGAAATAAACTACTAACCATTTTTTGATATTCTGATAAAAAACTTAACGCTCTTTCTGTTCTAAGATCTATCTATGTACTTACTTTAAATATTTGTGTTCAGTAAGATGTAATATCAAGTGAAACTGTAAGAAAATAAGATGACTTAGCTGTGTTTTCGCCAAATCTAAACGTATTTGTAGAATTAATTTTGTCTATTTTCGAGGGTGTTATTCCTCTGTAACCTCGATGAACCGGTATGTAAATATCCACTACATGCGGGAACTTAAAACCTAACTGACCTACAAAGCGTCCTTCCACAAACTTATATAGTCTGACTGAGCGGCAACAAATACCCATTAATACCGATATCCACTGACCTGCAATGGAATCCAGAGCACTGTTAAAGAACAATATGCATATTGGGTCCAGGCATAAAGAGATGTCCGGATGGCAGGAAAACGGAGACAGTCTCTTGTGGAATATAACTAACGCATACAACATTCGCAACATAGTTTGTATTGTAGTAAATACAGACGGTATCTTCATTTAAGAGTAATTTTCCACATTTTTTTTATAAAGCTCGTGGGTATAAATAATTATTTATTTAAAGAAATCGGAGCACAAAATAGTCTATTGTTATGATATTTCATTAATAACGACAAAAGACGACGCGCGTTTATTCTATATATATATATATATATATATATATAATATATATATATATATATATATTCTATAGTTCTTTTTTATTAAAAAAATATTCGCTTTATTAGCGGCCAGTTATAAATTTAGGAACTCTAGTCCGACCTATCTGGACCGGAATTTATCCAATGGTAGGTGATCTGAAGGCTACCAGTCAAGTTAATTACAATTATGGAGAAGATAAATTAAAATTAAAACAGCCTTATCAACCCTGTCATTTCACTGCGATGTTTCTCCCTTTAAATAGAAACTTTACAAAGTAAGCTCGACGGCACAAATAGGTGATGTACCTACGCAAGAGACTTTGAACAAAATTTACCTCGGTAAATGAAATAAGAGAAGTAAATTAATTGGCAACGTAATTACTAGATTATTAAACCTAAATGAAATACACCACAACAAAGCAACTTAAAATAAATTCAGCACCAACAAGCAAATGCAAATTGTAACCAGCGGTAAGCGTTATGTTAACATTGTGGTTGCTTTAGAGACGTGTTGTTAATTAACATTATTTGTAGTTATGTCGTGATGTATTTTTTACTCACTATAGGTATAATGCTAAATTTAAAAAACAATGCTTTTATGATATTTTTAAAAGTATTTTTATTTAATATTCTTATTACTAATTAAAAATACTTGTTCCTTTTCAAAGGAAATTGATTTATTTCACATTTCTTTGATTAAAAATACATTTCTAACGATACAAAACACTGTTTATACTAATCTTCAGTGAGTGTTGATGTGTATTTGTACCGTTTAAACACTCACGGACTTCCCGTGGAAAGAATGTGGCTTTTATATCGTGATTCATTAGTTTCTATTAGTTATTTACCTGTTTATTGTAATAAGTTAATACATTGTTTTTGCGTAGGCTTTTACTTGATTGACTTCTATTATCCTGTATGTGACTTTATGAATATTATGTTCCGTTACTCGATTGCCGATCAAGTAAGCTCGTCAACTTTATTCGCCTATTTACAAAGAAATACGAATTATTTTACATGTAAAAGTAATTAATATTTTGTAGCTGATTAAAAATCTCTTCCTAAAAGATTATCGTGCGAAATCCTCCTTATTGATTTATATTTTTCGTGGAATGTGGATTTAAAATTAAACTTTACTAACATCTTCGTAATGATATGTAATGAACATTATTTTTTATGTTATTAGAATGGCTAACAAACTAACGGTCCACTTGTTGGTAAGCTGTAACCGTCGCTTATACACATGAACAGCACTATGGATGTTATAGTGAAAAGTATCGGCATTTAAACTGTATTCCTTATATTTATATATATCTCTGTAATATTATCATTAAGTTTTCAATAAAAGACGGATCTGGCGTTACCTCTCCTTCTTGAAATCACGCTAACATGTGACACGCGCGATACCACCCATACCTGTTTTTCAGTATTTACGGTGATACCTTTTTGTTCGTATTTTCACCACTTTGCATTAAAATCGTCTCAAGTCCATTTTTTCGGCTTATATTGCAAAGTTGTAGAATTGTAATAAAGATTGTCCATTATTGTTACTGTAATTGGATTCGTGTTTTCTTGTAACTAATAAGAGAAATATCTCGGAGGTTTTGTTATAGACCTTATTATACCTACACGTGCTCCTTTTTAGTACACGCAGACATAACATATTTTTTTATCATTACGATTGAGATGTTCATAAAGTTGCCTCAAGGCAAATGTTTTACCAAGAAACTTGTACGATATTTCACATCGTATAATATGTTATGGCTTATTAACCATTATTATCTATTTTCAGTTACTAGGACATTATAATAATACGTGTATTATTTCAAATTATCTAGCAATCACTATCATATTAATATTATTTAAAGCAAAAACTTGGACGTATAAAAACTTGGAACAAATAATGTTTATAATGAGAAAAAGAAGTGCACAGAAAGTTAATATTTTTTATAATAATGCTTAAAAGGTATATTAAACAATATATATATATATACTACCATATGTTTTATATACACATGCAATTCAGTCGAAATCAACCGATATAGAAATTTGGCAGGTAAGTAATATCGCTGCCTAATATCTAATCAGATGTCGCTTCAGTACGTAAGAACCTTAAAGACGTCCAAACTTAGTATTTAAATGAATATTGGCCGAATTTCGACCACCGATATCTACAAAACAAAAGACATCTATTTCAGTGTTACACAGGAAATAGATTTTTGGTTTATTAAAAATGGCTTCTACATTGACGGAGAATTAGATTAATAAAGGCAAAAAATACTCAAATTTCATGTCGGTTAAAACCGAAGAATTTTGTATAAATGATTCGCTTATAAATGCTATCGTTAATTGACCCTAATATGAACAAATTGTGCATTCTCGAATGCGAAGACATAAAGCTAACAAAATTGGAGTTCTTCAGTTGTCATATTATTATAAGTGTTAATTTATGGACTCTAGACTCCAGATTTAGTCACGACACAACATGAAATGAAATGAAATGAAAAGATATTTATTCAGTAGAATAAAAAAACTAAAACACACATTAAACAAACAAAAAAAAAAGTAACAAACAGTGCGACAATTACAAAAAAAAAGTACATATGTCAGTACGACTGATCATATCTTTTTTTGTTATAGGTCAGTGGTAGAGGCTACAGATGTACAGCTGAACATGCGTGTGGGAATACACACCGGGCGGGTGTTGTGTGGTGTACTAGGGCTCCGGAAATGGCAGTACGACGTGTGGTCAAATGACGTCACGCTCGCTAACAACATGGAGGCTGGTGGGGAACCGGGGTAAGCATGGAAATCTTTGGAGAATTCAATATTTATATTTAAGGAGGTGGTTCGGGCATAGTACGATACGTACATGCATAGTTTGTATACGCTAAAGAAAAGAGTGTTCTATGTATACAAAATATTTATTATGGCGATATCCATTTAGGTGTGTTTAAGGTACGACAGCTTTTTTTTGCCAATATAAGGAATATAAAAATTATACAATGCAGGTATGTATATTTTTTAATTTACTTAATTCGAAATGTTTGTTAGCAATAATGGATAAATTTAAAATCTACCATATATTCCATATATTCTACATCTATTACTATGTTAAAAGTATTATTCTATTATATTTGTGATTTTTTTTCAATATACAATTATGGCAAGATGGCTTTTAATAATTTTGGCAGAACACATGACGATTGGTACATTAAGTGTCACTATAATTCGCAATACAGATCATGATGTAGAAAGCCTGTTTATCTCAGATACTTCATTTTATAATAGTTCTATCAGAGCCTGAGTATAGTGATCATAGAAAAGTTTTCAAACCATAGTAAAAGGGCTAACAGTAGTAAAGCTGCATTCCAATAGTAATTTCTATTAATGACTGTTTAAAACTAATAATTGTATCAGTATTATTAATAATAATTTATTTATTATTTTTATTATAACTTCTTATCTTTACTTTCTTTGCCCAAATGTTGTCTGAAAGAGATTGCTTAGCGATAAAACCGCATTTTGTAATAATTCATGTAAATTTATTATTTTAATTATTTTCTATATCTGGTGCGACTTTATCTACACAAACTTATCCTTAATTTGCTCTTCCAGATTATTTTAAGATAGAATTGTAATTTAATGAATGTTTATGTCAAATTTCGTTCTACCGTTTTGCTATGATAAAGTAACAAACAGACAGGACTCTTTCACATTTACAATATTAGTATAAATTGAGTAGTATAACGTTATTGACTTGATGAATTTCCAGACGGGTGCACATAACGCAAGCAACGTTGGAATGTCTGGGTGGCGCCTACGAGGTAGAGCCTGGGCATGGGGCCAGTCGTAACGCATACCTTCGGGATCATTCAGTGCAAACGTACTTCATCATACCACCTCCCAGGCGGAGAAAAGTAAGTTCGTATGAACTACATAATATCGACAAATTCTCACATAACTATCTGGGATACAATCATGTTGGTATATGTATATATACCAACATGATTGTATCCCAGATAGGATTGTGAGAATTTGTCGATATTATCGTGAACGTAACGCTTGACATGCCCACATTTCGCTAAATATGTTTATGCCAGATTTGAAAACACAAATTTTTGGACGTAATTCAGAGTGGAAAATTACTATGCAACGTTAAGCTACGATAAGTTTCAGAAATATTCGGGTTCACACATATTATTTCCCTAATAAAATACAATAAAAAAAAATCTAAGTTGAATATTAGGAAATGAGTAATAAACAGCATTCAAAATGTAAGTAATTCAATAAAGAGCAATCCTGCATATTGTCCATTAAATAAAAAAATGTATTCCTTATTTATTATGTTATTTTGTTCCGTAAAATATTGCTGGTGATTTTGCCACGATGGGGTAGGGGAAAAAATACCATTTTATATGTACCTACAGAGATATCGAGAGTAATAAAATAAAATACAGTATGTATTATGTATATGTTATACAACGTTAGATACAATTAAGTTGTTGACAATTCCTTTTAATCTCGGCTTGCTGTAGCGCCAGAGAATCACTCCTTCACTCCCTCGAGTCAATACTCACACTTCGTAATTACATTTCGCTAGAGACGGTAATCTTACGTATAAAAAAGGCCAACACCACAGATCTTGCCCTGAATTAAATATATATTGCATAGGGTAATGCAAGTTTATTTAAATTAAATTAATTATAATTATTAATTAACTTGTATTTAACGTCTAGAGTTCAGCAAAATTTATTGAGATAATAACATAAAATATTTCAGAGCAAGCATCTGTGAATAATAAATTAGTTGATTTTGAGATTAATGGTGTAAAATCTTAACTGATTAATCGTTCAGCTTTGTCAACGTCTTAATGCTTGCGTTGTATTTTTTTTTATACATTTTTAATGTAATAATGGTAAAATGAAGGTTTTTACATTTTATTTCTTGTTACAGATGTGCCTATCGACAGGTGTAGGCCTGGGCTCCGGGTCGCGTCGTAAGCTCTCCTTTAAAAATGTCTCCAACGTCGTGGTGCAGTTGTTACACTCCATCAAGTTCAATGTAGACGTGCCTTTTTCAAACATGGCCGCCTCACCGCAGGAGCTCAAGGCTAACGCAGCTAGGAAGGTACCTGCTTCACGGCATAACATTGTGATCATTTTCACTTTAATGAGTTCAATTTCCACTTGATCAACTCGTCAAATCAATGTTAAGAAGCATTGGATAGAATTAAATACAAAAACAATTAGTTTTAAGACGTATCCTTAGCGATTCTAAGGAAACAAAAACCATGAACCAATCACTGCGGTATGTGGTTTTTCGCAATGATTGGCATTATTAATTTAGAATTTCCCGTTGCTAGGGAACTGTAATTAGAACGCTTTTAACGTTGGTCAAGTGGATACTTTTAATTTTTCTGTATATTTAAACATTACATGTACAATCCACACACTTGACGTTTATATGAATTTTGCTCTGCACTATGAGACATGACAAAACAATACAAGTCAATGTCTCCGGCTTTTACTTGTTCTATTTAGAAATATTTGCTCGCTGTGAATTAATTCCTCGTTCCCGGAGTGCCATCTCTATATCGCAAGGTAAGTTATCTTTGTTTAATTTGTATATTTTTTACGATTTATGTTTTAATAAGTATTTAGTATACGAGATAGTGTAAATAAATATATATGCAAATTGTTACCTCACATTTATTATTTTTACTTTTAAATTAAGCAATATTACGATTGATACGATTATTTCTGTATTAATATGATAATAATCTTGATCAATTATTGTGGAACTGACCATCCAATTTATTTATTTAAACATAGGTACACGAACACTGGGCAGTGTGCATCTGGTTCTCACGGTAAAATCTAGTGATGCAGTTATTAATAATAGCTTAATTAAAGCCTACCTTTGATGTATTAAAGTCAATTAAATTAATGTCCTCCCAAAATACAATTTCATTATAATTAAGTGTAATTATATTTATATTTCGATAATTTGTATTTCTAAACATTAATGTATATTTTCAATAATTAATAGATTGCAAATAGAAATCATGCGCAATCAAATAATTTATTATGTTTTCAAAAATAAATTATCTGTTGTTATTTGTCATACATAATCTTCAGCTCCAAACTAAGCTTAGGTCGTACGTTTAATACTACTCAACTTATGTAATAAATGTATTCAGACGAATCTGTACTGAAATATTCAACATATAAAAGTTTATACAGTTCTAGCATCGAAGACTTATCAAACCATCGAACAGTATGTTCATCTGCTACGTTCACGAATTTGTCAATATATTATTATTACATTACACTGTGAAGTTTTACTTATTAATTTTTTGAAAAAAATCTATATTTGTTATTGTCTTTGCTTATTTTTATTCATCCCAAAAGTTGACTAGTGCATAATGCTAAGCATTAAGTTCGCTTTTTGTACAACATATTTGTGGACCAATAAAATAATGTAAATTAGTGTATCCACGAGTAGAATCAGATATTCGTATTCTGCGAAGAGCACGAGGTATCGGTGTGGGTTGCATCCCTGGTGGTGTTGTAGGTGCTGGACTTGCGGCGCGCGCTGCACGCTGAGCCGGGTTCAGCGGAGGCGCTGCGGCTGGCGACGCTGCGGGCGGAAGACGTGAGCGCCGCGCTGCACCCTCCCCCGGCCTCCGCCCCGCACCACCACACCTTCGACGCCGTCATGCAGCACCACGCCCTCCGCACGCACCCCACGGTCGCCTCTACATCCGCCCGCACTCATCTCGCGCACTCGCTTATTTATCTGTGCCCGTGTTGCGCCACACTAGCGATACGTTAGGACTAAACTACGACGAGGGAGTTCCTTCACGAAATTTATGTTGAAAAATTGTGCCATTAGTGTTTATGGAAGGAAGTGGTGTTGATAAATAATAACTTTTAAGGGGTATTTTGAATAGCTGTAAAAGACCACTTTCTAATATTATATTTAGAAATAACTATGATCTGGCTTATGGCATCGTATGAAGCTCATCTCTAAGTAATATTTATAAAGGAATTTGCTAAAACTAACTTCAAGTATCAAAGAAGGTTGGTACGAAGGGCATAGATATCAAAGCCATAGTTAATTAGAAAATAAAATATTTTCAAACAGATTAATTCTGTCTCTATCTATGTCCGTGGAAATAGTTTTAGAGACAGATTAACCGCGTAACTCTGCACAGACAAATTAGTGACATGTGCGCTCATGATCGATGGAACGTATGAGCTCTAGGTTTATGTATAAATTTTTTTTGTTGTAATTAATTAAACAAGCTCCTACGTTCTTGTCAATAGCTCTAGGGTGATATAGAACTTGGTTGACAACTAGGGCAGTTCTACATTTCCAGGTGTCTTGACAGAAACCATATCGTCATTGTTCCATGAACATTTTTCGCTTCAAAACATTTGTACATGAAATGCATCGGCAGTTCGTATACGATACATTTCATATTTGTGCCGAATGATAACCTCGCTTAATGGTTTCCTAGTAGTTAGTTTGGTTTTTGAGTGGTGGTTTTATTTTAACTGAATTCTATGCTGCTTTGTTTTAAATTTAAGGTGTGCACTGAAGCTTTCGACTACTACTGAAATAATTTTGCGAGATTTCAAGATAAGAAATGTGTTTTGCTTCGCATTAAATTATGTTTTATTATTGCAATTTTATTGATTAAACTTTATTATATATGTCCCACACGACCACTGTCACTAATGTACGATTGTATGTCCACATATTTTTTTAAATCTCAAAGTTTATGTATCGGCACAGAAATTCCCTATCTTTCTAAGACATTCATTTTAGTTGCTGGTCTTACAAGCTTTCACCCAATATCCTTTAAAGAAACAAAATATCTTTAAGAAATGACAATTCTTCCGTAACTGCTCTCTCTACTCCTAATTCAATATAATTAAATTGGTTAATATAAATGTATTTGAGTAGGTTCTACACCTGAAATTAAATTTGTTTTAATTAATGTCATAGCGTCATTCCATAATATTTTATGATAATTTCTACTGTGTTAGTTCGGTAAATTATTTTAGTTGTTTTCCACTCTGTCCAAAGTCTGTCATGTGTTTTAGCGACCCGCGGTTATATTATTACTTGTACATAACGTGGAAGACTCGAATACACCAGCGACTAACATGAGATGTCTGCTCGTTATTTTTCAGATATTCCGACCTTGGACATTTGTTCCACTACAAATTGCCGCTGAAACAGTAAGCGCAGACAAAATGTTGTTCATGTGTATTATTGTTTTCCACCATTTACCGGGCGATACACTTGAATTCCCCCAAAAATGTAGGTACGCTATGCTTACCTCACCTCGGGAATTTATTCGTTCGCACTTCTATATCAAGTCACTACAAGATTAGTCGTTGACCAGGTGTAAATTAGGATGAAAAAAATACGCGAGCACTCAAAACCACTCACTGCCACATTTCTTATTGGAGTACTCTTTTTTCGAAATTGTGAAACTGTGTTATTGCGATTGTTTTGTTGATTTTGTTTGAGAATAAAGTCGAACGCACCGAACTGTGTTTCACTCGCTGCCCCAACTAGCCACCTCGAGCACTAACTAGAGCATGCTATAAGACCTCGCCTGGACTTACTTGCATGATATCACCTGCCATTTGATTTTAATTACTCATAATCTAAAGGTGATAATTACTTTGTGTTCGATCATTTCTCCACGTAATCTTACCTTGCTCGTTGCTTTATTATTGTAAAATTAAGACAGTTGAAATGATCTAGCATGAATATTGTAGTCTTAAGATTTTTCAATTTGCTAGTTAAATAACTTCTTGTATTTTCCAAAACCTTAAAATTCAATAAGCTGTTGATCTTTGATCTTTGAATATTTCTATCGATTTCTGTGCCTCTATTCATACTTTACTATTCTAATAATGCGATGCTGCTTCGGAGACCGGATCTTTTTATTTCTAAGGTCAGTTCGAAAAATGTGATTGAAGCATGATGGAATCGGCATGCGGTGGATCCGACTATGTACCCAGTGTCCCTGCCCTCGAGGACCTCTATACGTAACCTGCCTTCATCTATAATTGGACCTGCCCTATAACAACCTTCTGTGTCCCCCAGAAATTCATAACGATGTTAGCTATAAATGTGAGTATTACATGGTATGAGTCAGTAGGTTTGAACATTTTTCATTCGATATCCACAGAATAAAGTAACTGAGAAGTTCAAACGGCCTCTGAAAAAACGTCACTCGTCTGTGTATCACCAGCCGACGAATCGCGTCAACAAGTACCTGGCACAAGCCATCGACGCGCGCTCCGTGCACCGCGAGAAGGCCACGCACGTGCATCTCTTGACACTCTGCTTCAAAGATGGAGCGAAAGAAGCACAGGTATTATTTTAATGGTAATGTTTAAAAAACATATTATGCGGTGTTTTATTCTGTAATGGTTTGATTACTAATTTTGTTTGAGATTAGTTGAGTTGTTAAATTACTAAGACATCCGAATTATGAATTTTACCTCTAATTATTAACTGATAATATTTATACACTGTATATAGATATGGCTTGCCATATATAATGAATATTTTTAATATTCCTAAAAGACTTGACTATTTCATTGAAATATCTCGTGTGGTCCTGACGGCGTATTACAGAAAGCACGTCCAATTCGAATCAAATACGTACTAAAACTAACGTGTCCGAACATATTGTTTTATTATACACTAGTAGACCCGCACTACTTCGTCTGCATCACACTTACTTGACATTTATCAATATATTTCACCCAATTTAATATAATACCTTTTTAAATTATAGCCTATGTATTATTTTGATGTATAAGCTATATTACTCTAAAGTTTCATCAAAATCGGTGTCCGTAGTTTTTACGTGAAGGAGTAACAAACATCCGTCCATCCATTCACAAACTGACAAACTAGTACCAGAGACTTGTTATCTAAATATTCCTGCATTTTATAACTGTTTTTTTTAATACTTTTCAGTATCGAGCGTCAACAGATGGCGGCTGGGCGGGTTCTCTCGGCGCAGCTCTAGGAGCACTAGCAGCAGCGGGAGTACTCCAAGCGGCAATACTCCCTCGTACCACAATACTCCTGTTGCTGTTTGTCACTGCATTTGCGTGGTCGGCTGCGGTGTTAGCCTTGACTTTAGCCGCAAGACTTCGACTTATACCTTGCGACGTATCTCGCCCGTTTGCACTGAGGAATGCTATTACCACGTTTACTATTGTACTCGGATATGCCGTCGGTCAAGTTAACGTGGTAAGTGTCATTTTTCTACTTTTAATTTCAAAATAGTACAAATTCCATTCAATAATATTTAGCAATAAGAACTGAACTCGCAGTATCTAGTGTAATAACATTGGATATTTTGATATATATTATACACCGCCACCTAGTCATAAACTTAACAGAGCAAAGACCCACTTTGTACAAAGTGGCAACCGTCGTTTATGTAAGTTCAGTATCAAGAACGATCCAAATGTATTTTGGAACTTCGTACCCTCAAATTTCATTGCCGTGTATATTATTACATATATATATTACTCTATATATATGGGTCATTAGTCGCCTGACTTAAATTTAATAAAATATTTATTTATTTTATAGGTGACATGTAGAGAAATAGATGTATGCCGTAATCTAACCGAGAACGTGACGACTATGCACGAGATTCGTCATACAAGTGGGGATATAGCAGCTGCGTTGTGGAGCAGTAGCGATCACCGTGCGTGCCCCGTCCCCTTGTACATCACCCTGGGGTGCTGCCTCAGTATGCTGGCCGTCGCCGTATTCCTGAGACTGCCAATACTGATCAAAGGAGTGCTCTTGGCGGTCATGACAGCCGGCTACATGGCAGTTATCATGGCGTACCACAAAGACTTGTTTGATTGCTACGACCTTATGACTGAGTAAGTTTATTCCTGAAATATAAATATGTTTTTTCAATAGGAATAATAAGCAATGCTAAAACGTTGTATTGTGTGAGTACTGTTTTGTCTGCGAGTCCGGCGATGCCGTATGAAATTTTATTTCATTTTCAGTTTTATTAATATTCAATTTAATATTGGTAGTAGCTTATATTGGTTGATAACAGAAATGAGTATATCATTGATCGAATTGAGAAATCTGAACATTTATCTTAGGTATAACTTAAAAACAAATATGTGTTTAATCACTATATAACATACTGTTGACTTTTACATTGTATTAGAATTTCAAATTTGAAATTGCTATAGGTTTTTGTTAAAAATATATGTAATTCTTTTTTTTATAAAAAATAGTCAAAACTCAAGGAAGTGCTAATATTCTTACGTACCTACATAAAAACTGTAGTAGCCGTTAGATGGCTATATATAAAATAAAATAATTATCAATTCTAACATACGGAGGATTAAAAAAGTATTAAAGAATATATATACGATATTATAAGTTCTATGGCAGAACATATAATAGTAGTTGTTTTATATTTCTACCAATAAAGAAAAGTTACGTATGACGTGATACGGCGTGATCGTAGACGATGCACCTGGTGCCGTGTGCACTATTAATTAGGACAGTGCAGATGTGTTTCTCATATATCAGCACTGCGTAACAAAACAAATGAATATATAAAAAAAATCTAAAATAATTAAATATAAAACGACGTACGTATGTTCAGGCCGGGGCCGGTGGGGTCTGCGGCGACAGCGTGCGCGTGGACGCTGGCGCTGGCGCTGGCGGTGCTGCTGCACGCGCGGCAGACCGAGTGGACCGCGCGACTCGACTTCCTCTGGCAGGCGCAGGCGCGCGACGAGAAGCGCGACATGGACGCTCTCCAGGTACTTTACGCGAACACATAATACTATTTTATAAAGCGAAAATATACAAAAAACCGTTCCCCCGCCAGACGGGTGACGAGGGGTTGTGGAATACTTACCTGAAAAAACCTCTTTTTCAGGTAAGAATCCCACAACCCCTCGTAAATAGATGCGTGAGAATCGTACCCATTAATAAAAGCCATATACATATATGTACATACGAGCGCCACTAACGGTCGCGAGGCTTTAGTATTCTTAAATACGTAGAGACAGATTACGATACGAGGACATAAATATCTATCTTCATTCTTTTTCTATCTTTTATTTCTAAAAATAATCTAAAGGGATGAAAAGGGGGGAAATTTAGTTTACGGAAACGATTGTGTCGCACACATGTTTTCATAAATAATAAAACATTGCACCTAAAGTCAAGTTTCTAAACACGTCAAGTCAATCTTAAGTATTTAAAAGGCGTTGTTTATACATAGTTATCTGTTTATTAGTAACTACTTAATTACATTAAAAAAAATACTACCTTGATTAAGTTTAGTACATAATTTATTAAATAATTATAATTACCATTCCTGTAGTAACGTTTTATGAAAACCATAATTTGATAATTCTTTTCTCAGGCATCTAATAGGCGAATATTATTCAATCTACTCCCGGCACACGTTGCGACGCATTTTCTTGACAATCAGTTTAGGACCAATATGGTAAGTGACTAATACTGCGATAATTTCATTTATACTTTTCAAATTTTGCTTTCATTTCCGATTAGGTAAAGGCTCAAGCTAAAGCTTACAGAATCTTGATGGACAATGAGAGTTGACGAACGCTTATATACATACATAAATTATGGAAAAGTGTAGTCTCTTGGCACAGGAATTTTTTTGCTTATGGAAATAATTCGGCGGCTTCAATAACTATGTAGAATTAAATAAAAATCGTGATGCCTAAATAAAGAAATTATGAATGAGAATAATAAGCGTAAATTGGTCGATGTAATATTTCTGGATTTAATATTTAAAGATATTATCTTTATCGACAGGATCTGTACCACCAGTCGTATCAGCGCGTGGGAGTTGTATTTGCGTCAATCACCAACTACCACGAGTTCTACATGGAGCTCGACGGCAACAACCAGGGCATGGAATGTCTTAGGCTCCTCAATGAGATTATTGCCGACTTTGATGAAGTTAGTACATAAAATTTTTAATTTATACATTCTTTTATATGGTTTTTTGACTAATCTAATATTATAATTACAGATTTTATGTTTGTAATGTATACATTTAAGTGTATTTAAAAATTATAAAATCTTTCACCTAATGAAAGATTTATTATCAACCAGCAATATGTGCATGCACCTCATATTGCTATAGAAAAAATATCCTTAAAATTATACTCATGCTTGGCTACGAACTAATGTTTTATAAAAGTGTTAAATGAATCTTGCTCTCGGTTATTTAATTAAAATTCTTTTTTTCTCAGCTGCTTGGCGAAGACCGGTTTAGTGCAATAGATAAAATAAAAACAGTGGGTTCAACGTATATGGCAGCAGTGGGTCTGATACCTGATAAGAAAATGTCTGACGAAGCCAACTCCCGCAAACACATGGCTACGTTGGTCGAATTCGTTTTCGCTATGAGGGACAAACTGAAAGATATTAACGACAATTCTTACAACAACTTCATGTTGCGAGTTGGTAAGTTTAAACCTCATATTTTCAAATGCAAATTCTTAATTTGACTTTCGTAAAGCTACATAGTTTTAATTATTTCAGGGATAAATGTTGGCCCTGTCGTAGCTGGTGTCATTGGTGCCAGAAAACCACAATATGATATTTGGGGCAACACTGTAAATGTTGCATCTCGCATGGATTCCACTGGTCTTCCGAATCACACACAAGTTACCGAAGAGGTTTATCATTTACTCAAAGACTTGCCTTATCAATTTGTATGCAGAGGCAAAGTGAAAGTAAAGGGGAAAGGCGAAATGACGACCTATTTTTTAACAGATAGAGCACCAGCAAATGGCACTGGAACTAATCCGACTACTAATGGGCCAACTCCAAATCCCCCAACAGCATATGGTGGAGTGGCAACACCATTAGCCATGTTGCAAAACTCGGCGAGGAGAGCCGCCGCCCAGCCTTCTAGATTACCGCCCTTGCGGGAAACATCAGCTGCTGGCGAAAATGAACCCTTACTGCCGTCTAACGGACATCAAAGTAATGGTAATAATCATAAAGGAAGCAAAGGGAGAAGAAATAAGGAATCTGATGAAACGCCGCCGCCGCCACCACCTCATGGAATGTCGGGAAACCCTAGGTGGCCACCTCCCAGAGCACTCGTCCCACCTTGGCCGCGGCCTCAAGAACCACGGCCACCTGTTGCTCACAAACGGAGGCCGCCTCCGAGACTGCCCAGACCGCGCTCGAGCGAAAGTTTACCACTTGCCCGCAGTCCGCGCGTGCATTCCTCTGCCGACGAACTTAGCTCCCTAACTAGATCTCCAAGTCTCAGTTCCTCTGATGAAAGTTATTCTCGAACTACAGATGCCTCTCCTTCCCCGCCGCGGCCCACGCAGTGGTTACCTCCATTGAGACCGCAAAGAACAAATCCTAGTCCCGCATACGACTACCCACAGGTTAGAGCTACTAAACCTATACAGAACCACATCAATGAATTGTATGCGAAACATAAAATGAGTAAGAAACCGTCTCTCGACGATAAATTTCTCGACGGCATTAACTTTCACAAGGAGGAAGAGAAATTACAGCGGAGTATAATAAATATGCTTCAGGCGTCTGCAAAACGGGACGGGTGCTGTCAGACCGATAAGAAGGATGTGTCGAGTCGGTTCACACATCGAACTAATTCGTTCTCCAGTACGGGCAGTAGACCGAACAACCTGAAACACTTGAATCAAGATAGTAGGGAAGTGTTTACGAAACGAAGTCCGACTGACGTGGTATGCGTGCCGCCATTCGAGAGAGAAATTCAAAGACTACTCGACGATAAGAGTCATATAAAAAACAATATGCAGAAAATAGAAAGAAAAGAATTAAAGCTGGAACTAAGGTAAGATCTATCTTTATTAGACTTTTCTTGTAAGATAAAAAAAAATCTTCTAAGTGTAAAGCATTCTAAGCAGGTCCCCTTGGGATCGATTATTGCTATTCGGTCAAGAGATACACAAACATTCAACACGACGTGTGATTTATTTGTCTGTCCAGAGGTCAGAATCCAGCGTTAGAGCCCGTACGCAACTGCAACAACAACAGCAGCCCGCTGCATGCGGTGGGGCTGGCGGCCATCACGCAGCTGGCGCGGCACGATGCCCCCGCCGCCCCCGCCGCCCCCGCCGCCGCCGCCGGCCCCGCCGCCCCCGCCGCCCCCGCGCCCCTCGCCCACGTGGCGCACGTCCCGTCGCCCCTGCGGCCCACGGCGGCGGACTTCCCCGGCGTGTTGCCCACCGACGTCGTCGTCGAGCTGCCGTCGCCTACACACGACAGGGAACACAACTCTAGGTATAATTCTACGATTTTAATTGGTACATTTAAGACGATTGGTATAGTCTGCAAGATGCTAAGTTGCTGTCTATGATTTGAAAGATTTAATGATATTCCTATGCTGATTTCATATTTAAACTTATTTTTTTATACTACTATGGAGGCAATCAAGTATAAGAGACATCTGATAGACGTTGTATTATATAGCCTATGGACGCTATGGACTATGAGTTAAATATTTTGGATGACGTCCTCCGAACTATTGATAATGCCATATTCTAAAATTGTTGTCGCGGTATTTTTTTACTCTAACTTAAAACTAATATCCTCACACAGTTTTCATATATATATATCAGTAGTTTAGTAGTTTTTTTTATGAAATACATATAATATAGAAATTCTTAATTTTTATAGTCCACCGTGTACACGGGAGGTTGAAGCGGCAATTTCTAAAGAGAAACAGGAGAAAGAAATCCAGGAGAGACTACACAACCGGGTATGTTTATATTTATTTCTGTTTACAAACAATCAAAATGAAAGATTATTGAGATTAACTTTTTCAATTTGTGATTACTATATTATTATTAACAAATAGAGCATTTTGTAACGTATAATGAAACCAAATACAGAGTATCCTTCGAAACATAAAGGGTGGTTGTTATAAAAAATGTATTACGTCTAGACATCAATATCTTGTTTTAAAATGACAAATCAATATATTTTTTTTAATATTATAAAGTTTATGTATTATATATTATACAATTTGTCTTCGGCCGCAGGTGACCACTTCGAATCATAGAGAAATGGGCCTCTACGGTGAGAGTCAATCCGAATGGAGCTCCTCGTGCTCGGAGGGCGAGGGAGACGGGGAGGGTGGACATCCAGAAAGTACCGGCTATACGACCGACGACCCAGCTCTCGAGAATGTCTCGATGCTGAATGAAGCGGGGCTCACGGATGCCGAGGCTGCTCTGAGCGACGTCAACTCGTGCTACTTCGATCGCGACGACGACGTGTCCTCTCGTGCATCTTCCCGCTTACTCGACTCCGAGGCGCTGGTCTCCCTCGAGTCGCTCAGCGCCATCTACGACTCAGACGAACCCGCGCACAGGTACTTAGCGAATATCCGGACCGTCACAGAATCTATCACGAGAAACTTCGGCCAACCCGCTCATGTCACCGACGGCGAGAGTGATGTGTAGTGTTATGTGAATCGAACGGTAAGAACTAAACCGTCTAAGGGCAGATTTGTATTCTCTGTGTCTTTTTTTACTTTCGGACTATATTATTCTTCAGATATTGTGATAACTAAGAAATCTCGAATATGAGTGAGTAATCATGACAATTTTCTAACTTTTATTGCTATTGTGTTATTATTATTAATGTAGGAAATTGTGGTGACGAAAACTGTAATTAGCTCTCTAATTGAGAAACTTGTAGGGAATACTAATTCACTCAATTCTATTTTATTGGCATTGTAGTAAAATGGAGAAAGAAATCACCTTTTAATCTTTCAAAGTAATCGCCATCGTTGTGTCGATACTGCTGACGTGCCTATTTGTTTTAATTGATTTGTATTTGTAAATTGTGTCAATATGTACCTAAGCAAATTTATATATATATAATTCTGTATGATATTCATGTATAGCCGAAGGTGCCATGTGATGGCTCGTATGTCATCTAGGAGTATGAGATGATCTCTACAATTAGAAGGTGCTCTGTATTAGAATTATTTGTCGTTTGTCTTGTGATAATGGTATAGGGACTTGAATTCGAGCGACCAATCAGTAGATGTCGATGTTTAAATAATAAGGGCTGGCCCCGCACCGTGAATTTGTCTTTAGAGTCCAATATTATTCAATGTATTGAGACAAAGGAATTAAAAACAATTATTATATGCTAATTAATATAGTATAAGCATGATTTTGCATTTGAATTTGTCTTTATAATACACATTGTTACCGTAGACTGGAAGTTTATCTAATTTAGGTACCGCATCTTCAGTACCTATTATGTATTTTAGTATTGTAGGCGAATGTCTAAATATCATGATTGTAATGTATAATTAAATCAGCGTTAAGGCTGCTATGTAGCTCACTGTACATATTCTCAACCGATTCTCAACAGATATAAATATCATTAGCCTTTTTTGCATATTTTACATTTCATTTTCATAGTAATTTAGTTCGTGAAATATATTGCTATTGTTTCCTAATTATTATGTAATTCTAGTCATTTGTGAAGTATCAGTCCTATTATTATAAACATTTACCCTGTATGAGTAACTATGGTGCCATTTACAAGATATTATTTCTTGTTTTCCTTGTCATTTTTTCTTTAATATTGAAATTCCATATTGATTCATCGGTATAACAATTTGTTAGGCGCGGCTACGCCGAAAACATTTTTTACTATAAAATAGAATACAAATATTACATTAAGGTCCAGAAATCTGATTATAACTTTAACCTTCTTTATTTTTGAAAAGTTTATACGTCTATAACATTTTAACATGGCGCTATAAAGTCAAGCAAACTTAATGACGTATTATCCTATTAATTACTAAATATATGAATCATGAGGAAACTGTTAAACATTCCTTACCCAATACAATATATACTGTTGCGTTTATTGAAATCTATTTTAGATTTAACTACAGTCGCTAAAACATCTTTACTAACACAGTAAATTGAAAGTATTATAGAAAAACTACCATGAGACTTAAAGTACAACCAGCGCCAATAGCGAATATTTGTTGTAAAATATTCTTATAAATATAACATTTACTTTCATCATTGTACTTCTATATAAGTTTGTGTCAATTCAATTATTATAGCTACTTTTAGAGTAAGATGTAACCTAATGGGATTAAACTTTTTTGCTACGAGGGACATGTAGCCTTTGATCAGATAATTCAATATGCAACTTTAGTTGCAAATATGTGTATTTGGAGTGAGGCTAACGCGCAAAATCAAATATGCTCTCGTTTCAATTTATTTGTTCTTATATTCCTATATATTTTTCTATTTTAATCAAAACTTTATTGCATTATAATGCTTACATGTATTTATATTAATTAAAAAAAACATATTTCATTTACCGCAATTATTTATAAGAATTCATTAGCATGAGGTCCTTTTTTTTGTAATATGCCCATGCTTCAAGTTGAGAAAAAAAAAAGAATACCTAGTGATGTGAATATAACAAATTCTCAATGTGTTTTAAACATTTTCGATTTGTATATATATTAAAAGCGAAAGCACACTCCATTGAAATGTAGGAAATTGTTAATCTTTGTAAATATTGTTAATCCTGTCAAGTGCTATTCTATTTGGAATACTTATGTGTATCATGCAGGAAAGAGATGACATTATTTTTCGAAGGAATCCTCTTATTTGCTATTTTTAATCCTTGTATTTCGACTCAATATTTTTCTTATCGTATGTACACACACATAGTGCCAAAATAATTTATGCGTATGCTTATTGTAATCATTTATTCATTCTATACTAAAATACACTAGATTTTGAAACATTACCGTTTCTAGTTCAAAGTATAATAAGAAACTTCTGTGAAATTACAAAATATGAAAAATAGTTCTGTTAATTTTAGTGTACCTGTAAACTTTGTAGACGAGTAGTTCCACAGTAACTATTTCAATAACGATAGAGAGCTTATAACGAATGTGGATACGATTATATTATTCAGATGTATTCTAGGAACATTAATGCACTCAATTTGAAATTTATTTTAAATTGATTCCACTGTCGTTGTCGCAAAATACGATTATAATTATATATATATGTTTTAATACTTACAATAATAATACAACGGCTATGCCGTACACACTATTATTATTATTATCATTATTGTGAAACCTTATGTTACGATTTTTAGATATTTCAATTGCGCATTATGTAGAAAATGTATTGTGTATTTTATTTATTTCAATTCAATTAAGCAATATTACATACAAATTAAAACTGGTTTACATGACCTGTATTTGTTATTTTATTTCCTGAACCCAGATATACTTTAATACTAAGACATCATCAACACATTTGCGAAGGTATATTATAAAAGAGACCAAATCCAATAAAATCCTTTTAATGCAAATATATGGGGAAAAATGAAATACGAGTATGTTTTAGGAATAAAGAACTTGAATATTATTTTTCAGAATTAGTTGTTTTATATTTAGACGCGCTACACGTTTATATCGTATAGGAGTGCAGGTCAGGTACGCAGTGTCGGTTACTGCGGCGCGGTCGTCTTCCGCATACTAATGCCCTTAACCTTGAAATGAAGAATATCAGAGAAGTCACAACGGATGTAATAACTGACACCAGGCGGTTTTATTGCGTAACAAAGTAAATATTTAACGTTTTATAAGATAGCGCCTAATCTAGTCTTGTAAATACCAAAGGGTAAAGAAAACCATTTGGAAATAAAAAAATTTAAAGATACAAATTAAAAGAGATATATTAATCTATTTTTTATTAATTAAATATAATTACAGAATAATGAATCTTATTACCTACTATTTTAATTTATAGTTTACATAATAATTTATGACAAACGCAAGCAAATTACTTGTTTGTTGATATAGCTATACCTACTTAGTAACATCGGCAAAGTGAAATAGGTCATAAAGATAACCACTACGACTACACGATACTCAATAAAGTATTTATACCTTCTTTAATCTCAAAAAGTAATATGACATGACTTTAGCCTTAGTATTAGTAGGTATAACTCCTCATGATGAATTAAAATGTCTAATCCTAGATTCCTTGAGTATAAAAAGATAGTGTCTGTTTAATCCAACAGATTGTTGAAAGGGAACAATATTTTAAATGTTTACTTTATTAATAATGCAATCGTTTAATATTACTTAAACTATTATTATTGGTTTTGGACATAACTTTATTGTACATAACACTGTCTCCCATAATTAAAAGTCTGTTACATTGGTATACTACGTATTATATTCTTATCTAATGCACTATCATGCAGCTATCATATTTTTGGGTATGCGAGTTTATCTGTACTAGTGGTTGGCATGGCAATATTGATCAAACATGCTAAAATATAGGAATGTAGCTATAATCTTGATCCAGAACAGAATTTTCAGCTAGACATAAGGGCAATAACCAAATAATATCAATTTATCTGTATATACATATAAATTGGCATTCCTAGTAGTAATAAAGACAAACATATATGTACTACGACTACGACGTATATGTAGGTATATTCATAATCTGTTTAGACAGATATATAATACCGTGGTCACACTTAAAGTTTACCCGTTTTATGAGATAAAACGTAAATTATTTTCTATCAAGAATGAACTATCATCATTCCTAATAAGTAATGAAATTGCACGTTACTAATCAAAGGCAGTTTCATTCAAAATACTATGAAAGTATGAAAAACAACCGACATGACATGTGTGTGAGTAACTAAAACCACGAGCGACAGTGAGCCAGGTATGACGCGGCACGCCGGGGCCTCCACCACAAGCGTACAGCTGCCCGTCATGACGCCGCCGTTCATTGGTTGGTCGCAGGAACCGGTCGGGCTGCGCCCCCGCGCCTCCCCACTTCACCGCCGCCGCTACAAACAATTTTAAATTCTTATTCATGTTCCTTGCCACGACCGTTGCTGTCGCAGAGATCGCGCTCTTTACCCGTATTATGCGTAATCTTATCGTAATGTGTTCAATGTGCAAAACGTACTGTGTATTCGGTGTGTAAAATTTATAACAGAATAGCATTAAAGAATTTAGTGTTTAGCAAGAAAGGTACCGTCTACGCTATGATAGTACACCGAGATTCCGGTGGTCTTGTTCTTTTTGTTTCCCCGGTGGTTCGTGCGCGACTTCGACACAGTGCTACCTATACCATGTGCATCAGATAGTGTCGTGCTCCTATTAGTTTGTCGACAAACTAATATGCCAGCTCTGAGTGACTACAGTGCGTGGTGAGCGCTGAGTGTTTCGGTGATTCACAGTGTGGTCGTAATATGAAGGTGACGGTGTGTTTTGGTTCTGTGCGGGTGCTGGTGCCCTGCGGCGCTGGCGATCTGCTGGTCAGGGACCTCGTACGCGAGGCGACGCTCCGCTATAAGAAAGCAACTGGACAGGTGAGTTTAGAAGTTAATCAATTACTTTTCGCGCGGATACTGAGCGTTTTCATTGGTTAACGTCAGTTGTTTATGTTTTTCATACCTACCCACCAATGGTGATATATCTGTGAATAATACATATTACTAAGTGTTATTCAAAGTCTATGAATGTTGTAGTAGGTATCCATTACATGTTTATAGTGCATTACTATTAAAATGAAATAAATATCCCAACGACATAAGTTTTATCAATTTGAAAAATTTTAAATTACAAAACTAATGTAGGTATGATCAATTTTCGTACGGTGATAGTAGATGATAGATATGACATCAAATGAAACACATGAAACACTGGACTTACCGATTTCAATTCTGAAGAAACCTTTTAACACCCTATTTGAAATGCCGTTTGGTTAACGAAGTTTGTGAAGTGAATATAACGTTTCAAACGTTATATTTCCAATCAAATAACATATTATATTACCGATGAAGTTGAGGTTAGTTAATTTGTCACTATTATCTAGAATCATTCACGATTATGTCGAGGACAAGAATCACTTTCGCGACATATCATTCCATCCATTTGGACGGGACAGCATTAGCGGTTCTAGAGATGCGGTCAAACTAGATTTGTGTTCAACCTGCTTGAATTTCATAACGTAGACGTAGACGTTAGTAAAGACAAATAAGTTTTTTAGTAATCTAATACAGGTAAATACATAGAGGATGTAAAATAGATTTGTAAAACTAGAGTTACTAAACAGTTATAAGTATAAATTTTTCAAAGAAACTCTTTCCATAGTTAAGCTAATTCCCAGTTTGACATAGGTCAACCAAATATTTCGAAATTCTTATGATTTACGACGTAAAGTAATATTACGTACATACGATTTTATTCTTATAAAACCCTTCTATTATACGCTATCCGTTTGAAGACTCTTCGAGAAGTGATTAAAATTAGACTAAGCACATACTCGTCTTAATGATGTGCCCGACAATCGTTCCCTTTCAGGTACGATGTGCTCTATAAAGTGTCCATTGTCTCTCTGTATGGCTTAAACAGCGGATTTTTTTCGTTTAATAAATATGTAGTTATATAATTCTAATATTTCAAATTTTGTAAATGACTAGACATTTTATTTTATGCAAATTACATACCTACTGCAGATCGTTCGACTTCATATGACCTATATATTTATATTCAAAATATTTTAGTTATGGAATACTTACATATTTAGAATTTGCGAATGACCGTGAAATTTGGCTTTGGCCATGTGAACAAATGCCTTATGTAACTTCATTAGTATGTTAGTTAGTAATAGACGTTCACCTGCTGTACACACCTGCGTCTGCGACCTACGCTACACTTGCACCCGTCGCTCGTCGCGTCGTAGGAAGCGGCCGGCCTTGCATGCAGTTTGTTTCTCTGCACATCGTCCTAGTGCCCACACCACACCATACCAAGAAATAAATAGACATTGTTATTTATAAAAATATACTCTTTCAAATAAAATCCTTAAGATATCTGTAAAAGGAGTTCACATAATGCATTTGGACAAGATTAGGCATTCTGCTATCTGATACAATTACTTATTTACCTATTTACTTGGTTATTCAATAACAAAAGGATAATCAAATGTTCGAATTTAATAATAATAATATTATTCATGAACCACGTTTCCGCAAATCGCATGTTTCTTTCAGCAAACGTTTACATTTCTGCATGATTGGTCGTCGGTTATTGCACAACGCTAAGGTCGCAGACTTCGAGTTAAGTAGCGTAGTAAATATTCGCTTGCCGGTCTACTAGTGAAACGATAACAAAATATACATCTAATTACATAAATTTAAGACAGGAATAAAATTATACGGGAATTGAATTGTATTTAATTCCAAAATTTAAAGTCACGTCTTTACTGCAGCGTGGTGGTAATTTTTACCTTTCTTGAAACAGTTTCTAATGTTTGAAAATAATAGCAATAACAATACCAGAAACAATGAACCCGTTGTAGCGACAGGCACGGCCAGCTTGCCAGGTATGCGAGAGGAACGGGCGCCTTGAAAAGTTGAAACACCTATTGTACTCGATCCGTGCTGTATGAGGCTCGTTCGGGACCGGTTCTTGGAAAAATGACGAGACATTCTTACTACTCAAATAGCGTATGCCATGGGTTATACCTACTATCAAACACGTCAATCATTTCGTTTTAGATTTATGCATACTCAGTACTTATGCATCTGAGAGACACGACACCACTGAGGTAGGGTGTTTAGTTACTCATAATAACGGCACGGGAAAGTTATCACTGTCAGTTAGGTACTTAGAAGTCCGTTCATGAAGAAGAACATTCCGTAAGTTAAAACAAATATTAACTAGTAGTATCTGAGTAGGTGTAATTTGATAACTAATAAATCCAATATCATGTTCTTAAAATAAAAGAAATTGGAGTATACTTAATATTCTTTTTATGTCTCTAGAAATATTAAAAGATATTTAAAAGTCTGCAAGTTTTAATATATGGTTTAAGTTATATCTTCAATCACTACTATAAAATTTTGATATCCGTTGAAAATAAAATTATCATAAAAATCAACAAAGACTCGGTTTCTCAGGCGCCATTGGCCATATGTTGGGTTTCCTGTCAAGTGTGTAGTGTCCGAATGTGACGGTTACTTCTTAATTTTAAATTAATGCGATCCACATGTTAGCATCGAAAATCTTTAGTAAAAATTTAACGTCTTTTTCGAGTGGTTCCAGATTTGTGACTTGGATGAATTTTTAGTATATAGTATTTATTATATTATTAGTACTTAGACAGGGCTATAACCCTGTTTAATTCATAAAGTTATAAAATTAAAAAAAAAACAAACTTTATTAAGTTTAATTTACAAAACCTTGGACGTACTTTGTTGAATTTAGAAGCAATTACAGTCCAACAAAATCCCTAGATATTTATTTATAAATACGCAATGCGATATATAAATAATCTGAAGAAATATTCTCTGATACTTTCTTATGATAATAAAAATGTAAATTTAGTATATATTCCACAGTTTTAATCTTATCAAAAACTGATATCTGCATAATTAGGATAGTAGAACATTCTGTGAAGCTATTATTACTATCAACTTTAATACTTGTAAAGTTATTTACTTAGCTCTTATGGAATATGGAATCAATAGGTGCTTAGTGTACCATTTAACAATAGAAAGAAGCACTGTAGGTACCTACAAATGATGAAGATTTAAATATGATCGAATTATATCCCAGAGTACTCTTGCAGATCTTTCTTCACAATACATAATATGTATAAATTTTACAATGTTATTGTAAAGTTTATACAATGTTTTACGATTAATAATCTATATAGTATCTTAAGTATGTATTGAACTACGAATCGGCAAACGTAGTATGGGGCCCTGCAGTTAGTTGGAGCGACGACATACGCAGGGTTGCAGGTAACAACTAGAAGAGAAGGGCTGAATACAGTGCCCAATGACGAGCCTCAAGAGAAACATATTTCCAGCAGTGGACTGCAGTATGCTGGTGATGACGATGACTGTGAAGGATGGAGACCAAGACGATGAGCAAAGAAAATATAAATAGTTCGCAACAATGACCTACATATAACATATCCTCATATCACAGAATATCTATTAATATTAAATACTTAGACCTATATCTGTAATAAATACTTTTCCATCTTATTGTAAACGGGCAGTCTATTTAAAAATCTATACATTTATACTCGATGATTGTATCTATCTGTCAAGGTTCCAGAACCAGTTTTATACTTGCGGTTTTTTGCTGACTGAGCTAATACTTTAATGAGTTTCGTATTTCACATAGATTTAGATCGAGACTATAATCTAATTAGGTAATCTGCAGTATAAATAAGCATAGGGCGTAGTATTCAATAGTACAACAATCGATTCCGCAAATGTAATGTGAGAATATCTGTAATTAGGTACCTACTCTTTTCCAAGTAAAGATGAAATGAATAGATCTCGAACTCTCGAGTATATTGGAGTCCTACAATTGGTTGATTTAATAAAAAAAATTGATCTGTCAAGTTTTGTGTCTCATAAATTATACATATTTGAAGGAACAATTATTTAAATCTAATTTTTCATCTTTTCAAAATTATTATTTGTGGGATAATATAATTTATAACTAACTATGTATAATGCGAGTTCATAAATTATAAATGCATGCTGTACATAAATCTTTCTTAAGTTCTAGCGTAGATAGGGTACTACGTACCTATTGTATTGTATGTACATACATGAAGATTAATGAATCTTTTACCCAAGGATTTGAAATATATTTGTAATTATGTTGAGGAACTGGTAAAAAACTGGTGCCGTTTCTAAATCAGCTTGTTGTGTACTATATTTAGTTCACTGTACCAAAATGACTAACACCATAAATGTTTGTACATCTTTATAGTGACTATAACTAATTGATCCTCGTAACTTCGTCTGTGTCATTTTTTCCCCGTTTATGCAGTCATTTTGATTGGAGCTGGATTTCTATTAGTTGAAGGGTGATGTCATATAGCCTTTCTCGATAAATGAACTATCCAACAATAAAATAATTTAATATCCAATAATATGTATAAGTACAAACTCGCAAACTTTATCTCTTCATATTAATATGGATAGGCTTTACTCATTAAAAAAATCATAATGAAAGAGAGATTCCATATCCTATTATTACATTTCCTATGGACCATTACCTTATTTCTTTAAGGTAACCTACAGTGCAAGGGACGCCAAAAACTAAGTGTGAACGTCATAATGTTTGACGCATTACGTTTTAGTTTGACGTTCATTGTTGTTAGAATAAATCAGGGTTGTCAACTGCACATATCAATAATTTAAGGTCACCATCACCGGTGTAAGGTAAGGTTGCCACCTTCAATCACGTGTGTACAGTAGACAAAAAAAATGTGAATATACAGTTTACATTTTTCCGCGTACGCATGTGTGACATACGCTAAACTATGTCGACTACAGTATCTACTCAGTACTGGACTAGTACTTCGTGGATACAGTGGTCGACATAGTTTAATGACTTAGGCGGATGTATTGATGCGCACACCATTTACGATTGGTACAAGAATCTACTTGTACTTAATCGCTTCATATAGAACCTAGGAGCATAAACCACTGCATTCATCGTAAACGCAACTGCTGATTTAATTAACCTTAATAGATTGTTTCTTACATACAAATCAAATGTGGAAACTTTATAAATCAGATATGGATATTTATGAGTATGATAATTAAGTTGTTAATTCGCACCTAACGTTTGGATACTGCAAAAGCCTTCTATATGGATACGGTGACACAATTTTAAATAAGGCCAGGGTCTAATTTTTGTAGGCGAGACATTGATCTAGTTTTAGAGGTAAATAGAATAAATAGTTAATTTCAAACTGTCATCAAAAAGGAGGTAGGCAGCTTTGCAGTATTTTTGGAGTAAATAAGGTTTCCTACTAAATAATGAGTTTGGATTCGCAAGGTGTATTACAAGCATAAACTAAACATGTAAGCTATGTTATAAAAACTAAATAACAATAATAAACTAAATATGCAGAATTAATAAAACTAGGGGAAAAATCCCTTGGTTTTCAGTGGCACCATGTGTTCTGGTAAGATCATGAGATGAAATTATTGGAATAGATTCATAATGCCGTAATCTTCAGGAATAGTTAGCACGAGTACGTCCAGCTTCATAGTATTATTACATAGTATGTAATATATTTTATAATAGGCTGTTTATATAAGTTACCTATTTCGAGTAAGTTCCTTATTTTTACAGGAACTTATTTATATTACTGTCACTATACTATACTGTGTGTAGATTTCTACTTGGAATATCCATCACAAACAACTTCAGATATTCAGGAAATTTTACAATTTCATAAAATTTCTGATGATTTTGATATGTGGTTTCAAATAGTTACTTTAAATCAATCGTATTATTATTTGTACTACATAGAGTTAATTCGTCAGTTCAGTTGATGATAGTTGTTGGATGTTATTGTCATTTGGTTCATTTGCCGTTCGTATGACTGTGTGGGCGGAAAGCAGGCAAGTTAGTGAGTCACTCGCACGTGCACTCCTGGCAAGTCATGTAGCATGTCCAATTATGCGACTAATGGTTACTTTGTTGCATTAGCCGTTTACTTCAGAGGAGGTTTTCGCATTTTATCTATGTAATCCGAAAATTGCCTTGTAGACTCGTTTACGGTCTTTCATTTAAGATATATCTTCCACATTTCTGTAGGTTGGAAATAGCACAAGTTAAGAGAGAAAGACAGAGAAGACAGATAATTTGTTGGTTTGTTTTCCCTTACGAGGCATGTAGAAGTAGCTCACTAGCCATTTTTTATCTTATACACAACTCTTGCTTTTCTTATGTGTTATATTGTGATTCCAGCGCATGCACTTTTACACATGTTCAAAGAATAGGGAAATCAAGATTTTCTATCTTGATTTCTCTATTTCTCCAGAATCTGACACGGTACATCGTTAAAAATTGGCAGCTAGGTCCCGTTACTAATAAAACCCCTTCTTTTAAATCATGCGTTTAAAAACAAGATATATAAAATGTATTTGTCTTTTCGAAGTTCCGTCAATTCCAATACCTGTATTCTGTCTTGAAGTTCCGATGGGTATATTTGTCATATTGGTACACCAATATCACTTTATCCGCATTTGACTTCATCATTATAATGTGATAATCAACGTAACAATAGCTGACGACTTGTGCTTTCTATCAGAAGCCTATTGTCGACTTGTGGCATCACATCGTACATTTTTATATCTAACAAAATGTACCTCATTACCCTAATTTTGTAAGATTCTGGTTCTACCACTAAGCCACAACGCTTGGTTCAATTAATAATGTGTATTGTGTTATGTGTAGGTAAGTGGAAAAAGTAAGTGTTCTGATAAATATAACGCAATCTACAATGTTTACTGTCATGAGCAATGCTCATTCACTATGCATGTAAGCAAAGCACTTACGTACTTAGTCTACACTAATCTAAGCTGGTGTCGAACGTAGTCCATGAGTCATGGTTTGGCTATAAATATAATATATTCATACTTCATGTTTATACTGTCCGAGATGCGTTGTGCTTAAATGAACAATTTAAATTATAATTTCTAACGTTTAGTTTTAAGCTGTTGCTGGAAATGTCGAATGTATGTTTACCATATAATACAGGTTCGGCTTAGTTTAGAAACCCACAAGGTAATGAGTCTCTTGAAGATTTGGTGGTGCCAAATATAACTATTATTATTATTATTGATTTTCATTTAATATTTACCATTTATTTTAAAAATGTACTTATAGGGAAATTAAAGGGGAATTTAAAGTAAATATAACGCCAAATGCATTATTGCCGCATTATTATTTTTATGTTAAATTGGTTCTACCTGCAGAAATAAACATGAAGAGAAAAGGTTAATCTAGGATTGTAATGAATAGAATAGAATAGAAAATCATTTATTCAAATAAACTTACATTGAAGCACTTTTGAATAGTCATTACATTTTTTAATCTACCGCTCGTTCGGAAAGCTGTCTCATCACAAGAAGAACGAGCAAGAAACTTGCGTGTTGCTCTTTTAAATAATTTTATTATTACTTTACATTTTTAAGTTTAAGTGTGTGAATACAAACCACCAATTAGCACTAATTCTATTAAATACTCAAATAGAAATAATATTGAATATATAACCAACTGGTTAAACAATTAATAAGAGGAAATCAGTCATAGTGATTAGAGCAGACCAGTCCCTACAAGCAGCACCCGTTCACGAGTATGACGGATGAGCCAGCCATCACTGCGCTCGACCATATTTTAGGGAGCCCAATGACCCGGCCCACCACGCCGCCACAAGTCTGGACATTTTAGTGAGCATGACTACTCAAAACACTAGACTACGTCAAAGCTACTTACAATTGCTATCGCTATATATTGATATTGCTATGAAAAATTATAATGCGAGTATAAGATGATTGTCACCTACGTTACGTTAATTTCTCAAATAAATAAGAAATTGTTTCTTTGGTGTTGCTTAAATCATAATCACGGCATATTACGTGATATAGGAGACAATTTATTTATCTTTATTTTCAAATATGTTTTTCCAAACTCCCAATCTAAATGTGACATTAGTTTCAGTTAGGGAATACCGGCTACTTTATTTGGAGTGTGAAAAATTAGTCATCAAAATTTAATGACGACCCAAACTCAAACTTACTTCATTCAAATTGATTGATGAAACGAGACTACTTTCTTTATTAATAACATGCAAGAGTTAGTACTGAAATAATATATATTTTTCTTCAATGTGACTTATTAATAAACTATAAATAAACATCATTGGATATATCGCCACAGATAATGGAAATTACTTAATGGAACAATGTTGTAAATAGTATAGAATTACTCAATTCCCTCTCACTTTTATTATCGTTATCTATTACTTCTTGATTTATGCTTTAATACCTGATGTTACAACAGGATTTAACTGTATGCACAAAGCGAATAATCATGTCTAAGTTTTTATTAGTCACTTTATTTGGTGAATGTTATAGTTATTTATTAATCACAATTATGTAGCTATGTAATCTGTCTATGTTATTATCTTCCTTTCTCTAAAACTGTAATTTAAATTTGATGGTGCTGCGAAACTATAGATTAGGAACCTCTAACATATTATGGATATGGAGTAAACTAGCTGTATCTCGCCGCGTTGCCCTCGTAAACTACTTTAAAACGTATCATCATTTTAATTTAGCCTTTTTCAAAAGTAATCATCCAAATATTTTGCTAATATTACATTAAATGTTATAGCACATCGATAGTGCTATATGATTAATACCGAAGAAGTAATTGAACTTAATACTTATCAATTTTACAATACGTTTGTGTCAAGTGTTTCATCGCATCGCATCTATAACTTTCAATTATACTACTTTAAAATTTTAATTTTAGAACGGTGTTTCAAACTCTACTCCTGTGTCATATTAAGGGTTATAAAGAAAAAAAATGATTTGATTTATTGTAACTTATACAATAAGTACCATTACGGCTTAAACGGTTACGGCTGTAACATACCTCCATAGGTATTATATTCTATCGCACGACTGCGGTCAGACAGCACAGTAAAACATGTTACAATAAATTGCAACATAAAATAAAACACTGCCTATAAATATATTAAAAAAAAAACAAATAAAAAGATCGCTGATCGAAAAGTGTTTTTATTCTGTTTACGAATATTTTAATACATAAAGTAACCGAAATATTTCGCTCACGAATTTAATAGTAAAAAAATCCAAATGAAGCTGCGGAATATTCTGGTGAAGAGTGTGGTTCATAAATTATTCCATCCTGTTAACCACTTTTCAGGCAAAATAAATATATTTGTAGTACCTAATGTTGCCATTTTTTTTAACTTTTGCCATTTAATTCTGATTATTTGTCCTTGTATACAGATAAACGTTTCTAATAGTCGCAATAGCTTTATTAGTAAATTCGTTTTCATTGTGGCCATTCTGGTTATAGGCAGAATGACATCATTTTGTTCAATAACTGAGAATACCCAACGGAATTTAACGACTGAAGTTTATTTCAAAATAGTATAGTTATACTGATGTGACAATTTCTATATCATTATATTAATAAACATCAAATTATAGGGTTATCACGATAAGCCTAGATAAGGTAGCTAGAGATTGTATCAACTCAGTTCCAATATAGTAAATGTTAAATATTGTGGGAAATCTAAAATGGTTATCAGAATTTTGCATTCTGGTATGCTTATAGACGATATCGGGGGAGAAAGGCAATTGTTGTACGTAGTTCTCCCTAGAAACTACCGTGGTTAAGTTCTAGTGTATTACGGTATTACGATATTATTGTTATTAAGACAGCACGATGTCCTAACAGACCTGACTTCATGCTAATGATGTCTATCTTCCTCCACTAGTGCCCCGTAAACGTATACCTTCAACGCAGGCGGATGCAACATTCCATAAAATTTTTTGGATTCAAAATATCCTTCCGTTACTGACTGCACCTACTGCAATTTAGTCTAGTCTAACTTATAGTTCCGACAAATGGACTAATTCAATATTTTTGGATTATAATTTTCCCTCTCTAACTGCATCAACCATCCACAAAAAGAATGTAAAGGATATCTATTCCTAATGATGATATGATTTCTATAGTTTATGTCAATTACGTTCCAGGAAATGGTGTTACTAACGAAAATTACGTTATTAACGTGGTAAAATGATCATAATCTCTAACCAAACGGGGTGCCACAACAATGGGTTAGTCTGAGCAACTCGAATACAAGCCCATCATTGTTCTTTACGAGTTTCCTAAAAATAACACAGAAATACATATTTTTTCGTTGCGTTCTCAAGGCCAGTAACGATTTGTTTATTTTATGTTTGGACACAGAAGTAAAATTGTAATATGTAGACATTGCAGAGTCCCTCCCTGTGACCTACTTACTTATTTCGTGGCGCAACAGTGAGTAGAATTTACCAGGGACCATTATCTATGTTATCGTTTTTATAATGAATAATCTTTTTTTATACTTGTAACTGTAATGGAAAACGTGCTAGTCATGGTCCATCGGTGTTAATGTGACTCTCGTGTTAATACTCATGCGTTGCCATTTTAGACTTATAATTTCACAGCATTATCTTACCCTAACCTACCTAAACCCTATAACCTAACGAAGTAAACTGTTTGGCAGCTGAAATAGGTGAGGTGACCTATGCAGATGGCTTTTTACAAAGTAATGTATATAATATAAGTAATATATAATTTACTAACGAAATATTGCATGATAGGTATCGATTTCGGAATTATATACCTACAAGTTTTAAGTATATGATGTCTTTTTATATATATCTGATTTAAGTAAATTTTGTTACTTAAAAAAAATATTATTTGTAAAATTTGTGCCCATGTTCTACAGTATTTACAACACACCCTTTCATCATTAAATTAGGCCAAGCACATTTCTATCGGATCCCTACCATCTAATAGTTTTTGTCATGAGAATGCCTGATTAGAAAAAAGTTGACTTTTTGTGTTGCTGCCTCAAATCTATCTGATCTCAAGATTAGTGTGGATGCCACTGTGCCGTGATGGATAATTCGATTAAATTACCAGTCATTAGGACTGGATTCCACGTTACAAAGTCACGATTTATCGAACACGACGATTGTGAGCAAACCTGGAAAACAGGTATTATATCAGTAATTATAATTGAATTAGGAATATGATTTAGATAATTATTAGATAATCGATGAGAATGCATCTAGATATATCAGTCTCACATCAGGTTCTAAACCGCGAATATTATTTATATTTATATTATAATTTTGTTAATTATAAAACAATAAGTTGGCATTAAACAAAGAAATGTACCGTAATTTCGATATTATGTATTGTTGCACCGATGGGGGTGGCATATTCTTCGGAATAAACCCTCAATATTTAAAAGAATAAAAAAACAATAAGTTTGAGGTAAATAGAGAGTTTATATAAAAATATTCCTGTCCCTCACCCTTCTTTCGACCTGTAAATTAAGTAGAGAGAAAAATAAGCTCAAAATCGTAGATCTATACTGCTTCATCTATATAATGTACCAAAGTTCATGATGAACTTTTGGTACAGCAGTTTTCGTGTACTCGTAAAAGCGTAACAAACATCTTTATCTTCATTCAAATTGATTTAAATCATTATAATATCAAGTTTATCATTTAATATCGCGTTCGTTCAAACATAAAACGAGTCCGTTTGACTGGACCAGACTGCTGTAGCACAGACCGGAGAGTGCCTTTCGTCTCGAGATACAGTTTTTATCATCTCTATGTAATTAAGGAGTGAGGCGGCGGGACTCGTCTGTTGGTTGTTGCAGGAGCCCCTATCCTGTGGAATGTTACCTGCGGCTTCTGCTTCTACGACTATTTATACGCGGCGCTATTGTACACCGACCCTTGTCTATTTTGTGGATGGATTCAATTAAGATGGTATTGCTATCTACCGTACTAATCTTTCATACAATTAATTTCGTGATTGCGCCAATTTTGGTTTTCTAAACAAGTTCTCTTGGGATAGTTCCTAGTTAATTTTTCTGAATGTTATCATATTTGATTTTAGATGTTTAAGTACTTATATACCTATCTCAGTATATCCACTACCTATCACCATCCACTGCTGACTGTATTTAAGAAATTAAACTAAAAATTATATCTGGGAATGAATTGATTGATTATGTTTAAGTTAATGATAATAGATATATTGCATGGAATACATAAATACTGATTACCAACGCATTTGCTTAAATATTTTAATGTTTTTTTTTTTTACTATTTTATACATCTTTATGCTATTTGTTCTCTTACTCTGTAAGGCAATTAGCGTGAAGATAGATTCGTAATTCAATATAGAATAAGTATTTACGTTCCTCCAATACTATCCGTTTAATAATATACGAGTATATCGGTTTTTTGCTACTGTTGCATATGATATTCGATATCATCGTTATCGCGCAGTGACTTTGTCTCGGGTCTGGTTATAAAATAGTTTGCAATGGCGTACCTATTCATTCTGCACATTATTCATTTAAACAAACCTTATGTGGGTGTGGTTCATAAATACCGATTCGCGGAGATCAGACGCAAATGGAATGCTTAACCTGCGCGGGTAGTCCTGGCAGTAATTATCGTGTCTATAATAGGTACAATCCATCAAGGCTGATGAAGAAATGACAACGTTTTTTAAGGTTCAGTTTATCTAAACGAATATTATTTACGAGTGGTGCCCGCTACTTCATGTATTATATGTCTGTATTTGTAGATGTCTTATATTGTAACTGTAACGATACGATAAACAATAACTGTATTACATATTAAGTAATTAATAGCGCCATCTATTTTATAATATCAATAAATTAATTGAAATGTAGTTGGTGTATTTAAAATACTTAATTTCTTTGGAAGGTAGTTCTGTTTGCTTTCTTTACCCCATATTTTGACCCATCGATGACAGTAATTTTATGAAAATGTTATCCCAATTGCTGCTGGCCAATTTTGAGCAGATCCTTAATACACAAATAGACTGTTTTCGTCTCGTCACAAAATTTTAGTGTATTTTATTATAGGTATGTTAAGATATATATTAAGTATAATGTGTAATTTAAAAAAAATATAATAGATTTTAACATTCTCTATCTATAAAAGCTACATCTATGATTACTCATAGATGTAGCTTTTATAGATAATATAGATATAGATTTTTTTTTTAATCATGTCTATCAATATTACTATTGATAGACATGATTAAAAAAAACAATCGGTGTTGGTAATATATGTATACCAATAAAAACTTATTGATTTTTCTCCGTTTTACAAACAATGCACTACAGTTGTAGATGAATTCAAACAATTCAGTAACAAAGCGTAGGTGTAAATGTAACAATTGAAATAGTGTGGAAACCCTGCGTAGTTAGTTCAATAGAGGTAGTAACTACACGTACCTCTATTCAACTCAGTACTTGTACAACATACAACGTCGGTTGCAGGTAGGTACTATGCCCAAGCGGTCATTATTTTGCCCTAGATGTACTACACTCTTACCATGATGCACTATTGCGAATACTTCTCTGATACTCTTGCGACGGTTACGACATTCCATCAGGTGGCATCACATTTTTCATTTATCAATAATATTTTGCTTTTAAAATATTATATTGCTATTCAAGTGTTTATATAGTATGAAGTTTATATGAATAAAGCTTACTTTTATTAAATTTTTACTTTTATAAAATGTAAAGAATTATTTGTCTATTCTACTTTTATTTTTTTATATAGTATATTTTTATTAATAATAGTTATAAAATATAAAATTAATTTATTTTCAAACCAACGAGACTGCAGTATCTAATAAAAACCATTTACTGGATAAATGATTCAGGAATTTCTCATGTCGATTACTGGAAGTACTCGTATTATAGGTATTTAACATTTTTGCTGTTATCGTATAATAAGTGTGGCACAGTTAATTTGACCAGATAAAACAAACCTTTAGGTGGATAACTATCTACACACTCTTAGTAATCTTTTGTTTACATTCAGTTGTCTTACACTTTTATGATAACATATTGATGCCTGTTGCTGTTTGGTTGTATATATCTTAAAAAAACATGAATGAAACGTGGGATTTATTTATCGTCTACAAAGCTTTCCTGATTTTGTAATAATAGTATTAATAACCCTGGACAAATCATCATGGGTACTAGACAACGGATACAAACGTCTGCATTGTGCGAGGTATCGAACCCGCGACCACCAATGCCGTCTTTGTGGAGCTTGGTGATCGATCCTCAATATTGACAGTTGAAAATGTAGTCAGAAGACTTCACCATTATTTTTTTTTATTAAATTTACACTTAAATATTAATTGTAAGTTATATTCGTGCAACATTTGGCCTTTGTCAAAATATGTTTATGCGTTAGCAAGGAGAGTAACACAGTTATGTTTCAGTATTTAAAAGTTATATTTCCGTTTTCTACGATCGTACCTATTTAATAGCTAGAAGTATTGTTAACACTCTCGTTTTCTCTCCCACGGCCGCGGTTACCCTCGAGTGAGCACCCCGCTGGATGAATTCACGTAAAATGTACAACTTGAATGCCACAATTACACACTTTCCGGCCCTGACCAGTTTCCGCTCGAGATACACCAACGAAAGTGGCCCTATACAACTATAAGTCGTTATATTCTGCTTACATGTCACTGTAAAAATCATGGGACACTCTTAATGGAAAATAATATTTCTCCCTAAGAGTATATGCTACTGCAATGTCCCTGATGGTTTTTCTACTGTCCCTTATTTGAATTTACAAATGAATCTATATATTCAATTCTATAAATTATACAAGCTCATTTGGAAAGAATAAGAGCTGGGCTAGAAACCCAGTCAGTTCTTCTTAGATTGAAAGAACTCCTGACTGACGGTAGCTGTGACATACTATAGGATATAGACTTAAATAGATTAAGACTAATAGAGAGACATGAATAAAGACATTTTGATTTAATTTGATTTGGGTGTAGTAAACCACTATTATTATAAAAACTACCTTCAGGGTTGTGTTGTACGTACGTGAGCATTTTTAGCCCTACTTAGACTGTAGGTACTACTGTGTACTTTTAAACGAAACGTTGGCAAGCTGGAAAAAAGTAATTCGAGATCCAGTTTAGAAACAACTACCATATTGTGTTACTACACAACTGTTTTTTTAGATCAAGCGCAGCCCATGTCCGTCCTCGTAATACAAACTATCATGCCTTTCATTAAGATCCGTTCAGCCGTTTAGTCATGAAAGGGTAAGAGAAAGATAGATACACTTTCGAATTTATAATATTACCTGGTATAGATGCAAGTACGGATAGACACCTATATAAGATGTTTTATCTCAATATTTAACACGTGAAAGCTGTGAAAAAACGATGAACACTACACTAGTTTTCATAAATATCTCTATTGTTCCAGAGTGGAACAAATGGGAAAATGCAAGTTTCTAATTACTTTTATATTCTTGGGAAATGTAACTAGTTTAAGGTCATGTCTTTTCTAGTTCCTATAGTTTAATCCTATTTTGTTTTACTCACTTTAGATAAAGACCTTTCCTAAATTGGGCAAGTATTCAGAATCTCAATAACTGTGGCAGATATATGACACTCACATAAGATCGCTGATACTTTTCAATGGCAAATTCTAACAAGACATATTCATGTTTGCGTGTGGATATTTTCAAAAGTAATGTAAAATGGATTTTGAATGAATTTTATAGGCGTTTCAGAGCAAATGAATCAACATTGTAATGTTTGCTTGAAATTCTAGTCATATTGCTATTCATAAATTCAAATTGCGTACGAAACTAGCGTATAAAATCGCTTTGACAGCTAGTATATATTGACAACTAACAATATTAAATCACGTTTGCTTACCTACGCAAATATTATTAGCAAAATTAAGTTATTCAAAACGCATTGATATGTCCAAGTAATTAGCTAGACTGAAAATTAATAACTTTAGGAATTTATGCAGCAAAATAAACAGTAGGTAGGTATATCAAAATACACATATGTCATCATAAATGCCTACATTCCGTACAATTAATGTCCTATACTTAATTTTGGACGTATAAATGTATTCCTGTTAGATAGAATTAAATGGCCGTAAAGACAGACTAAATTCCATTCCAAAAGATCGGAGAGGAAACCAAATTAACTTAAACTATGTAGTTTGTACTTTGTATGGATATTAATAATATAATATTAATATTAAACAAGGGATAGAAATACTAAATAGGTGTTTGTATATCCATACATACCCGTAATATACATAGAAAACACTTGACCAATGTCAACAATTAAACTCATGAATATAATTCGAGAATCGAGCCCAAGATCTTTGGAAGTACGGCGGTGTGCTAAACCGCTAGATCACCGAAGCCGTCAAAATATAATGAACTTCCTCACTTTGGCAGTTGGTTTGAGAAAAACTGACCTCAATCGTGACCAATTAGTATGGGGGCCATAACGGCCTAAATCCTATAGATAATATGATTCATTAAAATCCGTTCAAAATTTGACGTATATTTTTGTATATAGTAACATACAAAAAAACTAAAGGCGAGTGGAGAAATCTTTGAAGTCCATTGAAAATTGATTACATCTGAGAAATTATCTGTATCTAATAATGTTTTGTTTCTAGGTTCTTTTTTGTGTGTTTGTGAATAATCGTTATATGACCACGAGATGATATAAATTTGTATATGTACCAATGCAACTCAACTGAAAATGGATGAAGTGTGCACGAATTTGTAATCGATAACAGTATTATTAGTAATCCAATAATGGGTATAGGTTACGTACAAAGTTCCCTCTAGCATTTATTGGGTTTCTGGATCGTACGATTTTAATTTCATTAGTTAAACGCCTACAGAACTCTATTATGCCTTTCAACTACGTTATATTAATTAAAAAACAATTCTTGGATGTTTGAAGTTAGTAAATTAAGTGACAATGATTACTATTAAATATATTTATGCACTTAATATGTCTGTATAATAAGTATATCATAATGGTAACATCATACGCCAGCGGTATTATGTGTGTCACACGATAGCGTGATGAAAATAGTGCTGTTCACATACTAAGGCGATGGTTACCATTTATCATCAGGTGAGCTGTTTGTAAGTGTTTCAATTCTAGAGGGCTTATTATTATTATATTTTTTTCTATAATTTCTTATTAAATATCTACATACGTACGAATTTTAGACAGAGCAAGGACTTCATGTGAAGGTACAACATATGTATGCGATAGCGAATAGTGTTCCCAATGTTATGGTTACAACACAATTCGAATCGACTCCGAAAAAAATAGTAGTGCGCTGTACACTTTGCATTAAAGATGAAAGTGGTTGAAAATCCTTTCAACATATATTATGTACACACAAAAGATTAATGTGATGCGCCATCTATCGTTGCTTTATGAAAACCCTTCTATATTAGTTTTCCATTTTTTGTTAATTACATTGATGCATGTTTTATTATATCTGAACTGCTGCATTTTACGTACCATCAACACATTTCATATATTTTTGCGTACTACTGCTGCAATGCGGAGATACATTTTAACAACTTACCACGTCACAACCAGCAAGGCCAACAAATTGTGCTAAATTCCAAGGCTTCAAGTTATCTATTTTCTTACTGTAGTAATAGATGGCGCTACGTTACTTCTATTTTGCTTTGCTGTCACATGGCTTCGTAATATGTTTGTTTTTTTGTGATTTGACCATTGTGTTAATATATTATCAGTAGATCTATTATGATTTATAATATTGTAATCGCTTTACAATAATCCAATTTTTTATCTATTTCCTTTATGTTAAGAAATAATCATGTACATATTAAATTAATGAACATCTATTTATTTGACTTTATTTATCGAGCATATTGACCTTGAATTGTTAAAAGATGGTTGAATACACTGGACAGTGGACATTTGGGCACCCCCCGTACACTAGACGTTCCGCTTGTTGCACCTGCGCCGTTATGCTCCGCCACCCCTGGCAGGGCATACAACTATCGTTGTTGACTCGGGTGTCGTGTTTTCTGATCCACCCCTCATAGTGCAAGTTTTGTAACTACACTTCAACAAATATCAACATATTTTAGATAGATACTCATTATGTTTAAGCAATTTTGATAATGCTATCTGTAACGAAGTACTACTGAGGGGTTTGCGTTATAAAATCGTAACATATATATACATGGCCATGTGAACTGTAATATCTTTCGTAATAATTATATTACTAGAACCCTGATGTGCTCCATTGATATATAAGTGGATGTCTACTGCCTATATAATTTTTGAACCGTTATCTTCTAACATAGAAAGAATTTTGCTGTTTCACTTATTTGTGATAGCACAGGTGTAACAATTGTTTACAAACTATGTGAACTTCTCAATGGCCTGCTATGCTACCTCGTTGCGGAAAGTGGGGGGCGGTGACCTGCCGACCCTCCCCCCTACCTTCGAGGTTCCACGACCGGCTGCGCACGCGCAGAAAGTCAAGCCAGTTGTCCGCCGCGCAGCCTCCTGTTTGTTTACATTGGTTATAATTTTGTGAAGATATAAATTGCCTAACTAAAATATATCATGTTTGCGTGTTAAAAGTGTAAACGTCATTAAGCCGGTATTATTTTTGTGCTGACGTGACAGACATCATTATTCGGTTTAGTAGTCTTTAGTGGGCATTGTTCCGTTGCACGTTTGTGTTACGTATTTGCATTTGCACAAAAGTTTTGCACTAGTGATAACGTATAACCTACTACAGTTCCAAGGCTAATTCTATTCGTCAAGTGAGAGTGGATGTGGTCTCAATAATATAGGTTTGACATTGACATCTAAATTCAATTCATCTAGTATTACCTTACCGACCACAAACATATTAAGTAATTGTTTTTTGTACTATATATAAATATCAATGAACTAGTAATACTAAATTATATTAATACATAGTTGAAAGTTTTCGTGAAAAGTGACTGTAGTGCACGGTTTAAAGTTTTAGGTGGAGGTTCGATTGTGTCAGTGCCACTCAGTGCAAACAATTAGTCGTTGAAATAATTACAACCAACTGTACAATCCAACAAAGGCATTCAGTAAACGCATACAACATAGTAACATTATGGGTTCCATTTTTTTATGAATATTGTCTCACATGTATAACTCGTTACCAATAGGTATCCGTAATTAAGCTTACATACTTCTGGAGGTACCTAACTGTTACATATTTTTTTATCTCTTCCCTAATTTCTACAATAAAAGCTTTTACTTTATTATATTTGGGAACTCATTTTACATTTATCCACAGTCTTCAAATTACAACTCGCAACCAAATTACATCAAAATTTGTTAAGCCGCTTAGCTGCAAATACCGAAAACAGTAATTTTAAATGTATTTATTATTTGTGATGACATGACATGTCTCAAAATACAAATTTATTGTTGTAATAAAGTTACCAAGATATGTTTGATAACAATTCGAATAATCTTAAAAATAAAATAATTGTTAACAGATACCTTGTTTTAGCTGATAATTGCTGGTGTGGCCTCGACTCCTACCATGGCATTATTGTTGTAGCGCGACTTGGTAACAATAACTATGGCTTGGCACTGATCTACATACCTAAATCTTGGGGTAGCGTTCTAGAAAGTTACATTGTATGTACTATGCATATCATTGTTATTGCATATTGAAAAAAAATCCGACTATTTAAACTAGCATTAACTGTATGTCTTTGTTGTCAGCACATTAGTAACAACAATTGAAATGAAAAATCTTTAACAGGTTTTGTTCTTTTTACTCCTCAGTGGCCTTGAAATTCACATAAAAAATGAAAGAAACATTGTTCCTAGTAGACTTCCTTGAAGAAGTCAATCTGCATTTGTACAAGTATAGGAAGGTACAAAATATGTGTACTCTATGTTAAAACATTAAAAAAAATTGAATGCTCATTTCTGTTCTCCTAACATTTATAATAAATTTTCATGGTTAATTTTATATTTATAATTTTAAATGGCTGAAACAAATAAAGAAATGTTAGCCTTTCCTTTATTTTTTGCCTTACATAATTGTGTAGCAATCTTTGCTACTAATCAGATGATCATCCAGTAAGTGTGACAAATGGTACCTAGTGAAACATTAGCTCGGTTTATCTTTGTTCTACTTTCTCATAAACTAGGACTTAAATTTAGCTATAATGATCTCACAAGTTCTTAATAGGAATATATATAATCTGTTGTCAGGGTTTAATAACTAAGTATTTTTAATAACTATTTACGTATGTATAACTATACTACTTCTACCGACTTCTATTAAAAGACATACTAGTCGGTCTATCATTATCTCAACTACTTAGGTCCCTTTCTTTAGTGTATTGGCGATATTCCAGTACGTGTCGTAAGTTGTAACTGGCGGTAGATAGAGCACGATATTAAAAGCCTGAAGAAGTGAAGGTGCAGTAGAGGGGCGGTGGTAGCTAGATAACGATGGTCGCGATAACGGCGCAGAGGCTGTCGCGAGTGCCGGTCGCCCGTTCATTTTCTGAGACTTTTTGCGTGTTTGGCCGCGAGTCTAGCGGTAATGTTTGCATTTTGCGGTGTCTCTCGTTTGACCTTCAAATATTGTTTTCTTAATTATATTAAATATTATTAATAGAATTTACACGTACAAGTATTTTCCACTCACTTAAACAGGATGTTAGAAAAATAATTACTACGGATGAATTTTAGAATGCCTGTGAAAATTTGTGGCACTTACAGTATGTAGCGATTATTTCATCATTCCAAATTAATTTAAGATAGTGATGTGATATTAATATAAACTTAGTGAAAATGAAAGACTCGGCTCCTAGATGCGAAGATGTGGCGGATAAACTAGTGAGACTATTTGGTTGGAGACAAACATATCCTGTTCAGAAGCTTCAAAGGAATATTCTCCCCAAACCCAATGATTCGGTAAGTTAAAACAATAAATTTTGAGCTCATCGTTGAATTAATTGCATAACATAACTGGCATACAATTGGGTACACTGATGAAATACTGTGTTGTTATAATTGTTTACTTCGTATAATATCTTAATAATCTTGCTCTATTCTTGTATTACGTAAATAGGCGGAGTTCAATTCTTTATTTTTATAATGTGGGATAAGAAAATCTATGTATTCCATACTTAATTAAGATAACCAAATGAACAACCATTTTAATTAAGATTGCATCACAATGTAGAGCTGACGTATTTATTTATACCGCTTGAATTACGTATGTGTTTGTAAATAAACTTTTGTAGTTATATGTAGAAGGCATTAATTTCACATGGTTTTTAAGTGGTTTTAACAGTCGTATTATTAAGTAACAAAACGTGGACTGGTTTTTTTTTTATTTTTATAAGTAATACCTATTTAGTTTTAAATTCTAACTCTTATTCTCCCTTTAGACTAACAATGCAAGAATATCGTAAAGACTATTCGATGACGATGATTTGTTGGTTGACTGCAAGACGATTGCTTTTAAAATATTTTTTGTCATATTTTACATTATTAATATATGTGTACGTACAGGCTAGACATAAAGTCCTCCTTTAATTGGATACCACTACAAACTTTAATTTACAAAACAATGTGATTTCGCTACACTTATTCTAATTGTGATATAGGTATGCATATTGACGACAGCATTATTTGTGTATGTAAATTAAGATTTTTTCATGCTATTTGTAATGTTATGTTTTAGATTTAATACCTAATTACAAATTTCTAATAAATGCAATAACGAAAGTGATAATCCTGATCCAAAAAGCAGGCTACTTAACTTTCTTTAATTAAGTAGGTATAGTTTGCGAATTTTATATCTGGTGGGGGTGGGGACTACTTCATTATTCGCGTGAAAAAAACAGCTTCCTGCAGCTAGCTACTATGGTGCAGCAAGTATTATTGTTGTTACTTTCACGTGACTCTTGTGCTCTGAAAGTGTTGGAAAGCAGTTCATTAAATCAACGCAGTTACACGGCACAATAATACCACGGACGGTACTCCCGGTAACGTCAGAAGTTATTCACGCGATACAGTTCAATGAACTGCTGGAATATAGTAGAGCATGCAATCCCTTTGCTCCTTACCTGACAATTATAATTGTACTTTATTTCCTGTTAAAGCGCAGCAGATTACACCATTTATTATACATATGTAATGATTTCGGTTTATTAATCCGTGATTTCGTATATGGCAATACACAACAGCTTGTTTTTTTTATAACAACGTTGGATTTTTTGATCTCTATGTTTAAACATGATATACTTGTATATTGTAATTTTTTTTTTAATTTAATAATTCTAAACGATATTTTCAACGGTTATATAACGGTTTAATATTTTTAATAATTATCTACTTAATAAAGTTGTAAATTTAGAATTAAAAACGAATGGATAATTATAATTATACACTAGTTTTTACACTGAAGCTAGAATATTTTATACTAAAAGTTTTCAAATACTTAAAGTTAGTGTTGACAAAAAATTATATTCTTTTAGGTATAGATATGAAACTTACGATGAGGTGTCGAATTTATTAAGAAATTATATCATTACGTACCTATCTACTATTAACACGTAAAAAGAGATTGTCGTCACAATAAGTAAAGCGATTATAACAGTTACCGTAAAGATACAGGCATTAGATGGCCTGTTTCGCAATATAAAGTATTTGACGGAATATAGTAACACCATAATCTATAAACTTTACATTCATATTTTATTTACCAACTCATGTTACCCGAAATACAGTAGAGAAAATATTTTTTTCCTTTCAACTTACTTATTTCTTTTTTAAATATAATTAACTATTTATAAACTTACGTGTTTCAATATTTTTAATAATAGTTCAATATTTTACAGGTAAAATAATTAATTCTTTTTACTAAACAGGAGTGGTTTCACAGCAAATAGATATTGCGCAATGTTTAATTTACATGGTTAAAATTCGTAATGCGAATTATCGTTGGTAAATTATAGGTGATAAATTGGTAATTGTACGAACGACTAAACAAAGTTGTAGTGTTCGTAATACCATAGAAAAAGTAAGTATATAATATAATAAAACACAACTACTTCCGCCGAAAATGTTGTTAAAATAAGAATAAATTTTCAAAATATGCTTCAAAGTATACTAACAACATTCACGTCACGTGACACGTGACACGGTACAGTTACGTGATTAATTTAGTTCAAGATATTAATATTTATACCTTCGTGAAAAATAATAAAATTTCATGAACGTATTGAATAACTATTTCAATGCATATTTGATCAGCAAGAATTTACTCATATTTAATGATAACTAAACACAAATATGAAATTCTTAGATAATAATGAAATGACTAATTACCGTACGTAACCTTGTTATAATCTGTCGAATTCCTTCGCGGTGTTCGCGATAGGCTGTCGCCCGCATCGCCCTTCCTTAGTCAAACAATTTGTAGCTCCGTGGGTAGATAAATTATGCTGGTTTCTCCACTGATAATAGCACCGGTTGTGCTAAATCGAAAGTCATTTATATGCGGTTTTTGTTTTATATATATGTCATCTACATGCTTAGGAAATTTAAACGAATAATCACCACTCATCAAATCCACCAATGAAAATCCGAAAACATTCCCAGGTACTTCGGAAGAAATATTTAATTCCTGAATCTTCTGTAAATCACAAAACATTTTTATAAGATGTCAAGTAAAAATCTCATTATATAGCGTCTATTTACCTAATTCTTTAATTTGATATTCCAATACAGTACTTAGATGATTTATTTTTTTGTTTTGCTATGTGATGACAATAACAAAACAAAAAACCGCGAAACCTAGCTAATCACTTTTTAATATAAGGAGAATAAGTCTACATATATATTTATATTTCACATAGCCATTTCTATATAGGTACTTGCTTGCTTTGTGACTTCCCTTGCTGTGTGTTCTGATTGAGATGGAGAGATGTAAAATTCCTAATATTATTATGTGTAATTTAACTGACATACTCTCATAGTCATAGTAGTACTTCTCTGGTGAATTACGATGGGCGTCACAATGTATTTTGAACTATTTTGTGGTATTGTAATGGTAATTTAACTTAGTTTAAAAGTTACATAAAATATATGTCGTTTCTAATGACCGATTAGAGCCAGAGAGATTAGCTCGTTTATCCCTCAAAAGCTAGCTTATTATACTAAAATACCATCGTCATATGTGTAGTGTACTCTACTAGGATTTGCATAATCACTACAGGATCGATAGAGTTCATACGTAGGATTAGATATGGATACATACAGTCACTTTAAGTCGCGTGCTCTATCATTGAGTACGGTTATATTTAGTAAATAACATTTCGTTTGTTAAAACGATTAAATTGATTTGAATTTTCATTAATTTTAGACACTATTAGCCCAATAATATGAAAATAATGAAAAATATATTTAATTCTCTTCCAATTAATAAATGGTAATTATGCTAAAGTGCGAAAATATATTCACTAGAATATTTTAGCAGGCGATAAGTACTATTTGGGTCGTTATTCAAGACGGATCTTTCTGTATATGAAGTACATTGTAATTTATTTCTTTACTTGTAATCGTCTATATCGATCGTATTACATCGTTTCGTCTTTGTATTGCGATCAGCCCGATGAATCGTAACTCTACCAATCTGTATTTGAATTGACTGATTGAATCATAATTTGAATGATCGTGTTTACTTATAAAAAAATCTAGAGAGTCCGTCAGCCTACAGTAGATTTTAAATGTGAGATAGTAGGTGTTAGCGGACATCATTTCCATCCATTAACGGTCAAGTCTGAATAATAACCGTTACAGGCAGTTGTCTATAAAACTTTTTATATGCTACAGCTATATTCTTTATTTCTATACGTGACACTACTTTTATGTTTATCATTACAATTATTTTATGGATTGTAAATACGACGTTACTGATTATATTATTACCTACATATAAACATTTGAAATTAAGATATTAATTAATAAAACTGAATATTTAAATAATAAAATTATTCTAAACATTTTTACGATGATTAATGCATTTCATATACATAAGAAAATCAAAACAATATTAGTGTGCAATTTTGATGTAGTTTTGGCGAAGCTATACCGTTGTATGAGGTTAAAACATTGCCTAAATTAATTTATTTTGGTGAATCACGTTACAGCATAACATAAATAATTTACACAGTTGAACCTGTTATAAAGTAAAGGAAATTGTCCAAATTAGTATTTATCAAATAGAAATCGCGGGGGTAAATCCGTCCATGATCTACGCTAAATAGTTGCTCTATGTAATGTTTTTATGTTGTTATATATAGTTATACGTGTATAATTTAGACTATAATGCTACGGGCATTAATAAATAATTTACGAGTAGGTTAGTTAATAATCGAATTTTAATAAACGTAGATTAACCTCAATTAAATTGATGTGACTTCTTAGATCGGTAACCAAATTTCACGTAAGTATTCGTCTATTCATTGATGATTCACTATTTGTTGCAATTCATCACCTATCTATTTTAATGTTGTATTTTGTGAAAATCTAAGAATTAAATGTTTGAAAGTAATTAATGCCCACAGTTTGTTATACTATATGTGTAATATGTGTATGTATATTTTCTACATAATTTTAATAATACTAGACATAATATTTACCAAGTTCTTTATCTTTATCATTTATTGTATCTCTACCAATACTGTTTATATTTTCACACATTTTTGTTTATCATATTCTATCCACTCTCCAGATGTCCCTATTCCTTTATTATTTGTCTTGTATAGTTCTCTATTATTTATGTTGTCTTGATTTTGTGTATGTACATTTTAAATTAAAAATTGCTTATTAAATGCAAATCCAAAGTTTCTATGACGATATAACTATACCATAGGTATTATTATATATATTTGTTGTATTAGTATGGGTACTAGTTGTATATATATAATTTTATCAGAGGTTTAGTCACAGACACACCTACTAATAACTAGTACCAAAGTTTAGACATACAAGTAGGTAGGTTAAAGTTGTTTAACTTTGAAATTGAAATTTGGATAAGAAAATAAAACTTATAGTAAATGTAAGTAAAGTAAATATTTGTCAACAATTGCCTTAAAGGATTTTATTATAAAAAATATCCATATTGAATCTTAAACCAGTAAATGTCGTAACTGACGATTGCAAAATAAGAAAAATTGGTTCTATTCATGATGATTATACTCGTTCAAGCACACATTTAAAGCAGTTCTTTTATAAATGAAAGAAGTGACGGTTTCTTTGCTTTTATTTCTGTTGTGAGATCTTTCTAATCGTACCGGCTTCAGTTCAATTCGTACCGTGGCGTGGCGCGAATGCGTTTCACCAACGCAAACATTATTCTTTACAAATACCGCGTAACTCCTATGCAATGCAGTGTTTTTTTTTATCAGTGGCGTGTCTGTGTGCTGTAGAAATAGTTATGAAGTGATACTTTAATTTCTTATTGAATTCTAAACTTTAATTGGACAGTTCCAATATTATCCTAGTGTTAGTTATATCAAAAATTATATTAAATTTCAATGTGCTCCAACATGCATTTTTAACTGCTGTACTTTGTTTCATTGCAAAATAACTGTTGATGAAATTATGAAAGATACTATAAAAGTATGTAACTGAATGGCTTCTGTAGTCAGCTTCAGCGTGTATTAATAAATACAAACTTTCTGTGTAAGATGTAGATGATGAATGCGTGTACGTTTTTAACGGTGCGACTGTTAGTCTAACAATTTATTGCTTAAACGGGTAAAAGCATTGATGTATACGATGAGTGCAACGACGTATAGGCATCTATTTGCATAACAATTTCGCGAGTTACCTCGAGCCATGTTTAAATTGAAAACAATTTAAATTACATCTATGGATATTTGGTATATATTGTCATTGAAAGACAACAACTTAAGTTACAGACTGACAGGTATTTATTTTCAGTTACGTGCTGAAAAGTATAAAAGTGTACGTGTAATAAAATTACTTTGTCTACATATATTGCTGAATAGGTAGACTACGCTGGTCTTGGTGTTACATAGTAATTCTGATCTAAAGGAAGGCGAATAGAAAGCAATTGATTAAAGTAATACGAACTATATGCAGATTAAACAAATAATATCACACACAGTTTTTTCATTTTTTGTCAACATGTAGCAGTGCCTGTTATATTATATTTTGTATAGGTACGATAAGATCCAATTGTATCAAGTGGCTTATATAAATTAACATTATTATCTGTGGTCATTGTTTAAATGCAGTTATTAAAGTTTATTCACCTTTCTAACTTTAACACCGTTTGTTCATACTGTTTTAATTTTAGTTATTGTTTTATCAAATCCCCATTGACGTAAAGTAGGCCACTTGCTATTCGCCACACGCGACAAACCATATAGGCTTGCATTTCCGTTGGCTTAAACTGTCTATGGACATCGACAAATTAGTAGGTACACAGTGATAATAGTTCATGAATAAACATTTCAACACATACTAATTATTTATTAGCGGCCTCGGTGGTCTTGCACACCGCCTTACCTCCGATGGTCGCGGGTTCGAGTCCTCGCACGGCACGAATATTTGTATACATGAATATGATTGTTTGTACCAAGATTCTGAAACATATAATTATATAGTTAGGATTAGAGGTAATGAGCTTGAATATCAAGACCGGCCAACATCTGGCCAACAACAACTTAAGATTTACTCAACTTGAATCTACTGAAACTTGTATTGTAATCATCGTTTTACTTTTCCATATTCACTATAGTTTCATTTCATTGTTCATTTCAATGATTACTTAAATTATATTATAATGATCACTGGCAAATCCCAAAAGTCGCATAAAGTCGATTTATGTCCCGGCGCCTGATAAGCTATAGACAAGCTTGATTTTACATTCACCATAATGATTGGCCAAATATTGAATATGGAAACGATAAGATAAGTAAAAAAGTAAACAAGAAATCGCCTATAATATTTTATTAGCGCAGATCTAGATGGACCGTAACAAAACCTGCGTGTTAATAATGTGAATGAATGTGAACATAACTTTTTGTTTAATCGTATACATTAATATTGCGTGCTCAGTCTTGAGTTCTTGACCATGTTATGTTAAGCAAATTCTTAGAATCCTTGCTGTTACATACTGGCTAGCTACACGTTTTGTCAGCGTTTATTGTGAAGATAGATAACAAAGAAATTATTTTAAAATTATGGACCTACACAGTCAATGTGTTAATAATATTTTGGAAATAAACATACTTTTTCCTACATTACTTAAATTATAATTATATTCTAGGATTGTAGACTTAAATATAATTTTTACTATATATAATTGTTCACGTTCAGTACTTTTGTACATATCTTGTATTACAGTCATTTTATCAAATATATGTATTATTACTTTATATCAGATAAAAGTAGTTTTAAATGAATCTGAATCACATAGGGCGTAGCATTCAGTGCAGGGCATTTGAACAACAAAACTGTATTTAGTCAGTGACGCGCGAAGGTCAAGGTCTCATCCGCGCCACTGAACCTCCGCTGCTGATTCTAAATAATTAGCCTCATTCTTGATCAGTAGATGTTTCATGCAACATCTGCCTTCAATAATATATTTATATAGTGTGGGAAATGTCAGTGATGGTAACACGTTTCACGGCTTTGGAGTCCAAAGTTAGTGAAATCGATCTTGTGCCTATTTGCGTAACCGTCAGTGCTGTGCCAAAGTAAATATTGTGAAGGTGACATGAAGTGAATATTCGCGTTCGAATGATATCGAATGGCAGCGGATGATGCAAGAGTCAGGGGTGGAGAGGCCAGTGCCACCGCCCAGGTTCAAGAAGCTAGCTCGTTTGGCCGCGGCCAAAGAGCGGAGATCTGTTACTTGGGTATTGAATATTTTGTTATCTGTTATTTTGCATGAATACTATGTAATTGCCTGAACTTATTAGGGATTGGATAAAAGCTGGTGCCGTGTTTCTATTATAACCATATTTTATGAGATGATTAGAAGAGATAGACAGATTCAGCGGTAGACGATTTTTTTAATGATATCGCTACACTGCAACTAATTAGCATTAATTAGTTGCAGTGTAGCGATATCATTCGCATAATGTTGCGAACAGAAAATATTTTTACTTCGTGTACGTATTACCTAGTCTACATAATTGCAAGTACAACGATATCCGCTTTAAATTTTATTTAAGTACATACGATAAATATGCGCTTAAATCACTTTAAATGTCGTGAATGAATGCCACGATGATGACAGTCGAACAATAATACAGAACAGACAGACAAAACACCCAGAGAGCGCTACATGAACATGGAACATCTACTAACATGAATAGATTGAATCCGCAAACACTCGTACCTACAGCGTGGGAGTATTTTCTGTTCCTGATTGTAGAACCCTCATATCAAAAGAAACACATTCAAATTCGTTAAAGCAGCGAACAATGTGTAATATTTTCGGTCATTGTCTTACAGTTAGGTACCTACTTATGTCGTACAACTTATCATTTTATTTGCAGTATTCAGTCCCGTTAAAGCGATTGATGTAATCGTTTCGAACAGTTGCAGGCAATGAAATATTTTACACTTTAAATTTGTTTCATAATTTAGAATTACCAAATGTGTCTTTCACGTCTTCTTTCGTATACTATGATCTGTATCAATAGCTTATTCCTTATGCATATTCAGTACCGTAATCACAATGCTAGACAGCAAGAATCAAATGAAATGTAATATGGAAAGAGAAGACCATTTGAGATAACTTTCAGACCTCCACAGTACGTAGACATAACAATGAATACAAAAAGGAGGAACATGTGACTCGAAACGAAAATTGCGTGCGTCAACTAGTGTGAAAATAAAAATGTTTAGTCGGAATTTAAAATTTTACCACCTTAAACCACTGTTAAAACGTACACATACAATTACGTATGTCGTATCGTTTACTTTTTAATAGTCAATAGTTTACGTAAAGTAAACATTTAATAAGAAAGCGATGTCAAAAATACAGTCTAGAACAGGACATCTCAATAGGTTTAATAACTTAGATCTCTTGTTTTCTTTTCAGGGTCCTGAAACATGGGTAGGTGTAAGAGCACTCCGCGCCAGTTCTGGAGGTATCCTGGACCCCGATGACCGAGTGCACGACGTGGCTGACGATCGGGAGACCCTAACAGCGGAGTGCACCAACCAAGCGCCGCAGCCAAGAGCAGCACAGGCAGATGGCGCCAGTGGGTCATCAGCTGGGACCGCCTCCCCCGATATGTTTCGAGTGAGTGTAAAATTATAAAATTATATATCAAAAAAGTGTTAAATATGAATCAAGGATACTAGTAATAAATTAAAAGAGTTACGTAACACCCCACACAAAAAAAAGTAAAACCATCTGATGACGTTGAGTCTACATAGGTAATTGTACCTTAGCACCATTTTCATCAGCATTCAAACAATAAAAACCACACGATAATCGGCTAGGAGCTACAATGCCACAGACAGACGCAATAGGTCACCTCTAACTTATAACTGTTTTTCTATCGTGCTTAAAAAACCTATTAATTAAAAGTAATACAAACCCCATTCATTAAAAAAATTATATAATAATATATTTATTAAATAAAATGTCATATAAGCATATTTCATTGATTAAAGTTATCATCCTTGAACTTTATATTAATATATAAAGTTCATGGATAATATCTCATCGCTTTCTTATTAACGCTATATACATGTGTGTAACAGGAAGGAAAATATTTTTACTAAACTATGCCAATTGTCCATATGTCGCGAGCTATATTTATAATCATACATACTATTAATTCGAGACTAACGGTTACTTTAACTTGAAGTTTCTGTCGGAGGATTTTTGTAGGAAAAAGGTATTCAATATAATATTATTATTAATATCAAATGATATTGTTTTATGTAACATGAACATGGAACCTCAGATTTTTTCTTACCAGATTCTCTCTTTCCGTGCCTCTCATTTGCAGTTTTACTACTAGCAAATATTCAAGTTTTTAGTTACCTACAGTACGAGTAACAGTTTAATTTCTACTCTAAATATGATGTAGTAAAATCTTTTTTAATAATCTACTCAATTAATCAATGTAATAATTAAGTTTTAAGGTTATAACTGTATGAAAACAGTCCCTTATGTACGCTAATTAAAAAAAAAGTGAAAATCGCGGCATTTATTTAAATTTCGAATTCGAGAAAATCATGTTGTGACTTGTACAATAAAAAGTGTGCTAGTTTTCATTCAAGATACACTTTGTTTAGAGTTATGTCTTTATTACATAGGAGACGTAGAACAAAATTTAATCGTTTTACAATGGGTTTGTGTTCTTCCAATTGTTTTGGTGAGCAAAAAGTAAAAGTAAGTTTTTAAAGTATTATTACCTAAGCAATATACAAATATATGTTGTATTACTACTATATAATACTATCTCTATCTCTTCTGAATTAGATATTTATATGATTGCAAGTATGTAATTTTTAAATTATATAAAATAAATACTACAGTAGCATCTATAAAAATTATCCTTTTCCTTGAAATAATATCCTAATATCGTTGAATTTTAAGTTAGAAATTAGATTTAGATAAAAGATATTACAAGACGTAACTTGTTTGTAAATGTACGAGTATAGAAAGTTTGTACTATATACATTGGATACAATTAGTTTTGTTTTAATATTTGTTGAATGTTTTAGATATCAGATTTCAAAATTGGCAGATGGCACACATGGTTGTGCTGGCAATTTGATACGATTATGGTGAATGCATTAGTATAGTAGCTTTGTCGAGATATCTAAAGACTGTGACATACATATATCTAAACAATTTAAAGCTAAACTAGGCTAATAGAATTACACATTATAAGGTAGGTACATAACCCCACTGTCACTCGTTTACTGCCCCGAAGCCCGCATTTCATAACTAATCATATTTTCACAGTATAATATTATATGTATATCTGCACGGTAATAGTTTTTTTTTTATTTATAATCTGTACCTATAATATCAGCTGCCTAATATCTCACAAGCTGTCTGCTGAAAGTGTATACAGCATCTCCATGGACATAACGTCCAAACCCAAACTCAATTTACAAAGTATGATCTTTCCACTTCTATAAGTATCTGTTTTGTAATGTTTTTTTGTCACTTAGGGTGGTGGTGGCGTGGGCGGCAGTATGCGGGTACCCAACACGGACTCGTGTGTGGAAGTCGGAGCAGCAGACCTCGAGGACGGCGCCAACGGCTTGCAGGTCCGACGGGGAAGCGAACCCACACTGCACCAAGACACCCTCCCATCACAGAGACCAGTGCGTTTTCTTATTTTATATTGACCGAAAAAAGAAAGATAAACTAAGATATTAAAACAATTCTATGTATCACTCTATAGAAATAACTGAGTATTTTTTCAAACCTTTCAAGATTTATTATTACTTATTTTCATCTACGAAGTAGCGTTCACTGTTATACACTTATTACAATTACACTATGTTTTCTGTGTATTGACACATATAAAGTTCTGCAAACAATTTTAGTATATTTTTACATTGGGAACATCTATTGTTGTATTATTTGCACAATTTTTTTATAGAAGAACGTTTTTTTGTACACCTATATCCTATTCTTAAGAAAGTCTCGTGTGCGTCTCGTGTACGTGTGTATCGTGTGTAGGTACTCACATGAATTGTTTACCAATAGAAATTGAGTTTTAAATCTTATCAAAGTGTATCATATTGTATTTCAAGGTATCAGATCAAACGAAGCGTTGGTCGGCGGCAGTGGTATGTCGAGATGACAGCAGTCGAATTATGCAGAAGGTGCATCCTCTAGCTGACGGTCGACCCCCTGACCCGATGCCCGAAAGGCATGGGCATCCAGGACAACACTTCCAGAGACAGTCCAATCGTTTATCTATGCAGTTTTCTGGTCCTGGGTAAGTGTTCCAAATTAAAAAATTAAGACAGGTGTTTACGCAGGTGTTCGAAATTCAAATACTAAAAAATATTCACTCATATACGCTCTAAGCGTATTTTTATTTTTTCTTATATTTAGCGTAGGTAAGATTTCGCTAGCAGATTTATTTGAAAAGATTTGGCGGGAAATTAAATTGTTGTTCTTTTAGTGTCAACATTTTTTTGATGATTACCCAGGCACATGACTATGATAACATACCTCTTATGTAGTATCATTTTAACGGTTTAAATATAAATTTAGATTAACATGTAAAATTTAGAATTGACAGTCATGTTGTTACGACCAAATTAAATACTGTATGTTATAACAGTTATATGATATTTTTTGGCATTAGATAATGAAACTAGAATTTTGTTAAGAGCATCCATTTATTGAAAAGTCATGTACCTAGACTGTGTATATATTAAATTATAGAGTTAACTAAAGCCATACATTCATTAGACTATAGAGGTTTCACATATTAATACTAAAACACTGTGCTAAGTGTACCTACATAAACATGATATTTCATGCTTTAGTGTAATAAAAAAATACAACAAACAACATATAGGCACGACTTGCCATGCCCACATTAGCCCGGTGTATTAGAAGCAAACGTGGCATGGAGCAAGCATACCGCTGCGTCTAGAAGTAATTTTTGGTTTGATGTTCTTGGATTCGTTTATACATTTTGAAACACATAGTTTTTTTGTATCAGCAAGATTACTATATCTTATTAGATTATTCACGATTTCTTTGGTGTAATTCAGGATAGTAAACCATATGCAACATTACATTAAATTAAATTTTAATATTATTTATAGTTTTTTTAATGGTTAATGATGGAATGGTTCACCCTCCTGCGCTAATGGTTTACGCTGGCCAGATCAGTTAATCGTGACACATTCGCCAGAAATTTATTACCATGTTTTCCAAGGGAGCCGCGTGGAGTTCAACCTGACATTGGGGTCATTAGTCCACATAAGTAACAATCCCCTATATTTCCTATTTACAGGAGTGGTGTATGGCTAGATGCAGCGGAACGGATACAAAGTTACGGCAGCAAAAGTCTACCGCGGGATGCCCGCAAGGATCCCCTGGGGCAGGATACTCCAGCGAACGCTCACCAAAATCACAGGTTCGCTAACATAACTGCACTGTATTCATCCACATTCAACCCAATTAAACTTTGAACAAAGTCGTTTGCTTCGGTGCCTTTATTTCATATATTTCAGCCACCAATCAACTTCATTTGTAAAAAGTATTTTAACTGAAAGATAATGTATTGAAATTACAAGGTTACATTGAAGTATTAGTCCTCCGGTATGGCAACACATCAGGGTTTTTAGAAATAAAAGTGCCGTAAAACATCACTCTATCTGACTTGTGGCACACGTAAAAATTACATTATTATTTTCTCATGTGAAACTATTTTTCTTTTTTGTTATATTTTCTTTTGTTGCTTTTTGTAATATAAGTATGTTATAAATAATAATATATTTAATTCTGAATACGTATGAAGATAAACAAGCACTTTTTTATTACATCTCCAAATTTATATGGATGCTGTTTACAGGGTGGAGGATATGGTGAGATGGGTGTCAGGAGTTAACAACATCGCCAGCGTGCATCCTGTACAGGAGCGTCCACTTGATCTCTTACCTGAAGGTTTATTCAGTTACACTATTTTTTGCACGTTTTAACTATTATTACCTAGTTAATACCAAGGAGAATAGGGCAAGAAAATCATTATGTTCGTTATTTTTTCGAGGTAACAAACGTAAAATTATTCTATTAACTAACCACTATGTTAGAAGTAAATGCGGAATATTTAAGGTGAATGTGTAAATTGGGCGAAATGTAATATTAAATATCAAGTGTGATGCAGACAATTATAAGATAGTAATTATATAATTGCAGTAGGCAGCAGCGAGCGCGCGGTGTCCGGCCCGGAGGTCCCGGACGGCGGCTCGCAGCCGTCCGCCGCCACAGAGAGGATCGCCGTCTCACTGGTCAAGGGCGAGAAGGGGCTCGGGTTCACCATCACCACCAGGGACAACCCCACCGGCGGACATTGTCCCATTTATATTAAGACCATACTGCCCAAGGTAACAAATGTGACGATGATTGTACTTTTTCTTAATGAATATTTATATTTTTACATGGTAGACTTTGCAGCTTTATTGGCATTCCAGTTCGATATTTTTTTTCACATTATTATTCAATTTCTTAACCTATACTAGGGTATAGCTTAGAAACAAAAACATTATTCACCAGGCATTAATTTTACTCTTAAAAAATGATAATGGCTTAGTAATTTACCAGAGGTAGACTAAAATCATCTTTCGGTTGCATGGTGAAATTAGATAGTGAAATTACAGGATAAGAGATATGTTATCATAGTCCTCTGGAGTCCTTAGTGTTGTTCATGTATATAGGAGACGCTTACCGCTTACCAGCAGATGGGCTGTCAGCTGAGCAGCGAGGAGTATATTTATTTATTTCGAGTCGCATGAGAGCTCATATAATATATACCTTACAAACACATAAATATTTGGTTACGCCACTGTTACGGCAGTCTTTCACTACACCGTTAATATACTCCCTTGTGCCAGTAGTATTTTATTTAATTCAGGCTACTAATGACCTATACTATAAATATCTTATACACTAACATTCATATATAATAATAATATATTAACATATATAGTTCGTGTGTGTGTTAGGCCAGTAGTGCTCCTTGATAAAGGACATCATTACATAGTATAAAATAAAGTCGCTGTCTGTCCCTATGTTTTTTTAAATCTTTAAAACTACGCAACGGATTTTGAAGCGGTTTTTTTTTAATATATAGAGTGATTGTAGAGGAAGGTTTATATATATAGATGTACACCCGTGCGAGGTCGGGGCGAGTAGCTAGTAGCGGTATATGACACGGCGGGTATTACAGGGCGCGGCGGTGTGTGACGGACGGCTGCGTGCGGGCGACCGCCTGGTAGCGGTGGGCGGCAGCAGCGTGGCGGGTCGCTCGCAGCAGCAGGTGGTGGCGCTGCTGCGGGGCACGCCCGCGGACTCCACCGTCGACATCGTGGTGGAGCGCGCGCTCGCCAGGCCGCACCCGCACTCCCAGGTACTACACATACATTGTAAACAAACTCTCGCGCTACACCCATTTAGGATTTATTAAGTAAATACAGGGGCAGTCAGACAGGGCATACTAAGCTGATAGCACTGTAGTATATTACTTAATCCCTATTCAATTTGGATTAAATTTAAATAGGATTCGATCGATAGCCAGTGCTCATTCCGAAATGTTCTAGCTGTCAATCGAAATACTATGTTTATGATCAGTATTATCAATATCAATGTTGTTTATTATATGGGTACTGTATCTATCAATTTTATGGCTGTGGACAATTTTTTATTTTCAAAGCTGTATTTTTTTTAATCTGTCAAACTATAGTGTAATTTACTGAAATTTCCCATTGTAATATACATTAATCATTTCATTTTGTTTTTTACTGTATTGAAATTTATTATGTCATTTTACTTGTATTATAATATGTGTCTTATGAATCTTTATGTAATTTACTTATCGTTGGATAACTAACTACTTAAATAACTCATCTCACTTTAACAATGTTACCTTAAAAATAATAGGGTTAAAGTTTTTAATACAGAGACTGATTTCCTACAGAAGGTGGAACAGCAAAGTCCCACGAAATACACAGAAAAAGCAATCGGTTCTCCGAACAGTATATCAAAAGAGGTTGGCATGGAGAATGGTCGAGTGTCCAGTATTGTGAATGCTATCAACCAGAACAACAACTCGATGCGAGGCAGGATACCAAAAAGTTCCTCCAAAGACGACATCCTGAGAGAGCAGAACGGTGACGTCGCGTTACAGGATGCATTAAATTCTTCCACTAATTCTGTAAGTATATGTTATAATATTAAAGGCCACTTTATAGAAATTCAATTTGGCGTATGGCGAATTTCTTCTTTAAATCATATAATAATAAATAACCCAGGACACCTAACACAGCGTGATCTAGTACCAAGCTGAGTAACATAATAACATTTTTAAAACATGGAAATCAGCCAACTAATAAAAATAATCATACCATGAATACAAATATTTGAATCCCGCGAGGAATTCAACCAGCGACAAACGAAAGTGCTAAACAACCAATTTTGAACTGCCAATGTTTTCTTTAAAGCCACAGCATAGGGTTTTTCAAGATGGGTATATTAATGTTTCTTAGGGATCGACAGCGCATACGTGACACCCTTAGTGTTTCAGACGTCTATAAGCAATGGTCACTATATACCATCATATGAGCCGTATGCTTAATTACATATAGTGATAAAAAAATATATAATTATGCCATATTTTGTTCAATCTACTATTTCAACCATTGGGATGTTAAAAACTATAGTAAAATTACATATTCATTCACATATTCATTAACAATTTCAGATATTAGGACTACGAAACCGTCTGATCCTCAGATTAGACATTCCAGTTCACGATTCTGAAAAAGCTGGACTAGGCATCAGTGTGAAAGGGAAGGTGACCGTTGGGAATGATCCCCAAGACCTAGGAATCTTCATCAAGTCCGTGCTGCATGGTGGTGCTGCATCCCGAGATGGAAGGTAAGTCTAATATAATTGAACATTTGCTACTAAAATTATTTATCTTTACAAAATTGGTTAGTTTTACAAACTTTTTATGCTACACCTACCGTTACTTTACTAATTTCCTAGCGTTTTATCACTTACTATGAAAAGAAATATCTGTATGTAGTATTCAGATTTCAAATTTATGTAATTTATACCGTCCACAAGCGCTGAATCTACTTAGAAAATAAACTTTCCTAATGTATTCCAAGTCTGACAGAATTTAATTTCTTAACTGATATTTAAGCTAGTCACTTTGGTGTCTATACTAATGTATAGACACCAAAGTGACGACTCATTTGATCGAAAATGGAAAATGTCATATATAAACGTAAACAACTCGCTACTTCCGTTTGGACACATGATTCAAAAGGACTTTGTAATCAACTTTGTCCTAGATACTAAATCTGGTGCGGGCTTAAAAATTATCAACAATCAACTAATCTAATAAAAATGGTGCTGTAATAATGTCTGTTGCCTGCCGTCACTGATCATTAATGACAATAAAATGTCATCACAGACTTCACACTAACGACCAGTTGCTGAGCGTCAATGGGGTGACGCTGGTGGGGCAGTCTAACGCGGAGGCGATGGAAACTCTACGCCGCGCCTTGTTGCATGCGCGCCCGCACGTACACGGCAACATCTCGCTTACCATCGCCAGGCGGACTGGTAATATATTATATGTTCAATTTTAATCAATTATATAGCCTGAACGACGTACAGACACAATGAGTAGCTAAAATTACCAGGGCTAGTAATTTGAACTTGAGCTTTGAACGATTTCTGGGAAAAAGGTTGTTAGAAATTGAGAGATATTCTTATATCCATAGGCATCCTTGCCGCGAAAACAACATCCATCGTCCATTTTTAATACTTTCTGAAGGCAATCACTGTCTAATTGGAGCAGTAAATATATAATTTATATTTACTGCTCTAAAGTTATTTGCTACAAGTAACGATTTAGAGTTCGTTTGTAAATTCTATGCATAAAATTTACCATTTGTCTAAATAGTAAAAAAACTAGGTCAAATACACAGAAATACTGTGAAAATACTGGACTAGATTTTATGATAGTTTCCCTGATCCTTTTTAAACATTGAATAATATGAATTATATAATATTTTAAAATATATACTGTTATGTAACCAACAGATAGTATGGATAGCCTGGCTAGGTGGAAAGACGACACGCCGCCTAACGGGAACGAATCAAATAACTCTATCGACAACAGTTCACAAAACTTCAACACAGTCATCTACAACTCGAGCACCGAAAAGGAGAACAGAAGCATAGACTATAATCAGAAGTATGACCATAAAGAAGGTCACGACAATCACGACGGCAGAACTGGCAAGCACGCGACTATTGTGACCATAAATAATAACACCAGTTGGGTGTCGAATCAGTCGGACGACAGTAAGGGTTATTTAGAGAGGGACAGAAATAACGTTCCACATGATACTAAAAGGGATAGTTTCGAGTGGAGTCGACTGGACAGGTGGAACCCAGTGATCGACCAGTTGACCGGCCTCCGAAACGAGAGTTACTACATAGCCACCGGTCACGTGGCGCGGTCGCCTCCTGCCCATCACAACGTCATCCTTGAGGAGGACTACCCGACCAATAGGTAACGACTTTTTAAATATAATTATTGTTTATCGACTAACGATTATTAACGATTGAAAACGTCTGTCAAAAGACAGACGTTTTCATCTAAGATTTTGTAAGTAAGAAGTAATTTGCACGGTTTTTTGAAGTAATTATTTTCATATATATATCAAAATTTTTTTGTGTACATACACATGTGTGTATTAAAAAAAATATCATTATAGTTTGTTACGATATAAGTTATGATGGTTATAATACACGAGGCATAATTTCTGCCCGAGCCGAAGACAAGGGCGTAATAGAGCCGTGTGTAGTAAATACGCACATGTATCGTGCGACGTTTTTCAACATACTTACGAGGAAACAATAAAAAATCATAATATTATGTTTTATTCATATTGGCACTTTCCCGCTTTAATCATCGCGCAGCCTGTCGGCGGTCATCTCGATTTTGTAGATAATAGCGTGTTTTATGGGCTAATTTATATATAAAAAACCGGAGAAATTAGGTCCACTTTACGAGCAAGTGTGTTGAAATACAATTATAATAGGTATATATAAGTTATATAAGGTCCCGTCCGCACAGAGCGGGCACGGGCGGCGAGTCAGGCAGCGAGAGCGGCGCGGGAGACGCCTTCAGCCGCGACGCGGTCGGCCGCCGCTCCATGTCCGAGAAGCGGCACGCCGCGCTCGACGCCAAGCAGACCGGCACCTACAAGAAGATCAAGGAGATCAAGGCCATCAACTGTGAGTATACCTAACATCTCGCTACTGCGGCTTAATGCAGCGAGTCTTCCTGACCGACGCCGCGCCTTCTCGGTACTACAGTCCCTAACTCGCTCTCATTAGACTTATGGATCGTATAGATAAGTATATGCGGGCGGTAAAACGAACGAGTTAATTAGGTACAGTTACAAAATTTGCAGTCTACATATCCTATGTGGTTGTAGCCCACTCATGCATAAAAGAAATATCTCCTTTGGAAAGTTTACCTCTTTCCCGAGGAGATAAAAACCATCGCTCCTAAGAATATCCTTCAATTCTTGTCCCTGACGGGTCTAGGCAGCGGACTCTGAAAAAGAGCGAGCACAATAGATCTATGTAGGTCGCAGTGCTACAGCTGCTACAGTCACCTGACAATAGCCCAAACAACCCAATAAAAAAATAGGTATAGTTAATTTATGTGCCCTGTAAAAAATTTAACGGTCTTATTCATAAAAAAACTTATTGAAGGTTTATAGAGCTCATTAGTTAAAACATTCATTAGCGCTATTGAAGGTTTATAGAAGTGCGTTATTCATAAACCTATTATAAAGCCTCGCTAACTAATAGAGGTTTATAGGACTGTTTTTATCATTATGTTGCAATCTTGACGTTGGACTGTTTTACCATATACGCAGGTGACGTAATCAGTGTTGCTATTTTAGTTGCTTCACCACTAAATCTAGCAGAATTAACTCCTCCAGTATTGAACAAATTATGTAAATTAATACATTTTTATACATTTTCCTATTGAATATATATAAAATTGTATTTTTTTATTGTAATTGTATTTCTATTTAATAAAGTTAAGGGAAGATAGAAGTATTTCTACATAGTTTTTAAATATTACAATGATTTTTGGTTTAAATATGCATGTATTTTTATGCAAATTTTTAATATAATGGTTTCAAGTAGTTTTATTAATTCATTAATATTGATTTAAATATTTTGTAAAACTCGAGGTTTCTTTGCTATATAGTGGATTCAATAAAACATCGTTGGCAACACTGGTTCTGTCAAAACGATTGTTTTATTTAAAATTGCATGTTATAATTTACGATTGGTTTAATATAGTTACGTTAGAATTAGAATTAACGGATTGATTACATATTACGGATTTCATTGTCTAGTAAATTTTAAAATGGATAAACAAAAGAGAGCACGAAGCGAAAATTGGTTGGAAGACGACAAGGTAAGATTGTGTTTACTTATCAATATTTGTTAATTTGTCCAGTTTTGGATCAAGTAAATTATTTTTTATGTACGACTTTGAATTTCACTTGTTTTAACTTTTTATTACATTCATTTAATGCATACCTTATTTTTGATAGAATTTATTGTTGGAATTGATCCGCGAACGTGTCGCCGTACTAGAAAATAAGAATACGGATACGAATACCAACAACTGTAAAAAGAAAGGATGGCTGGAAGTTATGGATAGGTTATTTATTATTTGTAGAAGCTAGCCCGTAGATTAGAGTAACTTGCATGCTTAGTATAATTTTATATGTGAATTGTTATTGCTCATGTACTTACACTTCAATATATTTTTCAGTTTTAATGCAATGTGCAAAGGTAGCAGACGCACATTGCAACAAATAAAATCTCAGTGGGGAGTCATCAAAATATGTAAAAAGAAAAATTTAGCAGACCAGAGGCGATCTCTGAATAAAACTGGTGGAGGACCACCTACTGTGACTGTTCCAGTGGACAGTACAGACATATTGGCATGGTTACCGCAGGAGTTTTACGTGGACACCAATCTATATGACTCTGACGCTAAAACAGGAATTCCAGATGATCATGTAACCTATTTTTTATTTTTTCATTACATATAATATAAAAAGTAAAGGTAGTAAGTGTAGGTTCATTAATCATTGTGTTCATATTTCAGATAAATGAAATAGATGTACCTGTAAGCGCTGTACAAGTAATATATAATATGTAGTATCTATTATATCATGACATCAATGAACTCAGCATAATGTATATTATATAACATATATATATTATTTTTATAAATGTACATGTTGTAATTAAAAGATTCCAGACAAACCTAGAGAACCAAAACTGAATGAAAAAGCACCGGAGATGCCAGAAATTATTTTGGATCTTGATGAAATTATTGAAAATGTAAGTAATATAGAACTTTTAAATATATTTTGTGTGCTAAATGACTGGGACCAAAGATTATAAAGAGATGTTTGATATGATTTATTAAATTGGTTGGTATAATATGGTGTTTAATATATATAAATGTTGTTATTTCTTTTGTAGTCTCAAAGTGGCAGCACCAAAGAATATATTTCAAATGAAGGAAAGAAATGTAATAAAAAAAGAAAGGTACCCAAATAAATTTATACACAATAAAATACAAATATTTTTTATAATTAAATAATTGTTTTTTTTTTTATTATACAGCTCACAAATACAAACAATTATATACAAAAAATAGCTGATACAGAGATCAAGAACAAAAATGAATTACATAATATACAAATGGATAATGAAAGAAAGAAAGCAAGAAATTTAGACTTGGAGTATGAAATTCTACAACAAAAATTGATATTTTATAGAAAGAAAAACAATCCAAGTATGTAGACAACTTGTAACAAGTTAAATATAAAATATAGTAAACAAAGTAAATTAACATAATTTATTTTATTAAAAATTATTTTGTATAAATGTATCCAAAATATATCGAGAGTGTCTTCTTACAGCACCATTGCCCATTCCTTCATCAATTTGATGTTGTGATTGAATGGTAACCTCTTCAAGATTCTCATATTCTGAAATTAATAATATTATTACTTTACAGGCCCATAATTTATTGAAAAATATAATGTATTGCTACTTATCAAAACACAGCTTAAACAACAAGGATTAGAAACATGTCTGTATAACTATATTCAATGGATGACTGTGACTGCATCATATATCAGAAGATATAAATAACAACAATGTATAAACTACATTAAAACTTTGTCCTTTACACATAATCTGGATAAATAGTTTGAAAGTTACATATTCATAGCAGACCTGTGAGGCTTCAAAAATAATTAATTCTGGAAGATTTTTACAAAAATACATTTTCATATGAAGTCACAGGCAACCGCTAGTTGTAATAATTGTGTAACAGTGCAAATTATGAATGCACTGAAGTTGATAATCATTTCATAGTAAACAAATTAGTGTTTGTACAGAAACTTGTATAGTAAATTTTTTGTAAAAATTGTGTTTATTAAATAATATTGAAAAAATAAAGTAGTGTTTCATTAAAAGAATTACCTAATATATCGTCATTCCTACTAATAGCGATATTGTGGAGCACAGCTAAAGCCACTATAACTGCCTTTCCATTTTCCAGCGATACACTTAATCCATGTAGTAAACATTGGAATCTCTGTTTCCACACTCCAAAACATCTTTCCACACTATTCCGTGTTTTGATATGGGCAGAGTTATACCTTTCTTCCTTTCTACATACAGGATGCAAAATTGGTGTAAAAAGGTAGGGCAGAAGTGGATACCCTGAGTCACCGAGTAAACGTCCTCTAAAGTGACCATTATTAAACCTTTCTTTTATAATTGACTCAGTAAATATTCTACTGTCATGAGTACTGCCCCTCCATCTTGCTACAACATCTCTTATTACAAGTTTTGCATCACAGACAACCTAAAATCAAAATAATTAAGTACTTTATACATTACTAGTACATATATATATATATAAACCTTCCTCTTGAATCTATTATAACCCCCCTTCAACATGCATTGTATAGTTTTAATGTGACTTTGTTTTATACTATGTAATGATAATTAGTTAATCAAACAATATAGATATGTTTTACACATAATACATAATTTTATCACCTGCACATTCAAAGAATAATATCCTTTTCTATTTATGTAATATTGGGCTGCATCACCACCTGTTTTTTTAATTTTAATATGGGTACAGTCTATAGCCCCTGTAACCCCTGGAAAACCAGCCAGACTTTCAAAATTTGTCATACAAGACCGTTCCTCTGTGACAGTTTCTGGCATTTTTATAAAAGTGGAAGCAAGCTGAGCAATTGCCTTTGCCACCCTACTACATATCCTACTAACTGTGGGTTGACTGAGTCCATGAAGATCAGCACAATCATCCTGAACCTATGAAATGAAAGATATCAAGATTAATTATGAGTTTGAATTGTATGAAAACTTACATTATCCTATATATATATATATATATAAATATATGATTGATGAATGTATTGTAAAAAAACTTACCTCTCTTCGTCCCCAACACCTCAAAGCAGTTAATACTTGCAACTCTGGAGAAACGGCACCACCTCTGGGATCTTGTTTTAGTTGATCGTACACCAAGGAAATTATATATCGAGCAGTACTTTTATTGAATCGGTATTTATATTTAAAGCACTTATCTGGTAAAAGAAATGGATTGACTTTTTTTAAATGTTTTTTTTTGACGATTTCTTGACATATCAATTAAATTAATTGTAGAAATAGTCGTAATTGCTTCCATTTTATTAATTAACGGAATAATTATTTCACAATTTTTAGGTTAAAATGCCGCTAAAGTAGGGAGTTGGCTCTGTTAACTTTATAGGCTCGCTATTTGACGTTTTAACTTTATCGGACCGCTATAGAGCGTTTATGAATAACGTTTTTCACTATCAGAGGTTTATCATAGGTTTATAGAGGGTTTATAGAACTGATTGCTAATGAACAGTTATAAGAGCTTTATAGAGCGTTTATAAATAGAGATTTTTATAAAGCCTTTATAGCTCTGTTATAGTGGGCTTATAAAGGCTTCTTAAGTTTTATGAATAACACCGTAAATAGATTCCCTACAGAAATAAAAGCACAACAATCTAAACAGAAAAGCGCCTTGTTTTTCCTTGTTTATGGGCTTTCCTAGTTAGATACTGGTATATTTCGAATAATAATGTTGGTATCGAAAACAAAATAGTAATTCTTAAAGCTATATAAAGTGTAGTTTAACTTAATGAATTGATCGTTCATGAATTTGTAATATAACTTTTTAATCGATCATTTTAGCACTACAAGTTGGTCCATCACTGGGCATGCGAAAGTCATCAAGTCTGGAATCACTACAAACAGCCATACAAGAGAACAAAAGACACCCGCGGAATGAACCTATATATGCAAGAGCACACCCACGTAAGTATTTTTATTTTCTCATTCTTCTTGTGTAACTGATAGCAAGCTAGTAACAATTTATTTCCCCGCAACTTTGAATTAACTTTAGTTTAAAATCAGTCCGCATTAAGACTCTGCGTTAAGCGTTAGCTGTACTTGTAATCCTATGAGGCATGAAATAAAATTATAATTGGCAGTATATTTCAGGGAACAAATAAGTTAATTAGCGACTCCTCATCACATAGTACTATAACTACATAACCATAGAGTGGGTAGATGATACCCATCACGCGAACAATTCAAGCGTTGACATTCCAAAGGACTCAGATGGCGTACCAATACACTCTGATTTTACAGATATATCTCACTCTTCATCCAAAACATATCGTTCAAATTGAGTTTAAAAATTTTCAAATAAAATAACTCTTCTGTTTTTTTTACAGCGTTAAAACATTGGCTAACAGACGACAACACAGGTCCCGATGGAATCGTTAGAGGATCACCACAACAGTCATCACTTTCAACAAAGAAACCCTCTCTACTTAAGGCTTTATCCACTATGTTCAGGTAAAAATTTAATGTAATGATAGTACATTGTAACCTTAATACAAAATCAATTGTAACACTTTTTAACATTATTATTATGTTATATAATTGATTTTTATCAGCGTATTACAATCATATCATTCGTAATCTTAAAAGAAACATATTGTAAATATGCCTAAGCAGCTAACTTTAAAAAAGTGCGAGCAAATCTATAGAGGTTTTAGGTATCAGTAGCACTGCGTATTAGTCCAAACCTCATGATAAAAAAATATTTCCAATTAAAATTATGTAAATATCAAATTAAAATGATTGAATGTTACTGTACTAGAATCGGCAAGCCTCACAAGCAAGAGCCGGAGATATACGGGCGAGCGACGCCGGGTCGCGCGTCCGAGAAGTCGCTGTCGCGCGACGCACTCGACCGGGAACGACACCGCGCCGAACGCATCGACCGAATAGAGGACGACAGGTATAAATCATTCTTAATTAATTAATTTATATGCGTACTTTAGAAATACTCGCAACGTATGAATTAATTATCTAATATTATATTAGTGTCAATTGTCAAAAACACTTTTTCTAAATGATCAGGTATTGTTTACATAGTGCTTTTAGAAAAATAGAACTTTAATTAATATTCAGTAGTTTAACTGAGCGAGTACTAAATGAAAGATTATTATAAATATATATTAATGGAAACGACTGTAAGAAGATTATATACTCAAACAAAAACATGAGCAATACGATAACTATCATTCCAAAGATTTGCAAAAAAGAATAACGGCGACATCGACAATGTATGATGATAGATCATAATTACGTATTAAAATTAACTATAAGAAATCTGTAGTACCACAGATAACAGTAAGCCTGATAATAAGTAAATAATAAATATGTTTGGAAGTAATATACAATTACAAATTAGAATGAGGAGTGTCGTGAAAGCTTTATCAGTGTATATAATATATTATGTGTGCGCGTCGACACGGACAGGGTCGCCGGCGGCGTGGAGGCGGCGCCCTCGCGGCAGAGCGGCGACCGCGGCCGCGCGCCGCCCTACCGCGCCCCGCCCGCACGCACCGCGCACAACCAACACAACGTATATATCTATACACGCTACCTATACATCTATACTTATAATACATAGAATATGTACAGAGGTCAATTCTGTACACGAAATATATATCAGGGGGTGATTAGTGGTCGATACTCATGCCAAAAATGCAACCAGTAAAATTTTTGTCTGTCTGTCTGTCTGTATGTTCGTTATAGAAACGAAAACTACTCGACGGATTTTAACGAAACTTGATACAATTATTCTTCATACTTCTGGGCAGGTTATAGTATACGTTTCATCGCGCTACGATCAATAGGAGCAGAGCAGTGAAGGGAAATGTTAGGAAAACACATCGAAACTACGGAACCGTGAGGAAGGACGTAGGCTACTTATTTTACAAAAAACGACGGAAACGCAGACGAAGTCGCATGCAACAGCCAGCCAGCCATATTTATATATATTTAAAATACTTTCTGTGTAACTTATATTTCTAACTATCTATCTAAAGGAAACACCGATGACGAAAAGGTTTAACCGCTTTACTTCCGGTGGTCGCAGGCTCGATTCCCCGCACGGCGCAAACGTTTGCATTCATGAGTATGATTGTTTGTATCGGTCTGGGTGTTTATTATGTATTGTTGTCTAGTACCCATGACCCAAGCTCTGTTTAACTTGGGTGTTGTGTGAATTATCCTGAGATATTATTATTATTATATAACGATATAAGTACGTTATGATGGTTATAGCACACGACAGATAATTTCAGGACAAGCAGAAGACGACGGCGTAATAGTGCTGAATGTGTTTAATACGCACGTGTATCGTACAATGTTTTTCAACACACTTGATTTTAAATAAACTCAACCATAAAACTGTAATGCACACTTTAGTTTTCCCGCCATTTTACTTTTTTAAATCTGCGCGCTGCTTCTGACTGGCGTCGCACGGCGCGGCGGTCAGTTCGAAATTTATTTAAAAAAATAGCAAATAGTGTGCTTTTATGGAACATAACCTTTCTTAGCTTACAGCCAAGCAAATCGCATGCGGTTGAAGTAAAAGTTGTTACTTTAGCCGCATGCGATTTGCTTTGCAAGCTGAAGATTTAAGTAGAGTATGATATATAAGCAGTAAAATTGAAATACAAAGTTCTTATATATTATAAGCTCTGTCACTAAATATTGATATTATATTTAATTATATTTAATTGTCACTGAATAATAATAATAATCTCAGAACAATTCACACAGCGCCATCTAGACCCAAGTTAAGCTAGCAAAAGCTTGTGTTTTGGGTCCTAGACAACAGATACAAATACATAGATATTTTTTTTTCGTAAATACATACATATTATACATAGAAAATACCCAGACCGATACAAACAATCATACTCATGAATACAAATGTTTGTGCCGTGCGAGGAATCGAACCCGCGACCATCGGTCGTAAAGCAGTATGCTAGACCGCTAGACCACCGAGGTCGTCAAACAAAGGTTATGTAGTGTAGACCAGAAATTACTATATTAAAGCGGTACAAAATTATCATATAAATTGTCATCTTCCTAAGCCTAAACTTTCTTCCTATTATTGGATTGCCACTAATGTTAAGAGTTTTAGCTGAATAGGTGAGAATAACGTGTATGAAATTCGGAGTTGCATTATTTGGATACATTCTAAAAACTTTTAACAATGATGAATATTCTACAATCTTAACTACTAAATTTATACCTGAGGTTTTCGGATTTCTAAGTCTAAATTCGTCAAAGTTTTGTGATAATTTTTCTAGTCGGTTATCGATTTCCAATCTGCATTCCACAAAACCCGTACCTTCCCACAGAACCTCGTATTAAATTATCATGAGTCTAATTTATTGTTTCATTAGAACATAAAAATAGCCGCAAACCTCACAGTATTGGGAACATTCTATTTGTAGTGTTACGATGCCCATAACGCAGGTTATGGCCCATTAACTGACGGTCCCAATTTTATCTTACTCGTACGACGGGTTGGTGCCCTTGTTTATTCCAATTATGATTTAAACAGATTGCAAGGATTTGTACGTTATATTATTTTGCAGGCAATGGACAGCGCTTGGGGTCCCACTGGCCATTACGTCAATTATGATGAAATACAACAAAATCTCAAGTAAGTGTAGATATTCATGATTAAGTATAAAATAGAATAGATAAATTTGTAGAAGTGACTAGACAGTTATTATTGAAATAATAGATATTATAATTAAAAGGTTTTATTTCAAAATTCAACTACTAAGTGGAAGTTTAATGTTAATATTTCCCCTAAATATTGCATAAACCTTTTCTTATTTTTTTTACTTACAATTGGTGCTGTTTGTGTTAAAATACGGTGATTGACGTTTTCGAAAGTTTGTGATCGTAGCTTTGCCACTCCATACTTACCTATATAAGAATTTTTTAATACGAATTACGTTGTTAGTACGTGTATGTAATGACAAGTTTATCAATAAACGATACATTTTAATAAAATCAAACTGCATCTGAGATTTTGTAGTCTTATGTTTTTAGAATTCCTTATACCAGGATACGAGCAAGTTTTTCAAAAGTTAATTAATATAAATTGTCTGTTCTTGACTGTAGCGCACGACGTGAGAAATTGAGCGAAGTACAGATCGGCCAAATGCGGCGGCAGGTGCGTGCGCAAAGGGAGAAAGCTGTCGAAGAGAGGTGAATATTTTATAATATAAAAATCTTTTTTTAATGTTCTCCATTACAATTGACTTACTTGTTATTTTTCTTAAGTAATTAATTCTTCAGAGACAGACAAATAATTGAATGTAGGTACTCATTTTGTAAAAAAGTTAATTACAGTCGGAAAATACATATTAATAGCTAATACCTACATTACAAGGAAAATTTTCACGTTAGGTAAATGAGAAATGTTTTTAATAAAAATAAGATAGATGCTACCGATATAACGTCTAAGTACCTCATTAGACGCGAGGTCAGAGCGTTTACATTGTTGCCGCGAGTATCAGACATCACTACCTTTTTAGGCCGACTACGACTGTCTGCTACATATGTTGTGTTCAGTTACGATATTCCTTGCCATAGTATGAAATGATAATATAATATATAGTCTCATAATATCACTCATTCAAATATTGCTCTGGATTGAAACGTGGCTTTTACACATCAAGGATTTACATCAATTGTTTTATCCTTGATATTTAGTATAGAAATACTATAATTTAACATGTTCAGAGAATTCATAATTAAATAATGGTATGCACAAATTCTTTTTATATTCTTCTATTTTTTTTTCGTGTTGTCTAAATCAGTTTTAAGATAGGATGCGACGATTAGGATTCGTTTTTCTAAATTGTGTCATTTTGCTAATCAATTTTACTAAAAATAAGAATAAAATAGTGAATCTTCTTAATTCAGACCAAATTCTCCTATAATATACGACAAGGTGGGTTAGAGGAACATATACATAGTAAATGCTTTTGGAATAATTGTGATTGCTTGGTACACTGAGCAAATACTTACTAGAATAGTTACGTTAGAGTAGGTATAGATAGTGTGTATAACATTGGCAACAATATTATTTATATCAGTGACATAAAAATTGAATTATTCGTTGGTATTTAGGCTATTAACAGCTGTCCCCTTTAACAACAGGCCTTTATAGATAAATTAATCAGTATTAAATGAAATCCTACACATAATTCCTAATTGAGACCATAAAGTCATAACGTGCAATTAAACGTAATCCATGATTAAAGATAATAAGGTTTTGTTTTTCCTGCTTGTCCATGACCGTCACATAATGTCGGTAAGATGCATGTGCTTTGTAATTATGCTCAGTTATTTCGATGATTGTATTGTTTATTTAGAGATGTTATTGTGATGAAGTAGCCCTACATATTTTATTTCACAAAAAGTAGCTATATTTTTTAAGTAGTTATAGTTTATATATTTGTAGTTACACTACCTAGGTCATTTCAATGTTTTTGAGTAGTTTTATAAAATACAGTCAAAATGCAAACATTATAAAATTATTAACCCATTAACATTAGCAGTTCGCATTAGTACCTAATAGCACTCATTATGTAATATTTTCTCATCTGTGGTAATTGATATAAGAGGGAGTTTTGTTTGAGGATGGATGGATTTAAAAGTATTAATTCATGATTACTTTTGTACACTGTTGTTGCGACATCACGATATTTGGAGGTTGTATTGCTGTAATTGCGCCCTCATATGTACTTCTTGTGTTTCTATATATTTCTAACATGTTTTTGTAGTTATCTCTGCTAAAATTTTTCAGAGTCAGATTATATGATTATATGATGAGTCAGAGTATATCTAAATAAATACAGGTAGGTATACTCATTATATTGAACCACTCTCAACAGGAGACAGGGCGGAATATCTTTAAATAAATTATGTATTTCCGTACTGCCTCGATGGCGACCGCACAGTTTGTTTTAAAAAGTATTTCTTTTATTTGACTTATTACTTTTATTCTTTGAGAATGTTGTTCAGTTTTATGACTAGGTTTTAGGCTAGTTAAAATAGCTTCCTGCTTGATTTTGTTTTGATTTATGTTACTGTGATATCAAATAAGTTGACGGCCCACCTTATGGTAGGCGACAACAGTCGCCTTCATAAAAGAACAACACCACGGGCATCATGACCTTTTTCAACTAACCTTTGTATTAAACATACTTGTTTGTTGTACACAGTCGTCGTACAGGCGTAGGGTCGGGTGGTTACCACTCTCAGCGCTCCTGTAAAGAGGGCGGTACGCGGCCGCAGTCCAACTATTACGAGTACGAGACAGCGCCGCCAAGAAGACCGGGCAAGCTTTCACACTACCATTAGCTGCTTTTACATGACACGTTGTTTCACGTGCCATCAGGAACGCGTGCCAATTAACGCGAAACACCAGCGGCGCAATCGTGAGTGATTGTTTTAACATACACACTGTACACTTTTATTATAAAAAAATAATTTTGATATTCCACAGATTTTATTTTCCAAAAATGTATAAATTATCAGTAACTACGGCAACGCGCACGTGACACCCCTGGTGCTTCAGGCGTCCATAGGCTACGGTAACCATTTACCATCAGATGGGCCGTATGCTTGTTTGCCACCATAGTAGTATAAAAAAAAAAAAAAACTATGTAATTATGTCTTTGTCAGTACGATCCGATTTCTGCCGTTTCACGGTGATAATTAAATATAAAAATGCGAAAGCACAAACGATTGAAGAATGCACGAGCGGGCGGGCAACGCGCGTGCGCACGTTCTCTTTCTCTACCTTTACATACCACTCTTTATCCGTAAAGATTGGTGTGAAAGAGTTGCATTTAAACGCAACTATTAACGGTGTTCCTGTCGTGCTCTTAACTAGAGCTGCCGCCTGTTGAAATTAGACAAGGCTTGAGTGCGTATGCATTCATTCGAGAGTTAAGATTTATTTGATCAATGGGTGAAGATCCACATTATTACATGTGTAACATATTTGAATTCATATATATATCTCTTACTCCATTGTCAACAAAATTTTTTCGTAGTGAAATTGAGGAGTTTGTACTGTGTATAGAAATTACAAATGTAATCGTTATATTTTAATATTACTTAATTTTAACTATAATATCCAAAATTGTGACAATATTTACTAAATTATCAAAATATTATGTTCATTGTATGGAAAAAATAATATAAGTGAAAATTATTTGAATAATGTAAGGTGGCAGCCCTAGTTACACATCAGTGATGTCTCTACATTTCTCAATCTGCCATTAGATGAATGATTCTAACATGTTGATAATATCGTCGCATATAAAGTTTTCTAGCGATGGTTTGAGAAATGGAAGATAAATCTCCCTTTGAAAGATAAGCCTAGTCTTCATCTGATCGTCTCCTAGCTCCGACGTGTAATAGTATAAACATATGGCTATAATTTAAACCTGCCTACAATTGTGATCATTTTCGTGCTTAGAAAAGATATTGTTTATGTGTAGTCTAGAGAATCAAGAAGTAAGATTACGTCTATCCATCCTTATTCATTTGACATTTTAATTACTAAATTTTTCTTTTATATATGTGTATATACAGAGGCAATTGACTGGTTTTGTTTACAGAAATCTCAATCATTTACCTACATAGTTTAATAAAAATATTTTCTATTTCATTTTTTAAGTTTTTATTTTTGCGAGGCTATGACTAATGTTGAATAGTCTTATATTGTATAGATATGCATATGGAATTAAGGAATTAAATAGATCTCAATGCAAGAATTATATAAATTAAAGAATTAAGATTTATAGCACTATTTGATTTCCTTGGTATCAAATTCGAAGCCTTATAAGTTATAATTACTTCTGAATAAGAGAAATGTGTATTAAATATTTACTCACATTTTTTACTTAGACACGTAATTATTATATTTTTTATTATTGAGGGGTTATTAAAATATTTCAATAATTTTATTCAGCTTTGATAATAAAAAATCATGTTAAAAAATATTAAGCTTATTACCAAGTTTTTTCAGTTTTTATACCATTGCTACTATACCATACAATATCATACACATTGAAGGAACGTAACTTCTGACGTCTTTGTGAGTGTAGTGGTTTAAGCACTATATCGATTTCCGCACTATACAAACATTTGTATTGATGATGTCTACTTGTTTTAGTTGCAATTTTTTTTCTGAACATGTATATAGAAAACAAATTTAATAACTATCATGCGTTTAGTGTCATAATACAAACTACTTACTTTGCCACAAGATGGCGCTGTGTGATATGTCCATGCTAATACTTATTATTAATAAAAACATTATTTAATTTGTTGTATGAGCAAAATTTTGGATCTCGCTTTAATTGTGCATAAATAAGCGAAGAAAATTGAAACATATTAGTAACATATGAAAACAAGAGTTCAAGTAGAACTATGGAATTTTAGATTTGTATGATTCAACACTCTAAAATCTATTTCTTTTGTATTTGATACTTAGAATTTTGTTAGTTCTATAAAAAGTGGTATACAAATATATAAAAACTGTAACTGTAATACAATTGTTTATTACACGGCATAAACTTATAAATGCCTGTATAAAAAACTAAAAAACCCTTGGATATTTTTTATTCTGTTGGAATCCGTTACTATCTATAGGATATTTTTTTTAGAATTATATTAATTATGAGTAAATAAATAATGTACATATAATCTACATTCCCTACGAGTTTAAAATCAATGAAGCTTTAAATGTAGAATTATTATTAATTTAAGTTTATTGGAAACCAACATGAATGTGACTGATTTATTTATTTATCTTTAGGATAAATCGTATTGCAAGTCGGCATAAATTTTTTTTGAATGTTTTTCATTTATTAGCAGTAAATAAAACTATTTTACGATCTTTATGAATTAAGTAGACTATGTAAAATTAAGCTGTACTACTAGCGTATAGATAATGAAATTATTATAAGGTTTTCATTTATCTATAAATTTTTGTGATATATAAATAAGCAATGAAAACCGTATTATGAGTTACGAGTATGATATGGTGATATATTACTTACTTTAATGCTTTCATAAGAGCTTTTCCTTGCTAAGTATTATGTCGCAATTTTCCATAATTTTCTGTGGTTTTTATTTGATTTCTTATATGCCTCACTGCAATTTTTTGTATGCGGAGTGTGAGCATCTACAATAATAATAATAATGTGTATATTATAATAAAAACAGTGTAATATATAAATAATAATAGTAAATTGTAGTTATGAAAAGTTTTCTGTAAAACGTTTAATACTTATTCAGTGTTTTTATCATTTGTCCTACTAGCTGTTTTCTACAGTTTTTTCTAAAATAAAATTTTAAAATTACCTTTCTTAAATGACGTAAAGGAATCCTTTGCAAAATATTATATATAGATTCAGTAATTTTGTGCAACTAAACCTTTTAGTTTTCTTTTATGTTACATAAATTTTAGCGTAAATCTATTAAAAGCCACAAAATTATCAAGAGATTGCATAAAAGTATTAATTCTTTACAAGGATGACCTCTTTTCAAAAGTAGTACAATCATTTATGAAAATACACATGGGTCATCAAACTGTTGAAATATTGTATTAAAATCATTAATTATCAATAAAACAACAGTTAAAAAACTTGTGATAAATTATACCAAGTAACGACGTGCTGTATTTTCATTAATGTGGACAGAAATGTCTATACACCTATAATGTTTGTGTACATATTAGATTATCAGTCAAAAACTGTATAAAGTAGTAAATCAAATTTAGTTGTAACTTGTAAGATGAGATAAAAAAATCCTAATGAACAATTTTTTTACAATGTAAGGAGGCCATTATACCATAGGTTTTACTGTCAATTTTGCCATGTTTATGTATGAGTATATAAGTGACGAAAAACTGATATGACTGTGGGTGTAGTACATCAGTTTTCTCCATCATTCCAAATATCATTTGTAATTCAAGATTGATGAAAAACCTATCCTATAATGGACCCCTAAGAGTTTATATTCGTTGTCTCAATCAATCGCAAACAAGGATTTGCAGAGAAGTGTCCATATTTTGTATATATATTAAAATGTATACATGTATTAGAGGCGATATTATATTGTATATACAATCTGTTATATTTGGGTATGTAGAGGTAATTTTTCAAGTTGGCCATCTGTACCTTAAATAAATACAAGTATCGTCACACTGTTTTTTATTGCACTGAGACATATCCTGTAGTAAGTCTTATCTCCCCTATACCTATATAAGTAAATGGAATTAGCAATTTGAGTTCTCCAAAAAATACTTCATTTATATTATGAATAAAGATTGAAGTAACGTTATATTAAAGCATTAAAGCCTAATTTCAGAAACTACTGGTTAGAATTTAAAAATCTTAGTATATCTAGCATCTACCTATATATATATATAATCTAGCTATATGGACTATAGGCTATTTTCTGGTACGTCCAATAAGAACTGAACATCAAAGTAAAATGTTGCAAAAACGTGGAAAATTTATTCTTTCTCTTTCTATCCTTATATGCCGCAGACGAAGTTGTGCGGAATAGTGAGAAAATTATATAATTAGCTGGGAAATCCTAAGTCGTACTTAATGTGTTTTTACAAAACAGTATTTAATATAGCAATGAGAAAACAATTGTGAAGTGTACTTTAACTACAATAATTAACCTCCCACTAAAGGGCGGCGGTATTTTCCCTTAAGACATGAATATTAGCTTGTTGTGTCACCACGAGCAAAATATTTAGAAGTACCTATCTACAGAGTTTTATTTTAAGTTGCAATTATTTTTTTCTGTATTATTGAAATTTGCGAGAACAGAAATCTTTTATCGGCAAAACTAATCTGAAAGTCGATGTAATAGGGCATGAAAGTTTTTGTAGGCGAAAACGCAGGTGAGAATTTCTATATCTTCAGGCATACTTACTACACCTACACGTAGTACAGTGGACACTGGACACCGACTATATTTTATCTTAAAAAAAAATTTGGAAGAAGTTGTATTAAGGAATTAAAATTTTTGCACAGTAACAGGTAACAGCTAGTAAATGAGTATATAATTCGTTTATCTTAGGCTCATTAGTATTAATATTTTCTATTATACTAATATTCTAGCAATTAATCTAGCTATAATCTAACATACGTCAGTCGTCAATTGGTATTGAGAACAACTGCACACTGTCGTAGTCTCGCATAATTCACCTTGTTAGCAGACGGTCATGCGAAATTACATCTTAACAATAATTATGCTCGTTAGAAGGGTCAAGGCCTTGCGTGCCTGCTACAGTTTATCGTAAATTGTTTCGAGTTTCTGCCCTCAGATGTGGCTTTACTTCCTCAAGTACCAGCCGACCACGACCTTTGACCCACGCCGTTATATTTATTTACCCACAATTTGTAGGTAAATAAGTATGTATAACGTTTTATGTTCAACATGATATTTCAAAGCTGCATTCATCAGATACTAAAAGGATAAAAACAGAATCTAATGGTCTTACGACACATAACACAGTTCTGTGTAAGTATATTAAGTAATACTTTTATATTAAGTAAAAGATCCATTACAAAAACATCAATTGTTGAATGCAGTTTAAAAACAGTTAGGAGAAATAGAAGAAAATCCAACTGAAAAGGATTATTAAGTGGTAAATATAAAACGTGTGTATCTAATGATCATTATGTTGAGTACTGGTTTCTAACGACGCTGACAGTCGACGTGATGGAAAGTTATAAACGTCATTTTGAAGTATGTAGTACCCCCACAAAAATATTGTTCTTCTATTCTATAGTACTATGAATTTATATCACTAGTAGGTAATAGGTGGTTTATGTCCAATTAGATCTATAGAAAAATACTTTAATGCGAGATTAAAGTACTTATTTTTCTATAGATCTAATTGGAATGCCAAGCTAGCTGTCGGTCTACCTGATGGTAAGCAGTAACCGTACCCCATATACACATCAATAACATACGTTATCGTTTTGCGAATACTAAGATGCTTCTTGGCAGTTGTAATAGGTGACACTGGTGTATCCACGCAGACAACTTGTTATAAAGTCTTCCTTGGTAAAACCGATTATGAGTTATACAAATGAGTATAATGAACAATACTCATTGGGTATTAACAGACATATTACGTAGGTACGCGATACTTAGAGATAAGTATTACTTATAGCTGATTCTAGGAGTTATATTAATTTGTGGTCAGAATATTACCGGTTCCTTGGAAATTACTTATCTAATACAAGTTGTCCTTTGTTATATTTGCTTATACTATACAATATATACCTTTTCATAACTTCATCCACGCAAATCTCTCTATAAAACGAAAAAGCGAAAAACAAATCATTTAGGTATTATTATTATTATCATAATAAAATTGATTGTCTGCTATGAAAGAATTCTGGTAAGTCCCTTTTATTTACTGCATTTTGAGTTAATACCTACAGAACATTAGTAGGTAAATTTGTTACAGTTTATTTCCAAAAATATAAACTGTGATCTATGGTAACAAAATTATCTATTTACGGCAACGATATCTATATATTATAATGGTTCCAAAAAGTATATCAAAATTCCTAACCTTTTGTCGAAAATATTAATAAATTATGATAACATTATCGAGAAGTATGAACTTGTCTTCCATTTGCCAATTGGTAGAAAACTAAATTACCTGTACCTGTCTAACTCAGCACTAGTTAGTTTAATGACCTCAGTAATACCCTGCCTATTCTTAGTACGATGTTTTTGCGCTTCGTCAAATTCGTCACTAGAAAGTAAAAAGTGCTTAACTGTAAATGTGCAGAATACACGTCAATTATTTTTCGTGAGTGAGTAATAAAAAATATTATAAATTCTTTTTATACAGAGTATTATTTTTTACTTTCATTAAAAATGTAGTGGAATTATTTAGTGACGGTTTGACTTTTTAACAAGCCTTCAAATTCTACTTTTAAACGGAGTATATTACATATATAATATCAAGAGTCACTTTGTTTGGTTTGGTTTGAATGTGGATGTTCTGTCTTGTGCCTTAATTAAAGGTTAGTTAGTCGAAGATCTTCCAATTCGACATCGTCTAAACCTTAATAAAATTCGGGCCCTAATCCACAAATAAAGATTTAAGAGGGCACAAAGAGGTCGTGGCCTAGAGTGATACGTTACATAACTAGAAACAACGTGACCCTTTAAATTCGCTGCAAATCTTTGTGAACGCTAATCCGCCTAATCTAGATTTATGCGCTACTGTATACAATAGTGCACGACGTAAGAGCAAAAAATCCATTCATTTGAGTAGGGGCGTAGGTACCATCTATTTTTATAATGTCCCTGTCGTTGTTTAGAGTTGTATATATCCACTGCAGATTAGAGCTTATTAAGGCGATAAAGAATAATGTACGAGCGTAAATTTCCATACATAAATTATTAACTATTGAATTCATAAATTGTTACATTTAATATGAATGTAAAAAGATTACATCTTCAAGACATAGTATCTAACATTCTACCTCTCGTTTTCCTGCAATCTGTGGTAGTGATTTCGTGAAAAGGGACGGAAGTGTATAATAGGAAGCTGGGGAAGCGCAGGCTATTTGAATTTACCAATGAGTACGGACTTTAGATGGTACCAACCAATTTTCGGAGATGTCGGTACACAGACAATGTTACACATATATAAGACTCACCCGCTTTTCTATATTCTTAGAATAGAAAAGAGAAGTTCTTTTGACATTTGGATCAGGCAAGAGAAGAGACTCGAATATACATAAAAAATCATTTCATCAATCAAGAATATACCTATAATAAAAATCTAACTAAATTTATTGTTTAATTTTCTCGTAATCTTCTAAATCTTTTATTGTAAGTACAAGTTACAAATTCTGTTACAAAGTTTCTTTTACGTTAAGAAATATTAAATGCTCGTATTAGATTCGTATTCAATTATTTTTTGACAAGCTAAGATTATATATAAATATCCATAGTAGACGTATTTCTCTGATACCCTTCTCACCCAAATCCAATGCATATAAATTAACCACAAAACGATTCCATGGATATTTGCAACTGATTTAATATGTACTTCGAGTTTCTGTTAGAATACTACACATATAAATACAAAGGAAAACGAAATTTTACGGAGCCCCAGATAAAACCTATACATATGTTCTTATAAAATAAACTTTATTTGCAGAAATCATGACGACCAATTTACTACAAAGATTTGTTTAAAAGTGACGATATATGGTTTCTGTAAACAGTACCTTTTCTTATTTATACTGCAAACATATATACACACGATACCTACGCGTAACACTTTGCATAATATTGGATAGTTTTTACCTGCTAACACACATAATTATACCTACACATAATTGTATTATGTGTCTTCAAAAATACAAACATTATCTAAAATTTAAGATAGTAAATTCTACTGAACGGAAATTTTATTATACACAAAAAATTACATTATTTATACCACATACAATAGAGAAAAAACGTCAGCCAATAGCGTAGGTACTCGTTGTGTGGTCCTTGGTGGTTCTATAACGTGCAAAGGTTTTAAGGTTAAGGCAGTGATTGAAGCAAGTTTGCATAATTAAGGTCCACTTTAAGTGACATTTGCACCTTTAAATACATTTTCAACGCCTCTCTCTGAATTAGATAATCTGCAATAAGTTCCTTTTTTAATCGACCTAATGAAATTTAATTTTGTAATTCTTTTTTTAATCATTTACCTATACCTATACTATATGATAAATGTAACTACTGTAGAAATACTTATAAATAGTAGATATTATTACATGGAATTTTATGGAAAGTTATTTATGTAAGTTTCACTCACATAAGTGAGTAAGTAAACCTTACAGTTAGTAGGCATAAAGGCGACTTTACATTTGTAAGTAACCTTATATACATAATTAACTTCAGACAAACAAAAAGTTACATGTATTTACATTATAAGTACAAGAGTTTTTAAGTAATGTTTCGTGTTTTTTTAATACAATGTCAAGACATAATTATTGCTACTATTATAGATTATTGTTAATATCATAATTATTATGTGCTATTAAGGATTTAACTAGAAAATTTCGGCCATCAAAATTTTACTCTTAATCATCTTAGAATTGTATATAAACGCATTATATAAGTTGTAACATACGTTACGCAAGCCAAGTCCAATAGTTGCCTACCGTAATTCTGTAAGTACATAAAACAAAAAATATCATAGAACCATAGTTTTATTATACCTATAATTATTCCTCTGCGAAATACTTTTAGCGTATTGTCTATAAATACTAAAACTAACAAGATATTGTATGTATCCATTAATTACATTCTATAAAGTAAAGAACATAGCTTCAAAAAGATTGTATGAGAAATATAAAAAAAATCACACTACTTGCGGTATGTCACAGCACTGTCCGCATGAATAATGTCCGTGTATAATCCATGTACCAAATGTTATTAAAATCCGTTCAGCCACTTAATAAATCGTAATACATTATTATATAGATACATTTTTTTATATATATGTATATACTATAATAAATGTTCGAACATAGAAGCATCACTATATCATTTTTAATTGTACGACATGAAAAGTCAGCAGTCTACCAACGGGTAGTTAAACAATTAATTTAACAATAGTATTAAGTTCTAAATATATATTTTCAATTCGTACAGAGGATAAAGCTGGTTGTGAAAATGACGCCTGTAGGCGAAAGTGAGTTATGTGGGCGACAGGCGCGCCGAGTCGGCCTCCAGCCATTTCTAGGGCGCCTGTTTGTTTGGCCGACTCGCTGGTGCATGTGAGAGCGTCGTCAAACCACCACCACCTTCTGCACGCTGTACTCCGTCACGGTCTGCCTGCGAAGCGGACGGCCGAATCAACTCGTATCTCAGTGTTGCAACGGACCGCGCAAACTGGTCACGTCAGTGGACCGCGGATTCATCTCAGCTTGACTCTTGAGCAATTCACAATTACTTGCTCACTTTTATAATCCGGATGCTTCGACAATTTATATGTACTATATGAAATACATTTTGTTATACATATTGATTGTTTGTGTATTTGTTCTGTGATCCACGGAAAACTGTGTTTGCACAAACTGAGCGAAAGCGGTCAAGCGGGCCGTCTGTTAACTCCGACTGTGGAATTCGGCTGTGTAGGTGTTTTTCCTTGTGGTGTGTTGCAATGGCAATAAGTGTTGAAGTGTCGAAACGTGGTTGATGAGGAGATCGGTGAACGTGTTAATGCGGCTGTAAGAAACGGGCACACATGTTTATATAAGGCTGATTCTTCGAGAAGAACAAGTGAGTAGCAAAACTTCACAATTATAATGATGCAAGATTGCTGGTATACCCATTTATTTTGTATGAACGTGGTATATTAGCCAGTTTAGTTTCTTATGGAACAAAATACTATGATAGATACTAATACGAAAGTCACCCCAACACCCAATCTATTATTGTAAAACATTTTGTTCAAAGTTCCTTCTACCATACTATCTTCCATTCCGGGTCAGTATATCATTTTTTTATTGATTTCCTATGCATCATAGATATATCTCTATTGTTATCAGAATTACATTGGTGCATAGTTAGTTATGCTAGTCAAGTTTCAAATGAATATGTTTACAGATGAAAGGTCAAGCTTTTTCTATTTCAGCATGACTTTGTCAATTTAAATAGAATCCATTTCGAAATACAGTACAAATAGAATCATGGAAATTGGATAACACAGTTCAACGGTAGGAGGGTGAAATTGCTTAGTACATAGATTTTCAATAGGTAGTTGATCCCTATCATTCCCCATTATCCTGCTCTTAGGTATATGGAATAATTTTGAATCAATGAATACCATTCAAGATATTTAATAAGCAATCAACAATACTGTAATAAGATATGCGTGGTCATACAAAAAATGTTAAAGCCGTTCACATAAGACCTGTTTTTTTTGATGATAAATAATAAATACCTATAGGTAAGAAGGTACATAATCATAAAAATGACGAATCATCGTGACCCATAAGTGTCTTTAATAGGTCTTAATATTGAGTTTGTGACTTTTGACTACAACCTCACAATTAGCATTTTACGTACCACTGAACATCTAATAACTATATATTTACTTTATTAAGTTTTTTGACATCAATTTAGACCCACAAAATAATCACTATAAATGCAAAATGGGCTGTAAGTCTGTCTATTTGTAAGTATTTCACGACGGCTGAATACATTTTAATGAAATTTTATATATTATATAGGTCATATTATATATAATGTACATATACATATATATATTTATTTTCGAGACGACGGAGTCGAGAAACTGTTTGTGGTTTATAAATAAATAATATGAATATTATATGTGTTTAAGATTATGCATATTTAAATTTAAGCTAACGTAGTTATATTGCTATGAAGTTACCACATAATTCGCTTATTACCTACAGAGTCAATTTACTTCGTAATGTCGAGTTTGACTCTTGCAAGATGTTTAATTTATATGAGTGACCTACTTTATATGCATGTAGTGACAACTAACTAATAAATAACTACCTACCAAATATATTCTCTTATATTAAGATAGTATTCAGTCAAGTAGAAATACTTAAGAAATCCATAGTATTAATAAAATTGAATAATTTATTGAAATTATTAGCAAAAAATACAGAATTTGCAAAATCATCATATTCTTATTAATATTGTGAAAATGTTTTTATTCTTAACAATAGGTCTCCTATTGTGTAAGAAGCCACTTCTTTGGAAGCTACTTCGTTGGAATAACTAGGGAAATTATCTAACTTTATTTTTGTTAGACACTAAATAATTTCATCAGTATTCAGATATTTTAAATATTGCAAAAAAATATGACAATAGTTTCAATTTAGACAGAATTTGAGAAAAAATCTATTAAAAAAAGAAGTAATGGAGTCCACTTTTAACCACAGGTAAGATAATAATAATAGCCATCTCTATCAATACATATTTATGACTTTTTTTTATTATTCATTTATATCGTAAGAATCAGAAAACGAGACAAAGGCACAGCTAACACAGTAACAATATAACTATAAATAAATTAATTTATATCTTACAGAGATATTGAAATAAATTTAAATATAATAAAACAATAATATTTAACCTATGAATAAATATTTTTTACTGATTATTTTTACACCCCAATGTGCGTGTTGGATTCACTCACAATTAATAAATTTCTATCTCTTTGTTATCACAATATTATTGAGAATTTATTATTAAGTAGTAAGTTTCCAAGATAACCAAGGTAATAACATGGTAAAATTAAACCTTGAATAACATCTTTACTTACTGTAAGATCATTTTTATGCCTAAATTATAATGCCTCTTAAAGGCAAGCAGTGTAAATGCAAAGTAAATAACCGCAATTTGCATAAATTAATAATAATTACAATATTCAGTTGCCATATAGGTGATACGTCGATAAAGTTATCTCTTAGTATTGTGATAAAAGTAAAAGCCAGCCTAACTACAATAATCATAATTATAATCTGTACATTGTAGTCGATTGCCTTAGTTACCGTAATCTGCATTTATTAACTTTATGAATTCACTCATACCTTTACCTTTTCTTAAATAAATTTTATCCTAAACAGTCCTCGTATATGTAGACATATGTATATTATATATCATGAATATCCATTAAAATTTTTAGTCACTAAGAGTAATAAACAGACAGCCAGATAGAGACGAGTCGCATTTGTAATACTAGTCGTTACTGTCAGCTTCGTCTGCGTAAACTTTCATCCTCTATTTGATGTAAGAGATAGCCTAGAGTATATCATAATCAATCTTCATGTCAAAGCTAATCAGATCCGTTCAACCGTTTAGTTGTGAAGAGACAAATAGATGTATATCTATATATCTATTACCTATTGCAGTCCTCGTGTTACTGTCTTCACATTAAACATGAAAATCCGTCTAGCGGTTTAGTCGTGAAGGTGACGAAAAAAAATAGATATGCTTTTGAATTTATAATTTATTTTGAATATTTATATATTTATTTCTCCACAAATTTAACATAAAATATATAAGAGAAATATTATGATATTATTCAATTTGTAGATGACTGGACAGATCTCCAATCTAGGAGATCTGTATCTTAATAATCCAGGACATAATCGCTGATGCATTGTGATGTCTAGAATAAGCCTAACAACAAATGAGATAAAACAGAGAAATCAAAGTATTATCGTTAAGTAAATATCTTAAATTTATACGGTTCTTGTAGGGAATAAAATCAAATATAAGTATATTTATAGATTTGTATGAATTGTAAGTATTTTTTATAGAAACGATTGATTATCGTTTGATCTTCAGTGAGGCTGTTATTGATACGACGATGTGTATTAAAAATAGCTGATATTCGCCATTATTCCCGTGGATAGTACATAATTCTTAAACGATAAATACTAGTTTATTTTACTATATTTTTGTTTCAATGTTGATTTGGCAGAGAGCCAAGCTGTTGCGACTCGCGCGTTTGTTTATTTACAAACATTGAAAACTGTACGTCTCGTCTGTGCTACGACTACGAGTATGCATCATTAGGTATTTACTTTCAGCATCTTGAAAGAGGCTGTAAACGTAAAAGTCCACTGAAATCGCTCAAAGCGGGACTTCAGGGCCATAAAATCGAGTACTGACACTTAGTATTTTAATGGCGTAATTTGACATTTATGTCGTTCTCCGTTGAAAGGAAATGAAATACACCAGTCTGCCGGACTTGTTTGTAATAACAAATTATTTTTTATATACTATTTAGTTGTGTTTTAGTCTATTCTAAGAAGTAAAGTTGAGAAATTACTGTCTTATTGAAAAATATGCTATTCAGCAATATATTAATACACGTACCTATGAATATATAAAAAAAATCTACAGCTGGGAGAAAAGGGGGTTGTTAGTAATAGGGACTAATGGTCCTATTGCTAGCAATGTACTATATGTATGTTATATTCATCCATAAAAACAGTCTCCTGGTCGGGTTATGGTTATTTTTACTTGGCTCTATTTTAATACTGAAACGTTTAATGTCTTCCAAAATAAGAGTTTTCGGAACTTCCATGAATACATGATGCGAGTTCTACAGAATACCTCGTTAATAATGCCTTTAATGTACCTCTGAGAATCTCCTGAGTGATTTCGCCGCTATTCTTGCCCCCGTCCGATTTATACCAAGTTCTAACTGATTGTTCCATGTATAAATGGGGATTGATATTATGAAAACTTAACTCTAACATGGCGATTGAAATCTGACTAAATTAGATTAGAACCCGGAGTATCAAACCGAAGTTTTAGCCATCAGCAAGGAGCTGTTTTTCAGTCTTTTAATAACGTCATCCGCGGATTTGAAGTGCCTTTTGCAATCACCTCCATTTTCGTTCTGTAAAAATATAACTATTAAATAATTTTTCAAACTATTTAATACTTTGGCTTTAGGTGACCACTTAAAAAATAAGGTATACCTACGAGTGTTGTACCTAATCTATAATTAGGAGAAATCAGTGCTCAAAGGATATAAAAATATAAAAAGAAATGCAGAAATAGCAAAAAAAATTTTTGTGTCACCCTATATATACATTACATGAGTTATAAATACAGATTGAATAAAAATATTGATAATAAAATAAAATAATAGATTTCTTTTAAAAACTGACGACATTCTACGTAAATATTACATATACTTATGTACGTAGAATAACGTCATGGTGACATATTTCGATTAATTTAATCCATATACCTAATAGATAAATTAATTATGTTGAAACTTGACCTCAAATTGGTAAGAAATCAACATGGCCGTTCGTAACACCAGGAACTAAGTGGATATTACGAAATAGGTAGACACGTAGTGACGATATCTTATATACGTATTTACCGTTGCATGTTAAGACTAGTTTTACCACTATATTTTAAACTATAAACTAGTTTACAATTCTGTGCTACTAATCGTGGTCGTCTGCAACACATTTTCACTGTTTTCATTGTAGCTCCGCTCCTATTGGTCATAGCATGAAGTTATATGCCCTATAGCCTTCCTCGATAAATGGACTATCCATCAATTAAGACGTATTATATAATACTCTAAGCATCCGAAGGACGCCTGAAGGTCTGTAGTACAGGTATCAACCTAATTCAGAGTCCAGACTCTCACAAGATATAACTGGAAAGTTTATACATAATTTACGTAAATTAAAAGGTTCCCTGTGATTAGTAAAATAAAGATTATAGTATTATTATTAGGAGCTGTAGTACCGGAGATTGCACCTAACATCGTACACATAAACTTTACCTCGGACTCTATACTTTCGGAACAACATAGATTATTATGTATTTGTTTATTTAGCAACATGAATAAAACAAACACTAAAATATAGTTTCTAGTTTATCCACAATATGTTAGTGCAAAAGGTTGTGCACGTTTATCTCAATAACAGCTTGTCTGTTATTGAGATAAACGTGCACAACCTTTTTTCATACAGTCAAAAAGTCTAACTATAATTCTTTTTAGTTTATGAAATCCCTATCAATTAATCTTTCATATATAGATAGTTATCAGTTGCACTATTAATATATTTAAAAATATTTTACACTGACCGATAATGTTATGTTGTATATCAATATCGACCTTACAACTGCAACGATCAAAGTTCACGAGCGTTTTAAATTTGAAAGATCGATTAATTTTGCCTATAGTTTAATAGTTGTTCACATTGACACAAACATTTTAAATAATAACAACGTAGAAAAAAACAAAACACATTTGAATACTATATAATTAATTACGTTAATATTGACTAAATCACCTACCACGGCTGCATATCATATCGTATTAATTATTAATATTATAAAATCGAAAACTGGACGACGCTGTTTATTTCTGAGTTAATGTCTATGTTAGTAGACGACTCGAAGCGACTAATTTTATCTCCTAATCGATATCTGAATACCTCCCGAAGGAGTTTTATTTAAAACACAACAATACCCCGTATGTTTTTATAATTAGCAATGACTAACTTATCATCACTTTCATCCCTTAAAACTAGAATATTATTTTGAAAGGAAACTTATGATATTTGCCTATTTTTAGAAAATATTTCTGTTAGATTTCAATAAATAACACAAGGCCGGGAGAAATGAGTAGATTAAATAAAAGATTGATGGATTGTGTGAAAGATTCTATAAATAGAAGAGGCAAAAATGCTGCGATAAACCTTCTTATAAAATACTACTACTTTTAACAGTATTTAAAATAGATGTAGGCTATATTTAATAAGTTGTTTATGGACCTAAATAATATATCTATACCTTTACGTGGGATATATTATATTTTTATTTATTTAATGAGGTCTCCGTATTCATGCCTGTCTGCCAGTTTCATATCTTCTATGCAAGTGACTACCAGCAAAGATTTTAATTTAAAAATAAAATACGTGCACTATAAATGTTATATATTTATGTAATATTTTAACCCCATAGTTTAATAAAAAGTATATCTAGTCAGCTTCTTCTTGCTGGACATTTTCAGACGGGCCTCCGATTGATAAACGAAGTTTTTAACAATTTTCGTCTAAAAGAGATTTAATTTATTTGACAGATTTACAATAATGTGTGAAGCTTTTGATAATTCCATTTATAATCTGAATTAAAAGTATAAAGGCAACTTATTCTGGAAAATAACAAATCCATACAAAATTATCTATTCAAACGCGACTTATAAATCGCATTACATAGTATTTCATAATAAAAGCCCAGGTTACTTATTACATAATACCTAACATATAGGTAAATAAGATTCTTTGAATCTTAAACGAAAGTCGCTATACTGTGTCGTGAGTGATTTGAGAAATTTATCTCAAATATAGAAATAGAAATATGCTTCATACAGCTCATGAAATACGCTTTATGATCGATGCAATGTCCACATTGTGTGTAAGTGCGTTCAGATCTCGTGACATCGTTGATTGCTCTTGATTGTCCCATTGTGATTGTCATTTTATAAATCTAATGAAGTAATCGGTCAAATCGTCGGCAATGCGACAACGATGTCGTGTTTTGAATAAATCGCTTATTTCTCGAAGTACCTACCGCATGCATAGTGCATACTAATTGACACCTATCTGTATGTTATACAGCTAATATTTGTTTCCCTACGGCATATTGGTACCTACTCTCAGTAAAGTTTTGTTAAATGCACATTTTTGCCTGGTTAATATAAATTTTATTTATCATTGTACTCGATGTTGCGAGTTTAGTTTCTTCTTTTATTCGTTACAATTTATTCTATCTTCGCTCAGCGTTTCGTTGTACTAACAACAATTTATAAATTATTTGTTTGCAATCCGATTACAATAAAACAGACCCAATAAATGTAAATGAATTTTACTGATAACGTATTTAATATATATTAATGAAAATATAATCCAAGTCGGATAATCCGTAACTGAGAATGGCTCGCGTGAATGCACAGACAGACATATAAAAATACTAACAATCACTATTTTGAATAGAATTACGTTGATAAAATCCAAAATAATAGTTTTTCTCATATATCTTCTACAGACAGCGATCAGTTACATTTTTATCGTATGTGATAATGTGGAAATTAAATAAATTGTTTTGTACATTATATTACATTTTATTTCAAGAATACAAATGTTTTAATTAACAAATACCGTAAAGGGAAAAAATAATTCACTAATAGAAAAATGGATTGTTGTTCCTTTCGAGATCTAATCCAAGAAAAGGGAGTTCTCAATTTGGCCGTTACAATTAATAGGGTTTAATTACGTGTTAATTCTATTCCTTGTTGTTTTTGTGATACCTATATGAACCTTATCTGTAAAAGTTACGAGATGGACTATTAGCTATTAGTTCATCAACTATCATATTATCCAATCTACTTAGCTACCTAGTGCAGACGAATCAGCTTAATATTCTGATACCTGCCTATTATTGTTTGCTTAAAGAATATTTTTACAGAAAGATACAGAATTAATATTTTCTTAAAAAAATTTTGTTTACATTAATAAAATCCAATATATGGATTTTAGTGAAGTATTTTGTTAACAGCTTAAATTTACATAAAACATTATACCTACTTAGCTAAAAAATATAATAAGTCATTGTCAACGGGTCATGGTTGACTATGACGTATTTTTTTAAACGTTACACGTGTATTTTCATAGTTTTTTTGGAACGATTTACAATTATGAAAAGCGGAAACGTTTTAGGGTTCATCATAATTATAATAGATTTTTTTTTCAGTCTCTCGCTGTATACAATATTATATTATATTAGGTTTGAGTTGATGTACCTCAATGACCTACAGTCCGACCTACCATATGAAAATACCGTATGGTAATATTACAAACATTACAACACCCTGTTCATTTTATTATTGGTTTTAAGAGTTAGTTAGTTAAGGGTAACTGATATATTTCTTGTTCTTTTTTTTACTGTAACATTGATCATATTCGTGTATTCTCTTAGATGACATCTTTCTGTGTCTTGTCTCAATTAATTTGGTTTAGTGGTGGAAAATTTAATGATTGTAATACATAAATTCTTAGAATTTTACGAGAGAAAACTCGAAAGGAAAAACTGTTTAATGAGTTCGTAATTGCTAATTCAACCTCTTACATCATTTATTAGAAAGAAGTTTATTTTTCCTCAATTATTCTAACTTCTATAGAAAGAAACTTAACTTCTAAAGATAAGTTTTATATTAGAACCTAAATTATGTGCAAACATAATTGTGAGTGCAAAGGTTTTGAATCGTGATTAATTACAATTTTTGTACATATATACGTAGCTGGCCCAATAAACTACAAGGTTTTCATTTAGAATATTACTAGATGAATGGAACGACTTAGGTACTTTTTATTTTGTAACAATTTTTATGCTAAGTAGGTTTATATATGTATCGTGAATGTTATTGGAGTGTTTCTACAAAACTAGTCTCATAAAAATGTCACGTAAATGCGTCCAATTTTTACGGGTTCCCTGAAACATAAATATAGTGTTGACATAGTCGACTCTGGCACAACAGGGCAATATTTTTATATTCTCGTCCTCCCTTTGGATATCCAAAGTAGAGTGATAGTAATAAAATGTTTAGTTTCAGTTAGATTGTGTGATGCACAGTAATAAAATATATTCTATTAATTTGTATATCTGCTGTGTCTGCATCTGGTTACGAGATTAAAGTAAACTACGTCATAATCGTCGTAATGTATATCTCTACTACTAAATAATTAAAACGTAATGTCTACCCTTATTTATTATTTACAACACAGTATTTCGTGTGAATGTTAAGGGAATATTTTCAGATATCAATAAAATACTGTACAGATAGATGGATACAGACAATAGCTTTTATTTGTATATTATTATTATATCTATCTATAATATACATTATTTAAGTACACTAATTGAAAAATCATATCTAAACTATATAATTTAGAAAAATAATAATAATATCTCAGGACAAATCACACAGCGCCATCTAGTCCCAAATTAAGCACAGCTCGTGTTATGGGTGCAAGACAACTAATATAAATACATACATACATACATACATACATTTTTTTGTAAATAAATACAAATTATACATAGAAGACACCCAGACCGATACAAACAATCATACTCGTGAATACAAATGATTGTACCGTGCGAGGAATCGACCCCGCGACCATCGGATAGTAAAGCGGTATGGTGGTATACCATACCGCTTTACTATCCGAGCCAAAGCTAAAGTAAAATATGTTTCTAGAAATTACATTTTTTTTAACATGACACGTAATCGCCTCTTTCCACCTAGGACTGTCAGGTTGTTTATCACATATTAAAAATAGGGAACTGAAGGCATTAGTTATGTTCAGATAATAGGTATATGAGGAAAAAAAAACTGTTGACCTCCTGACTTTGAACACATTCAGCACAATTTACGTCAACTAAAATGTTAGCATATATTTTACAACTAGCTCTCGCCTGCGGCCTTGTCCGAGTGGTATTTAAATAATATTAACTAAATACCACCTTAAAACATATTACCTTCATAATATTATATTCATTGTTTCTCAGTAAACATGTTAAATACAATTACTACACATATTTCAAAATAATATTTATTTATTATTTGCATATTCTATTGGCCTAAAAAATATCCCGTATTCTTAGCAGCTTATATTCTTCAGGTAGAATTCAAGCTATATTTATACTAAGTTTCATGAAAATTGGTTAATACTTACATTAGGGGGTCTAGAAATAACAAACATTTATAATTATTAATAGATTTATGGAACGTTACGTATGTTTATTATTATATATAAAAATATCTTAATTTCGGTTAGAGAAATACTTTAATTTTCTGTATTTTTATTTTAGGGATTTTAGTATTTATACCTCTAAGAATAATATTTCGATTTCTACAGATTAGTATAAGAACCATAAATACAGTCAATATGCATTACTGAAATATAGAATTTGCAACTTATTGATTGTGATAATATTCTTTGTTAAACATTGCATATATATATTACGGAATATTGATAGGCATCATGTAAATAATTATCTACCTCGAGGAGAAACACAAATCATTTAATTATTAATGTTATTACAGGGCATGACCAATAATGGAAAATACTGATAATAAACTCTACTCTAAAGAATGTGCACAAATCAGAATTGAGTGTTATACTTGTTAGAAACAGAGATAGTTCATAGAAGTTCCCTGTAAAATATTGGATTATCAAATTTATTTTTAGTATATAAATGGGTCAAAATGGTTCTTATACCGTATTGTAACAATGACTAAAATGTACCTAATAGTAAAGGACCGCACTTCACTTCTAAAATGCATGACTTTATATTGGAAAGGTTATCTGGTACCTACGCAGTTTAGTGTTTCTAGTTTCTGTTCCTATGTACTATGTATAATTTTCTCTCTCTAACTTGATATATGATCGTCATGAGCGAGGAGATAGGGGTAGCATATGACTTGGTGGTAAGCCTAGCCTCGTGTATGTTCGGTGGGTTTCGTTGAAAATCAACTTCTGTACGAACAGTGTACAGCAGCCGTCTGAATTGGACTGACTAGTCGCCCTGTCGCAACACACACTTTCCTTACGGCAGTTGCCGCCGGTACCTCGGTGCGGAGAGAAGTTATAAAGTGTATCCTCTCCATATCGCGCGACTCAGCCGCTTTTGTTGTAAACAAATCACAGTCAATTGAAAGAAACACGCATCTTGTTCAATGAAAATGCTGCTTATAAAGATCAAAAATAAATATGTTATTGACAATAAATCTATACGACCGGTTGCCGTGAATTATACATAGACTCCAAGGTGGATTCGAATGAACAATTCTGTATGGTGTACATTGAATTTTGGGGTTTAGTGAAAGGAACTTGTTATTATTAAAGTGTTCCAAGTGCTGGCTGTTACGAACTGTGCAGAGCTAATGTAGTAATTATTAGTATTGCAGCATAAGAAGTTACTGTACTGGAACTATGAGTGCACCTGAGCCTGTAGTTGAGGTTATTCTCAATGAACGCTGCTAGCAAAGTATCCAAGTCAAGGTGTTTTGCTACGTTGATTGTTCATGATCCCATTACTTTAAGCGAATAGGTAAGGCTAAGTTATTATTCTGTTTATGTATTCATAAATTATTCTACATAAATATAATCTAACTTTATTGCAATATATTTTTTTAGATGAAGTAGGTACCTATAGATACTTACATGCAAGATCATATTAAATCAAAACTTACCGTTTACAAATACCAGTGACCAGACGGGTTTGTAAACGGTAAGTTCAAAACTGCGTCATAACAGTTGAACCGTATGGTCCTATAGTTTATTAATATCGATGCATATCATATAATATTTAAGTATTGAATAAATACCTATATAGACGTCGGATAATATGTCGGTATACCAGATCCGGGATGGATGGAACAGTGGGATGGTTAATTATGAATCATATTCGTTTAAAGATCTGTTTTTTACAAGTAAAAACAATTTAAAAAGTATAATAAAAACACTATCAATTACGTAGCTATCTATGGCTCCAATGTAAAATAGCACGCTTCATGATAATTCAATCCATATTATCAGCTATAGCAAAGTAGGAGTACGAATTAATTAAAATAATATAATATAATTTTAAATACCTACCTATGTATCGTGTGTTGATATACAAAAAAGATACATACGTATTGTTTATTTATATGTAATTATAGATTTGTTATATTGTACTATATATCCTATTATGGTAACGGAAGACGTGCATTACTGACAACTGAATGGATAATTATTTTTATTAATTTTCTTATAAATTCTACTACTAAGACTATTAAGATAATTTATTACAATATTTTGTTCTATACCTGAGAAATCTGAAGACTAATAAACACTGACTGCAGCTTGCATTTTGAAGTCTAATCTTTAGACTGATGATTTTGCAGTAAGTCGTCGTACATACATTTATTATTGAACTACTTAAAAAAATTACCAATATTTGTAACTATAAAATAATTAGGGACAATCACGAAATACTTATTACTTCTGCGTATGGTTAATCTGTAATCTAGATTTCGTAATAGAATAAAAAAAAATACTGTTAATTAATATTAACCAGTAAGAGCTAAAAATATTGAGAAATTTAATCACAATTCTTGAGTGCAAAAAATGTATAAAGACATTGATCGAAAAACTTTCTTAATCATAGTTGACTTGTTTTCCACTTTTCGTATTGCGGCGTGGGATGGCAATACAATTTGAAGTACCTATGTACATAAATATACCAAGTTTCCTCGCTTAGGATTGGGACAGCTGTCGAGTTGCATTTTTCATCCTCATTTAAAATTTTATGTTAATATTTTATTTTCCTAACTTAAGTAGCGTTAAATGCTTCTAAATTACGAATGTCATCATTTCTACATAGGTCCTCATAGATATAATTTAATCTATTATTTTTAGGATAAGAAATGGAATAGTTATAATCTTTTGTACAATTAATATTTTAGAGTGTGAATATATATATGTTACTGGAATAGCAAAAAAGTTATGTTTAATTAACTATTACGAATTTTTTTTATTCGAAACTAAAGCCATTAGCGGATGATATTTAACCTTATAGTCGAAATTTAATCTCTACCAAGTACTCTCTAGTACATTACACTTAAATTATTTTAAATTAAGACTAAGAGGGCGGGTAGACAGATTTATCTTCTCGTAAAATTTGTTTACTTACAGACTTATTGTCGACTAAACATAAGTGGTGCCTCCACCATTTTCAGTCAATTATATGATCTGTAAAATAGTTGTTTTTGTAACTAATACAGATATATTAAAGGGGAGGATGACTGAAGAAAGATTGGTGTACTGTGTGAAAGATGATACGCATAAAAACCGTACTCTAGCAGATATGACGGGTGATAAGGAGCAATAGAAGATGTACAACCCAAATAATGGGATAAAGGCAAGACTTTGCGGATAAACTAACACTGAATTTGTGGTGAGTGCGTAATTTTATTTCTACCATCTAATTCAATATAATCAATAATTCAATATATAGATTATATATTGAATTAGACGGTAGGAATAAAATTATAATATAAAAATTTTTACGTTCATAAGCGGCTAAAGTGTCCTACATGATTAAATGATTTCTGAATTTGAATATTAAATAAGGTCCTAAATATTGTAATACCTACTGGAGATTACAATATTGTATTATGGAAAAATTTATAGTCATATTTAAAGTGTTATCGAAAGAAAATAGACTCAAAATTATACCTACCCATGGGTTGAGATAATGGTAATCCATGTTTATTACTATCACCGTAATCATACAGAGAATAAACATTTTTAATTTATTATTGTATTTATCTTTAAGTATGCACAATATGGGCCAATATTATTTTAGTATTGTTGCATTATTAAATATATATTAATAATAATATTAAGACAGTGCCATCCATCCGATATTATCCTACGGGAAAATAAATGATAGAACAGACTTACATAACTTAAGTAGGTATATTAAAATTAATAAAGATTATATAAACAAAACCAGACCCTGTGTTGGACCTATGAAGGTTTTTATATTTTGTGCTCCAACAATATAGGATAGATTTAATGTTGTGTTTCTGCCAGCTGTCTCTCTTTATTGTATCTAAATGCATATAAGATGAGATCAGATAAAAAATTTGATTAATGAGTGTAGAATGTTGTAAAAATTCAAACTAATTTCACTTATTTCCTGTCTCATCTTAAAACAGAAATTTATTAGAAGTAACTTTACCTTATTTTTATACGTCATTCTTTGATATGTCTATCTTGTTCCTAAAAATCAGAGTAAATTTTTAAGAAATTTCTTTTAAGAGTATAAACTTTTAAATCAGAGCAATAAGAGACTAATTTGCTACGTGAAGCAACTGTAGCTATGGGACTTTTTTGCAATCTCCACGACGCGACGTTCAAAAATATCAGAGATCGTTGAGCGTAAGAATCAACTTATTACGCTTCATTGGTACCGCAAGGCGGAACGTATATTTTATAACATGATGATTAAGTAGATATATTTTTAACGTCCCGCCAACGCAAATTCATGTTTGACATAAATTATTAGAGAGATTATTCTTTAATTCTCTAGGAAACATTTGACCTTCATGGCTTGCTTTCTATGCCAGGTGTTCCTTTTCTGCGCGCAAACAATGAGCAGGGAGGGAGATGTTTATTATGTCCTCTTACAAAGAATAAATATAATACTGAAATCCCTCCTATTGTTGCTGAAATGTTTAAAAATATGAATGAAGCCTAAGTAAATATGAGTATATTTTATTCATCGCAGTTTAAATCCGGTTATGGATATTTTTATACATTATTAATGAATAAAAAATAAGTTTTATTGTTTAAATGTGTTTCAAGAATTAACCAATGATAACCAAATTTTGATTTATCAAAATTTACCGTGTAAAAAACTGTTAATCAAAAAACTTTCTTATTAGTAATAATAGTATTAATTTATATTATCTGTGGTATTATTAATTTAAAACCGTATCATTGGCAAATAAAATCATAATTTGCCGCCAGTCAGAGGAATTTTCACATTTCAGTATCAAGAGTATAGAATATCTTAAAATTACACGGTAGTTATAACAAATGATTCCTTAGGAATAGAAGAAATATTAAATGGTATGATGAAAGGTAACCAAGAACATACCTATCTATTTTATCAGTTTGCTTGTGTGGTTTTGTAATGCTTAAGTAATATTTCTTATTTTTAACCTTAAATTATTGAAATAGCTAAATTCCATGTGTATATTTTATGTTATGTTATATTAAAATTCGTGTCATGCGTACACGCACACTACTCAGATCATTGTTACGTACATTATTTGAATATTAACATACAAAATAACGACGTGAGCATTAAAACTAGATACTTGAGTAGACTTTTAACATTCTGGTATCTAATGTGTATGTACCTGAATGGAATGAGGAATTACGTGCTCTATATATTAGTATTTTGAACACGTAGAGTAGAACAAACTTATTTGTAAAACTTACCTTATCTTCATGTTTTCGTAGCTACAATTAGTAGAAAAAATTATAGATTTATTGTAATTATTCTTTAAAATGAAGCTACTTAATATAATCGCGGAATTCGGAAATCAAATCTCCATAAAAGTAATTCCAATGTACAACGCGATAAGAGAATGAAAAATTAGGTTGATGAATTTAAAGATCTTATACTGATAAAACTCCGTACATAATAAATTCACCAAACCTACACAAATTTGGATTTGATTTACTGGGATTTATATAACCAACATTTTGCCAGAAACTGGTATTTTTTTAACTAGTTTTATAATATGTTTATCAGAGATGATAATTATGGGAAGCCGTCTTAACAATACAGAAATGGTTTGCATTTAATTATTTAATTACAATACTATACTATAATTATGAGCATGACAAAGAATTAACTGATATTACTGTAAAATACATTGTCTAGTTATTATGTAGTTAGCTTTACTATAAGATGTTAATAGGCGTATTAAATGGCCGATTGAGGATATGATATCGTTATAATTTTTATTGATTTGTTTCTAAGTAAGAACAATTCAATTGACTTGTATATATCTATATATATTTAGTTCTTGGTAGCTACCAAGAAATAAATATTTCTCTATAATATATAACCATTCAACCGTAATACAGTTTACAACAAATAAAGCTTGATTTGTTTGTAAACTGTATTACGGATGAATTGTGAGATATTATAGAGAAATTAGAGAAAAGATGTCACCTTATATCTCCTAAATGTTCACGTATGAGGCATTCGTGAACGACTCATGATGACTTGATGATATTTGTGGTGCTGTTTATGTCTACCTATATGGGCTACGTTTACCACTTATCATTAGATAGCAATAATAATAATTATCTTTATTTATCTCAAATAATAAAGAGTTATAATTTCTTGTTATAATAAAATTAAAAGGTATTATAATATAGGCTGTCGCCTTATTCAATTACATAAAATAAACAAAACTATAGTTACTTTTATCTTACGCTTATAATAGAAATATTACTATTAACGGATGGCAATGATTATTTTTATTAAGACAATGTTTTCTCTCTCAATAGCTTCATACTATTTTGGATTATTGGATATTTCAAACCAAAATGTATTTATTCCTTGAATAGTAGATTCTATGGTTAGTAAGTAAAATAATTATGTTGTTACAATAATATATTTCCCTAATCTACTTTTATCAATACGTCGGTATGGCTAGTTTTTCAAATATCTAAAACAAAATGAACACTTAAAGTCCGGTTTATCATAAAAAAAATGCTGTATAGTAAAATGTGATTAATAATTCAAACCCGATCCTGTTTCGCCCCGGGTACAATAAATTAACGACAACAATTTTCTGTAGGATTTACACTAAGCTTGTTTATTTAGGATTTAATTTATCGTCCTCTCACTCATTATTTAAAATTAATAATTAGTCTGTATATATTGTAGATTATTGTTTGGTGCCCAATCATTCCTTATGCCTTGTTATCTTGAACCAAACTATACTGTCCAAAACTATATGTATTCTATACAGTTTGCATCTGTAATTTCACTAGGTAGTTCTTTTGCTATTTAAATCAAAGAATTATATTTTCTTTACTACTTCATAACTATATTTTAGTTAATTTAGTTATAAAAGAAATATATACTCGTATAAATAATGATCTATTATTAAATAAAAGCCAAATTATTTATTAACATTAAATAAAAGTAGTGTTCGCCCAGTGCTTGAAATTCGACCATACTATAGACATACTATAGAGAAATAGTATTAAAGACAAACGATATTAATCTAATCTCTATTTGTCTATATACTAACAATAAACAATAGAGTATATATGTGTGTGTATCAAATAGTGTCTGTAATATTTTTTTAATTGATTTAATATATTTTTTAGATTAATTTAAAAAATATTAATAATCGGCACTGCTTCTCTGTATATATATATAAACGTAAGTGTGCGAAATTTCATACTCCTCCGTCCAAGCAATTTTCTATTTAGGTATTACTTACTTCTTATTTATCTAAAGTTGGTTCTGAAAGTTACAACGCATCTTGATAAATATCTTTATTCACAGTAGGAAAAATCCTGCTTATCTGGTAGCCCTAAATCAGCTAGCAGGATCGATTACGCCGCAAAACTTCTAATAAAGTTTGTTCCAGAGTGTTCTTGCCTCGCAGTCAGTTTATACTGTAATCTCATTTAGTCAAACCTCGAAATTTGAAGTTCACATTATGGCGCGATATTACGTAAACAAGGAAAGTTTTTATATTAATTAAAAACGGAACTCTAATTAGTTTGCTATCTTAATAGATATACTTTGTTCATGTAGTCTATAACGTAATATGTAAATACATTTATTTATTAACAAAAAATACATTTCGTACATAAGCTTAGATTTTGAAATATAAACTCTCCATCAAGTACAATCTATGTTAATTAAATATTGCATATATATAGATATATATACATATATATATATATATATACTTATTTTACTTGAAATACGTAAAAACAACGATTTCAAGGTAAAACTAATAAGAATGAATAGTAACCTTGGTAGAGCGCTCCTAAAACCTACACGACATCTTGAATGAATATAAAGACTTGTAGGTATCAATGGAATTGGAACAAATTCATTCAAGACGTCGCGTACGCATGACCGATGTATGAACTATGATTTCACCTAGCGTTGTTATGTATATCTATCATTACACAATTATATCTAGCTTTCCATTCGCTGAAAAAAAACAGCATAGGAAATATATCAGGCCGTTCAGCCTTCACGAACAAAACTTCCTCGTCTGCATTTGTTCTAATAATAATATCATATAATTTATAAAGCTATATTTATTATGTAGTTGGAATGGAAAACATAGTGATGGCCTATTCGGCTGATGTTCAGCGGTAACCATCGCTTGGATTCAACTTTATCAAGTGATAAGACTCATGCGGTACCGTTTCAGATGACAAAGATGTCACGCCTCGCATCCTTTAATTTTACTGCCTAATTGCACCCTAGAACCGAAGCAGCTTACAAAGCGAGTTGCTTGATGACTGAAATACGAGTAGGTGTTACTGACTGTACCAACACAGATGAAACACGAAATTTTCACAGTCTATCTTTAGTCAGTTTGGTATAAATACGATAGCTTTTAGTTATACTTATTTCAAGTTATTAATATAAATGATTAATTTGTATAGAAGGAATAATTATACTCGCTGGACAGAGACTACAGTGATTACAAAAACATTCAGTGCAAATCACAGATATACATCTTAATTAGCATATTTCTGTCTCATAATTACAGGTAGTAGTAGTTAAAGTTATTACATTCAACCCTAATGTTCATAACACTATCAATGTATAGTAAAATATGAAAATAGATATTACTATTAGTTGTTGTATGCAGTTTATAATGTAGAAAATACGATTACATAACAATAATTCATTTTAATACACCGTATTCGCAAGTCTGAGAAATTAATTATTTAAATTGATTAATTATACTTAATATTTTGTGAATTATAATTAACAATTGCATAACCCATCGGAAATATTTCTAAGTGTAAACTAATTAGTCGTGTTCAGTGCATTCTAAATTTATACTCGGACACGGATTCCTCATTCGATATTCGATAATATCCGATAAAAATGCGGTCAAGTATGAATATTACCACATTGAGAAGTAATATACAAACTTATGCAACAAACATTGCTGACCGTTGTACAAGGTCTTTTTGAATTCATAGAATTTATAATAGCGAATTTTATAAAACGGTACATTATAAAAACTTACGAAATTTTATTTACTATAATACCTAAAGATTTCTTTAAAAAATTAAAAATTTTACCACTTTCTACGCTATTCCTAATTTTTTAGAAGGTTTTCTTGAACCTTTGTAAGGTTATACAAGGGTAATACAAAACGTAGTAGTTGTGATCCTTCTTCGCCCCAACACTTATGGAATTTAATGACCAATCATATTTTTTACTTAACTAAACAATATCACAAAATTTGTTTAAGTAAATATATTTTGAACATATACTGAATGTTCTAACACTGTAAGAATGTTTACGTTGTTGTCATCGAAAGTCTATCTATACCTACCCTACCCAATATAGATTTTAAATGGAGTATACTTCCTACGCCTTCCTACATAAAATAAGAAGTATTAATTTGATTCGCAGTGAGTAAATATAAGATTTATTGACAGTGCTATCGCTCTGATCTGAGAGCGTGGGCGACGATGCGCAATTTTGTTTACTATATGGCTCAAAATCACCAAGGTGGAGAATTAGCTTTATCAGCAAATAAAAGTCTAAATTTGGTGTTTTTAAACAAATTGATATTGTGAATATTACTTAACTACGTTCATATTAACTGTACCTAATATTTTTTACTGAAAAAGTAAAGCACATTTATTAATATTTAAAGAAATAACTTCAAAAATCATTTCGGGAACGCGTCCCAAGTACCAATCTTCAAAAACTAACGTTGAAAATATTAATAAAATAAAATAAGTTTTAAATGTTTTTCTTACTCAATGGCCTACAATTTTATCATAAATCAATTAATTATTGTTATTACTAAAGAAAGAAACGAAATTAAAGAAAATCAAGTCAATATATTGTGTCCCACAGTGTAAGCATCATTTCAGTGAACACAATTTTGATTCTCAATAAAAATTTTGTTTTTTATCGCAACCCTTAGTTTTCTATGGTACAGTGATGTGAACGATGTAAACAAACGGTTGTCGTCTTTCGTTTTTGCCAAAACAATTGAAAATAAGAGGTACGTATCTTTCAATTCAATATTTATAGAGCGTACATCAATACGTCATCATACCGGGAATGCGTTTCTAAACTTGGGAAATTGAAATATAAGTTTTATAGTACTTTATAGCAAATAGTAATCTCAAATATTTTACAATAATAAAACCAAACATGATGTCAAAGATTACTGCGATCTAAAAATGGCATGGTTATTTAAAAAAGTCATTTCGGGAACGGTCATTTCGGGACCGTTTCCGAAGTTGACGGAGGGTTCTCGAAATGATGATGACGTTCCCGAAATGACTTTTTAAATAAACGCACCCTGTTATTATTACTAACGGTTAATCAATTCAGTGTATGTTGTGCTAACATATTGTTTAATATATGTTTAATGTTATTTAGCAACATGGAGTCTCATATGGCTGAAAAAAATAAAGAAACGTCCGAAATAGCAAGTTAATAAGAATAGTTCGGCTTACTTGCGACAATGGGAGAATCCAATGCCAGGAAAAAATATTTTTAGATAAGATGATGGTGAAAGAGAGAGAAATAAAAAGGGCTAAGGATAGAGCCTATTTTTAGAAAAAAAGCTGTAGAGAAAGTTAAAAACATTGATGAAATCAATGAGAGAGTAAAGCAAAATAAAAAATTGGAAAAGGGGCATTAGAAAAATACAGGGAAGAAAGGAAGGCAATATCAGGTATAGTAAACAATACTTTGCCAGATTCGAATGATGAATTAAATGCAGAACGGTTTTAAGGAGAAAAACAACGGAAAGAAAAATTGTCCGGAAGGATAGAACCAAAGCATAATATATATTGTAGCATAAAATAAAACAACAAGAGAAAATAATTCCTAACATAAAATATTATTTAAAGAAAAGAAAAAAAAAGAACAGGAAATAGTTCAGGTACCAACAACGACTCCTAACAGCAAAGTTGACGCATTGATTTAAAATGTCATAGAACCACCTAAAGTGCGCAAAAATCTTTTATTCAACGAAGTACTGACAGCGCAATTAAAAGAAAAGGCCTGTATTTTATGAATAAAAATTATATGAATGAAAAATTCCAAAGAGAGGGAAGTCTTCCAAAAATGTGTTAGCGATAGCAAAGAAATATAAACTGATTCGTATGGCTAAGACTTTTATGCCAAAGAAAGAACCAGTACATTGATTCTGAAGACCGATATCAAAATTCGTGTATATAATGACTAAAAAATAATAAGTATAATGTTTACATAGATGGATTGATTTATTTACATTGGAATAAAAGATTATTGCCATTGTAATAAAAGTTTAATATGATTATTAAACCTTTCTAATCAGCTGTGTACAGGTTATTAAAAGACTGTAAAGTGTTTTAAGTTGCGGTTTTTGGTAATTAGGAACCCTATGCAAAAATAAATAAATAAGTACGATGTTCCAAAAACATTGCTTATGATTTTATAACCCTAAATTGTATCTATATCGTCATTTAAGGAACACACGCATCATTCCGTGAACACCTCATCCCTTCCGGGAACATCACCAAACCCGCAGATAATACATGATTATTTTAGATATTTTAAAAAAAGCTCTAATAATATTAAAATATGAAAAAACTTCTCACACCTAGAGCATGTTAATTAATATACAAGACACATCTATTTCTCATATTAGATAATTTAGACTAAAAAATAGTCATAATATCACCCATTTGCACAATATTTTGCTTTATAACGTCTTTATTGGCAATTTCATTAAATTTCTTTAATTTCTATGTATAAGTAACATATATCCGCTATTGAATAAGGAAAAAAATAAATACTTATGTTATATTTTAATATTATTATAAACCTTACAAAAACGTTCCCGTAATGATTTTTTTCAGCGATAGGTCTCTTTAGAAATAAAATTACAAGAGTTGTAATCAATTCCATGCTCTGCCAACGTAAATATTGTTTAAACATAAGTTTATGAATCATTTAGGCTGATCATCAAAGTAATAGCTGCTAGGTAAATTCATCATAAAACAGAACTTGGAATTTGCCACCTTGGTGATTTTGAGCCATATAAATCTTCTACGGGGTAGAGAGCAGAAACAAACCTTTACCGTTTCTTTTATTGAAATTGTTAAGACATGTGAATCGTATATGTATAATATAATGAAAGATGTAAGTATAAAACTACCTATAATATAAAATATGGCAACCTGGACCTGTACGAATTAAAAACCTAGTTTTATAGTCTATTAATAACTAACTTTATAAATGAGTTATTGTCTATGAGAAAATTTAAATTAATCACTAAATTTGTATAATTTAAATCATAAACAGATTTTTTAATTAACATTTAAACTTATAAGTATACATTGTACATATAGTTTGCAAGATAGTGGATTGAATGGATTCAAAATCCTAAATTCCATAATAGAACTGACGGACACTGTTGTACCGAGATAAAATAACGAAATAAACTCTGATCTTTTATAAATCCGGTGGGATTGTTGGATTCACTTCCGACACAGATCGTAAAGCTGTTTGTTGAAACGATCTTCTTGTCAGTCATTTCGGAGAACATGCACATTAATAGATGGATTGAGTAGATATAAGCTTTTATTTTATGTAGATCATAATACAATACTATTATATTTTGTCTACTTTGATATTTTGTTCCTGTAGTACACAATTATAATAAATTTATTGTAATCATTCTCAAACAGACTTCCATGTAAGGTACCTTACTACCTATTGTAATGCCCATGGTATTTCTGAAGCATTGCAATATCTGACGATCTATGAACAACCTTAGTTACTAGTTACTTTATACAATAAATGATATACCTACCAATTGCGATGCCCTTCTAATTTATGGACGAAAGATATCTGGAACTTCTCAATCTGACTTGACTTTGAATTCTTTCAATTTAATATAAATCTAAATTATATAAGATTATATATGTAATGAAGAGAAAAACATATTACGTAGACCCCAAATAAACGGGACAAGGAAGAAGCAGATGATAATGATGATGATGATGACGTATGTATATATATTTCTGTTTTATTATATTTAAATATAGATTATTACCGTTTAAAAAATATATCTTTTATACATCCCTAAAAATATTTCATTCTACTTCAAAGCGGATTCACTACCTACAATAGTTGTATCCAAATTCCATACATAAATTGTATTCATATTCTTCACCGATAGATATTCCAATATATTTCCTCTCGTAAAATGAGTAGGTATTGGATACATCGACAAGTATCGAGATGCTGCCAAACTAGTGAGAAACACATGTCGCTATAGAAACGGGCTATGTATGTAATTTGATAGTTTACACAAGATTTATATCTTGTGGAAACTAGTAAGTGCTTATTATTTGTTGTATATAAATTAAAACATGTTAAATTAAAATAAATTGTATGTTAAAATACATTTTGAAGTCCAATTTTAAGCATATATAGTACGTTTGGCATCAATTTCTATATTTATTTATGATATCTGGTTAGATTTCTAACCTAAGAACTATTTCATTATTGTTCTTAGTTCTAACCTCATTCGTTTGCTAATTTCTTTTGTTCGATTATATATTAAAAGTCCTATAATTTTGTACAATGTTTGTAAACAGAACTCTTTTTAAATCTGTTTTAGCTATCGAAGTAGTTTGTTTCAGATTATCTTAAGTTCATGTTTTGACTTTTTCCATAACGTAAAAAAATATTCACTGCACAACTACGTGATAGAGCAATATAGTCTAATGCTTTGTATATTATGTAGTCCGGATTCAATACTTTTTTCTCATGTACACTACACATGCAATGGGAACGTCTCAACTTCTTGTTGTTTAGCTTGCCACTGTGAATTGTATTACAAACTAGGTTAGATTAAACAATACGAATATACGAGGATCAAAATTAGCTCAGTCATTTCATGATTATTTTATCCTGTACCTAAAAGAAAAAAAAAAATATTTTTTGGGTACATGGACCACAAACAACTGGCCATTTCTAAGAAAAGTCTGGTACCGGTATGTGTCTAGTATTTATTTTGTTGATCAAGCAAATTTTAATTTGATTGGCGTTTAATTTATAGATGATATGACATATTATCACATCACATATTTAAAACTATATATTAGTTTTTTAAATGAGGTATTCGAATTTTGCACTTGTAGTACTTATACATTTAAATTGATGCTTAATATTTTGATGCGGCCATATTTGGGCAGTACTATATTTATAAAAGGGAGACACTTGAATCTATTCACAATATCATATTCTATTCCAAAAAATAGTGTGCAACAATTTTTATATCTACGCTACGAATCTATACACATGTATCTATGATAATGATAAATGCGATTTCTGTCTGTCTATTTTATTACATTTTTCTTGAATACAGCTGAACGGATATTACTGTAATTTGACGTGATGATTGATTGTATAATCGCGAGGAATTTAATGTTACCTTTTATCTTCCAAAAGAGCAGACAAAATCGCACTAGTAACAGATAAATGGTTTCTATTACGTACCTATCTACTAATCAATATGTTTAAAACCTATTTTATCACAGTCAGACTTGCACTCGACTCTGAACCACTCGACATATCGATTTTTCATTACGATTCGCGCCACATTAATATAAAATTAAAATTGATTGTACTCGTATCTATGTACAATAGGAATATTGAGGCCATCGATTTATAGTTTGCCACCTCTCTCTTTTAATTTTTTCATCTATATTAGCAGATGCTTTCTGCATATAACACCATCCGCAACAAATATTTTTGATACAGTTTAATTTTTGTTTTTTCGTTATATGACTTTGTACAAATTTGTCTGTGTTAATATCTCTATCTCTTGTAGTACTTCATATATAGTCGTGGGTACAATTCATCAGCCAAGCCGCTTACCGTTGAACAGTGTAATAAGACAGGGTAAATTACAGGGTATGGAAGATATGTCCTGTAATTATGACAGCTTAGTCCCCTGTAAGGGCAACGTGCATGCATTAGCATACCTACATAAGCATGCTAACGGTGATATTACAAGCGTCACAGGATGACATGATATTTGTAATACTGTTCATTTAATTGGACAGGTATACAATATTGGATGTACAATATAGTAAAATGAAAACAAGTCCACTTGATTTCAAAAGGTAACAATCAGGCCTCTAGCTCTATATATGGACTGTTAATAAAAGTAGCGATAGAAAGAATCTTTATTAATCATATGAATGTACAACATAAATGATTAATGCAATAACACTATTATTATAAACACCGTTGTTAGTTACTTAATATTCATTTACATTAGGTTAATAAAAACAGTCTCGTAATTAAAAATATTTCGACTTTGGTCTATTAAATTAAGTTTTTTTTTATTAAATAGAAATTGATAAATGTTCAATATTATGTATTCTTCTTTATTGAATTTCCGGTTAATACACGATAAATGATACAGTTTCTAAATACGTTAATGCATTAAACCTTGAAGAATTTGTTACTAATAGGGGTTCTCTGACCTGTGTGTTGTGTATTACGCTCATAAAAATGTATCAGCCTCAGTCTCAGTTTTATTGGTTCTACTATTTTCACAATTCCATTAAGTTTTTACTGAATGCTTTTCTAAGACTTTCTAATACTCTACAAAAACATTAAACTATACATAGAGACTCCGGCGCCTATTGGGTAAATCATAACAATTGTTGGTTATATTATGTACGTATATGCATTTAAAATTGAGATTTAGTAAACTAAGGTAATATTTTTATAGTACCATAACATATAAATTTTAGATCGAAATGGTGCTACGATATACATACGTATTATGTATCACATTTTATATAAAATGTAAAAAAAGAAAGTCTATAAATGTAGGATGAAGTAAAATTAATATCGAACATATTACAACCCTAGATAATAATAGACATTATCCACCATAGCATGAAGATAATATATATTTTTTATTAAACAACAGGGCTTTTGCTATAAAAAAATATTATTAGATTATAAATACTCTTAGAACGTGAGTCCTCAAACTCGGTTATCTCGTAGATCATTTGGCCAAGTGGGTAATTGTTTTTGCGGAAGATCAAGCAATCTTTTTAATATCTTGAGAGGGAATTTTTCCACACATCCTGGTAGCTAATTCGAAATAGAAAATTTACATCAAATTTAATAACGATTATTCTATGATCCTATATTGTGTTAGAGAAGTTGCGTCTGTCGACAGGCGATAGACAGTGAAACGGGTTTCATTCACGCCCCCGTCTACACACTTTACCATATACAAACAACCTATTGTCTCTAAACACACCTACTGACTATAGTTAGTGACTGAACATTGTTTCAGCTCGATTTACATTAGCGACTGATTGAATTTCGAATTTTAGTGTTTTTGCATCAGGCACGGTACATAATAAGAAGATAATTTTTATTTCTGCCAACAACTAGTATCAATATTAACTTAAAACATGGGACTAACTCGAAAATAAACCATAATTCTGCAACACTACTGGCAATCCCTCTGCTCATCTCATGACTGGTCATCAGATGAGCCGCATGTGTCTTTGTTAGCCTTCAAGATTGCAAAAAGAAACATCGAATTTCGGCGATTTTATTAAGAGTATGTAATATTATCTTATCTGTTAAGAGTATCTAAATGTTAATTAACATATTTGTAACATTTGCATTGAATGTCTTGCACAAGATGGAGGCTTACAATTGTACTGTTATTTTGCACGTAAATTTCCTTTCTGAGCTGATATTAATGTTTATTTTAACGAAAGAGGTTTGTTCTCGTGTTGAGCCTATTAGCGATACACATGGTATTATATACAATAAGTAGATACGTATGAACACAATATTTAAGTATTTTTATAAGAAGTTTCTTTGTTATAGATCACGTAGGTAGAATCTGTATAATCTTGTTTACGTCCGTACCTGTCTGCCTCTTTGTTCCTATTTTATTGTGCTTTCTAAGATATATTTTAGTTTGAAGGCTGTCAGCTTGAAATATACAAATAAGATCATGCAAGAATGAAATTTGTATGCAATAAAATGTTATTCAACACGAAAATTATTGATCATTAATCAATGGATTTATCTACTTTACTATTTAGACAGAGTTGAAAATGTTGGATTGCGTTGGTAAATTAGATATGTAGGAAATCTGTTTTGTGCCTAGGTAATTTGAGACTGTCTGTGACTATAATATGTATGAAATGATACCAGTCTTTATGAAAAATTAATAATACTGACATTTTGAATACAAATGAGAAATGTGAAAATATTTAAATGCGCAGCATCCATTTTCCCAGTAGTAATGTTACAAGCGCTCGTTCAAACAAAGTTTGCGGTACATCAACGAGCTTTGCGTGGAACTCATTACGTTTTAATATGTATGCAAATTGAAATATGCAATAGATATTAGCATTTTATGTGTAATTTTATTTATGTCGTTATTACATTACTAGTTTAACGTGTACGTGTGTTGTAGGTATAATTAAGATATACAGCGAAACATTTGAAATGTTAAGATATCCTTGAAAAATCATTGTTCATGCAGTTTTTTAAAAACATTAATGTGTTTATATGTGAGTGTAGAATGTTGTGTTAAAAAAAAAAAAATGTTAATTACGACAGCGTATACAATTGTATTTTCTCCCGGTTATTCCTATATTAACAGGTTACCTAAGCAAAGTCGCAAAATTTGGAACATGGTACGATATAGCTTTTATTTTTTAATATTCATTTTCACAGATGTAGGTGTGCCCGTCATGCGAGATAAAAAAATATGTATTTCGTTCAAAACAAGACTAAATCTACTCCAACTGTATCATAAATGATATTGTTGTAATATTTCTTATGAATAAAATACGTATTATTTATACCCATAAACAAAATTAAAAAACTATACAAGAATTATCTATGTACTATGTAACCTATAAATCTTACGGCAAAGTAGTTGTATATATATTTAATGTTTATTATTTATTAATGTTATTTTATTCTATTTTGTTATCTCTAGTATATGTAATTGGTTTGTATTTATTAGTTGTAATTTTGTTTTAATTATTATCATTAATATTTTAAATAGTGCCCTCTCTCTCCCCCCCTTTTATATATATATTTTTGGTGCCACTGAAAACCAGCTGTATGTTCACCTAGGACATACATTAAAGCTGAGTGGAGCCATTTCAGTGCATTATTGGATGTAAAAAATGTTTATTTTATGTTTATTTTTTAATTATGGTAAATTAAGTTTAATTATATGTACATTTAATTTGCTCTTTTTTTTCGTTTGTTGTTTATATTGTATTTTTACATTGCACTGAATAAAATATTTTTCTTTCTTTCTTTCAAATTGGAGTATCTGTTTGTTTCCTACTAACAACTTATCTGTATACCTATGCATGAATGTATATATGATAATTACAAAAAAAAATTAAACATTTTTAGTCTGTCTGTCTATCTGTTTGTTCTTGCTAATCTGCGTAAAGCAATATAATAAAAAAAAGTTAAATTCCACGGTTACGAAGTTGAGGTTAACAGCTAGTAGATACATACAGTTCTTGGCACTATCTAATAGAAATAGGGTTTTATCATAGAAAATCTGGTTTGAACGTTTCTCGTAACTCGTCCCGGAAACTATAGATTATATTGAGATAAATTTTTACCTACTATGGAAAGGTAACTGTACTACATACAGCATTCATCTATAGATAGAACAATTTATATTATATGTATAGATGAATACTGCAATTTATAGATTGTTAATTTCTTTCTTCTTCATAGAAGATAGATATATAAGAAAACATTTCATTTTGTTTGTTTGTGTACGCGTTTGTGTAGGCTAATCTCACTACCACGTTATAGTTTTGTAACTGCTAATGCATGTTTCTTTTATAGATTATATAAATATAATATACAGATATATCATAGATTAAAGACAATTCTAAAACCCATCAAGCAATTTAGGGTCCAACGTGACACTGATATCGATAAATTAATACAAATGTAGACTAATAGAATCATGTATACATATTATGTATAATAAACATCGAATACCTATTGGTGATATTTTAATTTATATTTAAATAATTTATTTCAACCACAACTTTGTTAAAGTAAACCCGACACAAATTAAATCGGAGGTATAATGTTTGCCTTTATCTTGGTAAAGGCGCCTAAATAAATTTACTGCCGTCAACGGTTACATAATGAGGAGCAGAAAGCAGACGGGACAAAAGTGGGCGGTAAACTTAACGAGAGCACGGTCCATCACAATGAGTCCACTTTATGTAATTTACAGAGTAGCCGCAGCTTCGGTTCAGTTCATTATGTTTTATACACTGTTATGTTTTTTTATTATACTTTCATAATATAAGATTGGCAGTGGTAATACACGGTCTGTCATAAACACTTAACTACACTAAAGCCATCCAGTACACCTTCAGAACATCCATCCAGTATCCACTAAACCAGTGATAATATTCATGATTCCTATTCATAATACCGCAAATAAAAGTTGAAACAAAAATATTGTTTAACCTTCCTTCCTTTTTTAATTCATAGCAAACAATTATAGTTAGTTCGAGAAAAGTCCAAAATTTTGTTTGTTCGTGCCACAAGTTAACATATATATAACATACCTACTCTGTCTGCATTTAGTATATACCTCACAACAAACTCTTCATCTTTACATCGCATAAAACAAAGTCGCCGCCGCTGTCTGTTCAATTATATCTTTTCAATTACGCAACAGATTTTTACAGTGTTCAGCAATAGATGTGAACAAAAGGAAGATTTATATGTATAATAATATATGCGTGTTATAGCATAGAACAAGCTACAGAGAAATTAAAAGATTCGTAATGCGTCCATGCGAAGACGGGACGTGTCGCTAGTTATTCTATAATTTAATAATCCTACTAACTATTTTCTAGAAATTTTAACATCTTGCGGCATCAATTATGACAAAGGTTATTTTAAATATACGTAAATACATTGATACTCCAATGTGTTGGTTTTGTGTTGTTCAACTGTATACGAACCATTCGTTCAGGTGTTTAACGTGATTATGTAACAAAAGTAAACATTTGTCTTCACGAACTTTCACGTGTATCATGTTAGCAGATTGACGATTACCTCATAATTATGGTCATTTAAAATCTGTGTTTTCGGACAGTCTTTTAACAAGAGAACTGATAATAACCGGAAACGATAATCACACAATGACATCACACTCACAGAATACATTACATATCATGACGTCACTGACACTTTAGACTTCTATAGCAAAAAGCAATTGGTAGACAGTGGTGTACTAGCTTTTTTTAATGGATAGTAATGGAATAGTACTGCCGTCAGAGCTGACAGTTTACGCTAGAGGGACACCAGTGGAGGATGATATGATGAGCATGAGGCCAAATCAATTAGCCCATAGTGGCTAATTCACAAGGAATTTATAGTAATGGAGTTGATTATAAGTAGACTAGAGACTATAGGATAAGGATCAGGCACCTTAGAACAATGTGGCTACCCCCCCAGGAGGTAACCATGAATTTACACAAGACAAACGGATGCTGTAAGATAGTAAATTCAATTTAAAAAAACTACCATGATTTCCAAGAGAAATCACATGTAGGTTGACTGATACATTGCAAATAGGCTATTAGGCATCCATTACTAAAGATTCTTTTCCCCAGGCGAGATTAACATTGTAAGAATTCTCTGTCAGCGACCTACAGATGTCTTTTTATTTATTAGGTCTCTGACAATGTTAGTAATAATAAATTATAATTTTAAGCTGTATTGTGTTCTTTTCTGTATCTACTTTAATTGCGGGATTACATATTAAAGCGCGTATTTTCAGATGTTTTTAGAACCTGTTTACGATTTTATCATGACTGATATCTATACAAATAAAATTCCGTTAACATTTTAAGATTGAACCATCTTTAAAGGTTAAACAGTAATATATTAAATTGCGAATAACAGAGATCCATTGTTATTACTACTATTATAACAGTTATCTATTATATACATATTTTTCCATTTGCGTAACATTTCAACTAATGTCGGAAGCGTTCACTGCTACAGCGGCTGGTTATTGTGTTACAAACATGCACGTTGTTTATTATTTTGTATTACAATGATACATAATTTCATAATAACTACAATTAAACCTTAATTATAAATGGCGTAATGGGAGGCTTGGATTTTCCTATAAAAATGACTTCGGGGTCTATTCTCGGTTGGGCTAAGTTAATATTTATACCGAATTAGAAAGAAAGCCAGTTTTAAGAATTAATTCTGTTACAAATTACATAGTACTCCTCCGCGTTAATAAAAAGGTTTATTTACTCTCGAGTCTAATCTCAATATTGATTCCAATCCAATCCGGTTTTTTACCGTGTTCTTGAATGTAGTCAAGAACAAATCCAATAAACCGATTACAAAGTTGTTGAGTGCATTTAATGACCACTTAATTTGGAATTTATTCATCATTAGTACCTATCGGGTCACATATGTCAATGCTGAAATATCAGAATTAATTTCTAGGGTAAACCGACAGATTTAGCTATTCTGTAATCTTTTGTCTCCTGATTATCACTGTCTAGTTTCTCAAATATAATATATGTCTACAAAACCAGGTAAATTGGAGTAATTGTGTTATATATAGCTATACTCTTCTTTACTGTTAAAATAAATGTATGTTGATTTGTTAGCTTAATTGTTCAAACAATTGTTATACTTGTTACACACATTTTTTCTATTCAATGATTTATGCCAAACGAAGTCTCGGCTGAGGACCATTTTTCTTTAATAAATTTACACTAGCAACGAATCTATGAAGTTTTCTGCTAGCTCTATATATCATTCGGTGATGGTTCGCCTGGTTTTAATTATTTTATTACATTTCAACTTTGAAAAGAAGCAGGTTCTCAATTCGATTGAATATTTTGTTTATATGTTACGCGATATCATTGCCAATATCGACGAAGGTGATTATTATTGAAATCAATACTGTTTTTTTCTGTACTAATATAGTCTTTATTGAAGTCGTTTAATGTGGAGCTAATGTCTTACTTATTCCATTTTTTAAATATAAATAAATAATAAGTTGATATTGGGCGGCTTCGGTGGTTTAGCACTTTCGCACATTGCTTTACTTACGATAGTCGCGGGTTAGATTACTCTCTTCGCATGGTACAAACCTTTATATTAATGAGTATAATTGCTTTATCGATCTGGGCGTTTCCTATATATATTATGTATGTTATGTTACAACAAAAAGTATCTAGTACCGATAACATGACCTCTATTAGTTTGATACTATGGCGTTGTATGGATTCTCCTGGGGCATTATTATACAGTTACAGTGCTTGAATTATTGTTTCTTACCGAAAACGGTAAATGAATAACAGTAACAGTGTTTCAATTCGATTAAAAATACTTATTCAAGTTTTGTAGTAACAATGTAACAATTTCCTGAAAATAAATGACCAGTATAACAGAAATATTTAGCAACGTCTGCTACAATATTTTATTTCAGTACGTCTACCCGCTTGCGGTTAAATTATGACTCTCAGCTTAACCTCAAATGTGTGGGCGTAAAACCAATAAATATTTTGCTTGGAACGTACACGTAAAGTTCCCGTAGGCCAAGGGTAGAATTTCAGCCAATTAATTTGTGTGAGTATTTGCGTTCCCGTTTAATTAGATTAATTGAATCGCTCTCGCTTGATTCTCAATGTTACTGTTAATTTTCGAGAGCTGTGTGTATGGCATTTCAAACAACATTTTTTTTATTACCTTGACTAATATTCAGACAAATAATCAAATTTACTTATATATTGTATAGGTAAATGTTACTTATTTATATCTATTTTCTGGTATTGTGAAAACATGCTATTTGTTAATCTTTATCTTTACATAGTATAAAATAAAGTCGCTTCCGCTGTCTGTTCGCTTAGATCTTAAAAACTACGCAACGGATAATAATGTTGAATTTATCAGTGGATATAGTGATTTAAGAGGAAGCTTTATATTTATAATACGTGTACACCCATGCGTAATCGGGGCGGGTAGGTAATTTGATTAAGAAATGATTATCATCATGATAAAGTATTTTCAACACACTGCTTGGTACGGGGTTCTTTCCAGATTTTCACATCTCTTGTATTGCATTGGTCATATTATTTCTTTAGTAGCCATTAGCCACATTAATGCCAGAGGGCACTAAAATACACAGTGACCTCGCCACCATACGGACAGGTTCTGATATACTGACAGTAATTTGAATTTGTCAGAAAATAATAGTCATCAAAATTTAGGTGATATAATATTTATGAGGACAAAAGATAACTAAAAATCTTATACATTATATTGAATTCTAGATTGTATTCGTACAAGATACCACCTATAATTACCGAATAGGAATATTAGCGTTAGTGGTAATTTTACCGAGTACCTAATCCAAGAGTTTCATTATAAGTATAATTATAGAACTAAATATATTCCAAATGTATGAGTATAATTTTAATTAATATTTATTTAATAATAAAACAGAACATGTAAAAACCGTCAGCGTTTTCAAATTATCCTTTCATAAAACTTAAGACAACTTTATTTTACTTTTGTAACATCCATTTCTTTAATGATCAAACAATGTAGCTGATATTAGTCTATATTTCCACATGGGTATATATGTATATTCAGTTCAATATAGTAATGAAATAAAATTAGACATTAACATAATGTAAAAGGCACATTAAAATTTAAGGCGGAAACTTAATTTAGTTTACTTCATAATAGTAGGGACCAAATTAATAATAAACTGCATTAACGCAGTTTATTAATTAATGCATATATATATAGCGTCTCTAAAGTCTATTTCAAAATATTTTTTTTTGAAATAGGCTTTAGAGATTTTATTTTAAAGTAGGTGTTTAAATTTGTTTGTCTTAATTCAATTTATAATTAGCGATATACTGTGTTGAAAAATATTATACTAAAATTGTGCTTTCACCTCAGCGAAAACTTAGTATATGCATACGTGGTCGGCCAGTGACCTGCGCCGATGACGTCAATCGTGAGACTGCAGCTCTTACGGTTGCAATTGTGATGCCTCAAATTGTACTATAATTGTATCTAATAACAATTTCGAAGAGATAGGTACGGATGTCTGGCCGACGAGATCTTAGAGATCGAGATCAAGATGTACATAATCTACGTCACATCGAATGAATATGTAGTCATTATATTTTATCCAATACAACTTAAGTATAGACGTAATGGAGATTTTTAAATAGGTAAATACGAAACGGTTTACCCATAAGCATTAACTATAGTAGTAAAGTATAAAAGAATGATCTTGATGCCAGATCAGTTAGTCCACAGTAACAAAGTCATTGTTCTGGATGATCAATCTCTGGGGGGATTTCGTAGGGGTCCTGACATGGTTGACATTAGAGTTCCCTAGTTTCCACTACTAACAAATCCCTTCCGCCTCATGGGCGAGGTAGTCTCCGTATCAAGTCATCGGCGTAGTCTCACCAAATACAGCAGAAGTATCTTGCTTTGTAAAATTTTACAGGGAACACCGATTGTAAATTACAGCATACGGAAGCTTAAGATATCTTAGTTCTCTGGAATCTCATGAACGATACCCCAAGCGTTGCAACTTCCAATGAGGTGGGTCGTCAGCTAAAGGCACCAATGGCAATCTAGTGACTCCCTCTAGACACTTTTAGTTCTTTTTTATCTCACCAGATGCACCACCAACATTGACGTTTAGTAAGATGGACAAAAAGACTCAGATGTTTCATATTATCCTTTAATCATTTATCAGTACTCCAGTACACACTATTAGCTCAAACGAGACTCACTATTTACATACGAAATTATATATATATTTAGGTACAAAAATCAAAATCTATCAAAGCGAGTATTTTGCATTGAATGGAATAAACATAGCTTTTGTTATATCATCGTACATAATTTTAAAATATTTATATGTTATAAACGCCTAGTAGTTTCTGTGACTTCTGCTGATTTTATCATAGAAATCTTCACGTCAAATTTCATAAGATTCTTTTAGCACTTTTATTGTGAAAAGGTAGCAAACACCAGACAAACATACTTTCGCGTTGATTATCAATATACACACATTCGTTTAATATATATATGTAAACAATCAGAAAGTAACCATCTTCATAACTATGTTGGTACGTAATGGTTGTTGTGGTTTTCATTGTTCTTTAAAACAGAGCAGCTCAAAGCATGGCCCGCGGTATTCACGCGGCCTGCGGTTTGTATTTGCGCGGTCGGCCAGAATGTACTTTATATTTAACACACAAGCCAAAATTATCCTTTCATAAAATTATATTATATTAATATTCATAAAATTTGGAATAACATTTTTATATATGAATTTGCAACAATTGCAGCCAGCAATCTAACTTGTCATCGATCGTAGTGGAGATTTCTGGCCCTTGTTCAGCAGTGGACGTCTTCCGAGTTGAAATGATGATGATGAATCTAACTGTGTTTTTTTAATGGATGATAATAAAATGGTGCATCCGCTTGCGATATCTGTTGTATGTTGGTAGGCCATCAGTGGAGGATGATAGGATAACTTTTACGGTCATCCTATCATCGTCAAGTTTATGGTCCGTAATTTAATATAATTATAATTATAAAATGATAACATACGCACAGACAGATAGACAGATATTCGCGTTTATTATATTAGTATAGATAAAAAAGCAAGTTACAATATGCTTCGTACACATTAATAAAGTAATAATATATTGTTCGTACGTTATGACACTTATGAGTTATGGTACTGTGGTACTCATACACTTGTGGATACACGCAATGCCGAAATCTGTTACGAACCTTTTTGTTCTTAGTACAATACAAATATTGTATAACGTCAAAGAGAAATTGGTTTAGCAACTTAAAAGAAAGAATATTAAATCTACTACACACATTATGTATATTACTTTTACATAAATTGTAACAGACTAATTAATATCAATTCAATTGGATATGTATTGCATTCTTTTAACAAAGGTGTAGGTTGGTATTAAAATATAGGGATGATAGATGAGTGGATTGTATATGTGAGATGAATGAAATAACAGATAAAGAATAGTAAATGCTTATATAATGTAGGTACGAACAGTAACAGTAGTGAAAAGACTTTCAAAATGTATACAAAAATAATATAAAAATGTGCCGAGTTTACAACGCAAAACCATAACAATATACCTTCAGGACTGTTATCCCAGATGGCGTCAAATGTCGACTTTATGGTGAACTCAGCACTGACACTGCTCACATTTCGCAGAGTAAATTGAGTGAAACATGCCAGGGAGACTATTTTGGAGAAGACTATTTTCGTTTGCTATCATTATTTCCTACAACTTCGAGTTAGTCAAGAAGATCGAAGTCGAGTAGTAAACCACTAGGCCATGACCTTCTCTAACAACAAAACCATCACATAACGTATTTAACCTCGGTCTTTCCCTATGGATAACCTAATTTGTTCCAAAACATGCCTGTATATATAGAAAATTTTGATCTCGTCTGCTTACAATTATACACAGATATATAGCGTACAGCGGGATTTGAGATAACCACGGTAAATGACCCGTTATAAAAAATATGTAAAACAAAAAACTGATTAGCACATCGTTAAATATAATTAACCCAGAGACCGAATTTAAATAGGTATTATGTACTTTGGGTAACGCGAGTGTAATACGGTGTTTGTGCATTAACATCCCCAAAGGATCCGGGATCGACGCACGAGAACTTGGAGCTAGGGATGTTCCTATACGAGTAAATACTCGATACTATCGTTTCGATACCAAGTACTTTTGATATCGGATCGATCTTGCGACACTTACTCTTTGTTGAATTGAAAGTACTTGACTCGAATCAGATAGTGGTTAATACTTGATGACCAAATGAAGAGTCTATCGAAATGAAAATTTACCCAAACTAAATATACCTTTGAAGATCCAAAAAAATACATTGAAAAACTATTCATATATATAAGTAACGACACTTTAGAGGTACACATATTAGTAGTAACGAAAAGTGATTTCAATAATTGAGTACTACTTAAATGAGTAGATATCGATACTGGTAGTCACTAGTTGGAGCAGTATATGAGTAGGTATATCCGGTATATGTAATTATGTAATTAAGATTGTGTAATCAGCAGTCGTGATCTTGAATAGTTTGCTAAATGAGTAATTGTTTTTATATGACACATTAAAACTGATAAAGTTTGGACATACTAAACTTTTTTTTGTAATCGAATGTATTTCTCTTGTAAGATTTATTTTTCTTCAATTAGTGATGATCTATATCTAAACCTATATAAGTTTAATATTATTCTAATCTATGAAATAACATTATAATTACATAGGTGGACACATTGCAATACAGCACTGCACTTGATAAAATTAATTAAAATAAATCTGTCGATGTTCTAAAAATGAAATAACACCATAACACACATACATACCTACTTGGCTTAGCTCAGAGCATGAGCTGAGATCAGATTAGCTTTAAGAGTTCTAATAATCTCAATTCTAGCAGAAAACTAATATAGCGACAATACCAGATCAAATTCTATTCATTACAAATAAAATCAACACAGAATTTAAGCAAAATAATGCCTCCACGTGAGGACCTCGTAAATTTTGAAGTGATTTGAAAATATATAACATACAAATAACAATATCATAACAAACTTATTGATTAAACTTAACGGCACATAATCTGACAACATTTTATTTATACTTATAAAATTTGAAAGGAAACAAATATTTGCACACTATAAAAATAATATATAAAAAACATAAATATATAATTTATGTTTTTTATAGGTGAGACTGAGGTAATAACGTAGACGATTTCTTTTAAAGTATAGTCTGAGTCTGTATTATTATTTATTTATTTAAGATCAGTTAAATTTATTTAAAAAAAATTAATAACAATTTATTGTTTCAGGATGCCGGCACTCCGGCTTCTGGGGCGAAAATGGCTAGCAGCCTCGGACGACCTCGTGTTCCCCAGCATCTTCGAACTTCTATTCCGATTTGTATGGTAAGTGATATCGAGCATCGTCTATTTTATTATACGTTGCTAAATCTACATTTAAAAATAGGTTTATAGAAATACATTGCTTTTATTATATTACCAAACCTTGAACAATACGTACCTCTACTGTACCTACTTATACTCGTAGAGTTAATGTAAGAAGAAACTCCGTTTTATTATTTTATATAAAAGATACACTACGGGAATCCTTGGAATATAATCTATTTTTATGTGAAATTTCATTGTCATTCGTTCAGCCACTTAGTCGTGAAAAGATAACAAATAGACCAACAGACATACTTTTGCATTAATAATATATATACGGATATCACTATTAAATAAAATCAAGTTACAAGATATTTACAAGTAATAAGTGAATTCAGAACTTCACATCAAAACAAAGTCATTACATGGATAATTAGTTTTAATGTTTCTCTTTGCGCGCGTACCTATTAAGATATTTTTGTAGGTGTTACACGGTTAACCGGATCACCGAGTCCATTCAATAATACCTACTCAATGGATGGTTTTCTTTGATCTCGAAGGCGTGAGGATAGGTACCGCGAGAGGTGAACGTTACGTCAGCGGGTCGCTTTCACCGGCTCTTAGATAATTAAATTACCTATACGCCATACTGTGCCACGAACCGGTGGATTTTATGGAAGATGATGGGCTGCCGTAAATAAATTGAATACAAACTTGAAATTGCCAAGGTTACTACAAATAAAAAGAGTGTATTAATGAGTTCGTTAAACCATGTAACTATGCATGGTGTACAAGTCACAGTATTTTATATACAATAGGTCTGCTGATTCGAACATTGCTGGCACAATTAATATGCTTTTTTATATGCCCATTCCTTTACCATTTTCATGGACTTGCTATCGTCAGATGGAATTTAAACTTTGCGTATCTATATGTGGGACAATACAGGTACATGTAAATTATACGACAAATGGAGCGGGAAAGTAAAGTAATTAAAAAACGAGCTGTCTGTATGATTTTTAGAGCTGATCATAAACCATGAAAATTTTATAAGTATTGACTTATATATATTGTATGTCTATATCATATATCCATTCCATTCCATTCACTGTAGAAAAAATATTCGGCCATAATCATAAAAATAACAACTATTCTTTATTGAGAGGGAGGATGCTGTATAAAACAAACAATCGGACTCAAACCTTATTACGTTGACTATCACAAAAGTATACTAGTTTATTCTAAGATGCAAAATATTACGCAAGAATATTTGGAGAAAAAGTATGATTCTGTACCTTCCTGTAAATGAGCATAAACGCTGAAGTAAATAGTGACTTCTTCATGACCTTCAATCTTACACTGAATTTGTACTTTTAAGAAATAATTTGTATAGTAGAAGTATTTGCGATCGCATTTGAATTGTACTAAGATTATTATTATTATAAATAATATGGATAAATTTGTTGCCCATTTTTCCCAAGTCGAAAAAAACTGCTAGTTCATAATGTGATTATTATTGTTCATAGGTTGGTCCTGATCGCACTTGTGGTGGAAGTCTTATATCCAGTGATGTGGCAATGTCGATCAGATGGATGGCTTGGGAAAGCATTTGTACAGCTATACTTATGTGGCACATTGGCCCTACAAGCTGTGCTGTTGCTGCTGCTAGCTACTCTGGCGCAACAGTCCGCTAGAGGGACCATAACAGACATCGACGCCAGGAAGTTCGTCTCACCATTAGTACTTATCAAGTGAGTGAAAATAAATATTATAGACTTAATCCAATTAATGGGAATTGCCAATTCAACCAATTTCATTTATGGTATTGAAGACAATAATAGGTTATGCTTATTAGTTTTTTGTTTACGAATCCATGGTATGCAACAAATGTTATGGGGAGCTTTGCCATACTCATTAATCTCCATTAAAACATTTTCTGATTGTAAGGTGTACAGACAAAATACAAAAAACATAGGAAGGTATAAATTCATTTTATAAAAATATACGTACAGATTCGTCTTTTAACTATTTCGTAAAATCTAAAAGTTCATAATTAATCCCTCATTCAAATAATATTTACAAAACGATATTCCTATACCTATTCATTGACTCGCTAATACTCCTTAACAAATTACTGATTTCAAATGATTCCTTTATTTCGTTAGCTATTAATTGCGTCTGAACCACCCTACCTAATCACTTTTCTAAGAGGGAACCCAAATGTAATTAATTTCATTAATTAATTTGTTTCTTTTGTGAACGATGATGGATAAGCGAACTTGCGCTGATAGAGTACGCTAACTATACTAACAGGGAGTTTTTGAAGGATGATTTCATATTACTTGATCATCATCCATCCATCTATTCCATCATTGCGAATTCACAAATATTTGACCATAATAACCTATAGAGGGAATCATGTAAATGTTAATAGAAAAAACTGCTAGCAACGGATCCAAACCAATACCGAGTCATTATGTTCCAAGCCTTTTTGAAGATAGTTAATGAAAAATTACATTTCACAATTTTATTATACTTTTTCATTCATAATTTAATAGCCGCGCTTTTGTCAGTGGATCTCTTGCTACTTCCCACGGTATTTCCATCAATCTCTTTAATTGTTAATACGTCACAGACTTTTCCTTAATTTACTTGATATGAGTCTGTAAACTTATATAAATAAGTATATTAATAAAAGTTACAGTTAGTTATTTGAAAACTATTGTTGCAGAGTACTGTTGGTGTTACCAGAAATAGCTCTGAACTGCATGGGAAGCATGTGGATGTTCTGCGATGTAATTGAATGTACAGTCACTGATAGATTTTCTAGCATAGTTATACAGAGTAAGTACAGAAATAGTCTCTACATGGACTAGTAAGACGGCACGGAATGTTAAAAAATATGAACGATTCCTATAAAATTCTAAACAACAGAATGAGCATAAATAAATGAAAACTTTAATAGTTTTGATTTATTTATTCTTATCTCCGTAAAATATTGTTGTTACTTCTTTTAGTATGTGGAATTCGATTCAAAATATACACAATGTTAAACTGTGCTTGTTTTGACTCGGTACAGTTATAAAGCACTCACTCGTAGCTATCGAGCTTGTGCGAATAGACTGATGCTGATGAATATGTAGGAAGCGAATGAGGTCTGTTTGAATTGGAGCATTAATCATTAACCGATTTTTGTATACTCACGTAACGTGTTTTCAATTTAACTACTCTCTGTTTACTAATCTGTCATCAAACTGTTATTACACTGCACGTCAACCGTGTCGATTGCAAGATGGTTGCCACACTACGATCATAATAATAAGTGATCATTACAGACAAGGAGTAGCTAGCCACCTAAATTTTAGTTGCTTCATGTTTTAGTTGATACTCCATTATTGCTATTGTTTTATATTCTTATATATTTAGTTTTTATATTATTGTTAATGTCAGAGAAAACAGTATATGGTCGTAACCTAGATTTCTATCAGTATTTTATAGTCTACCTATTGCCGATGTACTGAAGTCACAGACATCTGCCACTAATTAGATCGCTTGCATACTCTGAAACTTACATGTAAAGCGGGGTATGATATTAAACTTAATAAGCAGGTCTATTCTGATTTCTCATGTTATAATTGGGTCGTATGTTACAGACATAGACAACAGTTTTCGCTTCAAGCAAACTAAGGAATACTCTTTGAATGTACCATATATTTAGAAATACCGGTATACATTTTGAATAACGTCTTCCTAATCAAAATGATAGGGAGAGTTTAATTTTTTCTTAAATTTTTTATCCATTAATACTTAAATAACATGAATAATTTAATTAGTTATTACAATTTCATATATCTAGGGATGCGTTCATGTTATGGAGTCCTTGCACTAATTATTAAGTATAAGAAGATAATTATACAAAACATTTCAGGTATCGTGCTCTTTAATTGGGTACAATTAGCCCTCACAATATTTGGATTATTCATGGTATTTGACCCCTTAGGGTCAGTAAGTTATGGAGACATGCAAGACACTCCTAATCAAGTTCGACATCACAAGAAGGTAACAGGATTGTGGTCAAGAAGATTTCGTTGGGCATTTTGTTGGTTAAAACGGGATGAGCATGGAAAAGAAGCCTTTCAACAGGTCGCTGGTAAGATTAGGTAGTTTTAAATCAATAAAATACTATAAAAGTAGTAGTTTTCATCAAGGAAGACTGTGTACAAAGTTATCTGCGTATCTATCTCTGTCTCTTCTATTTCGCCGCTAAGCAGTTTGCTTTATAAACTGCGTTCTGATTGAAGGGAAAAATGTGGTAGTGAAATTACTGGATGTAGGGGCATGACATCTTAGTCCTCCAGAGTGGCAACGCATGAGGGATATCACGGCCATCACATAATCACATGATGTTTATATAATGAGGCATAAGCTCAATGGCCTCTAAAATTAATTAACCAAAAAAGTTACTAATTATTTACGATATTAGTAATATTTTCTAGTTCAATTCTGATAACATTTTTTACACCACTACCGCAACTAGGATATTTATACTTAGATAGTCTGGGGTTACACGGATGTTCATATAGAGCGCATGATAATTATTCATTATAATGTGTTTTACTGCAGTGTAATTAATGTGCGTGAGTTTTAGTTCCCCGCTATCCTTAAAGTCACTTATTTCATCTCAGTTTTACATTATTTAAGACTCTTTTAATGATACATAAATTTTATTTAGTATGTTTATAAACTAACTTTCTTAGATAGGGCACACCCTATTTTTCAAATAGGTTGCTTATTACCCTTGATTCCGTTGCAATTTGCATGAATTTGCATTATTTCCTCTACTTAATAATATCAATTAAATTGCTTTGATTTAATATTTTGATCGTAGGTAATAAGCATTTGCGTTCATCACAAATGTGAGATGATGACATCTCTCCTTTGTGTATGGTTGATATAAGTACTTGCCAACTTTAAAGTTTTACCATTTCTATTTCAGCTCTCCTCAGCGCCCTCTTCAGGTCAACAGATCTTGTGCCATCAGATGTAGTCGCTGGCTGCGTACTACTCCGGGTTAGACAAAAGAGAGAAACTAGAGAAATGCGTCGAATTCAAATGCTCAATGATGAGGAGCCTATTTACACAACAGATGTTAATAAAATTTTCTCAGAAACTCCGCCTTGGATGAACTTGGAGGATGCTTTACATTATTTAAGGCTATCTATAGCGGCTTATGGTTGGCCGTATGTTTTATATCGACACTGCTTCACTGGTTTCTGTAAGCTGGCACGTCATCTAACTTGTTGTTGTTGCCGGTACGTTATTTTGAAATTTGATTTAAAAATGTGCTATTTAATTTAATGAAAATAAAGATGTACTTGGATCAGTATTTAGGCAGTGGCCTGTTAGTGTCCTACAAATTATTTCCTTAAAACAACATTGTTATCATTTTTAATTTCAAATTGATACCTACTGCAAATTTCGCAGTATAATGACATAATAAAAGGCCTTAAAGTTATAAGTGATAACGTGTAAATTATGTGTCAAATAAGTTATTATATTGTTTGAAACCGACTAGACAGAATTTCGAGCGACCAGTATACCCAATTACCTAGTGGTGTGCTTTAAAATATTAATCAACGTACGGTTTAATTTAAAATTCGGGTACATATTATATTAAGTCACTTATTAAGATAAATTAATAATCTAATAAAGGAACTCGATAGCCGATATCCTATTTTAAACTACTATTTTTTTAATAATTGTCAGACCAAAGAACTCAATAGTAACAGACGACAACTGCTGCATGTGCAATTTCGCCGGCGTCAAATATATGTCCAAGTTGGCTGCTGATGACATCATCTTCGCGTCATTCAACAATCGTGTCTTTGAGGTTTGTCGATTATTTATTAGCTCTATATCTTTCACCAAGTTGCAAACACGAGAAAAATGAACCATACCATTACCAAAATCTATTACATCATTTTAACATCGGAAAAAATCCTCTTTAATTCTCATACTTATGTCTCGAAAAGTTTAATTGAGTTCAACGTTTAGAATTTAAACTTCTAATTGGTTCTTTAAAGCCGTTTAAAGGGCCTTTTATTCGCATTATTTTAATTACCTTTCTGTTAGTTGGTACCGTAATTCCACAAAGAGCATAATTTAAATTACCTTTGCTTGCGGTGTTTCGCAATCAACTCAGATAGGTATGTATCTGTTAGTGAAAACTACATAAGTGTATTGTTGTTACACACTATACTGTACTGTGTACTGTACACTTGTTAAAATGTATTGTATTTTTTTATTTACATACAGTTATGCAAATAGGTACATTATTCTTGATGAACATAAGTGGAGATTTTCAAAAACGTTAAGATTCATGATGATAAACTTAATGATAATGTAACCCAATTTTTAAAAAAAAGGGTAACTAAAATCCTTGTAAGACGTACACTGCCAAAATTATTGATAATAATAGTAGAGCAAAGTACTGTACTACAGTGTTATAAGTAAGTACATCAATATCGAAAGGTGAAGCCTTAGATGTATTTAGAATAAAATGTTTTTCTTTATATCGGCAATCTCTGTGTACATAAATACTACCTATATGTCTACAGGTGACGGTGATACTTTCTGTTAAACCATAGGTAATCTATGTCAACTATTATTGTAACTATTGGATTAAATTTAATTTCAGTTACCGTTCTGCGTGATAGCGGATCATGATCGCGAAAGTATCGTGGTAGCCGTGCGAGGGTCTATCTCTCTACGAGATATCTTCACGGATTTCACCGCCGGTTCCGAAAAGTTTGAAGCCGATGGTAATTACATAGTTTTAATATATCTATTCATTTATTCCAGTTATTATAAGATTCTTACTACCCTATAACTCTATATTCAAAGAGATATATGCAGATTGTTAACGTGATTACATGATAGTTACATCATTCTTTTTATGTCCTCTATAAAAAGAAGTAAACTTATATTTCATAATATGAATACATGAAAATTTAATTTATTGTATTTTTATTACATTAACAGGACTACCTGAAGATACAGCAGCGCATAAAGGAATGGCAATGGGCGCAGCAAAAATGTTAAAACGTTTATTACCAGTGCTGGATCGAGCCTTCCAGCAGTACTCACATTACGACCTAATACTGACAGGTAACTCATATGTGTATTATATTATACCTATATTGTTGAAAACTACAACACAAAAATAATTGTACAAAATCTTTTTAGTACTTTATTTCATAAATTTTAAATAGAGAATTCCGTGCGATCCCGAACGTTCGGCATTTGTTTTATTTTTTTGTTTTTATACGCTATTTAATACTACTGATTATATTTGAATTAAAATTGAATATAAAATATAATTACGAGGTAGTTCCCACGATTTGGTGTTTTAATAGTATTACCATTAATCGAATCGACGGACCTATTTCAGATACAACATTTGGCAAATGTTCTTAAGTAACGTTTCTATACAGGCAAACAGTATAAGCCACTTCCCACGCTATGAAGGGGTGGATGACGTCTAAAATGCTGCAAATGTTTTTTTAATGGATTAGATAATAGAATAGTGCACCCTCCTACGTTAATGGTATACTCTAACGGCACCTGTGGATGAGAATAAAGTTAGGTCAGTTAGTCCATTGTGGCCAATTAGTTAGTTTCCAAGAAGGACCGCATGGAGATCAACCTGATTTGGTACATTACTTGCAATAGAGCCAATAGTCCCCATTACTAGCCCCTTTCCTCTTAAAAAGCTGTAAGGAATTGGATATGATAGGTAAGGTTGGTGAAGTTTGTATTTCCTAGCGAAATATACTAATAATATACATTTATTTGGCTAATATTAACATTCACATGCATTACAAATAAAAGTAAGGAAGACCTTTGATTGATAGTTACGACGGTATAGCTATATTGTAATGACGCAAAATTTTAGACGGGTTAGTCACTAGTACCACAGCTAGTACTATGTAATATTCCCTTATCTGTACTAATACCATCTGGTATAAACATTAAACTCTAAAGTTAATTATATAAACAATAAACTCTGTAATTAACGTGAATGTTTACTTTAATGGATTTATTTATAATACTTTTTAATCAGGGTTGCCATATATATTATTCTAATCTCTTTAATAAGTAATTATCTAATTTCCAGGCCATAGTCTCGGTGCTGGAGTTGCAGTACTGGTGGCTCTGAAATTAAGACCACGATATCCACATCTCAAAGTGTACGCATTTTCAACGCCAGGTAAGACTATTTCTCAAATAATCTTAGTAGGGATAGGGATGTCCCAAAGAGCCGTCAGGCCGTCAGGCAAATAACATTATTTGCCTGACGGCCTGATTGCTCTAAGTCTTAGATAAGGTTTTCTTCTATAGACATAATGGGGGCAGACCGTAGACAAAGCAATATGGATATAAAAATACACAATTATGGTTAGGGTATATGTGTTGCCATTTCTTAGAACTATGGTAGCATATTTCCAGCAGTACCTAATTATATTACCATAGTTCATTCTTTAAATAAAAACACAGTCATGCTAATATTCTTAGTCTCTTGACTTCTAATATAATTTCTTTTTGACAAAAATTTTAGACCGGTAATAACCAAAATCCCTATTTCAGCGGGCTTGATAAGTCGCGAAGCAGCAAGATTTACAGAGAGCTTTGTGCTCACGGTTGGCGTTGGTGATGACCTGGTGATGCGACTAAGTGTTCACAGTATAGAGAATCTACGTACAAAAGTTATACAAACAATACACGCTACTAAGTTGCCAAAAGTAAGTGGAGGTTGATGTTTGGACCATTCAATTTAAATTTATTTTAAATCTATCTATACAATCGTTTAATTTGACGAACTTACTGCTGTAGCAGTTTACCACTGCCTCACCATGAAATAGTTTATAATAGCAGATTGTTCATATACTGATGAATCTTTACCACATTTTTTTGTGAAATTTATTTTGTATACTTTAAAATATATCTGTCAATTGTCTAGTAATTTTCATTTATTTTGGTTAAATCATTTTAATTTCATTATAGTACCGGATAATGCTTAACGGCTTCGGATATGCCTTATTCGGCGTTCCTGCCCGCGATCTCGAGTCCACCTGGAGAAGGCCAGAGGATCTTGAAGCTAATCACTCTGATGACTCGACAGACGCCCTCCTCGTGCAAAGCGTCTCCACCGTGAGTGCTGTCAGTTGAGCCCTTTCTATTACCAGGTGTCGTGTCGTGTGCTGTGTGCTGGCGTCATCGCTTCAGTGCCGTTATCCTCTAAGGGCAACATTTTGACAATATGATTAATGCAAATTACTTCGTTTCAATATTGCCAATTTGATGCGTAAATTCATTATTAGTTTTTTTCAAATGTTGTTCATTTGACAACCCTATAGCAATGCCACTATTGGATCCTAAATCTGATAAACAGCCAATAAAATCCTTAGAGTATAATTTATCTGATTGCTTGTTTTGATTTGTTAAATAATCATTTGCGATTTCATCTCATTAATTACGTTTGTTTATGTAAGTAACACAAAACATGCTTAATTATCTAAATTATTGATAGGAAACGTACGTAGTGGTAAAATCGTAATAAATAAATTATTATGTTATGATAATTAATATGAAGGTACTAGAGAAAATTAATGATAACAAAATACTATAAATTTGTAAAGTTCTTGAATCTTCTCTTAACTATCAATAAGTATCAAATCCTAATTATTTCAGTACAAATGATTAGGATTACGTTACTATCTTAGTCTTCTGGAATGGCAACGCATGAATGGCATCACGAATGTCACATAATAACTTGACATCCTTAGTGTTGTTCATTTATATTTAGTCTACGGTTACCGCTTACTTTCAGTTTAACCGTCAAAACCTGTGAACCATGTGTACCATTCCAGTTAGAAAATATATATATATGCAGAATTATTGCAAGCAAAGCAATTCTTATTTGAAAAGGATATCCAAATAAATATAGACAGTTCAGATTGATATATGTGTAATTAAATGTTAACATATTTCAATATATTTTGTAACTTTCCCTGTCAACATATGGTCACCATATCTATGTCACTATAAATATGGTAAGTACGATCACCAATTAATTTCATTATGCATTGTTTTATGTGTTTGGGACAATTTGGGTACTTATGTGTGAGATTTGTGTTGTGTCTTTTTAACTTCTAAAGTCGCTGTTGCTAATTAAAATTTTATATTTAAGTAACTTATTTTTTAAATAGCTAACCAATATAAGAGCATGAAAATTCCCATTATGACATTTAAGGACAGCTATTTCAAAGATAAGTTAGCGTGTTTCTCTTTGTAATAATTTTATAAGCATATATTTCGGCTTTACTATTTCTAATTACATATTGTTATTTAGTTATTAATTATTTTAACAATCTTTTTATAATTTGTTGAATATTATTGATTAATCCTCTTGTTCGAATCTCTTGAATTTTTTTAAACTGAAATGGCAAACTAGCTACTAGCCCATCTGATGGTGAGTGGAAACTGTTACATACATATATGCATGTATGAATGAATAGCACTGCTGATATGAGCTTATCACGTGAAACCCTCATAAAACTAATGTTTTTATGAATATCCCAGTAATTATGGGGATATTCATCCATTGGCCTCATACGGAGATAAACCTCACATGGTACATTCCTAGCATTAAAGTCTAGTCCCCATTAGAAATTGCGTCACAAGTTAAGTGAGCGGGAGAGCGATTCGTAGTGTGACATTGCGAGACAAGAGGGTGAAAGAAATTCTAAATTTCATTACGTCACATTACAAGCAAATTTAAATTAAAATTTATCTAACAATAAGTAATAAATCACGAAGGATTAATACAAATAGTATATAAAAACATGTGGCGTCTCACAAATAAGACTAACTGTAACGGGGATGGGGGATGAAAGGAAAGGAAGGATCAAAAATCATAAGTGTGACGTAATTTTTAGATTGCCCCATTATTACCATTTTCGTTCTTCACGTTAGATAGTATATTGTCACACACAGAATATTTATTTTCAAATATAAGAAATGCGTTACTCATTTAATAACTTCTGGATTCACGTACCTATAATAACTACTTACCATTAGGCGGGCCGTATATTTACTTACATGTACTTTTACACATTTAGGAGGCTGCGCTTGTATCTCGCAACGTGTTTGCGCGGCGATTTTCATCTGCACGTCTGTATACGGCTGGCCGTATCCTACACATCGTCCGCCGTAAGAGGATGGGCATTGAAAAGTTAGTATGATAATTTCATATTTAAATAATTTTTGATTTCACATACAAAGTCTAAATCTCTCTATTATGTTATTTTATATAAATTAAAAGTACTGACTTATTAAATATTTTATAACAGATGAACGTACACAATATACATATAGTTAACAAAATATTTTTTAATAGTTTAATCATAGACTTTTTTACTTTTTTTGTATGTCTGAATAGTAACGAAGCCGACGAGGAAAGGTATTTCATCACGTTGTAATTTAACCAACCTTATAAAATAGTGTATTAATTAACAAAAATATATTATACAATAGTATCTATATTCACAATTTCACTGTATACTTCTTATATGTATACTACACGTTTGTATTCGCTTATTTAGGACCAATTTTGTTGGGTATTTTGTAATCGTAATGATGTAATCCGGTAGTAGCCTTGTGATATAAAATGATGTTTCTTATTCTAAATAATTATAATTTACAATTTTTAACAACTTAACAGAAAAGTACGTACACATGAACCAACGTTCGAGATGCGGTGGGCGTGTGCTGAGGACTTCATGGAACTGCAAGTAATGCCGCGAATGCTTCTTGATCACCTTCCAGAGAACGTTCACCGCACCATACAGACAGTCATTGAAGAGAGGCACACGTACAGACCCACTCACATTGTCTAATCATATTAGAAAACTAAATGCGGAACAAGGAAATAGAAAACTATTAAATATTTGGAAACCATAGAGCGAAGTAACAACAAGATATAATGATATATTTATTTTGATTCACAGAAAGGTACTTTCAATACTTGGAACCGAAACCTAGTAAATGTACTGAATTTGGTTAAGAAATAAAATTGGACACTTTATATTAGTATGTTGTAACAAATTAAAAAAAAAAATTGATGGTGTTCTTACGTTAACTATTACCACATAAGTATAAGATAGTATTAAATATAATACTTTCTGGTTACACTATAACCGTTCGTCTTTTGGTAAGATCTTACTGTTATAGTAAGATTTTACCAAAACACGAACTGTTATAGTGTACACTCCGACAATTTTATGTGGTGGTGAAAGACAATTTTTGAAAACTTATACTTTTTATTGTTTACGCAATTATTGTCCAATTTTGTTCTTCTATATTTTTTTGCGAATCAGAATTTATCTATGAGTAGAAAGTAAACGCTCTATGGATATAGCATTTATTTTTGTTAGTTTTTATGCGTAGATAGATTTATAGTAGTTACTCTGGTGACTGTTATCTAGGTAGTAAGTTGGATACCTGTTGGTATTATTTTTACCTTTTGGACAAATGTTTTATTTTGTGATAATTAAAATAATTATTTCTATCCTTATGTAAATGTGTCGTTACTTACATTAATATGTAAACCATAAGACAGTGCGTTCGTTTAGCTCTTGCGGTTTGTATATTATATGTTTGTAAATGTACAAAAAGTGGGTCCACATTAATCCCAGTTCAAATATTAAAGTCTCGTGACATACAATTTGTTCCTATCTTTATACTTATTTTGGTTACCTGACTCTAAATGATACGAAAACTGTTTCTACAAAACTTTTGTACATACTTTATACTTCAGAATTTTGTTAAAAATCTTTTTAGCAATTTTATATTGACAAATCTGTCTCAAATTATTTTTAAGGGAATAATAATTCTAATGTAAGAAGACTGTGATGATGTTTAGTATGAATATTTTGTTAAATATAGATGAACTGACAATTAAATTTATAGTTGGAGTATGAATCTGTATACAAAGTTAAAAGGTTAAAAGGGTGTTTTAATATGTAAATAATGTATCTGTCATTACTTATATTAGAGTGGGCACGAATCTCATATAAGCTGTGGGCTGTTTTATCTCGTCCTTTAGTGCATATCAATCAATCCTAAAATATTCGTTATTCATTTACTTTCTTTACCTTGTCATATCAATTTGTAAATAAAAAATCTATTTGCAACACAATATTCTGTAATAGTGCAGTTTTTTATAATTTACTTTTATAATTTACTTTCCCCGACTTTGTTTATAATTTAATAATTCGAAATACAAAATACAATTCTTATTATATGCTCAAATTAGAAGCAATCACTTCGTTATTAAAAATAAAGTAATTGTCAATCGTTGTCATTGTCAACATTTATAAAGAGACATATCTCTTTATAAATTTAAGTATTAAAGCTAACACTGAGTACAATAATTAGTACGTGTTTAGTACAACGTTATTTAAGTCAATTAAATTGAAACTGTATAATGTTGCGTATATAATATGTACATACTTATTAATTTATGACGTTACCACTTTCTAGCATACATAATGAGACAGCCATTTATGCATTTCTGTCTTATATAAGGAATGGATAGATGTCACAACTGCATGTAGAGTGCATGTCAATTTTTAGCCACAACTTATTCCGGCTTAATCTAGAATTTGCTTTTCTACATGAGTATGATATGTCTAAAGAAAAGTTAAGGATATTGATAAAAACGGCATTACAGTCGGTATTATTAAAAGTTGTTATTATTTAGTTGCTAACAATTCCGTATAATGAGAGATTAAAATCATTAGATTATTATATGAACCATTTGAAAGTTGCAGTTACAAGCTATGTTGTACGTATCCCAGTCGCAATTAAAAGATTCATAGATAATCGCAAAACTGTTAATCTATTTCAAATGAGAATTGATAGCAATAGCGTTACACAATTAAATTCTTAATTCGTTTAGTATTTCATATAAAATACATACTGTTTATGATAGCCACATGGTATGCCATGTGGCTATCATAAACAGTATGTATTCAGTCTTCCTTAGAAAATTCTAACGAACTCCATAACCTTATATAGCCTGTACCGACGAATGCGGCGGACTATATTTTGCACTCAAAATTATTTAGAAATTTGAAATATGAGTACCTACATTAATTTTGTTTCTCAGTAACTTTACATCGACTTACTTTACATTTGTAATGTATTTTATTGAATAATGACATTATAAAAAGTCCGTTTATGCCAGTGGTAACAAAAATATTGAATCAAAAGACATTACTATGTAAAACTAATATTAAAATAATTAAACAAAACAATTCCTTTGCCAAATTATACCTGTTATGCTGTTTATTTTAACATTCAAATGGGTAAATACCTATTTATTAAACCGTTATTGATAACAATTATAATAAGTAAGTAGATATACAACCCGTAAAGCAACTTTTCCTCCACCCTCGATTTTATATATAAAAAAAAAGTACAAAATTCAAAATGGCGCCATTGATTTATTATTCAATTATAATACTCTGCATATAACCTCGGGAGCAAGTCAAAAGTGACTTTAACATACATACTTATTTAGATCCTGTCATGAATACTGAAGGCAGCATTTTATATAATTTCTGTTAATTATGTAAATAGCATTTACGTAGTATAATATACATTCCATTATTTAATATTATATTAACAGGCATAAGGTTAAAATGCGTTAAATAGTTAGCAATATAATTGTGTTTCATGAATTATAATGAAACCGACTATCCCAACTTTATATGGGACCAACAATTTACTGAGCCCTTTTCATTATGAAAAATGTCATAATCTATGTTTAGTTTTGGCGAAAATATCACATAAATAATAAATCTTGTACATAAGAATCTGTTTATTTTGGTAGTCGGTTGGAAAAAAGTGAACGCACTAATAGCGGCGAAAGTCTAAAGTAGAAACATCAACAAAATATACTATCATCGTTACACCTATGAATGTATACATTTCAACATTAAAATACAATAAGTGCATACATACATAATTACATATATATACTGGAAATATGCATAAGTTTTGATAATTGAAAGATCAGCAAATTAAGCAACGCGTACGACATCGTCGTTTGTGAAAATATTATTTAATTGCATTGTTTTTTAACGATATCGGTTAGTTTTATTATAATATAAAAAACTATAGTAATATTTTTTTTCAATCCTTATGTTCATGATTTATATAGTAATACGCTTTTTCTAATTCTCCACTATTTTATTGGCGTATTTATGTGGAAAAATACACCTATATAGTTTTAGACGCAAACGATATACTAAACCCAAAAGCCAGTAGTATCATGAAAATGAAAAAAATATTCCAAGAAGTAGAGACGAAAATTAAAACGTTTTAAAACATTTATACAAATTGCATGGCCACGTGATGTATTTAGTACCTACCTATCAAACATTCAAATGATATTTGTTCAGTTTTCAGAGTTGTTACTGATGAAAGTTCTTTAGTTTCATGAACATTCTGTGACTCTTTGGTTTGGTATACTCTTTACAAGTAAACCTGTACATAGCCATTATGCCCACTTCATCTACGTTATAACAATATTCAGTTGGGTCACAAAAATCCAAAAATATTCGTCATTTATTTCTATGATTTGAACAAAAAGTGTGTAAGTTAAAATTAGTTACGATTATTAAATCGACCATGACTTCATAAATCTCATATACATTTATGTGTGACATCGAGTTTAGTTCATATTCTTCACATACCTACATAGGTAGTAGGGTATTAACATGACGTACAATTATTTTATTGTAACAAACGCTAAACCATCTACACTATTTTACAGCACGGGGAATACCTATAGAGGTAGAGTACCTAGGTAAATTATATCTATCTGTATTATTTTAATTTAGGCACTTGTCATCATCATCTCGATGTTGTTATAAAAATTGAAATGACGTTATTGGACGTCACTATGGTGTTTCACACAAAGAGCAGACATTGTAATTTTGATTTTTTCATAAAATCATTTATTATAAAAAATGGAATGTCTTAATTCATATTTTTATTAAATGTCTAAAATTATATTCAAAATGCACACAATGTGTATTTGATTACTTGTTGTTATACTATGTGCCTAAATTATAGTTGATGACAAATTCCATAAACAATGTATTTTTCATTATTATTACTATCTGACTGTGCTCTTCACTTAGGCACTTTATTTTTAATACAATTGTCATTTTATTCTCACAATAACTTCTGCCTACTATTAATAGGTATTCTATGAAATGTCATAACTTAATACATACCTAAATAGAAATTTTGGCCTTTATACATAATAGATAGATACTTAAAAAGTGTTTTACAATCCCAAAAAATTTAAAGATACGTACCAAAAGTTGCAATACATAATGTTTCAAATTGAATTTGTTGTTACTCAATTAAAATTAGGTAGGTACTAAGTAGTGCTCAGGTTGTATAGGTATTACCTTTACAAAAATCAAATATTTTATATACTTAGCACGTATTCTATAACTTTAACGAGTGGACAGTAAACAATAGTTACCTATATACCAATTAATAAGGTCTTGCCTAAAACATACATTATATTGATTCCAATGTTAATTTATTGATTTATATCAACATGATAAAAAAATGTAATAGTTCATCAAAGTTAATGAATAACTATAAGGATACTTGAATTACATGTACATTCAAATATTTAAAGGACTGAAGTTCTTTTCACTTGTACCCTAAATTAGGGCTTTATTATCTCTCTCACTTATGAGTATATAATACTAGCTAGAATATAGCCAATGTCTAGTGTTGGGTTTGTGTTAATTTATATTAAAATATATTTTAAGTATGGAATGTCTTTATTTCAATTACCTGTCTCCTAAAAACGATGCCAAATATTTTGAGTCACTTAATCACATCGCCTAATGTAAACTAATATTACCTATAAAGAAATATAGGGACAAATAGCCGGTTCGGTAAATAGACAGTTTTACAAAAAACTCCGATTAACATGTTTAATACAGATATTATTCTTACTATATTAATTGACCCATTGTACACTGATATGCTACAAGAGATAAATACTTCAAATGCTACTAAGCCAGATCCTAATTACGTCGATCGTTTCCTCTCGATCGGAAACTCTATGATATAGTGCATAAGATCTATTATCAAAAAGTTTGTGTGGTTTCTGTTCCTCAACCTACTCTCAGAAAGGCAGCTAAAACATTTTAACATTTATTTAACTATATTGCAATTTCTGGGGTGAAAGTTTTCAACCCAGAACTTGAAAAATCCTCTGTAAAAACAACGTAGGTTACGTTCACATCTGTGATTCACAATATGAATGTATTTCTATAAAAATAGTATAATAGTGATAAATATTATTTATCTACTGAAATAGTATATAAATAATAATACACCTCGTAAAGGTGTATATCATAATATACGAATAAAAAAAATACACCTCAAATTGAATTCTATTATTATAATTAATAAGGAGTTGTAGTATTATCATTTAAAAACGTCATAATTTATGATAAAACTTTTACCAAATAATATTGATAAGATTATACTAATAATAACAATTACAATATATAATATAATTGTGAGATGCCTCTATTTACTGAAAAATTGTTCGTTTAAATCTAGCCAAAATAAAAATAAAGTGTTAATATATATTTCTTTTTGACTCTCTCTTGGAGGAAAATAAAGCAATTCCAAGGGATTCCAGTACAACAGACAGATGTCTTCTATGATAACAAATGTAAAAAAATTCAGTAGCTGATTTCGGTTCGGTTTCACCTTTTTTGAAGGCGGTTAATTATGCTAAATCCCAAAAAAATTACATTTCAATAGAAAAATATGTTTATAGTAAACAATGCGCAGAATTTTTCAGTATAGCGAGTACTTTTATAAAAAAATCTTCATCTAAAATATTACATCTTAGACATTTTATAAAATTACTAAAAAATAGGGTTAAAAAAATATATAAAATTGTTTGAGTGGAACCACAGGAACCAAGCAGTATATATCGTACCATTATGTTATCTGTGATCGTACTGAAGTTAGGTGTTCTTCGACTACGCTTAGTAGCGTCACAAAGGAAAATAATAGTATGTCAGTGACAGTGTTGCTAACAGTGTTTTAGTTATCAGGCTAAGTTTAGATAACAAAAAATACAGAGATTAATAAAACGGATTCGCATACCAGATTGATTCCAAAAAAATAATATAATCACATGAAAAAATATCAAAATTCCGGAAATTATTGTATGTAGTTTATTTGTAACTACTTGTGTCCACATTATTTAAAAATATTTAGGCTTGTATGAGCTTTATTTTAGTGTTCTTAAATAAAAAAAAATTAAACCTTCAGATAGCTAGTGATTATAATTTAATATACAAGAAATTAGATGAGAATAAAAGGCTAGTTCTAGAAAAAAAAAAATTAGTAGGCAACACTCGTTAGCAGCGCAATTAGCCTGCGCTGCCGAGACCTTGAGGTGACCTATTACTATACTGAATATTGTACAAAACGAATGCTTTGCGTTAGTATTTCATTTCTTTACTAGTTATAGTACATTGTTCCATTCAGCTTACTGTTGGCCTGATGATTTGAGGAATCAGGACCCGATTCACTTATTTACTAATTGTTACATCTATTAATTAGTTCGTTTAGTTCAGTGTACAATATTCATCCACTCTTTACACTCCATCTTCCGGTGGGAAATATTTGGCATGTTTATTTATAATTGTAATCATAGGTAAGTATAAGACGTGTCCGAAAATGGCATTCATTTCATTGCATTTGCTGTCATACACAAAGCTGTATGATCGAATGAATGCTAACTACAGACGACAGTAGCTATGATTACATGAGTGAGAACAGCTGTGTGTACAAGAGTGCGGCATAGACAATTTGTATTAAATTAGTGTTATTTACTACCGTTTATTGCTCAAACTAAGTTTGCTGGTAGGCGATTTATTTATGTTTTGATACTTTTAGTAATATGTATTAATTTACTATTTCTCTTGCCCAGTTATTCATAAGACAAACATGTGTATTCATTTTATATAAATTTACAATCAATTTTGTAACAAATTGTGACAAATTAATATTGAAAAATTAAATACAAATAAAAACAGTTATCACAATTTCATAAATAGTTGCCCGAAATAATAAAAAAAACTTGTAAGGTTATGTGATCATACGGTATATAGGGATAGATAGAGAGGTACATATCATAGAATACGTATAGCGCCTGTCAGCTTATTATAGTCAAGTATTTGTGTACAATAATGTATTGTAAACAAATACATGACTAGTCAAATTGAAGTACGAATATATATTGCAAAATTGCAATCTTCACTTATTATTTTTGTTTTCTTTTTATAAGAAGAAATACAGACCCGTTTTAGCACTAAATACAAAACATCAACTGGATGTGTACAATTAATTCAGATATTATTAATTTATATTCAAACTAGCTGTTACCCACGAACTCGTCTACTTCAGAGATAAAATTTAGTTTTTCTAATAAATTTCATTAAGAATCGTTTAGACCCGCTATATAGTATAGAATGTATAAGTAATATTAAGTTAAGTGTAAGGTAAATACTAATATTATCTTATTAGTCCTTATCTCCGAACCTAAACTTAGGAAATTCTAAACATGCAAAACAGCTAGATCTCTTTATCGTAGGCAGGATACATATCACATAAGTTTACTAATATTTTACTTTTTGCCTTAATCAAAGGAGAAGACAATTATCAACTAAAATTGTCCCGTTTAGTCCTGTCCCAAAGATTCATATAAAGCTGACAGCATTTCTGCACTGAATTGTTGTAGAATATTGAAATAAATTGACACATACCTTTATAAGTATCGTTTTATAGTTTAATTTATCGCCACACACAAATTACAAAACAGTCGCTATCATAATGGCTATTTAACCTGTTATATATTTAGTATGAAAATAATTGATTGGATTTGATTGATTCATTATATTAGATTTTATTGAAGTGAATGGAACAAAAATATTATTTACTACTTATTAATTTATCTGTGATAAATATAAGCATTTTCTTGGTACAGATTAGCTATGCCTATAAATGAGATGGCAACACACGCCGATTACAAACAGACATATCTACGTGTTTCATTCTCTCATCGATAGCTATTGGTATATCAATTCGTCGAATGTTACGGAAAAGGAAATACAAAAAGCAAAGAGTAAAGTAAAGAAAAATAAACTTTATGTAGGTATCGGAAGAATTTACGGAAACCACACTGGCGCAGAGAACAACGTGAGGTCTTGAGCTTTACTTTTTTAATTTTCATAGAAAAAAATAAATTTCCAAGGTAAGAAATATATATTTCTAACATATATACCGTTAGTATGTCTATGAGCATATAAACAATATTATTATATACTCATAAAGAGACGCACTTACTTTATAGTTACAGTAATAACATCAACCAAATATGGACTATCTGTTTGATTTTAAAAAGCAATTAATCTTACTTCATGCTGAAATACTGAGCATTAAATACAATAAAAGATAAAGTACTAAAAAAAGTAATGGGGAACCTACCTATTTATATAAGTGCAGTAAATTTAAATTTTATTCTTGTAAGTACCTTGTTGGTATCCATATTACAATGCTTGTATTTTAAATTATTCGATAGAATGAACAGATTTTGTAACATAGCCATGTCAAACACTCGGCTTCAACTAAAACTACCAATTCGTTTTGGACGAGGTTGACTCATTGACATAAACAAAAGAAAAATGAAGTGCGATAATAATCATCATACTATATAAGTTTCAGTCCCTTTAATTTACCTATTTTTATTTTATACGTTGGAGTTGGAACCTTAAAATAAAAGATTTTACAGCGGATATGTAGGTAGATAGATTATTTTTGTACAAATAGCAAAAAATGTTATGCCTAGAATCTTTTTATATTGTAATATAATCACAACCTTTTATTATTATGTATATACATATAAATTATGTACACTTTGATAAGTAGTTTTTGTTTTTGCGACGCCTTTAATTAGCTTTATCATTGCCACATACATGACTTAATGCAAATTGTAACGCTGTTAGTTTTCTCATAAATAAAAAAAAGTACCTACCTACCTCTACTATAAATTATCTGGAACAAAAATTACTGTGTAAGTGGTACCCCTTAAGGTTTATATTAAGCAGTAATAATCTTTTAAAATAATGGTTCTCTTTATTTTTTAAATGATGTAGTAGCTCCGTAAATATGACTTATTACTTGTGTCATGAAAATCTAACGTAGATATGTGTAAAGAAAATTATTTCGGACGACCCTGAAACTAAACTATTCATGTTTCGACCTCCATATTATTATGCATTGCACTACTTAAGTCATTGTTTACCTTCCTTCTACTACAGGTTGTGCACTTGTGCACTTATATTTTAACTTAGTATAAGTAAGTCCACCTACCCTATTGGTTAAAATATACCTTATAAGGCTTATTTTAAAAAATTACGATAGTATTAAAGAAAGTTTTTGACATTTACTAATTTTATTATATATGGATAAGGAACTTACGTAAGTAAAATTAACTTTAAATTAAATACGTATAGTTCGGTTGTGACCGAATAATTTTACGTAATTCTTGGTAGAAAATATTTGTTCTAATTTACCTTTTTTTCAGAATGCCTGCAATTCGCTTACTAGGCCGCAAATGGTTGTTTGCCGCGGATGACCTCGTATTTCCCTGCGTTATAGAAATACCTTTCAGAATAGTATGGTATGCAATAATTTAATAACATATTTGCCGATTTTAAATAGAAGACTAGTATTTCTGGACTTTTAGACAATCAATCTTACAAACAACTTTATACTTGCTCCCATAATCATATTATATGGCTATATTATACACATTTCGGTTTTTTAATGCGTGATAGAATGTTTCACCCGCCTGCGCTAACGGTATACGCTGGCGGGGAAGACACTAGTGGAGGATGATGAGATGAGCACGAAATCAGGTCAGCCCTTTGTGGCGAATTCACAAGAAATTAAGAACGATTATTTCCAGGAGGAACCGTGTGGAAGTCGACTTAAAATGGTATATCACAAGTATTACTAACAATCTGCCTCCCACTTTGTATTGTTTTTTGTGTATGATAATAGAATGGTGCAGCCGCTGTGGTAACGGTTTGAACTGGCGGAGCACCAGTGGAGGATGATGAAGTTAGTCAGTCAGCAAATCGTGGCGAGTTCAGCAGAACCACGATGGTTTCCAGGCGGGACCATGTGGAGGTCGACCTAACATAGTATATTGCTAGTAATAATATTATTAGTAACATTCCTAACAATCCCTTTCTATCCTATGTTTATTGGTTATTTAATTCTACAGGTTGGTGCTAATATCGTTAGTAGTGGCGCATGAATATGAAAACACATGGTTGTGTAATTCAACCGGGCCCGACGGATGGTTGGTGCGCTTATACTTATGTGGCACCTTAGTACTTCAGGTGGTGTTGTTATTGCTGTTGCCAATTCTAGCGTATCAGTCCGCAAGAGGCACAATAACTACCCCCAGAAAGTTGGTTCCTCCATTAATTTATATCAAGTAAGTACCTACATTTTTATGTGAACTAATATTGTAAAGAGAACTGATGAACTTTTTAATTTATTTGACAGAAAAGAACATTATATGCAAGTAATAGGCATTTATTTTAATTTATTATTCGCCGTACGAGTCGTTTATAAACATAAACTTGTGAAAAATTAAAATTTTATTCCGAAATGGCACTCGACATGCATACATTTGTATGTATCTAGGGACAAGAGGCGAGTCTAAAGTAAACTGTCACGGTTTCGATTAAGTATTTTATTTTGCAGTTAGAATATAGTATTATCTTATCTGTGGTTACTGTAGCAGAAATCATACCGATCCTTGTTCATGTATCAAATACTTTGATTTAAATTATAGATAACACGTTGAACCTCTTGACTCTGAATTTGCAGTATTTATAGAGTGCATATTACTTTGTACATTATATTTAAATACGGAGTCAAAAATATTTATTCTCATATTTTTTGCCACATAGACACGTCATATGTTTTTGTCACTATTCCTACTGGCTCCGCTAGCTACTTCAATTGAGAAAAACTGACAAGAAACTCGACTACACCTACATCTTTTTTAAATATTATTAAACACCAATTTATCAGCCTTTTCTTATTTATTAAAATATATTGTAAATGACCTGAATTTATATTTTTTGAAACAGTACCATACTTTATTGTAAGATTGTATATTTTATATATTTCTTGTTTTTATTTCAGCCTGTTCATGACTGTTATAGAGCTGTTACTTAACATTTTAGGATCTATATGGATATTCTCGGATGCCATCGAATGTTCTATGACACGAACATTTTCGAATAGAGTTATATTTTGTAAGTATAATTGTAGTTACTTCCTCTACTACTTACTACTTTTATTGTGGTGTTTAAATGTGAATAATTAACAACATATTCTGTTAGAATATCCTAATTCTTCCAGCCATAAGTGAAACCTTAATCATAAAAATACTAATAGATTGTTTTCGTTCGTCACGACTTTGAGTTTTATATGTAAAGAAAATGTATAAAAAATATAATTAAATTTTATTTTTTAGACCTAATAATAATAACGTGGATACGAATGGCAATACTATTAATAACTATATACAGCTTCTACGATCCACTGGGATCTGTAGATTACGAAGAGTTACAAGATGAATCGATGAAAGCCTGGTACAATAAAAAACTCGTGGAGGCGTGGGTGTGGAGACTTAAATGGGCTTTATTGTTGTTAGAAAGAGACGAACAGAGTAAGGAGGCGATTGAAGAAACTGCACGTAAGTGATAAATAATAGTACCTAACCTAGATAGTAATTCACGCAGCCCTATCTAGTCCTAAACCTAGACCTGAACTTGTATTATGGATAGTAAATAACTGATTCAAACATTTCAATAAGTTTTTGTCGTGACAATCATATTCACGTTTCTAGTCATCCCGAGACCACTCTTGAGGCAGCGGTATTTAATGGATGTTTTCGACTACGTTAATTGTGTACCTATTCAGACGAGACACAAGTAATGGATGAGCATGAAATCATAGTATTAATTATAGATTCCAAGAACGACTACTTTACCACTAGTTTCCATTATTCCCTCCCCTCTCTGAAACTGGTTTATCTGCTGTATGGTCTTACATAAACGTCATATATTGTTTCCTGAACATTTCATTAATCGCTATCGTAACAATTTATGAATGAGAGTGGAAGTTGTCATTATCTTATCGAGCAATTACAGTACCTATACAGTTTTCAATAGCCCATTCTTAAGCAGACACCCAACAACACTGAAAATAAACTATATTTTAAAACGGTCTTATTTTCTTAAATTTTGTTTATTTTTAAACTAATCTTTATCTATACATAGTATAAAATAAAGTTACCTGCGCTGTCTGTTCGCTTATCTATATATACATATGTAGATATATCTATATTACGCAAAGGATTTTAATGCAGTCTTCAATAATAGATAAAGTGATTCCAGAGGAAGGTTTATAAGTATATAACATGTATATTATAGCACAGATAACATAATACATAGTATAGAACTAGCCGAGAAATTCAAAGATTTGTAATTCATCTGTGGGAAGTCGGGACGGGTCGTCGGTATTTATAAACATATTAGATTGTAACTTATATTCCAGTATATAGTTAAAAAATTACGTGGCTATACTAATTTAGTTGCTAATTCTATAAATGTCGAAATCTATTCTTTTGTGTATTACCGAATATGTATATGTTATTTTACTCATTTGGGTGCTTCTCTAAGAGTATATTATGTAAAATTTAATAATGTAATACAATCTGTCCTTATTTTGTAACTGTCCACTGTATCCAATATTATAAATTAAAACCATTTCAGGACTACTCGCTACTTTGTATAGATCAACAGATTTTGTTCTATCCGACATATATGCTGGTTGCGTACTCTTAAGGATACGCCAAAAACGTCTTAGCAAGCTGAGCGATGAAACAGACAATGAAAGGTCTCATTACACTACAGACGTAAATAAAATGTTCACTGATACACCGGCTTGGATGAATTTAGAGGACGCCTATCGTTATCTTAGATTATCGGTGGCAGCTTACGGCTGGCTGTATGTGATGTACAATAACCTTTGTACGTCATGTTGTCTGTTGGCGCCTTATCTACGGTGTTGCTGTCACAAGTGAGTTCCTATACTACCCATAAATATTGTAGTGTTTTCAGTAGATCAAGTATTACAGTGTAATTTTAAAATTACACTATATAAGATCGCAACGAATGAAAGGTAGGTATCGCGGATGTCACCTGTTTACATGATGTCCGTAGTGCTCATGTTACCCCTTACCATCAGGTGAGTCGTCAGCTTGTGTGCCATTCCAATTACAAAAAAAACTGTGATTAATCAAAGTCATTGTCATAATTGAGACGGAATTTGCAAGTAATTGACTGGTGTAGAGAAAGATTGTTACCAGTGCACTAATATAAATGAGACATGTCAAAAAATTAGGTAGATATATAAGGGAAAATAAATATAAATTTCATAAAAAAAGTAATATGATTAACATTATTATGTATTCTTATCAGTATCAGACGAATAAAAAGTAAATAGGTTAACTTACTACGCAACGCTATAAATTTGTTTATATGTCACTTAAAATGTAATAAATTGTCATAGATAAGTGCCTAGCATTTCCTAAAGTACATCCGTGATCAAACTTGTAAATATCCCTACTACCACAGATAACATAATATTACATACAGATACCCCATCCCATACAAGAAAATGGTTCCTTCCTAACTCGGGCTATTCTTCGGGCTATTTTATTTCGCCACCGTAGCCGCTAGATGTCGCTAGATCTGAAGCAGTTCGGATTACTAGTGGGTGCTTAGTAACAAAGCATGAAAATAGATGGCAGTGAATTCAGTCTACATGACATCTGTTTTGCAAACAGATGTATATAATAGATATGTAGGTAACTGTATCGTGTACCTCATTAGGGACGATTCAAGATTCAATGTAAATGTGTAGGTATAATATCGTTAGCCGACACTCTGCAGATATGGCTTATGTGCCAATGTATATACCTATTGTGTTATGGTTTATTTTACATTCCATGCCTATTTTTTTTGATTTGTTGTAACGCGTCTGCGCTATACGTATAGCCTGATTTTCATACGTTTATACTCGTACGTATCAAAATCGGGCTATACGATTTTTTATTTCAATCGTTATATGTATGAGACTGATTTTAGCTACAATTAATTTACTGGTATATACCTCATGTATTCTACGATGTACCCCTCTTTTACCTAATGAGAATTCCGCTATATCTTATATATAAATTTTGTATCACAGTGTTAGTTGCCATATTTCTCCCACATTTTGATGAAATTTGATATGTATACTTCAGACCTGGTCTGAGGTAGGGTTGTTATCTATTTTTTATACCCCTAAGTCATAGGGGTGGCCTACCCCGAAAAAATATTTTTTTGTATTATGGACAATTTTTTATTTATTTATAATGTTACATTGAAAATACATACACGCCTAAATTTTCACCCGTCTTTCACCAACCCCTATTTTTAATAGCGATATTCTTACAAATATTATAAATGCTAAAGTAACTCAGTCTGTCTGTTTGTCTCGCTTTCACGCCAAAACTACTGAACTGATTTAATTGAAATTTGGTAGACAGATAATGTAGACCCTGAGAAAGGCTACTTTTTAATGCGAAAAAGTATTGAAAGGCGAAATGAAAGGCTATATGAGGATATCGTAATTTTTAAAGTCAGATCTTGTAAGATTAAGTGAACAGGGTCGGTCTAGGTTTTTCATTATTAGAAATGTGTAACGGGGTAACACGTTATTTAGTGCGAAATTGTGTATATTACAATAAAATTTAACGAGAAAATATTATAATGATATCACTGGGACACTCATTGCCTTACTACTATATCGTCCGTTAGTCGCGAACTTTCTGGAAACACGAGAGGCGCTATCCTATTGGTCGGTCGGCGCGGTTACCGCGCGTAGATGAGTAGATGAAGTACTTAGACGAGTCTCACGGCGCCGCAGCGTAAGTACTTACTATACATACGTAGTATACATATGGGTATTACAAATGTTTTTATTACTAGTAATATTACTCTGTTATCTAAGCAAGTAATGTGTGCTTATTTTGAACTTGATAACATTCTGAATTACTCGTATATCTTTCAATATCTTTAGCGGTATAAACCAGGTTATGTACTACTACTAGTATTGTTAGTGAGGGATAAAGTTGATGAACAAAAATAAAACAATATTCGTATTAAAAATATATTCATCTAATATTTTTAAGTTTCTTCCAAATATAAGGGGTCTGACATGGGGTGTTATGTACCTACATTAAAAAATACTTTTTGAAATGTATGAAAGAAACGTATTGTATGAAATTTTTGAAATGTGTGAAATGTATGCACCTACATTAAAAGATAATTTTTGAAATGTATGAAAGAAATGTATTGTATGAAATTTTTGAAATGTATGAAATGTAAGGACCTACATTAAAAGATAATTTTTGACATGTATGAAATGTATGAAAGAAATGTATGTACCTACATAAAAAGTTCATTTTTGAAATGTATGAAATGTATGAAAGAAATGTATGTACCTACATTAAAATATAATTTTTGAAATGTATGAGATGTATGAAAACAATGTATGTACCTACATAAAAAGTTCATTTTTGAAATGTATGAAATGTATGAAAGAAATGTATGTACCTACATTAAAAGATAATTTTTGACATGTATGAAATGTATGAAAGAAATGTATGTACCTACATTAAAAGATAATTTTTGACATGTATGAAATGTATGAAAGAAATGTATGTACCTACATTAAAATATAATTTTTGAAATGTATGAAAGTAATGTATGTACCTACATTAAAATATAATTTTTGAAATGTATGAGATGTATGAAAGAAATGTATGTACCTACATAAAAAGTTCATTTTTGAAATGTATGAAATGTATGAAAGAAATGTATGTACATTAAAATATAATTTTTGAAATGTATGAGATGTATGAAAACAATGTATGTACCTACATAAAAAGTTCATTTTTGAAATGTATGAAATGTATGAAATAAATGTATGTACCTACATTAAAAGATATTTTTGACATGTATGAAATGTATGTACCTACATTAAAAGATAATTTTTGACATGTATGAAATGTATGAAAGAAATGTTTGTACCTACATTAAAATATAATTTTTGAAATGTATGCACCGTACAATAACAATACACGTTAAACATCATACCACAGAGTCATACGCAAGTTAAAAACAAACTGCTATGATATTAATGAGAAAGGAAAATAAACTTTATGGTATTCGAGTTAGGGTCGATTTCTATATTTTTTTTAAAACTATTTTAATCTTACCAGTTGCCAGTATTCGAAGACAGCTACGATTCGTACTCGATATTTTAAATTATTATGTAATCGATTTTTCAGTACAAATGTAAATAACCAACGACACTAATAATGTACTACTATATTCCGTTCTTTGAAACGGAATACTGCTATACTTAATACAAAATAATGAAAATTTACTGTTCACAACGACTCATTAAAAGCATCATCGAATAATGCGCTGTAACAAAATCCTGTTATCGATTATTAAAAAAAATCGATAATACATGTATTTATTTTTAATATGACAACACTTCATACATAAGTATTATTGGAAATAGTATTATTTGCTTTTTCGGCTATTTTTAATTTACTTAAACTTTTTTTATATGTTTAATTTACAATAATAATATATTAAGTGCTTATTATTGGAAAATATAAAAAAGACATTTAATTAGGCCGATACAAATGACAACAATGCCATCTATGAAAGCATTTTGAAAACATTGAGCCCCGTATTAGCACTGATTAAAGTGTAATTAAGTACTGGAAAATAACAAAATGAGTAAATATATGAAAATTACTTTTCTAAACGCATTATTTCATTTTAACATGTATATATATTTTTTTAAAAATGGATTAAACTATTTTGAAAACACAGTTTTGTTTTTTAAAACGTTTGCAAAACTATGAAGAATTCCATCGATACCAATCACGCCATCTATATGCAACTTTTAGCAATAATAATGGCTACTTCCTCATTGAGTGCCACTGCTACTACTAACATTTGCGCGGGTCAGCGACAATTGACAGTTAGGGCATGGTTAATACTACATATTATAATATACATATATATTGATACGTACCATTAATTAGTAAACAGTTTACCCGTGATCATGGCGGTTGAAACACTGCCGAAATATCAGGAACTCGATAAATAAATATAAAACGTGGTTAGATCCCGTGATTTTTACTAATAATTATACCTATAAATAATGACCGCGTCAAATTTAAAGTAGTGTATATTGATATTTCTAATATACCTATTTCATAAAGTATATAATGCATTACATGAAAAATATAAAATTATCATTATCCTGTTAGCGGCAAATAAATATTGCTACGATAAAACAAGTACAACCCACCAAGTTGTAGAAGTACCTACCAACCTACCAACTTCTATAAGATAGATATATAATAGCTATATTGTAGAATAGGACTCGAATAATTTAGATCCGCCCTATATTTTATGATAAGCATTACGACAAAAGCCATCTTATTATAACCTTAATTACGATTCCTGTCCTACAGTTTGGTCGACCATATGTTTCTTTGGACTGCTCTTTATTTTTGCACCGCTCCAGTGTTCAATGAGAAGTTAAGCCTTCGTAATTCTATAACATTATAATGCCATATAATATTACTTATATCTTATCTATAGATACTTACTATAAGCGCATATAAATGGATAGCCTTGAACTTTGTGCAAACAGTTGTAATTCAGCGACTGGGTTTGTATGTAGTTTGTAGAGATTATCTGAGGGAAAAGTAAATATATTTATATGTTGACCACTAGACTTCCATATATGTACATAGATAAGCGAGAGCGTAGATATGGATTGTATCCAGTAATACAAACCGTCTTATACTTAAAAAAAAGAATACTGTACAATAATGACATCCGAGCAGTTACCAATTTTATTATAAAGAAAATTAATTTAAATATATCGTTATAAAGCATAATAAATAATAGTTGAGTTATTTATTAGACACCTACTAGTTTAATTTTTATACCATACTTTATCTAGTCAATAAATATAATTTGAAAGGAAAGAACTTTATTGTAGTTTTTTGTGTACTATTTAAAATAATAGGTATATGACGATTTCCCCATTACTAACATAAAGTAGCAAGAATTTTTATTATTGACGCTCAAGGCTGCAATTTATCAACTATATATAGTCAAACATATATTGAAGGATATCGAAATAAAGATTTTGTTCAACGTACTTTTTGTAATGTACCTACAATAATGGAATGGTGCACCCATCTGCGCTAACAGTTTTACGCTGACTGGCCACCAGTGGATGATGATGGGATGAACATGAGGTCAGAGCAGTTACCCCAACGTGACAATTTCACCAAGAATTTACCATAACGATTTCAAGAGGCATCCGCGTGGAGGTCAACCTGACAGTCGCTAGCAATGGGGTCATCATTCTACAGTCTATATTACTAACAATCATCATTTCCAACAATCAAGTCCTTCTTTCAAAAAAAAATCTGACCCTGACGCCAAACTACCAAACTAAACTACTTTATTTTAATAAATTAATTTACAATATTATCCTGCAGACCTACCGAAGTCGAAGTGGAAGGTGACAACTGCTGCATGTGTAATTATGCTGGCCTTAAAACTATATCTAAAGTGGACGACTCGGATATCATTTATCTTTCGTTCACTAACAAAGTCTTTGAGGTTGGTTTGCATTATTTGTTTCAATATAGAAAGAACACGAAGGTATATCATAGCTCTTCGGAAAGGCATGAATGAACCTATTACTGGATTATATAATGACGTGCCTCAGTATCACCCTTCATATACCTAAGTAAGCGGCCATTCCAGTTTCATTAAACTATATTATACTATCCTATTTATACAGAAATATACTATAAACTATCTACACATAAATAGAGTTAGTTTTGTTTCTGTAATTTTTTTTAAAGATTGATCGTTATTTTGATGGCTTTGGTGGTCTAGTGGTTTAGCACACTTTACTTCCCAAGGTCGCAGGTTTGATTCCTCGCACGATAAAACGAGAAGTAGATAGCGCTAAGTGAATTGGCCTGGATTATTGCTACTCCTGAGAAAAAAAAATTATGTACCCACGTTGGGACTTGTAGAACTATAATTTTAATCAGTACTTGAAATATTTTATTTTGTCATTTATTAATTTAAAATTATTCGCAGGTAGCGTATTACGTAGTAGCCGTCCATGAACAGAAGAGTATTGTAGTAACAATACGTGGAACAATTTCGTTCCCTGATATGTTCACAGACTTGGCAGGCGGCAGCGAGGAATTTAAAGTTGAGGGTAAGACAAATCATATTATATTTATAAGTAGCAGACAACTGCTACACACAAGTGTACCTTAAAATATACCTGTTACTTACTATTTTAGTTATTATTTACTGAATATTTTAGCATTAAATACTTAGCTCTAGCGCACTCCTCTTATTCAAAATTATTATTACTATTATTTTTGCGAGCTCAAATAAGATGGACTTAATAATAAACATAACGACTTTGCAATAAATACATGAATCATAGCCATCATCTTATGATAGCGATAACGATACTAGCATTCACCAAATTGACTGGTAGTTAGTTATTGGTTTTGATTGTTTTTTGGTTGGTATTTTCAAAATTAGTAGGTATTTAAGTATTTCGAGTTGAAGTTTAAGATCATTGTCCTTAAATAATACATCCTGAAACATCAAATACCTATAGTTTTATATAGGTAAAAGTGTTTTATTGGGCTGCTATATTGGACTTTCAAGTTGACAAGTTTTAACACGGACCAGAGAGAACCAAATATTATGAAATCATTTTAAATACTTTATGGATGGCCACTTGAATAAAAAATGCTACATATTGCAAAGTCTATAATTACTTTCTCATTTAATACTTTCTGCGTGTAACCTTAATGTATACTTGTTTCAAAAGGACTGCCAGAAGGAAGTAGAGCTCATAAAGGTATGGCGTTAGGCGCTAGTAAAACTATGCAGAGCGTGGAGCCTGTGCTAGAAAAAGCTTTCGAAACATATCCAGATTACAATCTTGTAGTCACAGGTAAACATATGTACCTAGAGGTATATTAAAAGATAGTCGAGTTTTGAAGAAATTTTCCATTTTTCTTTTTTCACTGATATGGCAAATATTCCACCTGATGTAAACTGGTAACCGTTGCATGCACATATATGCACCTCTCATGACTTGCTGTTGCTATAGGTGCCATGGGGACACACCCTGTATCCTGTAATTTCAGTACCATGACAGACCCTTACAACTGAAATACAGCTTACAAAACAAGCTGCTTAGCATCTGAATTAGATGAGAAAAACACCCACGATTTCTTATTTTCTCTCACACGATGCAACTCACGATTTATTATTCAAGCAAATATTTTTTTAAATAAATCGTATTGTGCAATTAAATTATTGCCAATGTTCCATTAGAAGTAGTGGATTTATTAAAACGTTTAAGTATGATCTTAATTGACGTAAACTTAAGGCTTAAATTTACTTGGTTACATGATATGACCACCCTAAATCCTTTTATGTATCGATAGAAGAAGTATTGAATTCTATTGGACAACTATGTACGTATTAAACCATCTACGTTATTTCGAATCAATTATTATTCTTCTTTGTTAAGAATTATTTAAGTATTGTTTATAGAATTAGTATTAATAGTAAAATTAATGTTATTTTTTAGGACATAGTCTTGGCGCTGCAGTAGCTGTACTACTGGGAATATTATTAAAACCTAAATATCCCAATGTCAAGGTATTCTCCTTCTCAGGTCCAGGTAAGCTGGAATGAAGTGCCAAACTATTTTATTGTGTACTTATTATGACTTTCTTATAAATTATGAACCTAATTAGACAGAAAGAATTAAAATAATCGTTCTGTATATACTTTTTTTAGATAAAAGCCTGTGTTCTTTCCTCGTGTTAACGTGTCGAGTTTAGTTGTGAAGACGTTACGAATAGACAGACAGAAACATTTATATTATTTGTAAAATTATTAGACAATATTTTTTATGCAATTTTATATTCCAGCGGGATTATTAAGTCGTGAAGCAGCTAAATATACAGAGAGCTTTGTTATGACTGTGGGACTTGGAGATGACCTCGTCATGAGGCTGGGTGTGCTCAGCGTACAAGACTGTAGGGATAAACTAATTCAGTCATTACACGCAACTAGGTTACCAAAGGTAAATTGCAAAATATTTCTATAGAAACCATCTACAATTTTAAATGTACCTACCACTTAAATAGTTATTAGATAAAAATATTACATTGATTTGTTTATTACAGTATAGGATAATATTAAAAAGCATCAAATATGCTTTCACTTCAATACCTGAGAGCGACCTCGACGCTACATGGAAAAATCCAGACAATTTGGAAGCTTACCTGTTGAGTAGTCCCAACTTACCAAGAGCCTATCCGGTGAGCAGTCTAATAATAATAATAATATATCGTCACAAATATTAACTTAGGTGGTGTATTCAGTTGCCTTGTCAACTGTTTGAGGTAGTAGTGAACGCAACACTTACTTGTCCACATTTCGCTAGTGCCAAATGGAGGGCCTAATGCCATCTCTCAGTCATTTATGGTTAATTATAGATGTTTTCCTCACTGGAAAATGACTGAGAATAAAACTTCACTTAAAATTTTAAAGTGTATCAGATTTTAATAATAAAAATAATAAAAATGTAACGGCCCGATGTTTAGTAGGTATTGTTACCAAGCAGTGTATTTGTGTGTGACAATAAGGTAAACCTATTTCATAGGTTTTACCTTATTATCGCCATGACAAGGATTTTTATTTTACTTTTATTTTACAAAATTGAAATTTGTTGTTTATACACAAAATAGACTCTATGAAAGATTAGTATGAATAAGAAATTAGCAAAAAATGGGATTTTTTTACTCAACTACGCCGAACTATATATATATGTTAATCTGTTCCCTCATAACCACAATGATATATAATAGACAATAGTTCTTTAAAATTAATCTTTATTAGCTGTATCCCTTGTCGCTGCCTATATACCTACATGGATAGGTCTAATAATCTATAGATGAACAAATAATAGGTCAAGTATTTTGTTAGTTTTTCCATTACAAACATACAAAATAATCTTAAACTTTTCTCTGTTTTATATTAGTATACTTAGATACGCAGGTATGAACCATTGACCACTAGATGAATCATATTCAGTTATTGTCTGGTTCTTGGATTTATTAGTACTACGCGATAAATAGGTAATACTTATTTATAAAATGTAGTTAAGACTATAACTAAGCCACTATATGAAATATGTTATATATTGTAATATAATATTTTATTTGACAATAAATAATAATAAATATTTATTGACAATAATATTTTTTCAGGAAACCGAGCGTTTATATATCGGTGGTCGAGTCTTTCATATCATACGACATCAATCTGACAGGTAAGCTTATTTTGAACAGCTATCACGCTATAATCACATAGCTGTTATATGATTCAGCCGTGAAAGGTTCAGGGTGAAGGCTATCGTAATTTCGATCCCCGTTTGAATATAAGGAGGAAATCATAGCTAACATGCATTAGTGTGTTTAATCAAGGCTTCTGTATAGTCAGACATTAGCCTGATCACATAGCTACAAAATGCCTCAATTGGAACGTTACGTAATTGAAGAAAGTTATTCACATTCGGGCAACCTTACGACTTACCGACTGTACCTATATTACCAGCCTAATATATTCATTAATACAAAAAAGACCACTCGAACCTCTCAAGTGACAGATCTTAATATTTGCTTTTGTTTACCAAAACACAATTTCTGTACAGAAAATCGGGTAAGCAAGAACCAAAATACAGCATGCGATGGGCGGCGGCTGAGGACTTCAATGAAATTCAAGTGATGCCACGGATGTTGCTTGATCACTTACCCGAAAATGTTTACGACGCTGTTAAAACAGTAGTTTATGAGATCCGAACAAGCAGAGCCAGAACTATACGAGTTGCCTTAAATAGACAATAAACACAATTCAAATGTCGGTGTGGCCTTAAATCGTGTTGGGACTATATACACTAAAAGTTCAGTACTCATATGAGATCTTTTAATTATAAATCCCCAAGATCTGATAATAAACAAAATTATGATATATTTTTTTATGAATACGTAAATTTCTCCGTTTCTAAATTAAAAATAATTATTGTACTGTATTTTGAAAGAACAATATATTTTCAAAATACATTACAATAATTATTTTTAATTTAGAAACGGTATATCTAATTAATTAATATAACAGTATTATATTATTCTACATCAAATCGTTGATAATATAATTGTTAGTGAGTGCCTAATTATGTCAATAATTTTATTCGATCTAAGTCAAAATATATTTAGTAATTAACGTATTATATTAATTTTGGTGGTAGTTGCGATAATGAAACAGATAACAAGTATTATACATCTGAATCGGCGATGATTATTTTTATTATTAAAGAGTCGGATAGAAATAAGAACATATTTAGTTTTAAGATTTAATGCGATACTTCTGCAGGAACTCGTTGCTTTTATTTGGCATCTATTTCCGCTACAATATTGTGCCATAATTAAGAGTAGCTATAAAATAATATTGCTTTAATGATAATTAACTACCTATTTAAGCTATCACTTTTTCATTTCGTGCGTATATGCTTTTTCTTAGATCTGTTTATTTAACTAATATAATATGTGTAAAAGTTTTATGGAAATGTTATGATTGAATAATCAATCATTTGCTAATTTATTATGTAACTTTTTTTTTTAAACAAATAAGAAACTTCTATTTATATCTTTATATTTATTTTGAGAGCACAAGTCGTTGATATAAAATTAATGTACAGCGAGAGTTACAAACGATTCAATTCAATTTCAAAAATTATGTACTTTACAGTCTTCATTTCCTAGTAATTTATAATTATTTTTATTAATATCCTTCACATTTATACAAGTTATAAATATGAAATTTAGATGGACTTTATACGCATTGCAATGTTGCATTACGCCATATTCAATATATTAATCATCATAATTTATACTCAATGGAAACGTATTAACTATTTTTGTATAAATTCTAGGCGTATAAAATCCGTTAGTATAGTTTGTACTTAATATAATTTCTTTCAATTTATTTAGAATTCCTAATTTAAAGATGCAATCATGGTAGCCAATTTTCTATTTATAACTCTTCGTATTTCCTCTCGAGCGTTTAATACAATATGTGATATTTGCATGACTTATAATATTATTATTGAAATAAAAACAATTTATTAAACAACTGATATTTCATTTAATAAGTTATAAAAATATACATTACATAGTCTTCAGTCAATTGACTATACATATCACAGCGAAACAATAATGATTTAGTTTAAATATAATTTGATTAATATCGTATATAAAAATTTAATCAAAGAAGCATTTTACATAATATAATAAAATTTTTGGCATAATAGAAAATTACTTAATTATATTTATATTAGAATTCTGGAAAGTAATGAGCATTATATCAGAAGTAAGAGATCTTAATGTTTTAATTTATATCATCTACAAAGATTGTTGAGCTCAGTCATGGCGGCCTCAGATACAGCAGTTTTGTTCTTCTCTAACTTGTACCTGAGAAATATATAAGAAAAAAACTCAATATTTATATTATGAATAAAATACATTCAATGATTAAAAAAAAACAATTGTTAATGTTACCTAGTAGATAAAAATGAGCAGTAACATATCGTACAACAATATTCACACAACGCCTGTTTAAATAATTAAAAAACTGATTCTTATTAAAATTACAATTCCAGTGGTGCTTCTGATCCTTTCACCAATTTAAGTATAATTATTTCAATTCAAAACAATAAAATGAAGAATCCTACACACCTGGCAAGGAACTGCAACGCAACGTCTGGTCGATACGCTGCCATGTCCCGCAGGAAAGCCTGATCGTTGGTGAGTGCGCGGCGGTACGCCAATTCCCGCCACGCCTCCCCGCCGCGTCCTGACATCATCACCAGCCCCTCCATAAACCTGCAATCGTACATATACAGTGGTTACATACAGAAATACAACAACGCCATATTAAATCTTGTGTGTAAAACACAATTTGCTTTCAGATCCAGACACATACGTGTTGAGAGGATAGAACTATTTATTTTTTATTGAGGCTTTTGGGTTAATGTCAGATGCTAACCTGTAGCAGCTCCTACGACCTGCATAGATCGCTACCTAGACCCGTCAGGGACAAGAGTTGAAGGATATTCTTAGGAGCGATGGTTTTCATCTCCTCAGGACAGAACTAACCTAACTAGGTTAGTTAGTCCCTTTGTGTGTGTAAAAAGTGTATTTAAAAGATAGAATACCAATGCAGTGTTTAGTAGCTTTTACCACAAAATTATACACTATCAGTAGTGTAAATTCAAAATTCTGAAGATCATTAGAAGACACATTTTAGACTACAATTTAGATTCAGATTGGTAGTATAACATAATGTAGGTAAGTATAAGATATGTAATCTGTACAATACGTACATAATGCGTCCGTATAGACATATATGCTAAAATCGAAAATTTTGTACTCCGACATCATTAGGAATATTATTAGGACACTTCACTTGTTCCAAGACACATGCATCGCATCCTGTACAGTGGTTTATATGTCTACCTTCTCATTTTCAAACCCTGTAATAAACTGTCAACCAGATAAAATATCTTACAAATTGGTCTTACAAAAAAATAGGCACACTTACGTCAAGTACTCGCTGACAAGTTTGTACAGCAGTTCCGTTTTCCTATTTAGTATAAGCCTCGTTGGCGAAGCGTTCAATATCGACATCTGTAAGGCGATTTGTTGCGCTAAAGTCGCCATATCACCGGCGAAACCCATACATCCACCCTGGAGATACAACTCTGATGCATCCGTACAATGATTCAATGCAGTCTCTAGTAACGACCTGGTCGGTACAGTGTCATGGATTAATAACCACATAGGAGCCTTGAAGGGTTTCTTCGACGCCGCTCTAGCGCCATCTAATGCCATCTTCTCCAAGTCCTTGATCAAATCTAAAGCTTGTTTCCTCTTAACGTTAGCTGCTTCGGCGTACATGTTGAAGTGTAGCGCAACCATTATGTACGACTCGGTATCTCCTGGGCAGTGTGTTTTCAAAAAGTCGAGTAGTCCTTGTTTGAATTCTGCGATTTTATCAGACTGTTGACCAAGCATGTAGTCGAATTGCCCAAGGAGGAACTCGAACTGATGATGATCGCGTAATGCCTGCAAAGAAAATCGAGTAATTAAAACAAACTTCAAGAATATTAGTTATGCTAAAATGTACTACTAATTAATTTAGCAGAGAATCAACATGACAACAAACATTTGAAGACAAAAAGCATCATCAAAATGGCAAACAGTGATGAAATACATTTATTTTATTTTAATAGTTAAAAGTGTTCTTAGTAATAGTTGTATCTTATCAATAATAATATATTAGGATAATACACAGAGTACAAAACAATTCACATTTTAGATTCACATTAGATTTTTTTTTTGTAAATACATACATAACATACATATGTAAAATTCAGACTGATACAAACAATCATACTCATTCATACAAATGTTTGTACCGTGCGAATCGAACTCACGACCATCGCAAGCGAGGCGGTGTGCTAAACCGCTGGACCAGACATTTTTTTTAGTCCTCCAAATATGGCACTCGCCTATTTAACTTAGCTACTTAGGTTCCCTGTGGGCGCGGATGGTACCTGAAAGATGTAGGCGCACTCTTGGTAGCGCGCGAGGCCGGTGAGCAGGCGCACCATGAGCCGCCAGGAGCGCGCCAGCAGCAGGCGGCCGGCCAGCGCCTGCGCAGACCGCAGCGCCACCGCCACGCCCTCCGTGTCGCACGCGCACGAGAAGCACTCGTGAGCCACCACCAGCAGCTCTATGCTTATTATGTTCACCTGCAAACATTGCTACACTTTCAAAACTCACAAACATATACCATATATTGATAAATTCCTAGGACTGACATGACTCGGACTCATCTTAGTGCCCTATCAGCATAAACCGACAGCGCAGGCGGGTGTACCATTTCTTAATCATCCATAAAATTCGTAACAATGCCTGTGTGGCCCCAAGAGACAAAAACGTACGACAGTCCTGCCAACTTTCACCTTGCAAGCCCACGACATCGTACCTGTATAACTTTTTTGTCTATAAACCGATTGTAATTACAAAACACAAAATTTTAAGTGAATTCACATCTGATTGATTGAGTACTAAATTAGATCAGTTTTGTACAGCAATGGTAACCTCGAGAATGCTGACCCCGTATCTTACCTGTTTCGACGAGAGTTTAGCGCCTTTGGTCACTTTCCTTACATTCGATTTAACTTCATAACGTATATGCACGTTACTCCTCGTCATAACATCGAATAGATTCCGTCTAGTCTCTCTCGACATGCGTATACCAGCAGTGTAAACCGTCGAAACGGAAAAAATCGACTCCGTATCAACAGACATTAGAGTTCCTTCCTCGGTTAGCACAGATTCGACTCCATCGCTTTCTATATTCTGATATTCGTCATCGATCAACGTTTCTACGTCCATACAACTGTCATCTACAGCATTCTCAGGGAACGAAGTGGAGGCTGTTGCTTTGTATATCTTCTGGAAGGCTACCAAGTGATCTAGAATGAGCTGGCCGATCTGACTGCAAGCGTCGGGTCGCAGGTTCAAAAACATTTCCATATCTGAACTGAGAGAGTAACCCCATAGTGTATATTGAAAATGTTCTTTTTGTCTAAATGTTGATGTTTTGACGAGGTGGGGCGAAATAATGGCTGCTACTAACTCGTGGCAAAGGAATTCTGAAATCTGGTAAAATTGTAGCCGAGTTATACTTCTATTTATTTACATCTGTTAATCAATTTAAAGATATGTTGTATTTGAAGGTTTCAAAACCACATTAGAATCTTTTGCTGATATAATTTAAAATAATACATTATATTTCCAATAATAATTTCACTAATTTGAACTTTCTATAATGTTGTAATAAGTATCTAGATGTATATAAATTAAATTATTAAGAAATGTCATACCTGCTTTGTTGGTAAATTGAATGTCTTGAATACAAGATTCGCTAGTGACATACGAGCTCTGCCACTCACTAAGTTAATGAAATCGAGAGAACGGCTTTGATACTTGAGCACGGATTTGTAGTCCCACCCTATTTGCAACGCTATACGGAAGTAACTGGCGATCTGTACAAAAATGAATAAAAAAAATAAACATAGTAATGTGTTTTATATCACTTGTCATGATATTGGAAATGTACCCTTTAAATATCATGGCAAGATAATAATAACCTAATAAAAATCCAAGCATTACAATTCATTCATAAAAAAATCTATCTATTAAAAAAAACGGTACTATGTATAAAACTGCAGGCAAATCGACTTAAATAGGTTTTTAATTTGTAGTAGTGTAATACACTGCCACTGAAACTAAAATAAACCTGGTTTTAAAAAAATATAAATATTTCGAATTAAAAAATATATTTAATAATAAGCACCTATGTAGATAAAAGTATTTGTGTATTTATTTACATACACATACATACACATGTATAGTGGTCAGTAGATAAATAAATATTGTTACAAACATGAAAAGGTCTTTACGTATATGATAAAATTAAAAATCACAACAGAAGATCACGTGGCGGAACGAATAATTTAGAAGAATTTAGTGAGTTTTGAAATTGATTGAGAAATACCTGCTTGGCAAGGACAAGGGCGGAACGGAGAGCGAGCGCGTCCAACGCGGCCAGCCGGTCGGCCTCCTCGCGAGCCGCCAAGTGGGAGCTCTCCGGGGAGCTGTCCGGCTTCTCTTGGATCACCACTAACTCCTCGAAGCTCGCATCTGATGTGCCCGACACTGCCATCAACCGCCTATTTAATCTCTCATGATATATCCACATGTTAACTTTTGACGTCAACAATTAGGATCCATCCTGGGATCCCCTTATAAAAAAACGCAATAATAAGGTTGCCTTGTGAGTAGAAAGAGGACAAAGCTCATCTGAGGACTTCAAATAAATTGCTCAGATCATAATCAATTAAGGAATTTAACAGTTATGCTCTGAACATAATTCAAAATACGAATAAGAAACCTAAAATTTACCTGTTAATTTATTTTGAAGCAACGGCGACGATATCACTAATCTTAACTCCTGTGGCAGATCGTATGGCGTGCACAACCCTTCAGCCAACTTCAGGCAGGTCCGTATGATCTGTACAGGACAAGCTGGCGGTCTGTATCTAAATTCAGGTTGTGTCTTAAATAAAGCAGATAAACGGAATGCATCCACCAATAGTCGCATCTCGAGAAGTTCATTCATAACTCTCCTCCAGCTATCGACGGCGTCGGAATCATCCAGCAAAACTACATTCTCAATATTACCAACGTCAGATGCAATCTCTATCTCACTCAGAGTAGAAGAGAAAGGTTTCTCCATATGTATTAAGCCAATCTTCCTTGAAAGAGTCGCATCTTTCTGACCATTCAATACAAAATGAATAGTGCTCTCATAACTGTTGAGAAATATATCTGTTTGTACCTCACTTTGGAAATATGCGTCCCACATTCGATGCTCTATTTCCTCTCTTCTACAACCATACTCGAGATTATCTTCGAACCAACTCATGATTATTCTATAAGAATAGAATTTCTGAACACTATCTGTTATGTGCTCGGCATAAGCGATCAAATAATCTGTGGAATCTTGGAAAGAAACAGATGCCTTTTTAAAAGCTTCACTGCACTGTGCAATATAAAGAGTATAATGTTTGTCATCTAAAGTTAACTCTTCGTTTGAGAGCATTGTTTCGTATTTATTGGTCCATTCGGCTTTCAATATGTTGTTCACAGGCAAGTTACCAAGCTTGGCTATTTTGAGAGCGACGTCGTAGCTGCGATCGTTAGTGTACATCTCGACACACTCCGATAAATATTGTTCGGCATCGGATTGCATCATTTTAGATATGTTCACAACCGACGACGTTTCCATAGATATTTGAAGTATTTCGTATAGAACACCGAAATTCGGAGTTGGCACTGAAAAAATATAAGTGATATAAGAGTACATATATAGATACGTATGTAAACACTATATGCCTAAGGAAACATAAATATCATTTTATATGCCAATAGTTTTAAAAATATAAAAAATTCATTTTTGGAAAATGGTTTTTAGATACTAAGTACATGAAACAAACAAAAACATACCTCCTAATTTTTTTAAATTAAAATTTCCGTAAAATATCTATCTCTTGTAACACCCCCTCAATAAAATGCTAAAATAATGTAATGTTCATCTTAATTTAATTTATAGTCGAATTTTAACAGTCGACAATGAATCCACGATACAAAGTATTAAATGTACTCTGAACCTTATTTTTAACGTTTGACCTTAAATAAACAAATACATAATTTAAAAAACATCTCGTACCTGTAAACCCTTTGTCAAATTGCGCTATGGACAAACATCTTAAAAACTCTCTTTGATGGAATGCACTATCAAAGCACTGACTGAGGGCTATTTTGACTAGAGATACGGCGACTCTTTGTAGTGCATCTTTTGATAGTTGCCAACCAAGACCAGATTTATCATTGCTGTATTTGCGCTGACAGTGCTGTAGAAAACTGGTCAGTATTTTCACGGTATCAGAGTCGAAATTACGTTGGCGGATACATCGAAGAAGGAATGATGTTAGTAGTGCAAGAGGACTTTCCTAGAAAAATAAAATATAATTAATATGCAATGACGGACGATATTGATTTCTACACGACTGGTAAGTAATTCTGAATTTCTTAATTTAAAAAAAAAAAACACATTATATTCTTTATCTTTACATATAATAAAATTATAAAATTGTGTCGAGACACAAAATATCTGTGTATGTTTCAAGTAAAAATGTCTGGGGAATGTATGATTAAATTTTCATATAATATGTGGTTAAATATAAATAAAAGTACATCAACAGATAAAGAGGAAATGTTAAATGAAAAAATTCGTGTTCATGTTAAATCGACTATATATATATAGTATATGTACATATATATTGTATATTTTGTTGGTGTCACAAAAAAATATCAATATTAAGTCGCTAACGCCACTAGTTTTCGATAAAAAATAAAATGAAATACGGTTATATGCAATAAAACCTGAATTATTATAATTTAAAAAAATATATGATAACTTACTGGCATGAATATAAGCATAGATTCATGTAAGGTGGATATGTAGCCTTCCCGCAGGCAGAGTTCGGCCACACGCTGAAATTGTTCAGCGGGGACCTCTTGTGACGTATCCGAGAATATTAGTTCTTGCTCAGTTGACCCAATGGATGATAACACCCATTGCACCCAAAGCACATCCACAGCGTTTGGCTATAAAGTAACAGACTTACACATAAATAGACCTTCACGACTGTTATACCAGATAGTCAGAGTCGGCGAGCAGGCAACACTTGACATGCCCAGATTTTGCTCGATATACACGAATCCAACGTGACAATGGGCGAGCCCACCGCCGTCTCTCGGATTTTTCGATGTTTCCATTGTGATGGAGATTTATAAAAAAACTTACGAGTACAAACATTTCTGTATTCATAAGTACAACTGTTTTAATTCAACTGAATGTACTTTTTGTTTATTAGTTACTAGCTCTGCCCGCGAATTCATCCGCGTGAAATAGTGACCTTTACCAAATAAATAAATAATATTTGATAACGAAACTACAAAAACGTCATAGAAAAAAGTTTTATCGTTCTAGCTTCAAAAATTACTTCAATTCATCCCCTATTTTATTTGACTAATTATTATGATTAAGGGTTTACAAACTTCGAATGTCATATTTATTTACATTTAATCAACTGCCTAAAAAATATGTTACAAGCTTTCTAGCTTTAAAAATGACAATACTTCCATACAATTTCCATCTCCCGTTTCCACCACTCACAACCCTTTTTTGCATTAAAAATTAGTCTATGTCCTTTCTTAGGGCTGTGTATCTGTGTACCAAATTTCATTTAAATCGGTTCAGTAGATTCGATGCGAAAGCGGGACAGACAGAGTTACTTTCGCATATAATATTTGTAAAGATTTAGCAACAGTACAAATTCTCCAATTTGATACTAGACGACGCTATGTGGCATGTCAAAACATGTTCACAAATAAGCAACACTGTATTAAGGAGTAGTGCAGACCTCGTAGCAGCCGGCGACGAGCGCCAGCAGCGGCTCCCGGCGGCGGCGCGCGGCCCGCAGCAGCGCGGCGGGCGGGTCCTCGGGCCCGTGGCACGCCGCCGCCGCCTCCCACAGCTCGCCGCCCGCCGCCCGCTCCCACCGCCACCACCCGCCGCCGCCGCCGCCGCCGCCGACCGCCTGCGACGGGCTCTGGCGACATACAATTGTGACACCTATATTGAAATCCAAAAATCATTTATTTCTATTATTTTAGCAGCTTATTTTTTTCCATGTCGAGTTTTATTTTTATTATCTTTTTCCCTGCAATCTAATTCATTTTATATATGCAATCAAAAATAACTAGAGAAAAACTCAAATATCAAAACTTTTTTCTCACCCTTTTTATACAACTATATTATATAACTTGTATTATACGTATGGCAAAATGCGTGGATTGAAGGGATATAAATGGGGCGTCGTTAGATTAGAGGAATCAAGCGATACCCGATTTATAGCCGTAAACTTGTGGAAATGTTATATATATTTATAAAAAATTATGGTGGCAATAAATCGCAAATAGCAATTTATGTACTGTACTACTATAGTTTTTTTATAATGATACATAAATTAAATACAAGCGTGGCGTATATGGATGATATGTTTAGATTTTGGCAAATTTGTATTTATTACTTCTTAGTGAAAACCTATCTAAGAAGGATGTGATTCTTAAATTATCCAGTAGTGTTTGCACAGCCAAATTCATAATATATTATTCTAAAGAAATTATGAAACTTCAACAAACAAATTATCCAAGTACTATCATAAGTAAATCAACTCACCGAATCTGTAGAATTCAGTCTGGACGTTCTTCTTTGTCCATTACTGGAACTAGATTTATTATCTCTCTCAGATCCATCGTCCAAATTCTTGTGAAGCATTATATATTTTAAGTGCTCTGAATACGATTTATTTTCAAATTCCTGCGATAATTGCAACATCTGATGAAGTGGGTACCGAAATACGTCGCCAAATAGGAGGAAATTGAACCAAGAGTTAGTTTTAACGAATTCCCTCAATAGCATCTCTGGCAGAGGCAAACCATGTAAAAAAGCAAATTTCACCATTGATTGGGATTCATACAAAACTGTAGCCATATCAATTTTGCCATCAGTACTTTGTTGTTTTCGCAACTTATACATCGTTATTTCTTCAAGGTGGCGTAGTATATCACGTGCGACGTCTTCGTTACTCTGAATCAGCTTGGACATATACTCATTGACAATGCTATTCGCCTTGTCTTCCGATGCACCTTTGTATGAAGTTAAGTGGTTTTTTATCATTTTAGCGGCAGACATGTGAACCCTACAACGTGTCGGATTACAACCAATCATGGCAACAAAAGATATCGCGCAGGCGGCCATGGCGGGATCAGACCAGTTCTGTAAAGCCAACGCGTGCGCTTCACAGCAAGCGCTTTTAATACTCTTATCCTGAAGACGATTGTATGTTGAATATTGCTGAGAGACAAACGCCTGACTTGCATTACAAGGGCGATATTGTTTTAAATAGTATACATGATTTAATTTTGCAACATACCCATATCTCTTCATAAGCTTTTCATTTGCAAAGTCTGGCATATCTATGGGTCTTTGAGATAATGTTTTTATACTAGTTGCATTGACATCAATGTCATCAGATAATAGACTGCCCAGACTCCGCCTATCAGGTTTGTCAGAGATGAGACTTTTGGTATTTTGATTCATTAATTGAAATTCAAATATTTTTGACACGTCTAAACCTCGGTAACCGGAAAGCAATTGATAAACGTTAACATCCTTTATATCAAATGTTTGATTCTCATCATTAAATTTCTTAAAAACATTATGCAAATGGGGAAGTTTATCTTTATATTTTTTATTTGGCAATTTAAAATCCTTGAATTGCAAAAAATCATCTTTAGAAAATATATCAAATAATTTTGCATTGTCCTCTAGTAAAATCATACCAAGAACTAAATGTGGATTTGACGAAATGTATTCGTCAATATCAGATTTAGCTATTTGTTGGCAAGTTTTATAAACTGGCAGTACATGACTCTGTCGATCTGAAGTTTGTTCAATACTTTTGAATAATAACCATAGTTCAATACAATCTTTAGCATTCTGTTCAACATCTGACAGATCTGTATCTAATATGTTTCCTTCGACACACATTGTGAGTACCTTATACAACTTGTTTTTCACACAGTATTTTGCAAGTTCAACATAAAATTGCTGTTTGGTTACTGTAGAACATGATTCTGTAAAAATGTCTTCTATGAGTCTTAAATTCTCCGTACGGGCTAATCTAGATATCATTTGGTACAAATTGTTACGTTCATCATCATTCACAATTCCATATGAGCATAATGTATCATAAATACACATTTTTGTATATGGATAACAATTACTTTTAGAAACACTGTTTATCATTTCATTATTAATAGGCCAATTACGAAAGATTTTGTCTAATCTCTCAAGTACTTGACTGTCAAACCCTTTAGTATCAACATTAAGCATTCTTGTTGAAAAATTGTCATTGTTGAAGAAATTATAGCGCGCATTCATGTCACGGACCACTTCTGAAGTCTGTACATTAATCCATCGAACAAGGACCATAGCTTTATTATGTTCTACCAAATAATTCCAAACTTCAAGAGGAGACGAGAAGTCTAACAGTGAAAACTCTGAAATAACAATAATGATCAGTCAATTAAAAAATAAAAATATGGAAATAATTTTTACAGTTGTATGAGATCTATAAAAATAACATTTAGAAATTAAATAATTAATTTAATAAAATATATTATTATTATATATTCAATAATTATAAAATACATCTTACCAAAGGTATCAAAGAAAAGAGTAGTAGAAATTTTACTTTTCCAATTTGCAGGATACTTCTCTATATTCTCTATTGTCAAAGCTTTGATTTCACTCTCATTGACTATTATTCTGTCTGTACCGGTACCAAAAACTTTATTTTGTTTAAATGTACCATCAACCTCAAATGATTTCTCCAAATATCTCAATAAATTCCAGTGTCGTTTAAAGTCTTCCCACTTATTAATATTTTCTGGTAATATATCTTTTGATAGTTTTTCTATATGTTCAACTATAAAATCTCTATACTGAATCTGGGCAGAAGTTTGAGCTAATGTCATTAAGTGTTCTTCAGGATTTACCTGCACTTTGTTTAAAATATGAAGTACTTTGAATATCTGTTTTCTCATCAGAAGTTGGACTGTCCATGCTTTGACCTAAAAAAAAAAAATATTAAAGACATTACCTTTAACTACATCAGTATTATAATAATAATCTCAGGACAATTCACACGGTGCCATCTAGAACCAAGTTAAGCTAGCTAAAGCTTGTGTTATGGATACTAGATAACTGATACATATACATTTTCTACACGCACAACGGCCCGAATGAGAGGCCAATTGCGGAAAATGGAGTCCAACCTACCTATACATGGAAAACACCTGGACCGATACAAACAATCACACTCATGAATACAAATGTTTGTGCTGTGCGAGGAATTGAACCCGCAACCATTGATCGTAAAGCAGTGTGCTAGACCACATAGGTCGTCATAATTAAATATAAGAAATTTTATTTAGCCATGCAGTTATATGCAAAATAATAATGAAGAAAAATGTAATGTCTTTACCAATGTGTGTGTTTATTTATAAATTAAAAATAAGAAATCATACTAATTTGAATAATAAAAACAAATAAGTAATTTAACTCTTTAGTATTTTTTTTACTTATCTGTAGGGTAATTACATTAATATATATTATAAATAAATATAATAAACTATTAGTCAAAAACAGAATAAAAAAAATTGTTTTGTTGTATAAATTAGGTGTCTAATGTCTAATTTTTATTTTTTAACTTACTACCTACATCAGATTAAACCCAAAAGTCCAAGAATATAAAATTTAGTTCTATCATCTTATTTGATTAGATAATCAATAATTTCTATGGATTCAGAGACATTGTGTACAATATTTATAGAACATATTACAAAACTTAAATGCCAAAACAGCTGCATATAGAAAATAGAAAAGTATATGAACAACAGAATTATTATGGAAACATTGAAATGTAACAATATTTTACCTCCGCCATGAACCAATCTTTAGCTGTAATCTCATTCCAAACATTTTTTTCCATTAGATACTTAATCGCCAAGTTGATATGGGTGCCTTTCGCGGCAGCTTCTCTTGCAACATCCCGTGGTGATTTTTCATCCCAACACGACCATATTATCTTCTCATTTTGAGTCAGCCCCTCCATATTCTTAGCAGTGATTCCTCATGGACATTAGGATATTATTTATTACAATATTTATCAAGAAATCAGAAATTACGCAGAGAGAACAATGAAAAAAATAAACGTAAAAGTAATTACTAGTCCGTCACAAGTAGACTACAAGTCAATTCATACTTAAATGTACTCTATGTAACTAAGTTGGTTTCTAAAAAATACATTACTAAAAAAGAACTTTGTCAAAACAATGATTGAATAAAAACCACAACAAGAACAAATATAATAAGAGAGAAAACAGCTGACTGACATTGACAATGACGGCTCCTGGTCTGTGGCAAAGATTAAAAAATGCTGTTTGAGCTGCTAACATTGTTGACAGTTGTGCAGAGTAATAATATATCTTACCTTATTTTAAAGGATTCTTCCTTGTCTCTGAACCATAGATTTTTTTTATTTAATATTCCATGTCTAACGTATGCTAAGCAAATGATACAATTTATTAGATATGTTCATACACTGTTGTAATGTTATTCATGAGTGATAAGAATACATATACAATAGCGTATCTATAGAGTATTCAGTAGGTATTACTTACATATATTATTATATACATATATGCAATTAATTATCGCTTAACATAACAGATGAGACCGAGTGTTTCAAATTTTCGACCGATATACATAGATATTGAAATGCATACAAAGCACGGTTGCTTAGCAACTTTGCACACACTTTAGTAACAGTGTCTATTAACAACAGAATTCCAGCTATTACATTTTCAGAATCATTAAAATAATATAATATATACCACGTTACTGGAATTCTATAAATTTTTACTTACCTGCAATCTCAAGAAATTATGGCAGAAGAATTATTAAAGGCACATTTGTATTACGATGATATCCATAAAATAAGAGTTCTGGAAACAACAATTCTCAAAGAAACTGATGACGTAAAAGAGACCAGCAAAGATTATGAAACTAGTTAGTTATTATTTCACTAGTAAAGGTGCTTGTTATGCCCATGAGATATTTCCCATCGGATTAATGCAACTTTTTAAGTTACCGGGATAGTCAACAACCTGACGAACCAATTCATATCAAATTACTGTATATTTCTAGTATAATTAAGCAGAGAATTTATTTATTACAGAAGTTCAGGAATTTGGAAAAATAATTAATTCATTATTAGAAGTATTAAGAGAATTAGGTGACAATGTAGAAAAACAAAAAATGGCAGCAATTGGTGCCACAAATCTTCTGAAATCAATCACTAAAGAAAGAGAATCAGAACAAGCAAAATTGCAAGTAAGCATGAAAACTGGTTTAAAATAGTTTACATCAATGTACAGGTTTAAAGTAACTTCGTATTTACTACTTTAAATATTCGCTATCACTGAACTGATTTTGACGTGTTTATTTAATCAACTTTTTCATTTATTTTATCAATATAATTTGATTAACTTTGAAGACTTTTGTGTAGTCATATCTTTATTCTATACGCAAATAAATAGATATTTAAATAATTTTAAATTGCTTTAAAAAATAACCTTGAACCAGAACTTTTATTTCACCATCACATCTCTATTTAGTTATTAGACGAAGGAGCCCCCTTAGTAGACTTTAGTTACCTCTGTCTCACCTATTTCAGCCGTGATGTTTCAGGATGAAATAAGGCATCGAAATTAAAGAGCACAGAGGCATAACATCTTAGTCATCTGGGATAGCAGTGTATGATTGGCTTAGACGATATTATGATATCGGTGGTGCTGTTTGTGTACATAAACGACGGTAGCAACTCCGTCTGGTGGTCTATAAACTTATTGACCTTTCCAGTTACATAAATAAGGCAACTGTATTTTCTTCTTTTGTACAGGCGGAAATTAACGACAAGACAATGATATTAGAACAACTAGACAGTGAATATGATGCATTGCAGATTTTGGAGGCAACTCAAGTTGAAACTATAGAGTATTTAACACAGCTTAGATAATTATGAAATTTTTAATAGACACTTGTAGCACTTGTATTCTCTATAATAAGAATATATATATATCTTTCAAGCAGTTGATATGATAGAATAGAGATATGCACATAATTCTTTTTTTTTTATTTACTAGAGAAAGTAGATTGTGCAACCAAACTTCTCTAGTAGTACTGTGTAATACATATATGTATCTTGTAGGCAAAAATAGAAAATACAAACATTAAATAGAAGCGATAGGACCCATTATACTAAAACCAAATTCAGTCTGTAAAAATGTAATTTTCAGTGAAACACACATTATAATGTAAACAGTTTCTACTATAGAATTGTAAATTAATGGATTATCTGCATAATTTATTTCTGCACCATCCCATAGAATTAAGAATGTAAGAAACTGGAATTATGAACATAATTATGTAGTAGTGTAATTATTATTTTTACATTACTGCCATTACAAAAATATAACTACTTATTACTACAGTGTAACACAGATAAATAATTGAAATATACATTCCCTTGATTCCGATTTTAATTTATAGAACAAATATAATTTATGTAGGAACATGCCAATGTCACACACATATTGTGTATAAAATCATATAATAAATTGATGTCATAAATGAAGATTTTCGATTTATTTATGTCAAATAAGTACATTTTTGGTCTAATATTAGAATAGTGAGAAACCAGAAGAATAATCAATTAAAAAAATTATACTAAATTAAAATATAGTAAGTTCTCAATTAAAAAGATTCTTCAAAGATTTCCATACTCAATGTCTTAACATTATCGAAAAAAAAATGAACATAAATTACATAATACACTCTCCCATTCTAAATATTCCGCTTTTAGAACGTAAACCAAGGCATAAATGTGCTATGCTTTTGCTTGACATACAAATGTTTTAATCTATCAGTGGCCGTTAAAAATGGCACATAATTGTTTACACTTTTTTTTTATTTATCCTCAAGGTCCATAGCCAGCTTGTGATTAATACCTAGCCATTACAACTATATTAAAAAAACCTGCCTCCTCAAGCAACCATAAAAAGTCACTCTATTAAAGTAAAAATTAAATTGGAATACAATTTATAGAAGACAATATTTCTGCAACTTACATTTAGACCTTACACACTAATTACTACATCAACAAGTCAGTTCTCAAGTTTATCAACAGGAGAATTTTCTCCTCCTAAAGCTGTATACTCATTAGTAGATAATATTTCTGATTAAATAAAAATCTTCAATAATATTAAAACAAGAAGTAAGACAATTCAACAGAGAAGGTTGTGCAAAATTATTGTTGATTAATGAATGTTAAATAATTTTAAAATGTTTATTGAAGATTCATTCAATCAGATTTATTAACTACTGATTATTATTGAAAATAATTGTTACACAAAAACTACTTTCAATAATAGTCAATATAGTTTACATATGTATTCCGATATCACTATTAACTACTAATGACAATGTTAGCGCACCATCGGGTTGTGAGTACATAGCTTTGACCATACTCCAGCATTAGATTATAAAAAAAAAACAAATTGGCTATTTGATAGTTGTAGAAATAAAATATGAAAATTATTTTTTATGGTAGCTTCTTAGTAAACAGTAATCATACAATATGTTTATTGCATTAAAAACATTATTAATATTTTATTTTTGGAAAGTAAATCTGTTTTTTATCTGTGGTTAATGGAGCGGCCATGATCGATCATCATATGACGTCATAATTCAATAAATAAAACGTTAAGTAATCTCATGTCATTTGTTCTATAGTTTGCTGAGAAAAATCGCTCAAATATTTCGATTTGTGTTGTCTAAAGTTTCACGAAATGGAGTTAGGCTATATTAAAACGGATAATGCAAGATTTGCTTATCGCAAATCTCTTTGCCTGTAATTCTGATTTTTGTTCTGCCGCCGAGTTTATTATTTAATGTTTAATTTACCAATAGAACATATTATACTGTATTGGATGTAATTTTCCATATCATTAGGTAGTTATAAAGAAAGTGTCATTAGGTAGAAATTAGGTTCGTTTATTCTATAGTTTAAGCAGTTAGGTTTAATTTATTTTTGGAAAATCAAACATATTGATTTCTTCTAAATACTTACATCAAAGTGATCCTCATAAGAATAAGAATATCGCAGATATATCAGACGTAAACTGTGGGTCTCCATGTGCCAATTGTAACCATTGCTTTCGACGTTTTGGGCATTTAGGAACATGTATAAACAATTTGTTGGGACATTTAATTGTCGTACTTCGACACATAAGCACTGCATACATTTTGTAGCTTGTCACTTTCACAATTCCAATAAAATCTGTACACTTATCATTCAAAACAGTTAGAGCGCCGTATTAGCCTTGTTTCGTTTATTGAAATATGACGTCATAGCTCGAAAATGTCACATGACATAGTGGTTTAGCGCGGATTTCAAACAAAGAGAAATAAAATTCATGTTTTCTCTATCAAATAAAGCTTTTTTTGAAAATTAGATAATTGTAGGGGGTTTTAAATAAGTCTACAAAAATTATAAAATATATTTCAGAAAATTGTCAAGTAGCCAATTATGGATTTCAATTAAGAGGACCAGTTGGCCATAATTAATACTAAAATAAATAAATGCCTGCCTGCTTTTTGTTATTATTCACGATGTGACACGTTAAAAAATAATTTACTTTAGAATGTTTTCATTAAAAACTGAATAATGCATTGTGATCATTTATTTTCTTCTTATGTTGCATAACATAGGAAGAAAATAAATAATGTCAGTTTCAGAAATAATAATCATTTATTGAGGTCACATTTAATAATATATCACTAAGTACTCAAAGCTATGTGCATGCATAATTACTATCACTTGTCGATACAACTACATGACTAATTAATTGAAAGTTAATTTATAGATCTTCCTTTGCATACTATGCTACCACTGTTAACCTGCTGCAAAACAATCATTTTACCTTACAAATTAAATCTAAAGTGTTGCTCACTGGCAGAAGAGATTTTTGAATGCGTAATCACCCATAAAAGACAAATAGTAAGATGACATCTTGAAAAATTTGGTACATAAATTATATAAAATTAACAAAATCCCAAATAAAAGAGGCATTCTGTTTAGTGTTACAGTCCCGACAAATGTTACGCAATACTATACGTGGCTTGAACACTGTTAATCCTTAGACCTATATGTTAATCCTTACCCTCTACACACTTGATGTCACCACTGAACTTGAAAGGGGATCGTCAACCTTTTGCCTTTTAGACTCCTGTTGTTCATCTTGATTGGGCTCATCTTCAGCGACTCGTTTTTTAGACCCTTCAGTATTACTTGTGTGTTTTGCAACATCAGCTATAATACCATCCTTAAATCTTACAATAATAGCCGTCATATTATCACAGCCCGTTCCATCGCCCATTGTGCTCGGTGCTAAACAGTGATCGAACATCTGCAGAGAAAGTCAAAGTTACCTGATATAAATCTATATATTGCATTAATATTATTTCAATTATATTATTCTTTGTAATGTTACTAATATAGTCAAAAATTGTAACACAAAGAAATTAATTCGTCGCTTTCCTTTTTAACCGTCTTAGTGCCATACATTTTTTCAATATATGTGAAAAATGCCAAGAATAATTACCATCTTTTTTGTGAAATTTTGGAGTAAGAGAAAATAATGTGTAACTTTTGTAAAAATGTTTCTATTTTCAAAATTTCAAAATTTCAAATTCAAGTGTGATGCAGACGAAGTTGCAGTTGTGGGTTAGCTAACATATACATATTTGTATGACATATGTACATACATTTTGTTTGACTATTTATACACATAAAATATAGTCATATTCTCTCAGTATTTTGCCACAACTGCCGTCAACGATTTCTATTTATACCTATATCTGGTAGACATCACATGGCTTTAGGCCTTTTAGTACATATTTTATTGTACAAAGAAGAATAAAAAAAAGACTTAATAGTAATTTTATCCAATTACCAGACATACAAAGAAAATAGTACTCTAGATTTGATGATCAAAGCATATATCTAACAACAACTTAAAGAATAAGATAAAATTGAGATACAAACCTCTTCACAGATCTGTGATAATCTCTCTCTACCTTCCTCCAGTCTTGGTACGATAAAGTCGCAAACATCTTGACTAGACATAAAATTCCAAATCCCATCACAAGCCAAAACCATAAACTGATCCTTTTCGGGATCAATGGTTAATGTCTTTACATCAGGGAGTGCTGTGATCATTTGCTCCTTAGCACCTAAATCTTTATTCTGCTTGTATGAATGGTCACCAATGGCACGAGATAAGTTGAGACCGCCATTGATGCGGCCATCATTAGACACCTTACCACCTGCATTTATAATACGTTCAAGCTCAGGGGTATCTTCTGGCTTGTGATCTATTGACATATCTATGGCCTTGCCTTCCCTGCATACAATGCAGCGAGAGTCTCCAGCATTAGCTACATATAGTTCCGTTCCTGTAAAATATTATATCAAAGTATTGTTTGTTTTGTATTTAATTTTGTAAATCTGTTTCGATTTGTAGGATATATGAAATCTAATACATGAATAAACATATCATTGATTAATATCACAAACAAAATATGTTTTAGTAGTTGTGACTAACAAGATGTATGTATTAAAACTTACCTTTGAGTAAGGCAACAACAGCAGTGCAGCCACTGTCATTTCCTGGTTCCTCTGTCATACTAAGGTCCTCTTCGCCATCCTCGTCACTAGACTCTGCTTCATACTCTTCTTCATCTTCTTCTTCTTCTCCTTCACCTACAATTCAGTGATATTGAAATGATATCATATTTTGGTTAATTTTATTAAAATACTCAATAGCTTTTCAGATAATTACCATCATTTGAGGATTCCTCCACACCATTGCAATTTTCTTCGTCAGAAGAATTAATCTCGCCACCCTCGAATGTCTCGTCATTAGAATCACTTTCGTCATCATCTTCAGCCTGTCGCAGCAGTGACTCGTATACAGCTGCTGCGGCACGTCGAAGTTTGGCCTTTTTGGGCCGTTCAGGTGTTGCTTTATCTGAACTTGAAACTGGTGATGTTTTGTCTAAAAATAAGATAATATAAATTTAACAGTTTTCTATGGTTAACCAGTGATTTATTTAATATTGAAAAAACTATCTAAGTTCAAATGCAAGCTTAATTTTTGGATTCTATAAGGCAAATATTGATGTCACAAATTTGTACTGTAAGAGATCACAAAGTTTGGTATAAACAACGTAATGTTATAAATTAAAAAGGTATTGTACAATATTGACCAATTATAAAAACAGACACTCCAATTTTATTTATCTATATAGATAAATAAAATTGGAGTGTCTGTTTGTAATATTGAAATAACCATTTTTTACTACATGCATATGAATATAAATACAGTACATACACCAAAATAAATGTTATTTTTAAATATTTGTCTGTCTGTCTGTTTGTTCCAGCAAATCCTTGAAACGGCTGGACCGATTTTAACAGGTCTTTTTTGCCAGGTAGCTGATGCAATAAGGAGTAACTTAGGTTACTTTTATTTTAGAAAAATAAAGTTATATTCCATGTGGACGAAGCCATGTGTACAGCTAGTTGTAAATAAATTATATAGACATGTTGTATGTAGGGAGAAATAGTTTACCAACCCAGTATACCAACTGTTTACACAGTCAGTTAGTACTATAAAAAATAATTAAACTTTTTATTTTATTTACCTTTGGCTTTTCCAGATTTGACTGGCGTAGCAGATCCATTTGATGAAGTAATATCATTTTCTTCACCTTCAACCTGTTTTGAATCTGTCACTTCTCCATTGCATGCATCAGAACCATTTTCTTTGGGTGTTGTATTCTTGGCATCTTCACTCTGTTCTGGTTGGTGACAATTATCTTCAGAACTGTCTGGTGCTATTGTGGTTGGCTTATCAACATCCATTGCAGATTCATCAGTTTTTTTATCTGGTTCACTGGTAGATACCTGTGGATGTTAATGGAATAGATAAGAGATAAGTATGTTTGAAGATACAAAGTATCCTGTCCTGATTTAGACAATTAAGTAAATTCTTAGGCAAATTCAATTACATCAGCCAACGATTACAGCCCATGTGGGCAAGTGCTAGCTATGGTTAACAACGGCTTATGCATGGTTATTGGAAAAAGTACAATATAAAAGATCTTGTAGTTACATAGGCAGGTCCTTGGAAAATTTAATTTTCAAATTCAATTAAGCTAGCTAAAAAACTGAATATTATCTGGCAATTAACAGATGATAAATTAGAATATGAAACATAATTGTTAAATACATGTGTAAATAAATTACTTATCTATAACAGTGTAAGTCTAAATTTACATAATCTACTACAGAAATATTAATACCTCTCCATTCAAATCTTTGTCTTCCTCATTTGAGTTTGTTGAAGATACTCCACCAGTGTCCTCTTCTGGATTGTCTTCTTCTTTCTCTGATGACTCCCCATTTTTACTGGACGAAGCAGCAGCACCGGGCTGCTCTGAGCTTGAGCCTGCTGCGAATGTAAATCCTGTACTAGAAGTTGAAGCCCCACTCCCTGCATCAGGAAGACATACACCTATTAGCGCAGATATGTCTATGTACAATATAGAAATCTACTTACAAACAACACTATATTCTTCACAAATACACCTGTATCATTCTCATCTGGTACATGTTACTGTATATTTGCATATGTTATCCACCATAGAATACTCACTCAAATCACTGTTTAATTTTTATCAATATTAATAATAATTAATATAAAATTATTGTAAAATTTGGTTCCTTTTTCACAACCAACAGAAAGGATGACACAGATAACAGCTACTATATTCTAGTTTGAGAAAATGGTTGACTTAGAACAAAGATTTTCCCTGCATTAAAAAATAGTCAAAAATGTGTATCTCATAGTTGTTGTTTAAGGACTATTCATAGGACTACTTCAGGAAGAATAACTGATGGTTTATAAAAATACATACCAGATCCTCCCGGTTCATCAGTGTTCTTCTTGGCCCTTAAACATGGCGAAAGAGGTGTTGTCGTGTCACCAAGTCTAGTTCTATGAAGAGTACTCAGTTTGTTCTCATATTTTGCCAGTACTTCCTGTAGTAATAATTAAGTATACAATAAAACATTTCTTATTAAATTACTGTAATTTTGTTGTTACTTTACTAGTAATGTTATATTATATGTATAATATGAAATTACTAAAAAATAAATAACAGGTTTTTAAAGAAGGGTATAAGGTTTCGTAAGGGTTGGTTGCGCTTACCCTGGGTATGTTGTCTCAGCTCTATAGACTATGGAAACCATTCAGATGGGCTGTATCCTTGTTTCCCACCATCATAGTATAAAAAAATACTTTTTAAATCTTGGTTATGTAAAATTTGTAGGCTAGATCTAGTATATTAAATATTACTTAACCACCCCACATAACTTTTGAAACAGATGAAATGTTTTTGGAATGGCTCATGTGATGCATTTGGTGGGTAACAAGGCGAATGTATGGTGGGTTAGATATTATATTGTATAGATTAGATCATTAGATTTTCAACCAAAACATGACATATAAAACTTTAATTCACATATTATTATTAGCCTAAATCTCAACTGCGTTTATGATCACACCTACAGCTGCGAGGTATATTATATCTTGGATTTAATTTTCACAAACAGTGTGCTCTATAGGTCATATACAGGATTTACTCTATTTGTGTCAATATTATTACAGTATTATTATTCATAACACAAGTAATCTAATAATTATCACCCATTCTGAAGTATATGAATTTTCAAAGAAATTTTGTTTGTTAGACTATCCCCAAAAACATAAAATTCCACTACTACCGAATTGCTATATGTTCAGTTTTTCATAATTTTCACAAGAAGCTGCATACATTTAAAATATCAATTATTGTAAAACAACATGAGTATAATTATTTCTGTAGGTAACTGAATAAACTTTTTACACAATGACGCTACATGGTATTAAGTTTGCCATACATTTTCTATTCTGTTAAATAAATAGTGGCTGACATTCTAAGAATTTAATAATAATATAGATACACAAATACTTTACCTGTAAGGGAAGATGTGCCTCCTGATATAGATTATTGACATTTTCATCATCGGACTCTTCATTGTCGCTCGGACCCGGTGGATTTATTTCACCTATATAGCATATTATTGTCATAGTATTGTTGTGGATTCAAGTACATCAATAATGATTAATTAATTGTTTATAAAACAATGAATTAATACTTATCTGGTCATTTTTGCACCCTACACAGGAGGCTGTGTGAGACAAACAATTAAATAGAGCAAGATGCTTTAGATATTATTTATCTCCTTTTGTAATCCATAAGTGAAACTGAATGTACAAGTGAAATCCATGTATTTCACTTGTATATTAAAAAAATAGATATACATATATTAACAATTTTGAAATGTTGTGTTTCCAACTTATGATGGAATGTAAGAAATTGTACCAACTGTTTAATAGTAGTAAAAATATATATACATACTGTAGCTAGAAAATCTAGCCAATTTAATCTATTTAAATTGGTGGTAACCAATTCAAACAAATCAAATTGTCTAGCCACATTCTATAGCCAATATTTGTATATATGCATATATCTTTGATATGATTGTTTATTTTATGTCAATTTTAATGATAGAAAAGAAATTATGACAATGAAAATCAATTGGAGGTTAAAATTTGATATATGTTACAACACAATTATTTTTTTTAACCTTATTAACTTGTGATATTATTAAATAATGGGTTTTCTATTCCCTGTAATTCATACTATCTATTATAGTATAGCATATGCTTGTATTATTATTGCTCTTTAACTAACATAACCATAAACCATTCATTAGTGAGCAATAAATGGCATTAAATTAGTATAAAATGTACACCAACTAACCTGCTAAATCTTTTAAAATATCCATGACCTCTTTTGTTGCAATATTAGCATCAAAACCAAGGAAGGCATCCTCCAAAGCTTTTATAAATTCCCCACTCTTGTAAGCGTCTGTATTTTTAATGAATTCCGGTAATTTTTGAGAACAATAAGTGGCGACTTCAGCACCGCCATGTCCATCATAAACAGCAAAAAGAGAAGTATTCACATCAAACTCTAGAATAGTATTATGTGCATCCTGAAATATTATTAATGCATTAATGGAATAATAACCTAAGCCTGGCAGTTATTGCGAACGGAAACATAGTATATATAGTTTACATGTGGATTAAAGATTATGTAGAAGAACTATGCACAAAATTAAAATCTAATAAATTTATAACAGCTGAAAAATATTTAATATTAGAAAAAGGAATACTAAGAATATCACCGACACTGAATATTTCTTGAGAGTAACAACAGTATATTATGATTAACAATGAAACAAAATCGGTACCTCTTGATTGACACGCCATCCTTGCATGGAGCTTGCGCCGCACTCCAATTTTTCATTTGCTTCATCGCTTGACACTTTTTCTGTAACAGGTTCAGATAAATACGCTCCCATAATGGAATGTTATTTATAATTAAACATAAAATAACTAGTCAGGCGCGAAAATATATATAATCGCGGAGGCGGTAAGCCAAAGGAGTCAATCAACCGCCGTCAATAGTATTGCTATTATTAAAAAATATTTTACCGGTTATCCTGCCATGGACAAGAAAAAGCACGATTTACACGTTTGTCAGTGGTTTTTTTAGAATAAAGAACCCACGTAAAGTACTCAATTAATAGGAATAGGAATGATAAGGGTACGAATTAGTAGGGAGAACTATTTTATATGAACGAACCATTGTAAGTGTTTGCAAAGTACTAAATCATTTAAAAAATATATGTACAACATAAGACAATGAAAAAATTTTCATGTCAATTTTATTAAAATACGTTAATCAATCAGGATACAGAAATCGTAGAAATGGAAACGGCAATTTATACTTATTACTGAACCAATGTTTTTGGTTAATTTAATTTGCCTGCTAAACCGCTGTATGTGTCAGTTTTTAGACCCCATTACTTCCCTTCCTCCCTATATATTTACCGCGTCAACAAGTAACGCATCGCTCACTTTAGTATATACTGCTAATAAGGACATAAATACATATCATTATTCATTCAGTGTTGTCAACCTTAAAACTATTATAATGTACATATTCCATGTGAGGAAATTTGTAGTTGGCAACTTTGTTATAAAGGCAATGATAATAGGTATTTGTTTAATGCTACTTATTATAGATAACTCAGTACTTAACTTACCTCGACTTGCAATGTAGGAGATATGTTAGTGTATCTGTTTATTAAATGTGTAGTAGTGTATTGGAATTAATTTTTTTTTTGTGGCTGTTAGTTTATATCTGTATAAATGGAGACAGTATACGATCGTGCCCTTTTAGAAATAGGGCAAAATGGATATTTTCAAAAAAAGTTTGATATGTGCTATAATTTCTTATTCGCAATATTATGGGGAATGGCATACGCAAATATATTTCTTGCTCTCGTAATAATTCCACATCGATGCCAAATTCCTGAGAAAACTGAGAATATTAGTGATATAGACTGGAAATCTAAATATATACCAATGTAAGAACTTTATTAATTTATTATGTAGTTTTTCAAGGTATCTTGCTGACATAATACCAGACTGATTTTTTATTTTATATAATAATTACAATTATTATTACTGGTTTAATTATTGTGTTTACAATGTTTTCATTATATTATTACGAAATAACAGATCTAATGATAATACCGGGAAAATAGTACATAGTAGCTGTTTAATGTATGAAAATCCTCCAGAAAACAATCGTACTAGAGGTGAGTTTACTATACCATACCTTAATATTCATAAAATATTCTGAATAATTCATAAAAATTTGATATGTTTATTTTTATCAAACACGCTTGCGCTCACGCATGTGTCATTCATGCGCGCAAGCTCCCCACGTGCAATGCCCAGTGATGCCATCTGGTATGAGTTTTTTAAAATTCACTTCTATTCAGCATAATCATAAAGAATGCTCATTCAAAACTTTTATTTATATTTGTAATGATAATTACGTATTAACGGAACTACGTTTTTTGCAGATTGTGACGACTATGATTATGACAGAACTTGGTACGAGTCAACTGTTGCTTCAACAAATAATTGGGTTTGCAAAGACGAGTTGAATATTGCTAACATATTGGCTATTAGTAAAATCAGTGAAGCCATAGGATCATTAGGATTTGGCTGGTTTGGTGATGCGTATGTATATCTGATATTAACCCGTTAAAAAGCTGCAGCTTGTATTAAAATTGCCTTAATTTTAATTTCGATGACGCGGTGTTTTCTGGCTCTTATTATTTCGTCATTCTACATAGTTATCTTCATGTTAAGTCAGTTACACAGTAAACATTGAGAACACAGTGCCATTGATATACTTGCGACTCTTGTCTGATTTACTTTCATAAGACATCTCACACGCCGGATTTTGAGACGCTTGACTTTTCTATCTCAACACATGGTAAATTTAATCGTGATAAAAAAGCCTGGTTTTCACGCGATCGCTGCACCCTTTTAATTTGTAAAGTATGTACACATGTACTATCTATAGGGATAGGACGTATGGCGCGAAATTTTAAAATATTCAGTTACTAGTTTATGTGAAGTATCCGATCAAAGAAATTAATTTGTACATTTCAATACCGATTTCTCTTCTTTTGTTCTTTACAATTTTCTGTGTATTACGGAACATACAAGAAAATCATTCTCGTTAAGTTTGCGATGCGAAAAATCTTATATAATTAAGTAGATAAAAGTACATTTTTTTAGAATTCGTCCAAAACCTTTTAAACGTAATAATCTATCTGATTTCAAAGCCCTATTCAGTCTGAACAAGGTAATCATATGAATGACTATCAACTACTACTTGTTTGTTTATTATGGCCCTATCTGCATCACCGCAGAGGCTATCTGCTTGAGGTCAAGAAATGACAAGAAACAAAGGAGACAAATCAACAAAAAATCGTCTGATTTGCGCATAACAGTTTAATGTGCACAAACTAAGTATATACAGATCGTAGTTTCCGACTTTTTGTTTTCTTCTTTCCGGATAGAGCCATCATACTGGATGTTTTTATTACTCATATAACGGTTTTTTCTAATCTATTTCAGATATGGTCGCCGATGGACGTACATTCTGTCATTAGCATTCCTTGTTCTTGGCCGTATAATATCAATTGTGTTCAGTTCTTCATTCACATTTTTTGCGATTGGTTGTGCTTTGGCGTGGTTCCCATCATGGTCTGTCGTGCAAAGCGCTACCGTTATATCTATGGAGATATCCTCACCAGAGCGTCGTTCCAGAACAGCCACATTACGATCCATAGCTAACAGCTCTAGTATGTTTATAATGCCATTCTTGTATTGGTGGTTACGTGATTGGAAAACGTTTATGGTAGTCACAACTGTGACACAATTGCCCTTTCTTCTATATTCATGGTAACTATTTATTTTGAGGATATAGAATAATTTACAAGACATTTCATTAGGTTTCAATTAATAGTTACATGAAATGTATACATTTATTTAAGGAAAATGATAGAGTCTCCTAGATGGCTTTGGATTGAAGGAAAATCCAAAGCGTGTGTCAGAACTTTGAAAATTATAGCAAAAGGAAATAAAACCAATTTGGGATTAGACACCGAAAAAGATATTATGGATAATGCTTCACAAATGAACACTCGCGGAACTAATACCATAGGACCATTAGCGTTATTTTCCGGAAGGAGGTTAGCGATAAACACAATTCTACAGTCATATTTGTGGTAAGTTTTCTGTGAAATCCAATAACGAGCATATTATATATTTGGGCTGAGGACACACGAATACTTTATTTACTTTACTACGTATTTCAGGGTTTCTGTCGCAATTAACTACACAATATTGATGATGAAGTCTGGACAAAAATCGGATGGCAATCCATTTTTAGAATTTGCTTGGCAATCAGTAGTTGAAGTGCCAGGTGCTCTGTTCGGAGCTTGGCTTGCTGACCGAGTTGGTCGCCGCTATGCTGGATTAATTTCTTATACACTGACGGTATTATTATGGATGTCCATCGCTTTATATGAAAATGGTAACTATATAATTGTTTACAGACTGTACTGGATTTAAAACATAGACATATTTAATATAAATATATAAGTATAAAAAATCAATTTATTACGTGTAAATATTTAAATATCCAATCAGACGTCTCTTATATACCTACATAATATTTATATTTATATACATCACTAGTTGGTTACGTAAGCGCGATTCTAGAATTGCGCGTACTATTTATTAACTTTATTGTTCATTAATCGATTGGAATGAATGTAAAATGTTACAAGAACATTTAATAGTAGCGAAACCTGCATTCAAGTCTGCATTATGCTGTTTGTAATATTAACGTGCACAAATTGACAGACAAACTGATAAAAATCCTATAACCAACCAATCCTTTAAACCTAGATAATATAATACGCCTACAAAGTGTTATGATGTATGAAAAAATATTGAATGTTGAGTACATTCAATTACGAGTTTGTTATATATATGATTACGTATTTTACCAGGTTCAGGTGAATGGCATCTATGGTGGTTGGTCGGTACCACATTAACTATATTAACTAGACTGGCGACAGCCACTTCCTATTATGTAATTTATTTATTTAATATGGAACTCTATCCCACGTGTCTCCGTCAATCAGGAATGTCATTGGGCAATTTATTGGCCAGTGGTGGTGGAGCAATTGCACCGTATTTACTATATATAGTAAGTATAAATTAAATTAGTCATTAAAAAAAGCAAATTAATCATTAAAAAAAGTTTTACTCGAAAAATAATTATTTTCCGATTTAAAAAATCAACATGAACTTATAATCTGTTCTTTAATCTCAGAGACAAAATTTATTAATATTCATTACCAAAGCTTTTTGCGATTCTTAAATAGTGAGGCACAATCGGAAATTAATGTTTATTAGTGATTAATATTTGTTACGCATTAATACAAAATTAGTAAAGTACAGATAGTAATAAATATAGGTTGTTGTATTAAAATAGATTTTTATTGACATATATTTTCTTAAACGAAGATTAACTACCTACCTATTTATAAAATAAATAAACTTCGTATTTTGTGGATCATACTTAATTAAACATACGTTACGTTTTTTTAAACATTTAGTTATTTGAAAGAAATATAATATGTTCAAAAATGATTTTTTGTGTTGTTTAATACAAAGACAACAATAGAATCACCAGTGTACGTACGTGAATTTCGAAAGTATGTTGTGAAAACTACGTAGAAAGCTTTAAATGTAAAATAAAAAATTACGATGCAACAAATTAGTATCGCAGGTACGCACTACCCCACTGGTAACATCATTAGAAAACTTGACATTTACACATGTCAATTTTGTCTCCGAGATTAAAAAACAGAATAAAGTATCATTTTTAAAAAATATTTAGCAATAATAGAGTTTGATTTTGTGATTAAATATTTATCCCATTTAATTTATTAATTGCAGGGACATCATGTGGATGTAAAGTTACCGTATTTGATATTAGCTGGATTTTCTGTTTTTGGATGCTTATCATTCTTTTTACTTCCGGAAACTTTAAATATGAAATTGCCAGAAACATTAAAAGATGCACAAGAATTTGGAAAAAATCGAAGAAATTATTTTTCTTTAATAATAAAAAAATATAAGGCTGAAAATAACGACACGTGTTAAAATGTGCAACATCAATTAAAACTGTAGAAATTAAAACAGATTTATTATTTCTTAGTATATTATGTACCTATATGTTATCAATTATCGTTTGGTAGTCATAGAACTCAAAAATAAATTAGTTTAGTTTAAATAAAAAAATTAAATGCTTTAAGTTGAAATTAAGCATCGCCGCACTACCGACAGTTTGCAAAGATCAAATACGAGAAACAGTATACAGTACCAATACAGATTAGAGTAAAAAATCCGTTATCCGCAACAAAAATTATTATCACAGATCACTTAATATAATTACGAAGGTTTGGCGAAAATTGGCACTGTACGAAATATTCCACAAATCAACGGTACTTAGTGTATTCTATGATTTAACCACCACCATTTTACCTATGTAATTTTTATTATGAACCCAAACGAAACAATTTAGCATTAAAAACATAAATACTTGATTTTTATCTCAATTGTGTACAGTGTGTTTGTGTCGCTGTAGTGAAGACTCAGCTTTATTTTAGTCTCTGGTTCGTTAAAACTGACTAGTCTACCTAGTACTCAGAACCTAAAATGTATCAATTAAAAAAATTGTCATTCATTTAATATGGACATTTTATTAACTTGAAATTTGGTTTCATTCTTTAAAATTATCAAAAATTTAACCATTTCGAATATAACAACTGGAATGGATTTAAAGGTAAAAAGATAAACGATTTATTTTACGAAGCTGCCAGTAAACATAATCTTTACATAGTTGTTTCGAACATTTATTTTGTTTATTACACCGACATTTTTTTAGAAAATGTCGGGCGATCACAAAACATTGATAAAAGGCAGCCCATCGCAATACGTGAAGTTAAATGTGGGCGGTACTCTTTTTTATACAACAATTGGCACGCTGACTAAGAGTGACAATATGCTGCGAACTATGTTCAGTGGTAGAATGGAAGTGTTAACGGATTCCGAAGGTATATCTAATAATTTCATTATATTATTTTTCGAGTGTTGATCTTACTCCACCTACTTTGTACAATGAGGAAATTTTTCTTCCTTTTTCCTTACATTTGGACACCCTTACACGCCCAATATTTAGCATTTTACTTTTATCTGTGTGTTTATTAATTGACATTTTTATTTCTGATATTAAATTGGTTCTCTATCAGATAGGCATAGGAAAGCAGTTCCCAGGGTAGATTGAGTTATTTCTATAAACTCTACTTTCAAATTCCACTGTTTATTGATTGTCAGTGAATGCTTTATATTATCAAATAATTTAAATTTAGAAATTGTATTATCTGATAATAATATACTTTATCATTTTAGGTTGGATATTGATTGACCGATGTGGCAAACATTTTGGCACAATACTGAATTACCTCCGAGATGGCACTGTGGCTTTGCCTGATAGTTATCGTGAGATAATGGAGTTATTGGCTGAGGCCAAGTATTTTCTAATTGAAGAATTGACTGATTCATGTCAGCAGGCTCTAGCTAAAAAAGAAAGAGAAGCAGAACCAATATGCAGAGTACCTCTCATAACATCACAAAAAGAAGAGCAACTGCTTATTATGTCAACTTCTAAGGTATTTTTAAATTACATTTTTCTGGTATATTGGATATAAAACCATTTTGTACATTTAAAATATAACAAATAATTTAATTGTTTCAATTCAGAAACATTAAAAAAAATATTCTGCCTTTAAATTGTTAGTATTTTAACCAAAAAGACTTACTTATTTAAAATACTTTTAATAAAATTAGTATGTTTTTATGTCAATTGTAAATAGCTTTCACAAAACTATATTTGTTTACTGTATACTTATTTTATTAATTAATAATATTATTCTTCTTTTTTCAGCCCGTTGTGAAACTTCTAATTAATAGGCACAATAATAAGTATTCATATACAAGCACATCTGATGACAATTTGTTAAAAAATATTGAGTTATTTGACAAACTCTCCCTACGTTTCAGTGGTAGAGTTCTCTTTATTAAAGATGTTATTGGCTCTAATGAAATATGTTGTTGGTCTTTCTTTGGACATGGAAAGAAATGTGCTGAAGTCTGTTGTACTTCTATTGTTTATGCCACAGATAAAAAGCATACCAAAGTTGAGTTTCCTGAAGCTAGGATTTATGAGGAGACCTTGGGTATATTATTATATGAGAGTAGAAATGGACCTGATCAAGATTTGATTCAAGCTACCTCATCTCGTGGAGCTGTCGGTGGTCTTTCATGTACAAGTGACGAAGAGGAAGAGCGCTCAGGCTTGGCTCGACTTAGATCAAATAAACAGAATAATCAGTCTTAGCGGTTACAGTCTGGCTTGGCGCGCCTTAGGAGCTCTAAAAGGACAAATGTCTGATACCAAGCTGGCTACTTTTTGCCCTTCTGCTGGCTGCCATGCTTCGGTCTGTAAAATGTATCGAGCTATGCCCATGACCACTCTGTAGATCTATACTTTCTATGAGCTCTCTTGGGAATGTGAATGACAATGGAGTATTAGTGTAGCAAAAGAGGCATTTATAATTTAAAACCACTTCGGATGAGTTGTGGAGGACTACTATGTGATTACATATCCGTTTTGTGTTTAGTGAATATTAGTATGTCACAAATATAAGAAAGAATTGATATGACAAGAAATAATGTCACATATCTAGATTCATACCTAAATATAGCTTTGGCTGTAGAGGAAGCAGTTATAACAGTAGTTACAGAGTAAAGCAACCAAATCTGCAGTATTTGTTATTGATGTCTATAGTGTGTACCCTTAGTGAGAATGTTAGGGAGTGTGTTTACGAAAATACTTTCCAGTTGATATCTTTCTTGAATTAATTTTAAAATATTGTAAAGCTGTATGTAAATTAGTGAATTTATTATTAAGAGTTTGATGAATATGTACAAGCTTTGCAGTACATTTATGTGGTACTTTTAATACATAATTAAATGTTATGCTTAAAATATATTAACACAGCTCAAGTAAATTGCCAAATCAATGTTGTTTAGGTGTTAGGATCTCATTCATGAGAATATTTTATAAAAATAAAGCTCATTTATGCATTATAAGTATGTAACTAGTATACTGTACAAAAAATGCTTTACTTGTTATCTTATAATAATAATCACGAAAAAATTGCTTTTCATTATTTATTTCATAATTTATAGTTTCTTTAAAGTATTAAAGTTCTAAGTAAATGTATTTGTAAAATGTACGATTTCATATTTTAAAAAAAGTTAAATATTTCTATGCATTTCACTTTATATAAGAATACAAGAGTTGCAGCATTGTATAGATTGACAATTTTTATATGTAGTTACTATCTAGGTGTTAAATAAGTATAATTTTAAATTAGTTGAAATCACAGGGACAAAAGCCAAATACTGTGTCAGAATTATTCACCAAGGCATACAGATTTGCAGGCTGATATCAGAATTATTTCTTTATCTATGTATACCATGCTAGCTGTGATTTTAGCAAATTCTAGTATTTTGATTTAATTGCATAGATTCAGGATATGACTTGCTTATCCTTAACTTATTACTGCTGTAATTTATATATCTCTATGTTATTTCTTGTACATATTATGTGTAATAATTATATTACTGGCTTCAACTCTTGTGTCCATATAATATTTAGTCATTCTGTTATTAAATATGTAATGTTGCCATTATATTAGACTGAAGGAATCCTAATTTGAAATTTACTGTAACAAAAATGATTTATAATGTATGAAGAATAATGAGAAGACAACAGTTTTGTTGTATCCATTCTTAATATTTAAATATAAATTATGTAACCTATTGCAATGATTGAATGTTAGTTTTGTCTTTACTATAAAGTGTAGGAGACAATTTATTATAGTTGGGAGTCAAGCGATCAAAAGGTTCTAGTCTGGTATTGATCAATATTAATCTTCGGTTAGAGTTATACCTGGAAATGTAAACAGAGGCTAATATCTTTTTCTTATGGTGCAGATAGTGATTTCGGAAATCCGGACTGACGCGATATGTATCCGAACGTAATTCACATGCTTGCATTATTGTTTCACTGTTACTAACTCATGCATACTATTTTCTGAAACTCAATGCAAGACTGGTTTCATAATATCTAAGCCAATGTTTTGATTTGTTCTTGTAAATTTGTCTATAAAATATACTTGATTACAAAATATATGCTCACTATTTAGCTGTCTCTAACTCGCTGTTTTTTTTAAATTCTCAATTTAGGATACCAGTATAAAATATGGACTAAAACTGCACAGTGTTACATCAAGTTAATTGAATTTCGTAATTTAATATTTTGTGTGAATCTATGCCTTGGACGTGGTGGTAAATTTATAGAGCAAGAGCCCACGACGGCCAGACATACGTCATATTAGTAAACGTGAAAGTTCTTGTATGTGTGTCCCCAACACAGGTAAGAACGATCCCCAAACATGAAACCTGGATCGTGGTTCCTTTGGCAGGTAACAAAGGTGTAAAAAATTTCATATCAAATTCGTTATTTTAAGAAACTCCATATTTTCATATATTTTTCGTAGCATTATTATAACTTGCTCTGCTCATTTCCAGACCCTTAGTGTGGTTCCAACCCCCCGCCGGACCCCCTAAACTATACTATTTTATAAATAAACTTACGTCATTTTAATAAAGCTGAACTTTATATATATTATTGAGAGAACCATTAAACTGAGTTTCCTAAATTGCCAAGTAATAATACTGTTACGAGCAATATGTGAAAAAATGGAGCATCTTAAAATAACGAAATTGATATGAAATTGTATACACCGTTGTTACCCAATATACGGTTTCAATGAGTCTGGTAGGATAAGGAACCAAGAAAACTGTCTGACAATTTAGGAAACTCAGTTTAATAGTTCTCTCAATAATATATATAAAGTTCAGCTTTATTAATATAACGTAAGTTTATTTATAAAATAGTATAGTTTAGGGGGGTCCGGCGGGGGGTTGGAACCACACTAAGGATCTGGCAATGAGCAGAGCAAGTTATAATACTGTTACGAGCAATATGTGAAAAAATGGAGCATCTTAAAATAATGAAATTGATATGAAATTGTATACACCGTTGTTACCAAATATACGGTTTCAATGAGTCTGGTAGGATAAGGAACCAAGAAAACTGTCTGGCAATTTAGGAAACTCAGTTTAATAGTTCTCTCAATAATATATATAAAGTTCAGCTTTATTAAAATGACGTAAGTTTATTTATAACATAGTATAGTTTAGGGGGGTCCGGCGGGGGGTCGGAACCACACTAAGGGTCTGGCAATGAGCAGCGCAAGTTATAATAATGCTACGAACAATATATGAAAATATGGAGTTTCTTAAAATAACGAATTTGATATGAAATTTTTTACACCTTTGTTACCTGTTACCTGCCGAAGCAACCACGAGCCAGGTTTCATGTTTGGGGATCGTTCTTACCTCTGTTGGGGACACACATACAAGAACTTTCACGTTTACTAATATGACATATGTCTGGCCGTCGTGGGCTCTTGGGCTATAGAAAGTGGGAGTTTCGGTTCTGACAATAGGTGGTAAGGATTACCTAATGACGGTATTTAATAATAATAATAATTTTATTTATTACTTCTCATAAATTAAACATTTGGACAAACTGCTGAAATCTACCGACATTGATATCTCTGTACTTGTCATCTCCTTATCACAGCTAGTGGAACCTAGTCGAAACGGGGGAGGGGATTGTTAATAATACATAATAGTGATTATATTGCTAATCATGTACTACGTCAGGCCAACCTACAAACGGTTCTCTATCTAATCTATCATGATAAATTCCTTATGAATTTGCCACTAAGAGCTAACTGACATCATCCTCTACTGGGGCGCCGCCAGCTAGTAGCGTCATTCACCTATTAGAGGCCCTGGGCACATTAGGATAATGGGGCCCCTATGACTATAGTAATAAAACACTATTTTGTTAGATTAGACAAAGTCATTTTTGAACATGATTCTTAGAGATGTATGTAGGGATTTCAAATCAAACCAGACAAATATAATTTTAAAAAGTCGTTATGTGATGAGGGGTTCAAGTTCTTGCTAAACATTTATAAAAAAAATACAAAAACGAACAAATTCATATCATATATCAGATCATAGTCGGTAAGCATTTATTAGAACTGGTTTTTAGGCGAGAGTAGAGTAGCTATCTGTTATCATTTGGTAATGGAGGAGGGACTAGACTAGACTAAGGGCCCCAACCCATCGCTGGGGGGGGGGGAAGGGGATTGTTAGTAATGGGAACTAGTAACCCCCATTGCTAGCAATGTACCATGTTAGGTCGACCTCCACGCGGTTCCTCCTGGAAACCATCGTTATAAATTCCTAGTGAATTTGTCACGACGGGCTAACTGACCTGACCTCATATTCATCTTATCATCCTCCACTGGTGCCCTGCCAGCGTAAACCGTTAGCGCAGGCGGGAGCACCATTTCATGATCATCCACAAAAAATAAAAAAAAATCCATCGCTGGGCCCTGGGCACGTGCCCAGTGGGGAAGAAGGGGCTGCCGCCAGCATTAACTTAACGGTTCGCGCAGGCGGGAAAACATTCTATTATTAGGTATAATGAAATAAAACCAAGTGTCCAAAATACTATAATATTAAAAAATCCTAGTCAAAAAACAACCTATTGAGTATTTATATATTCTTTAAATCTTTTCTAAATATAAAAAGCTTTTCACTAAAAGCTTTTTTAAGTGGATAGGATACTTACATCAAAACATTAATTTAAAAAATTGTTGTTCCTACTAATCATTGACACGATGGAACTTTCACTGGCAGCTAATTCTATAAGCAGTGCAAAAATATTAATAGAAGAAACTTGACCTACTTGAATAAAAGTCTTTATTTGATTGGTTGACCGGTTGATTGGTGTGTTGGCTCTGTGAAATAGACATACTAAGTGTGTGTGATGATAAAATATAAAAAACAATAAAGTTGTTATAATAGTATATTACGTTACCATAATCAAGCTTAAATTTTTTTTATAACATTCTAAACTGCACAGTGGAATACCACTATTAGAGCAATTATATTTTTTGCTATTATTACATTCCTCTATACCACATTTTATAGGTTTAGGTGCTTCTATTGGAACCCTGGTTTCTAAAGGAAATGGAACACCAGGTGGCAATGACAGTGATATTTCATTGTTGTTGTTTTTATAAACAATCATAGGCTCCTGTTTTTTGGCTGGCTTGCCTTTTTGGGCATTTTTTAAGTTTTTTGATTCTTGTTTTTTGAGAAGGCGATCCATAGTCTTCTTTTTATCTTTTTCACGCTTTTCATCTGCTAATTGTTTTCGTTTTTGTGATTTTAGTGCTGCTTTCTGAATGGCTTCTGCAGTCATAACTTTTTCTTTATAACCAGACGGTAGAGCAAGCAACACTTCTCCACCCGGACTTGTTTCTTTGTCATTACCCCTTTCATACATTGCTCTCTGTCTAGCAGTCATCATTTTAGGATCCTTCGGTTTAATTTTTTTCAGCTCCTCATCAACCTGGAAATACATTATTATAATCATATCACTACATTGTCAGCATGAAACTGACATGGTAAAACAAAAAACTAATTAAAATTATGTTATTTTTGTAACATTACTCTTAAACCAAGTTATCTTATTTTTAGTAATATAACAAGACAATCTAAAAAATATAATATATGATTTTGAGACATTATATGTCTGGATCTTGTATATTCCAGGTATTTGAAGATCATGTAGGGAATATTGTAAATAAAGTTTCTTTAAATTATGGTCTTTCAATATTATTTAATTTTAGAAGGTACATATATATATATGTGATTATGTCAAACATATATATATATGTAACTTGTCAATATAATACAGCTTATATATTAATTTAACTTAAGTATAAAATATTCAATATTTTCTTCATAATTGGTACACCAATAAAGGATCATATGTTATAAAATAATTAGGCAAACTACAATTAGATCTCAGTATTAATTTGGAGATAAAATAACTATAAACCATTACAATGAATGTTACTAAAAATATATGGTCCAGTAACAGAAAAAGCAGTACAAATAAAAAATAATAACCAACATTACAAAAATGTTAATATGACTGATTAATTTGTTCAGATGCTTGCAATTTTGGCTTCATTATCATAATCATGAACTCAGCCCGGAAGATTGAATTTTTGCTTAATAATGGTAAATTACAATTCAGAAAGAGAATACCATAAAATACTGTTACAAAAAGTGATGGTATATGTAGTTAAAAAGTACCAATAAATGTGATACTGTTTCCATTTTTTGTAAGTTTTGTTGGAATAGAGTATAATAATATAAAAATATTGTTCACAAATCTAGGAAACTTACTTCTTCAAGCTTTCCAGATTTAATAGCATCAAGCCATCTTTCCTCCTCACTAGAAGTTCCACTGTCTCTACTTTTTTTCTTTTTTTTAGATGTTGCCTTTGGTGGAGTGCTGGACGAGGAACCTGGTAAAGATCGACGCGAGTCTGATGATGATTTCATGGTTTGTGCTTTAAGTAGATCTGCTGCTGAGGTACCAGATAACTCCCTGCCAGTTTTTACTTTTAATTTGTATGGCTTATCCACAGCATCTTCGTAAGAGACGTCGATAGATGTGTCGCTTTCAAAATCATTTTCGATTTTTCTTTTCTTGTGTTTTTTATGCTTATGGCGTTTATGTTTCTTAGGGGGAGATGTGTCTGTAAATAATATAAGTATTATTGATACGTGGATGCGTGGTAAATTATAGTAATTAAATAAACTTACAATAAAAATAATAACTAATTATTTTTCTTACCAATTACAATTTCGTCTTCAGTAGTGCTTTGTTCACGCTGCCGTCGCACCATAATAACATGTAGTGTAAAAAACAAATTTATTTAAAACCTGAAATTCTGAATCAGTAAATGGATTTGTAAAAATGCATTATTATTTTTATTATTCTTAACCAAAGAAAGAGTAAAGTAATAGTAGTAGTGGTATATTTTATCCACAAGTGGATAGGCAAAGGTACGAGACCATACAGCCTAATCTTCAGTAGAAGAGTAAAGTAAATAAATATACCACAGATCAGAGCTAAATGCAATACTGTACATAGGTTAGAATTTGACGTACGTTTCTGACATATCATTTGACATTTCTCAAAACAAAATAAAGCGGTGTTTTCAATATGTAAGTACAAAATGATACAACAATATCACATACATTGAATAGCAGCGATATTCCGCATATATTATGCTAGCCCGCGTAGAATTTGATTTTATTTTTCTAAAATAAAAGTTGTCTAAGTTACATCTTATTACATCAGCTACCTGCCAAAAAAGTCCAGCCATTTCAGAGATTACCCGGAACAAAAATTGTAAAAAATGTTATATTGGTGTATGTACCGTATTTATATTCACATGCATTTAGCAAAAAACAGTTATTTCAATATTACAAATTTTATTTATTTATATGTGTATGTTATTAAGGAATAGAAATAGAAATAGAAATAATCTTTATTCAAATAAACTCATTACAAGCACTTTTGAATAGTCATATTTTGATTCTACCACTCATTCGGAATGCAGATTCATCACAAGAAGAATGAGCAAGAATATAGATATTGTTAGGTGTAACTTCCTGTGGTGGCGCCACCGTCGTGCGGCGCGTCTATAAAAGGCTGCGAAACCCGGTGTGCGGCCTCTTTTGATCGACAGACGTGCTCTCGAACGAATCTCCGTATCATACCGTGTTTGCTTTATAAATTCTTTTACTGATTTTGTTAAAATTAATTATACGATTTGTTATCAGTTTCTTTTATTTAATTAAATTTAGAGGTTACTCCTAACATCAGAAGTGGGATTCGAGGCCATTTTTGGTCGCGAATAACATTTTTGACTAAGGATTGATTACATGTCGAGTAGAAAACGCCCATCGTTACGAGAGCACGCGTCTCCGTTCTCCACCTATCAAATATAGGTGAACTAGGAGCGTTAATGGACGCAAGTCTCAACAATTGGTGTCGCTGGAACAACGTGCGGGTAGCTCAGCGAAACAGGGGTTCGCATATAGCTGCCGACGTAGATGCTGACGACGTGCCTGCGCCGGCACCGGCCCCGCCACGCTGTCGCCGCCCGCGCAGACAGTCGGCGCGCCAGCCAGACCCGCCAACGCGGCGCCAACGAGCGCACCTGGTGCGGTGGCGCGATCGGTTGCTACCTCAACAGACATTACGAAACGTCTTATCGACGTTTAATGTCATGAATCTGGTGAGATCTTTCCATTTTTATATTTCATACTTTTAAGTATGCGCAACATTGACGAGTAGTTGCGATGAAGTAGATCGTGGTCATTCAGTGAACCGACAGACGGTGTCAGTTTTGTTGTTAAAAGGTGAAGCAAGTGCGTAGTAACGTGAGTGAGTTAGTGATGATCATACTTGGTCATATATGATAGCAAACTACGTAGTATAGAAGTAGATTCTCAAATACGGTGCTATAGTTGCAATATAGTCGGGTAGTATAGAAGTAAATTTAGTTCTTTTGAAAAATAACCTACGGACAAAATCGCATATGCGTTTTGTAAGAATATAGGTCATACTGAATACGCTTACTTTACAAAGAAATAATCTGAATTAGGCTAACGCAAGTTTTCGCCGTGACTTACTAGTGATAATGCACATTTACGAAATTATCGCGCCGTAATATGCGGAGTAACCACAGATGTTTAGTACGATAGTGGTTCAACAACTTCTTTTAAATCAAATGATCGTCTTCGTGTTGTAAGATGCACATATTATGCTGTTTAGACGAAACGGATATGCGGTCTGATTATACCCACAAATGTTTAGTACGATAGTAGTTCAACAACTTCTTTTAAATCAAATGATGGTTTTCGTGTTGTAAGGTGCACATATTATGCTGTTTAGACGAAACGGATATGCGGTTTGATTACTTTCTTACTTAATCTGCAAAATTCATAACATCTCACAAGAAGTAACTTCTTAGTACCTTGTGATTATCTTAAAGACGTCGGTACTCATTGGTAATGATATTTTTAATATTGAAAAGACATTGCGTATACGAAATAACGATTTTTAGCGTATTTTTAGAAACCGCTCTTTTGAAAATAATATAGCGCGTAGTGAATCGATAGCGCGACTTCAATTGATAAATACACCGTTCCGTGGTGATGAAAAAGAAAATTTGTAGTCTTAATGAATAAACATTCTGAATACTTTTTAGTGGCTCAGTCACAGCTATGGTCAATACCGTATAGAGATACACATTCGACTACTTGTTAACGAAGTAGCGTTATGTAGGTACGACGGTTAATTACCGAATCGACCATATAAATTATTTTACAGTTATAAATTAAGCATGCGTGTGAAAATCCAGGTTTACAATTCATTTCCGCTAAGTGTAATTACCTCGCTCCTGAGGTTGTGTATCCTAGGAGACTGGAACTATTTGTAAGAGTCAGGTCAGGCCGAACGTATCCAAAAAGAAATGATGGATTCTTCGTTCAAACAAATTTCAATTTGAGCACTTCATTCATTCATCAAGTAATACTTATTTTTGAATCTTCCGCGTGAACTATCTTATCGTATAAGGAACGAGCGAGGAAGACTAAGTCTGTTGCTTTTTTGAACACTTGTGGTAACTGTACATTTTAAGTTCAAATGTGTGAATACAAACTGCGAATTAGTACTAAATCATTAAAATCTAAATATTAAATACGCAATCAATTGGTTGATTAAGTAAATAAGATTAAAGCGGTGTTAGAGTAGGAAAGTCTCTACAAGCAGTCCTCGTTCATGTGTATGACGGACAGAGAAAATAAACGCCGTAGTAGTTTTGGATACCAAAAACTGTCGAAGCTGCTTGTTGCGGAATACGATGTTGTCGGTTGAGACGATGTATAATAAAAATGAACTGATCAAATGCAAACAATATCATTTAAGGAGAGCTGACATGGTTTGTGCAATATTTAGTTGATATTATTTAGTGATACTGGTCAGCTATCTTATTCGGTATATCCCGTGATACACCCAAATCGCCTCTTGAAATTTTAACGGGGAAAAGAATAGAAACTAGAGAGATGAGATCATCTCTATATTGGCTAGTCAATCCGCGTTGCTTATCTTTGACTATTTACGGACATTTGGATACAAGTCGTCGTGGACGTCCATACGGATGCAAGTGCACTAGGTTACGGTACTAATTCAAATAGGAAAAGACGGACGCATACACGCAGTAGCTTTACAATATGTGCAGATCCAAGGTACTACTCCTGAGCTCGAGATACTTGCTGTTGTCAAGGCATTGCAACATCGTCATCTCATCGGAAAACATTTTAGGGTAGTAACTAACTGCAACGCCCTGAAAATTATAAGAGGATCTCTTGCCTAGGGTAGTGCGCTGGTGAATGTGCAATGCGCTGTGAATGCCTACAGGATCGTGATTTGACGTTTGAATATCGTAAAGGTTAGTTCATATCTCACGCATCGAAATCCTTTTAATAACCTCACGAATCGTAGTAGCATATGCTGCTGATGATGAAACTACTTGTACAAGGGCAGTTGAATAGTTTGCGATATATAAAGAAAATAAATCTTAAAGAAAATAATTATTAACATATCTCTATAGGAAAAAGTCGCGATTATTGTTATATTTCTAAAGACTACGTGTTGACCATATTGACGTGGAAACGTTGTCGAGTTCAAATTAGTTGACGGTTTCAAAGTAGGGTCCATCTTGTAAAGAAATACTATAGAGCACGGAATTGTTTGTTTAATGTGTAAACATGTTACCTTATACTTTATATCACGTTCCTCTCCACCCAATGTCCAGGTCCACTATACTTTCAATACCTTATGATGCAGTACATAAAATGTAACGAATACAAATATATTCTCGTACACTCAAATGCTTTCTCTATTGTTCTAACCTATACAGAGTCAAAATAGAGTAGAGTCAAAAAGGAATTTGAGTTTTTCTAATGTAATTTGTATTTTTGAGATAAATTTTATCGTAAGGTATTTAGGTAACACCTCGTGTAAGGCTTTGTGCAGCATCGAGTGTGTTATAGGATACACCTCGTGTAAGGCTTTGTGCAGCGTCGAGTGTGTAATAGGTAAGCACCTCATATAAGGCTTTGTGCAGCATCGAGGGTGCTATAGGATACACCTCGTATAAGGCTTTGTGCAGCATCGAGCGTGTTATAGGATACACCTCGTGTAAGGCTTTGTGCAGCGTCGAGTGTGTTATAGGTAGCACCACGCATAAGGCTTAGTGCAGCATCGAGGGTGCTAAAGGATACACCTCGTATAAGGCTTTGTGCAGCATCGAGTGTGTTATAAGATACACCTCGTGTAAGGCTTTGTGCAGCATCGAGTGTGTTATAAGATACACCTCGTGTAAGGCTTTGTGCAGCATCGAGTGTGTTATAAGATACACCTCGTGTAAGGCTTTGTGCAGCATCGAGTGTGTTATAAGATACACCTCGTGTAAGGCTTTGTGCAGCATCGAGTGTGTTATAAGGTACACCTCGTGTAAGGCTTTGTGCAGCATCGAGTGTGTTATAAGATACATCTCGTGTAAGGCTCTGTGTAGCGTAAAGTGTGTTATAGGTTACCTCTCGTATAAAGCTTTGTGTGGCTTCTATGTATACAAGCTTAGATCAGATTTAAATTAGTCCTTGTGAGGCAACGTGATCCTACTTCCAAAAATAAAATGCTTACCACTAACTTATGGTTCACAGGTTGTGAAGAGTCACTGTTGACTCGTCTCCGAGCAATAGCCCTGAGAATACTTTCAGCCTGGACAGAGCGCATAAGATTAGCAGTCGGACCAGACGACGCGCCGTGACCAGAAAGCATCGGGGACGATGCTCCGTCAGGAGAGGCCGTGTTAGGTGTAACTTCCTGTGGTGGCGCCACCGTCGTGCGGCGCGTCTATAAAAGGCTGCGAAACCCGGTGTGCGGCCTCTTTTGGTCGACAGACGTGCTCTCGAACGAATCTCCGTATCATACCGTGTTTGCTTTATAAGTTCTTTTACTGATTTTGTTAAAATTAATTATACGATTTGTTATCAGTTTCTTTTATTTAATTAAATTTAGAGGTTACTCCTAACAATATATAATACAACGGATAAGATAAAGATAACTGAATACTAATAATTAATATTACGCGACTGTTATTTGAAATTGATACACAATAAAACGACCTCCAAACTAGGCAAGGAGAATGTATATTAAATTTGAAGTGTTTGTAAAAATTTTGGTAAAAGTGATAAATAGACAATTATGACGAATAAATATTTCATTTAATTTTATGTAATTTTTTTTCATTTGTAAGAAATCTTTACTCTTCGTTAGGGCCCCCAAACAATTTTTTATACGGGGCCCTGCTAAGGTACGCTACGCTTTTGACAGTTACGTATGTAGGTATACTGGCGTTTGAGATGGAGGATTTGGAGATCTTTGGGGGAGGCCTTTGTTCAGCAGTGGACATCTTCCGAGCTGAGATGATGATGATTGGCGTTTGAGAACGTAATGTATTATGTATATGTAACCTAAAAATACATTTCATTGTTTTATTTGCTGCTAAACAATAATCTTTAAATATTGTTTCTTTTACAAGCAATATAATAATAAAAGTATGGTAGGTACCTATCACCGAAAGGTCATTATAGCGGATTCGCTACAAATTAACCACGATGTATCCAGACAGACCACGCATAGGTCAACGTAACAGAGTATATTGCTAGCAATAAGGCCAAATTACGTTTTACATTTATTGGGTGGCTAAAGCCAGTGTAAAAACCATTCAGTTCATTTGTGTATTACGGCTGGATGTCAGGGCCACTAGGAAATGCATTCTCAAGACCCTTTCATGTTTTAAAAAAGGGTTTACAGCATTTTGAATTTTATTGATCCTTTATGAGGATCTCTTTTTAAAGTTATAAGTTTTGATTATTCTAAAATAAGCTATATAATCCGTTCATATTATTACTTCTTTTACTTTACTAGATACATACTAATACTATTTTTTTTATATAATAACTTTTATTTCGTATTTGTTATCTGATCGAAATTTGATAATAATAACGTTAGCAACAGTAATGAATTAGTACTCGACCTTGCAAATATCGGTGCGGTCTCCGGAGAATCGTACTGCTTAACTTGCACCCTTCATTAGATATTTAAGACGTTTCTATATCAGGCAATCTGTGCGAATATAAATCCTTGTTTATACTTACTGAGACATTTTGGTAAACCGCATGGTGTTCTCAGCTCATTGGTTAGGCGCGAAAGGTGCCCTTAACTGAGAAGCGGTAGGTATAAGTACCTAATGGAATGGAAACATTAACTGCTTTTCGGCTAAACGGTGAAAACTTTGCGTAATGTTGTAAATTTAAGATTGAAAATTATTACATAGTACAATATAACTTGTTCTATCAGTGGTAGATATTTGGCTAAGTGGGTAAAAATATCCAAATGCCGACGTACTTAGAAGAATATTTTCAATTCAATTTTCATTTCAATGTAACAGTTAATAAAAACGTGTAAAAATTGGTATGTTTTTCTTGTAATTTTTACATGTCTTTCCTTCAGAAGAAAAGTAACTTATTTAGCTCGAAATTATAATCTTTATTGAAACTAAGTCATAGTTTGATGCATTTTTTGATGATTAATAATGTGCACTACAATGTTATAGCTCGAATAAAATTCTCCAGTAGGAATTAACCTTTCGTCACTTCTCATAACTCTTTTCGCGGATATGGATTGCCCTCTGCACTTGCCCTCATTTCGTCGCGAAGTTGTAAAAGCCTGCAGCAGCCACTTTTTTTAGTACGAATAAGTATCATACATAGTTATTACATGCCATTATCTTACTGCAATTTTTAACAATTTAGTCAGCACATACGTTTAAGATTTTTTTTCAACTTGATGCTTTATATTTGTTGAATTAACACACTATCTTTTTAAATAATTGCCTAGGTGTAATTATGATGAAAATTTCATTAAACTTCATTTAGTATTTTTTGAGTGAAAGAGCCACAAACAACCAAACTTTACCATTTTGGAATTAGATGGGAGTAGGATTACCAGGACATACTTACAATATAATATATATGTTATGTAAATATAAGCTGTATAAACACAGAACAGAACAGTTACCTAATTATATAAAGGATTGGTACACTACAAAATTGTTTGAAAACATTATTTTATAAAGCAAACCCAGCCCTTACATTAAACACATACATTACGTAGGCCTCATGTGTTTTCTACCAACCCTTAGAGTGATAATATTCCATTTTATCATGGCGAAATGTAGAGGCTTAAATTAGTCCCTTCTCTGCAATTCGAGGGGGTCTGTTTATGTGACCTATAAACGTTAATGCCGAGTGCAAAATATATACCGACGTGTTTTGCAAGTTACCATGAAGGACATCAATCTCCCGGGATTTGCAGGGCTTGTATATATAGGTACCTACTTCTAGTATAACAACTGGCTTATGAATCTTACAAATATTATAACGCGAAAGTTTGGAAGTATAAATGTTTCTTTCTCTGTCACGCACAGTAAGGACTACTGATTTTGATGAAATGTTACAGTAACATATAAAATAATTTAAAAATATATTATGTGAAATATTTGAATGATAGATATCAAGTAAGTGTAATGCAGACGAAGTTACGCGCGTCAGCTAGTATAATACATATATGCATGGCCACTCTAATATATCTACGCACGAAGATTTACCTTATTAGATTTGTAGATGTTTGACCTTGGTTCACTTTTATTTCGTTTGATTTTTGGTCCCTTATTAAAGGAACAATGTATTCGGTCCTATTTTTTATTTTCTGGTTTTATATAAAAAAAATACCTAATAAAATCGATATTGATATTATTATAGTTATCGATATTTCATTACACAAAAGTATATTATCATTATAACAGAGTTATTTGAATATAATGAAATATGTTTACATGTTTTCATGCTAGATTAAATAATAGTATCTATGTTTATTGACCACGTGCTTATATATTTTATCAAAAGTAACATGTGGGAATAATATTCAGATTGAAAATGAAACACACGAACAATTTTTTAAAGAAAAAGAAATATTTGAAACATATGTAGATGTTTGCGTGTACCTAATGTGTTTCATGGACATGCAAGGTCTATTGAATGCTATAGATAGGTACTTGTTATTTGAATTCCACTAGCAGCACATACTAGAAGCTACCCTTAATTAATTTGAAGCCTGTCTTCATATCTTCACCTAATGCATGTGAGTAATTAATGTAGTCCTATGCGTATTCACGATATATGTAGAGTTTGACGGCCTAGATGGTTATTAGATAATGTAGGGCAACGAAATAAAATATTTACAGATATATAAAATTTATAATTGTAATATATATAATACTACCTGACCCCTCAAACGTTGTTTTGCTATATAAATTAAAATTGCTATTAAAAATATGTGTTGATCGTATAAGAGTGAAAATTTCAATGCTAAATCGTAATAAAATAAAATATTATAACGAAAAAATAATAAAAGTGTTTGGGATGGATAACACTTATCACATAGGGGTGTGAAAAATAGATAAATAGCCTATTCTCAGATCTACTGCATATAAAATTTCACAAAAATCGGTCAAGCCGTTTCGGTAGAGTATGGGCTACTAACATGTGACATGAGAATTTTATATATAACAATTTAAATTATTTTATTTGTTTTTCTATTACAGAGGGAAGGAAGGCGAAATTACTGGAGACCAGTTACAGCAGTCACCATCTCAGGCTTAGCACTGAACTGATCCTTGATGATCATATGAGAGATCAGTTCAGTATCTATATCAAGTATACTACTTGTATTGTACTCAGGTACAAGTGTTTTGCGCTATAAGAAACAATAAGTAATAAAGTACATACATAGATGTACCTTTTACCGCCGCTAATAGCAAAGAATCATGTCTGATGGAAAGTGGTAATGAACCACGTGTTTGTGATTTGAAAATGAAGTGGACACGGTAATTAAAGACAAGTAGTCAGTATTCAAACTAACTCTTATTGCATTCTTACTGTGTATAGGTAAAAATCTGACGATATTATTATATGCATGCAATATGATGCATATTATTATTCTGCTCTACAATATCGACACTACGTAGGTACAAAATATATACTTTCATACCTAGTCACTTCTAAAGACTAAGGTGTTATCTTGAGTATTCTGTAATTCCAGTGTTATATTCTCTTAAACACTAAGCTCTTAGTGACAGAAATATCTGAGTCAGAAATACTTACTCTACAGCCTACTTTGTATAAAGTCACTCTTTGATTACACAACCTATATTATAATAACGTAGGTAGTCTGCTTTTTTAAATTTCTTATTATTTTTCAGTATATATTACATAGCTCGACCTACCCATACCTATCTAATAAGGCACGCGTGGGTTATTTTCTGCTGGAAAAAAGACAGGCATAAGTTTCTGTCATGATAACGTCTACCTTGGCTGAACTCGGGGGAACTTAGACATGAAACGAAGATAGTATACTATCCACCAACGTAATTACAACAATACCTATTGGTTTAGTATATTAATTTGATAAATTCACAAGGGAAATTGCAACAATTTAGTATGCAGTTGCGAAATTACACCGCGTCGCTGAGGTTTCTAGTTGATTTGCATCTGATTTCCTAACTCCTTTGTCAATAGTGTTTCTATAGGTAATAAATACAGTCATATGAAAGTAATGAATATAGGACACAGTTACCTAGATAATTCAAGGTAATACATGCAATTAATTATGGCTAATAAGACAAAGTAAATATTATTTACTAAGAAAACTATGTCACCACACCTTACATTTTTACTATTGTTATTTAGTATATAACATCAATATTTTTTTTTAATTTCATCAGTTCATTGTCATCTGTAACATGTGACGATCTATCACAACCGAAAACATAATATACACATTTATATTGGTTTAATAGATATTAAAAAGAGTTGTTTTGTTCTAGTTCTATTTTCGTTAGCAAGAAGTTTTTCCAATTTAGTATAATCAAACTTCTAGCAACTTACTTTGTTTCCGGTAAATATAGTCTACTTACTATTATTTTATTTAACTCACTGCCTTAATTATATTCAAAGGTATCTTTGACTATTTGTTTTCGTTGTAGTCCGTCTATAGGTGTTTAAAATTATAAGGTTTTATGCCACTATTTTATCATTGTTGCCATTTTGCCATTGCTTATGATGATATTGAAAATCGTGCATGTTCAAGTTTTACAGAGAGCGATATATATTTCGTGTCTTATCACTTGAGTTATCTTCCAATCGCTAGTAAATGGGATCTGTCCGTATTATAGAACAATTTATTACAAATGGATCCTTATGTGACTTCAGTATTTGTAAAATCGAATTTCTCCTGAACTAAGCGTAACCACAACCGCATCCAGAACATTTACAAATAAATGGATATTAGGGCATTTTAAAAGACAGCTCTTAAAGTTTAAATAATATATTTGTTTTATATTCTATTAATGCACAGTTCATAGAGTTTTTGTGTTTGAAAGCCGCATAGGGAAATTACTGTACGATTTTTGATGTAAACTTTGGTGTCAAACGACATTAATGAAATTCTTTGTATATATAATTATTTCTATATAGGCATTCCGCTTTAAAAGGGGCATTGCAATATATGTATACCTCATATTAGATTAGGTGGAACAATATAGTACATATATTTGGAATATACAGTTCAAGGTAAATAGTTGCGGTATATATTATGATGTTTCTTTCCTGATTTTTATAGTGTGCAGACCACATATTCATCTTAGGTCCATGTTACTCTACATATACTCTCACTTGGGAGTAATTTGTGGTTCTAGAAGAGGCCATTTGCCTCGAGCACCCTCATCGCAATCGCGGCTACTTTCTGTAGCACTCCATCACCTACCCTAATGGATGCTAAAGAGACTTATAATTTATTCAGCTACTGATATGTAGCTCGTAAGACTACACCTTAACTATGAGGGTTTTCAATTTTGAGCACAGTGTAATGATACGTTGTAGATAAGGGAAGTGAATTTTTAGTCGAATTTATATCATACAGACAATATAAGTAGGTACTTACTCAGATCCTAACATAATTTATTTCTGACAACTAGGCCCATATTATAAATATATATATAATAAATAATATTTAAAAACTTAAAATATATTGATATTGTCTGTGTGGTCACGGCACTGAAGACGGCAATCTGCCACGGTAGCGCCGATATACCGGCCGGCAGTAGTCCTTCTTCGTGAAGGTGTGCAGCATGTTGGTGGGGACCAGGGCAACAAATGCCTTGAAACTCGCGTTGTGGTTCGACTCCAGCTGCGTCACCCTCAATGTCAGGTTACTCCTGGTACGTATATAATCGACAATGTTCTGCTCCCTAATGGCGTAGTGTAGAGAGGTACATCGCCGTGGTCGGTGTAGCAGCACGCAGCAGAAAGTTGGGCCCAGTGAGTACAGTGCCACAATGGTTCCTATTACGGATACTAATCCAATATAACAAATAATAAAGACAAGTTATAAAATATTTATTAGTACTGTTACAAAATAACTACTAATAGTAGTACTAGATGAATAAATACTTCTTGACTAATTATTTCGATTGGTTAACGCATTCGGAACTAATTTTGAATTCTAGATAGAGACATACAACATGCCCTATTTCATATATACAAAATGGATATATATATGGATATAAAAGTATACATTCCATTCGTAATCTTCAAACCAATATTGTACGTTACCGGAATTGAGAGTCAAGGATTGTAAACGGAGAGAGCATTTTATAAATTTGGTTAATATTTATATGAAATATATAAAATAGTGTTCATAATAATGCTACAATTATAGTACTACAATATAATGCTATTGATTTTTAAGTTAATTAAGCCTCTTAACCAACCTAATATTATAGGAATAACATTTTGTATAAATATATTTATCACTGTGTAGTTAATGTTTTTAGTGGAACTGTTGACTATCCCTTTGCTATTTCGTAAAAGTAACGATACTTAAAATATACACGAATTTAAAAGAATACGTAAAAAATATTTTTTTATGATTAATATATTTAGTATCAATACTACTTAAGTTCTTAAAAAAATATTTGAGGACATGTAAAAAAATGGTAGAAAGTATTTCGCTTCGAGACAAATTGTATAACTCCTTCAACATATGTATACCTACTTACCTGTGTCACATCATACATATCTAATAAACGACAGCATGTCACATAAACTCATGTCATGATTTATTTAACAAGGTCAGTTAATTGCGATTGACCCTACTATAACACAAATTAAACCTTAGACGTATGTAGTAGAGGTTATTTTTGAAAATATATGTTCCGTAGAGTGACCAAATTTAACCTAAGTGCTATAATAAAATGTGTTGATGTGTGTTGAAGTTAAATGTGTTGATCGCCAAACTGAAGTTAATTAATATAATGAACTAACATTTTCCGTTATTATTCTGGTATGATGATTCTCGTGTATTGGAATAATTCATGTGGCTTTTATTTAGCTATTAAATTGATTAGATAGAGGTGAATAGATTAATATAATTTATTGAAATTAAACAGACAAGAATATACTTACTACAAATAGATTAACACTAGAAACAGATTCAGATTTCTGTATCTATCTTACGAGAAAAAAGGTAGTTTCGTCAACACTACAACAGATATAAAGTCGTATATTAAATAGAGATGAGGTGTACTTTACGCACAATTGTATCTTATACTATCAGGTCGATCTCCGCGTGGTCGCTCCTGGAAACTTACACATACATATAACGATTGCCTAATTGACCTGACCTCATGCTATACATTATCTTTAGTACTCGTAGGTGCGCAATTATCACTTATAGTAAAAAAAAATCTCCTGGTTAATTCGCTTCAACGAGGTAAGTCTCCAAAAATCATGCTCAATTCCTTATGCTGTCTTTCTTCACAGAAGCTTCGATAGCATTTACCATTTGCGGGATCACTATTTTTCTATCACTCACAAAGAATATCTAACAATAAATTGTTAGTTTACAATTTCATATAAATAACAACGTCACATGGATACAGAGGATTTCATATTTGTAATGTTTGCAAAGTTATGGTAATCCGGGAATTGTCTTGTTCAATATCAAGTTATTATTCGAATGGCAATCCTTTAAACTTTTACGATATCTACGTTGAATAATCTAAGTTGAATGTTTGTGCAGAGTCTGCTGTCAAAGTCAAAAGCATTTATTCATGTAGGAGATTTTAGTCAGTTATGTAAGTAAATTTTTCATGTTTTGTTCTAACTCTACCGCTTGACTGTTTAAAAATGCAGGTAATTAAGAGAATAATTAATTCTGCATATTGCCGATAATAAATATTTGATTATATATATGATACATATATGCTATAATATATATAACATCTAGATCATCATATTATAGAAACTTGAAGTACACGTACAACTTATATAAGTATACAGATTAATCCAATTATGTAGATAATTTATAGAAAAATAATGTAACACTACACACTAGTTTATATTATATAGTTTATATCACACTAGTTTACACTCTTTATCGAATATCGCGTCTATTTTCTTTTTTAGGATTAAAGTAAGGATTTTAACTTTTCTTCTCTAAATTTGTATTATAATATACAGCATCTATTCTTTGAAATCTTCTTCTTTGGATGTAACTTAAGGTTTTTTTGCCATAAGAGTCACCACACTACTACAATTAAGATATGCTTAGGCATATCTTAATAGTTACACGAAAAAGAAAAATTATTCATTAAAAATGTGACTCACGTTCATTGTATATTATAAGGCTAAAGATGCATTTTATACAAGGATGTATACTAAAATAACGATGCTTGCTCAGTACACGAATAGAACAGACGACCAATGTATTAAACATAGATTGTACTGGAACGACCAGTTCGAATACAGCAATACATTTTCCGGGATCAACTCGTGATTCGAACACACATCTAAATTAATATTATAGAGAGGAAAGATGTTATTGTTTGTTACTTTTAATAGGCTTTGAAACATTGAACCGATTGAAAAACAAATTACCATTACAATCATAATTATCCCTGATGAACATAGGCGATAAAATATTGTCAACACCATCAGGGATTAGTATGAAAACTTTGATAATGTAACATAACTGGTAAAAGAAATAAAAAAGTCCTTATACATGTATATATGCATACATTGCGTAAATTATAACAATGACAATAGAGCAAAATGTTGTGCTACTTTTTTCTAATGTCAAAGAGTCAGCAGATGTGTGAGTGTTTTTGCAATTTTTGTTAAATACTTGCTCCGTGGAGAGACCCTAAAATTATTTGTATATGTTTCTCTTAGATAGAATTAAATATTTATTTAGCTGATAAGTAACCATTGCCTTTATACCTACACAGACGACATTTTAAAATTTCGTCTAGATGTTTGAGAAACATAAGTTTCTACAATCAACTTAATTGTTGTCATAATTTAGGGCGACTGACTCATTACAGACTTTTCATAACTTGCAATGAATGATATTCAATTAATAGTTTTGTGTAAAGCCAACTAACAAGCTTAGAGATAACAGCTGTGACAATTTTCTGTATCCAATCCGGATACCAAACTTGTAGTAGCCGTCGTCGTAAGACGTGCCATTGAAACTTTGCAAGTTTCAGCCGAAGCCCTTAAATTGATTACGTCTCTCCCTCAGACACCACCAGTTATGAACTCTCCTGCAATATGAATAATTGAAATAGTGATTGGGTTTAATCGTCATTAATTCTGCATGGACAAGCGAAGAAAGGCAATGAACTAATTAAAACGTAATTGATTTGGGTGGTTTTTATTTTATGGGCAATGAATGTGTTTATCCTACACTGTTACATCTACATATACTATAGACATCTATTCTCTATTCTGAAACTCTACATTTTAACAAAATATATTTCTTTGTTTAAAAATGACAGAAGGTTTAGAATATGTAAATTTTATTTATTTGTGATCAATGTTCAAGCAAAATAAAGTTAGGATTTAATATTTTGTATAGAATTTAGAAAAAATATATATATGTACTATACTTCTTCTAATAACATAATACATAGTTCAGGCTCAACTGATATTGTTCGATAATTTTTGTTTTCTTTAAGTTTTATTAAAATACTAGCTACTCGCCCCGGCCTGCACGGGTGTACATGTAATATATATATAAACCTTCCTCTAGAATCACTCTATCTATTAAAAAAAACCCCTTCAAAATCTGTAGCGTAGTTTTAAAGATTGAAGCATATATAGGGACAGACAGCGGCAGCGATTTTATTTTATACTATGTAATAGTGATGATACACATGCAGAAAACTTGCTCTGAAAAGAGATCTGTTCCCAGTAGAAAAACCATAAATTATTATTTGCAGTATTTTAACATTTATGATTTCTATAATGTTAAATGTGATGTAATAAAATGCTCATATCATTATTATCGTCGAGACTACATTTATCTTATACATAAATAAATTGCATATACATAAATAGCATATATATTTATGTGGGTTATGTGAACGTACGAATAAACTCAGTTCATTGGTTCTTAAACAAGTATATCGATTATCCGATCGCTTATCGTTAATGAGAAAGCACTGAAATGAAATCAACTTCAATCACATCCATTCCCACAGCTCGCAAACAGGTTGAATAACGAACGGCGTTAATTAAATTCGGACGCAGTTCGGCAGACGTACAAAAATTTGAATAATTTACAAAACTTTGTATCGTATAAAGTGAGGGCTCGTTAAAAACTGCTAACTGTATGATTTCAGCATTTAATTGAATAAGCAGGGACAAAGACGAAGATGTCGGTTGGCGTCGTTCAGCAAAAAGTTAAATTGCATGAACTCTCCGTTGGCAGGCGCGGTGTTGTAATGTTGTGAATTTGTATAAAATAAGTAAACACAGTCTGCGTTGGTGTAACAATACGTCTTCATATTCTAGCGGGAGTTGGTTTTGTATCTGATTTCGTAAGTTGCGTTGAGGTAAATTTGAATTTTATCTGAGTACATTTTTATCCGACTTCATATCTGACTGTCGCAAATTTGTTTTTTTTTTACAGTTAAATGGTGGCAAATAAGCATTTGGTTATTCTGTAATTTTAAACGGTTATTATATATATATAGTTATTGTAAACGGTTATCGTAACCTATGCACCCTTAACACCTTAATATTCTTCTTCTTGAAAAACCCCAAGCTGTAGTCTCGCCAGAAAACCTCGGCAGGTAGTTCATTGCACAATTTTCATTCCAATGGGTGACTTCTTATAGCTTTATAGAAACTTAATGTTTAGACTAATTTGATTTTGACAAGTGTGGACTTACGGCTGTATGGCTATGAGTAATTTGTATGGATATTACCATACTAAGTGAGGTGCTAAAGCTTATCACAGTTTTAAATATCACACGTTATTTAGTCACTTTATCTACTTACATCGAATTTTTTGGAAAATTGTATCACGTAATGTACAAATATAATTTCATAACTTAATTATTTTTAATACATTATAATGTGAGTTTTTATGACGTTTTATTCTTTAAATTAGTTATCGAAACTACTATAAAAAGCAGTAGTGTGAAACTTACTCCGGTTTTAGTGATTCACGAAGCAATCCTATATCCACGACGCTTCCAAGGTAAATTGTGGATCTACTGCCTCTATGCCAATTCATTACGGTTCAGATGATAATTCCTGGGTCTTTAGAATATCCATTTTCAGTATATAAGAGTATACGGTATATCTGGGCATAAATTACGAGTTGGCGGAGAGTATCCCTGAAGAAATTCATGTAAAAAAGTCAAGTTTATAAACCCATACTATTTAGGGAATGTAGAGACAGATACATAGTTTCGTCTCGTCAGGAGCTGATATAAATACTATACACAATATAAGGTATATACTTAGCACAACATAAATTTAGTATTAACATGAGCTAGTAGAATCTATCCAGTAAAGTCCTAACTAAAGTTTAACTTTATCAGTTGTCTAAACTTTCCCGGCCACTTCCTCCTAGGCAGTAGTTTAAACACTCACCTTCCCTGAGCCAGAACATGTCCAATTACAATAGACCTATGATACTTGCTAGTGACGTAATTACACAAAGCTCGGAAGAGTAGGTCGGAGGTCTCACTCTTATGGCCGCTCTACCTGACACCGCTTGTTTTTATAACTACTCGGCAAATTAAAGCACTACAGGCTGTTATTATATAGTTGAAAGAAAATTTATTTCATAGAAGTTAATTTTCACGGTATACGAACGATATGTTCGTATACCGTGAAAATTAACTTCTTAATACGATTTTGTTGATTTGATAAAAGGAATTAGTAATTGTAAGTACAAAAAACAAGTCATGTGAGTACGAAATGACGCTAAATCAGAGTCAATCAGTCGAAATTACTTTGAAGAGAATAGTTTCTTTGATGTGTGTTTAAGATCCGACTGTATGTAAACAATGATCTTCTTCACTAATATATTAGTTAATTCTAAGGTATGATAATGAAATAAATTACAAAATAATTTTATAGCAAGTAAACAGATAATCTACACAGTTAAATCATGATTATGAGTACACGTGAGAAACAAAACAACTAAATGAGGTATAACTGTTAATATAAATCATTTATCTAATATTAGAACTAAATACTTACCTACACAATTGCGAAATGTATTTTGTAGTCGGTGCTTTGAATTCAAACCATGTTTCCAAGTTAAATGTCACCAACCTTTGTAAGAGCAGTATGTACAGTCGCCTAAAGCTATACTACTATTAAGCTATTGCACTACATTCGTAGAAGATATATATATAATACTCGTATTTCTATAAGATAATTTATCAATTCCATATGTATATTAACGTTCATACCAGCTTTTTCCGAACTGAACTATCTCAATAAAACATTGCTAAAATCCCTCGGAATAAAGGTGTTAGTTTATTGGACTTAGATTCATAATATATGGCCACCATTTAACAATACGCATATTTTTACATCCCTTATAAATAGATGTGTAGCTCGGTCATTGCCATCGGCTAGTCGTAGTGAAAATAGTTTCGACACATCTATACATCTATACATATAAATAAAATTGGAGTGTCTGTTTGTAATTTTATTATTATTATTGAAATAACCGTTTTTTACTACTTGAATATGAATATATATACGGTACATATACCAAAATACCTTTTTTTATAATTTTTTTCTGTCTGTCGGTCTGTTTGTTCCAGCTAATCTCTGAAATGGCTGGACCGATTTTGACGAGACTTTTTGACATGTAACTGATGTAATTAGGAGTAACTTAGGCTACTTTTATTTTAGAAAAACAAAGTTAAATTACACGGTGACGAAGTCGCGGGTGCAGCTAGTTTTATAATAACATAGAAACGATTTGTGTGAAGTGGACGCTCGTAAAGTGGATGATAGATAGATTTATTTACGACTAATTACAATGAATAAGAGCTAGTTGGATAATTAAAATTTTGCAGAAAAGAACTACTAACTAGTTTAGTTAATTTAGTTAGTAGGGCTTTGTCTAGTCTTGTAAATCAATATTTATTTATTCTTCTGCCGTCAAATAAATGGCGGATTTATTGCCTGACGGCTTTCTCTTCCAGTCAACCTCCCGCTGAATAGAAAAAAATATAGTTTTAGTCCCAAGTTAAGTAGAGCCTGTGTTATGGGTACCTACTAGACACTGATAGGTATAATTAAGTAGATTTATTTTGTAAATACAGACAGGAATACATGCGTAGAAAATAGCCAGATCTATAACAACAACAACAATAACCAATATAATACTCATACTCATGAAAACATAAAATGAACTCGCGACAATCGGAAGTGAAGTGGTGTGCTACATATTTAAACCATGAATAAATGTGTGAAATTGTATATAATTTAAATTTAAATATATAATAATAATAATCTCAGGACAATTCACACAGCGCCATCTAGACCCAAGTTAAGCTAGCTAAAGCTTGTGTTATGGGTACTAGATAACTGATACAAATACATAGATAATTTTTTTTTCGTAAATACATACATATTAATCATAGAAAATACCCAGACCGCTAAAACCATCATACTCATGAGTGTTTGTGCCGTGCGAGGAATCGAACCCGCGACCGCTAGACCACCGAGGTTGTCGTGTCACGTAATAATTTAACATTTTCGTCGTGACATATTATTTTAAATATATTGTTAAATATATTACTCAATGTGGCATAATACTCGTGATATTTATTATTTTTGTATTTGTATTCACATTTTTAGGCAAATAAAACCATATTTGAAGTGTATTTATTGAATTTGAGTGTCATTTCCGAATTCCCAAACAAAGAATACCGAATAAACCATACAGTTATATTACGTAAGCCCGTAAGAGCTACGTCTGTGAAATATTCAATGCGGATCGCCCTGAAATATGAGGATATTGTTCAATTCCGCACCCTCGATATTTGTATTGAGTCCGTGTCGATTTGAATTCAAGTCTCGTGACGCCCGTTCCGAGACTAAATCACACAGCCACTGGAGCTCCATATCCGCGATACGCCTAATTTCTCAACACCCGACCGAGCATCCAGGAACATCTTTACAAGTTGTTCCATATATATGGATTCCAATCCTTCACATTTCTGGTGAAAACCACAACATAGATGATTTGTTGGTCTATATTGTTATGGCTATAAAAAGGGGATTGTTTAGGTGTTTTCTAATCAAAGCGGATTATAGAATTTGGGATATATATATTTTGCAAACGGATTTTAAACCGTTTGAAATATGTGACAAGGTATTAATATTATTATAGGTTTACAACTAAAGAGGGAAACAGGTTGACTGCCCGTGGTGATAAGTGGTAACTGTAGTCAATACTTATTATGTACGCCACCAAGTCGTCTTGTGCAGTCACATTTTGTTGCCATAATAGGTACTGATACAAACAATTTTGTATCAATCTAAATTAATAATATATATCTACTACCTTTTAGTATAATTTGTATTGATATCTATTTATGGTGAGTACTGGCCGCTATTCAAAACTGTAGTATAAAACAAAGTCGCTGGCGCTATCTGTCCGTCCCTATGCAGGCTTAAAGATTTAAGCTTACATAGGGAACGTGCAAAGCCGGGGCGAGTAGTTAGTTTCTAATAAACACACATTGGCCTTGCAACCGTAATATATTATACAAACCATTTTACAGAATCTCCGAATGTCAAATATTCCATACATAACAATAAAATTTGAATATTCTAATTATTTAAAATAAGAAACCTTTGAACAAAGTAAATTATCTATATCCCAGGTACCTAGCCAGGGCCTGCTTAAGCATTAGCAGAGTAAGCAACGGCCTAAGAACCCTAAATCGACGAGGGACCTCGGGCGATCTCAAAATAAATTGAAAATGTTCCTTAGAGTGAAAATTTCATTAGAATATTTTTATTTTCAATAAGAATAGGTATGTCATTTTTTTTCAACACTTTTTTTTAAATAGGGATTCCCTATTTAAAAAAAGAGGCTATTTAATGTCGGGCCCCCGACTTTAAATAGCCCAGGGACCCCGCAATGTTTAATTCGGCCCTATAGGTACCTACTATTATTAATGCTTACACGACATTCAAATAAATATCTTTGAGTAGGCTTTATAAAGGTCACAATTATTCTTAAATGTATTTTATTTTGTCTGAAATGGTCTACACACGGCACTAAAATCAGAAATAATATTGGAGCAGTAATTGGGGGCATGCGAATACCATGCGAAATTGATCCCGTATACACAGGAGGCGATTTAGGAAACGATCCAGCATCCACCACTGCTTTTGTATTGTTCCCGACTTTAGTGTCGTGTGTACACCGTTTTATGTAGATATAAATTGTTAGGTACAGGTTTATAAAATGGCGAGGATTAATTAATATTCTGTGAACCTGTAGGTATATTCCCAAAAATATATAGAGCGAACGAAAAAATAAACATATTTATTTTATAAAGCTGTTTAATTGGTGAATGAAACGTTGGAATAGCCGACGAGTTTGGACAGTTAGAAATATATAAATTAAATGGAAACTCTTTATCCTGTGCCCTCATAGAAAATACTGTTACATTAAGTATATTAATATGAAAAGATAGATAAACCTATATTATTACTATAATATCTTGGAAGACGGAGGTGATATTGGAGTCGAAATATTAAAGTAAACGCGTGTTTTGACGAGAATAAAAACCGATTATTTTGACACAAAAGGTACCGGTGAGATCTCGATCTCGATCTCGGTGAATCGATTCACCTAGAAAAAATTCTGACATAAAAATACAGTTAAATTAAGAACCTCCTGTTTTTTTAGCTGGATAGAAAACGCTTTTGTTACGCCTGCCTTTATTTACTCTTCAAACACTTAATATTTTAAGTAATTTTCTCACGTTGGATTAATTTTTTTTAAAACGATAAGCATGCTTGATCGCCTAACATCTACTTATTAGACTATGATATTGATTGATATGAATCGTTGAAGGATATGTAAAATGGATTAACCTTTAAATTAATATTAAACAAAATTTTAAAGAAATATGACCAAAGAGATTTAACCGATTAAATTTGCCAAACATATTGGGAATTCAAGTATTGCACGCTGCATCTGGCATTCCAATGCAGTTAGGAGGTTTGAGGTTAAGGTGGGAAGAGGAGGGAGGTTATCAATTACTTGAAAGTGTCGACCGTTAGCACGCTGCACGTTAAAGATGGATGCTCCTTGCCACCACCTTCGTAGACCTGACCATTTGTTTGTGAATTTCAGATTCAATTTATTGCAAATTAATTTAATGATAGGTGTTTATGGACTTGTTCATATACTATGTATCACAAACAATTAACGTTGTTCAATTAATTATGCTTATGAGATTTTCTTCACGTGACCGTAACAATTTTACGTATTGTATAATGTGTTATTAATGTAAATGTATTACTCTGTGATTATACCTACGACAAACGGTCATAACTCTTTAGTTAGTCTTCCATTGATTCCCTTTTGTTCTAAATTTTAAATAACATTCGAAATTTGAAATTAATAATTGTTCTCGGTTGGAATAAGGAGCATTTTATTCGATTTTCTTACTCTTTAATATTGTTGTTCATTAAGTCTATATATGTTGATGAATTAATATTAAATCGACACAGTTAAATACCAACTGACTTGGCGAACTTTGTACCGCCGCCGCGCCGTAGAATTCAATAAGGTGTCACAAAAGTCAACTATTTTCATTAAACTATTAAAATATCAAATAGTGTCACTTTCACAAAGGAAAGAAATAACTTTTGTTTGTTGTCAAATATTTATAGAACGTTCAGATATTTGTTCTGTAGCTAAACTTTGAATTCGTATTTTTCTACATATGTGATTGTTATGATAACTTTGTTTTAATTATTAAAGAAAACATTTATTGTGTCATGTAATTGGGAAAATTCAAGTCTGTAGTTTTATTAGTTTGTATGAAGGATAACCTATTTATACAATATCTAATTTAACCCTCATATCAAGTAGCTACTTATATGAGACTGATACTTACGACATAAGCTACATCTGGGTAGCTATATAATCCCGCATGTAAAATATGACTGTGAAAGAATAATATAACTTTTGAAAGAATCGCGGTTTACGGTACTCGTAGGGAGGGTTATTTTTTTAGGATTACATAAATATTCATAAGTTCATAGGTATATTTGTGTAGTTAAAAACAGACTTCAATCATGACAGAATTAGTAACATGTGAATATATTAGTAATGAGGAAACCATTAGCATATAAGTAGCCATGGAAAAGGATATAAACTCAGTAAAACATAGTCATACGGACCACTTCGCGGGGAGGAGCTATATTTTATATTGATACTAGTAATTTAATTGCCCTAAAATCGTCTACATATGATAAAATAAGAAGCAATATAGGAGTACCGATACCAAATAACTCCTATTAGCTGTCTGTCTGATTTGGATTATAGTATCGTGTGTAGGCCGTTTTACAATAAAAAGTTGTTGAAGTAAGCCTGAACGTTGAGCCTATAAAAAATAAAATCGATAAAAACTGCAATATGTGCACAGAGCGCGGCTGAACAGACAATTTTAATAAAGTTTGCACATACACAGGTGACGTTTAATGTCGTCTGATATTTGATAGCTCCAGCGGACCAGTGACAAGTGACGGATAGCGTTAAGTAATTTAATACGCGGCCCCCACTTTGTTACCCCGACAGAGTAATTCCAATGACAAAGCAGTATCAACCCGTCATTAGGTACCTGAGTGTGTGGGCGGCCTTGGAGATTTCTTGCTACCCACGGAAACACGAGGGTTAAATTTTAAGGCTTCAACGCAGAAATATGGCAGACGTCTTTCGTTTGTGGGGAATATTAATCGTTGTTATTTTGTTACATTCGTCAATTAACTTGTATATGTTATGTATATGTAATATTGTATATAAATATATATATATATATCAGTCAGATGTTTTTTTTATCTAATGGTAAGTATTGGTAAGTGGTAATCGTTGCCTGCGTTGTAATGATTACGATGGCATGTGACAGTACCATATAGTTTATGTGTTTAGGTTTTAAAAGCTTTTAAAACCTAAACATATTTTACAAATAAGCTGCTTGGCTTTTGAAATAATAAAGACTGCGACTACGTAGACGACTTTGCACAAAGTCTAGCTTGGTCAGTTTGGTTGTATATAGAAACTCGTACGATGTATTCGTAAGAAGAGTCTTAATTTTATTCCCATGTAAGTAAAGGTTAAAAATATACGCTGAAAATAGAAATCACTGTTTTACTCACAAATTTAATATTATAAGAAGTTTTTTTAGAATTATGTAGTGAAATTCGAGTGTTTCTAACGTCGGCGCTCGGTTGATTACCCTAAGAAATATAGGGCTAGCGTGCAAGTACGTTCACATTTCTTACGTAAGTTTATATTTTGACTTCCATATTTTCAACGGAGCATTAAAAATATACTGCATGTATTTCTACGTTGTTTATTATCGGCTTGTATACTTTGAAGGAGGCATCAAAATTACAGCGTGGGTACCAGTAAAGATGCCGTAAAATCGCTGCACAACACTCCTTTTTATATACAAGGTTAGGTAGACAGTTACGGAGAAGAGCAATTTATAGGATGAATATACATATATATGTATTTCTTCTCTCTCAAAATCGACCAATTGAGCATATTTTAAATTTTAGAGTAACTATTAAGGTAATAATGTATCAGCTAATAAATTGCACATGAGCTTTAGAATGGGCATTTTTTATGGGAATAATATTTGTGATAAAATTTTTCTGTAATTATTTTATATTTTATTATTACTTATTAAATTGCAGTCTTATTATCTCTGATCAACGCGACGGTTGACTGGTAAAGAATACCATCAGACATTAAGTCCACCATATATACAATTTTGTGTATATTTAGCACACAGTACCGCTCCATTTTGTACGCGCTTTAAAGTTACTTATTGTTTGAAAATTATGTTGTAGTATAAAAAGTTATATCTACCAATAAATTTATTAGTATTTGATTCATCAGATAAATCATAAGGCACTACATATTCTGATTATTCAGATTGTTGTTGACAATCAAGCGGGCAGTATGCTAAATATGTGCTATACCTATATAAAGAAATGAATGTGTCTACTCGTCTCACGGGAAAATAACTATCGTACTAAGCTAAAAACAATTAACCATTTACAAAATGTCTTTAGTATAGTGTCTACAATTTTTTTTGTTAATAAAACAGTGCCTTGTGTGCGTATGACTTTAACGTAAATTAAAAAAAATATCTATCTATCTAATTTGTCTATTTATAGGTACTTTGAACTATTCCGATGTTTTCTATAACAGGCAGGTAGATATTACTTCATTGTAGAGATGCTCTTTCAGTCTTGTATAAAGAAACAGTTCTTAACAACTTGAACACAGTTGGAAACATCAATCGAATACTCAAATACATACTCGTTGAAAATATAGGCGCTTTAATTTGACCCGAACAACTTTTACTAACGAAATCTTAAGGTTCTCGGAATTCGAAAGATTTATGAATAATAAATATCTGGATTAATTTTTTTGGGGCTCGTAGTCGGTTAAGTTGGCGAGCATCCGAGTCACGTAGATTTGAGGCGAAGCGTGGTAATATAACACTAACGCAGTAATTCCACTCCGCAATATTAGTTTGTTAATTTATAAATAGCACCTAAAATATTCATATTATTACTCTATGTATGTAAGTATAATGAATGATGTTCGTGGTTGTGTACTTGTATATAAGAAATGTTTACCATATGGGCCCTCAGCTTGTTTGTCATTCCCATTACACGAAAAAACATGAAAATGAATCACAATGACGAGTAATTTGTCTCCTGAGTAGAATAAACATCTGACACTTTTCAACTCTTGTCACTTCAAGAACTTTCTAAAGTTTATAACTACGACGATGAAGATATTTTGTCACTAGTACCTACACAAGATATTAAAACAAATAAAAAATACTGTCGAAGTTATAAGTAGCCACTTTAAGTGTCATTGAGTCATGTTCTTGATGTTTTCGCTTTATTTCATGTACAGAAATATAGGCTTTAAATATATTAGGATAGCCAATTGTAATCACCGTAAAACAATAGAGAAGAAGTTTGCGCTGTCCACCTATATAATTGTATCCATCCTATAATTATATCACATAATTATCCAGAAATACCTGAAATAGAATAGGTAGAATCATATAATAACAATGTTAATTAAATACGAAAATGGATAACAGTCGATTCTATTTTTGTATTTAATTAACAAGCCATGCCCATGACTTCGCTCGCGTGTACATTTTGACGTACATTCAGACGCCATCTATTGACGATGATAATCAAAAGATATAAATAAATAAAGAATTAATACAATGTCACTTTTTATTAATATTAATAAGAAAAATTATAAATTTACACCTTAGGGGTATTTATCTTTAGCTTATAACTTGATTCACATTTAACAATATATTATGAGACATATTTATCTAAATTCTTGCAGTGATTTTTACGAAAAATTTAACACAAACAGACAGTTATCACCTCGTCAGAATTTCAATATTTTTATTTTACGTAGAGAAGGGATAAAGAAGAAAAAAGTTACCACGTGAAGCTAAGTATTAATAAAAAGAATCAACATATACAGTACCAATCTTCAATCAAATAAAAGTATATATTTTACAAACGGTGGGGATGTTTGTACTACTGCATCATTTGTTTGTACCGGTCCTGGCTGGAAACAAACAGAGGGTACTCCAGTTAAACTGGTTGCAGCGATAACAGCTGAACTTGTGCCTAACTGCTCTTCCCTTGAGTGGTCGCCGTCTTCTCACGATGGCCCTTGAGGTTCGGCCTTTGTTGTAGCACCGATGGGATAATGGACTACCATTGCTTTTCATGAAAAAAATATACTTGTATAAAATAAATACCTTATTTCATTAGAAATAATAAAATATATTAGATTTTGTATATATTAATATTTCAAGCAGTGATAACGTTATCGAGATTGGCTATCATGGATATATGATCGATTGGTTACTATTTGATGCTCATACTATATTGCTTGTTCTGTGGCTTGGTTTATCTAAAATATACTGTCTAACTACGTTTATATAGGATGCCTATTATATAAAATGTTCACTAATATAGGTAATATTAGAGAACATTTTCTTGAAACCTGATAAGTTATTTCGCATATTAGCAGAGTTAATCAAAACTTAGAAATTTTACTTCACTCCAATTACAGTGTAGATTATGAATATTTGTTTTAAACTGTCCCAGGTATGCTACAAAGGATGAAAATAGATAACTTTTATATAATTTTAGTTAAGTCTTTACAGATTTCAATACTTGTCAATTGAATCATCGGTTTTCTTACGCAAAGAGGCTCGAAGTTTCGCATTTTCAAACTCAATTACAAGAAGACCTGAGCGGGAATAATTTAACTTGTGAAGCTTGTGAAGTCTAAATACTTAAGTATTCTATTAGCATTTGTATAGCATTAATTAAATATATAATTATTAGCTAAGTATTGCTTAAATGTATATAGGTACTTTAAACGATAGGCATAATTATTTAATTCACAACACATGACAGCTACTTTGCATTCAGTTTGTATTATTAAAATCTTATTTTTAAGGAAAACTATTTACTATCTACTACCGGTATAAAACCTATTTGACCCGTTAGACTTTAGATCTGAATTCAATTTATATTGAAATATTCTCTGAGTAATGTGAACTAGCCAAGTGTTGCATTCATCACATCGTATATTCATGGTGATATACTAACATACTATACATATACGATATACTAATGTACTTGTATAAACGCAAAAAAGAAAAATCTAATTTAAAAACCATTAGTACTCATTTTTAGTAAGTAAATTCTAAATATATTACCTATATATTACTTTCATGTTAACTATATATAGATATAATTAGTACATAGATTCATAAGTAATTTGTGTAATGTATACCTAGTAACATGTAGAAGCAAAAAATCAGTAAGTAATAAGAAATATGGTATATAATATTTATCATAATGGGAAATAATTCATATAAAGACTTTGAGGAAAATGCGTAGACATTACCTACGTGGATTAAATACGTGATAAGTCATAAGGTCATAATTATCAAAGGATGAGCTTACTCATATCATAAAAGATTATTCATTTCTGTAGTCCGCTAATACATATATTATTTATAGAACTTTAGTGCATAAAAATAATATGAAAGGTAGATTGAGAACAGATAAATTACTTATCGAATAAATACATCGATATATTTCAGAAAATTATGATTCCCTATTAATGTATGTTGATATTGTTATTATAGGCATTTCTCTCTTTGGAAAAAAAGAATCGTTTATGACAAAAAAAACATGACATTACAAGATAGACAATTTAAAATCTACTAAAATCAATTTAAACCTTGCTGATTAAAGATTTACACTGTGTGTAGTATTGCCTTTTATTGATTTAGTGTATTTTTATGCACAATTAAAAAATATATTACCATTATGCACTCTTTCTCTAAATAAATTAAAAGTGTGCAAAATTTCACTTACTTTAATTGTCATTTATAATTTCATCGTCCGCTCAATTATCGTAAATTGTATTGATTTACAAAGTTTTTGTTTCATATATTGATATATATATAGATAATAAAATTAATTATCTGTCTTTCTGTTAATCGATGACCAGGACACGACCGCACTGTGATGTTGTCGTAATTAACCAAATTAATCTAATGTATATGGGGTAACTGGCGTAGAAGGATCTAAGCGTCGACTGTGCCGAGTTTCGTGTTCAAATTAAATAATTAGACAGGCAATTAAGAGATTAGCATCTTGAAACAAATTGGGCGTGGTTTACATCTGGGTTCCAATTTTGTTATTCACAAATGCTGTATCTCAAAGAGCGATAAAAAAGATAGAATAGTTATATTAGTAAGAGTGTAAAGTTATATTCCAAAGAGACTATATATTTGATGTAGGACAATTTTATTGACATTTCTTTGATATGCCATAATAGACCACATGGACGTATAGTAGAATTGCGTCATGTAACCCTGTAAATAGGTATAGACTAATTGTTGACTCATTTGCGGAACAAATAAGCCGGCCTGCCTGTTAAGTAAAGTACTTTGTTAAATATTTATCCAACCCTGTGTAAGTAGGCACTTACTTAGTCATTTCTTTTTACGTAAATATTTAGCACTAATTTTAGCTCATGATTTTTTAGGTGTAAAATATAAAGACGCAGATATCACTATATTGTTTCTATTTTCAACCTACTTCTGAAAGATGGAACAAAGGATGTTTCCTAGTCACTACTACTTAACAACTGTGTTATTTGCAATAAAGACCATCACTGTAGACCGTCACTGTTGATTTTTAGAGAAATACACAAAAATAATTGAAGCGAATGGAGTACTTCCTTATTTTGGTTGTCTTAGTTGAAAACGGCTACAATTTAGTACAAAATACAAGCCAAGTTTTCCTTTAATTAGTTCACTACGAACGTAACTTAACGAAACAACTTGAACAGTTTTTTAGGGTCTATTAAATTAACAACAGAGTTTATATTATAGGTTTTCTTGTTAGGTAGAAATACGATGATATATATAGATATTTAACTTTTATTTTGAACCGGCATAAGGAAGTTTTTGAAAAGAATTATTTTCTTGAGAGTACTAGATTTGTTAATAATTAAAATAGGGTCATTATTTTAATTGAAACGGTTAATCTAGGTCAATCTAGATCTACCGCACATAGTTATAACTTGACAATGCAATAATATGATATCGTGAAGTTAGACCTGAAATATTACAAACTTATAAACTAATCTCATTTTAATGGAATCGTTACTTGCAAGAAATTCCATTATATTTTGCCGTAATTTAATAATGTTAGATTTGTTCCAGGACAGTTGAATAATGTAGACACTTGAGCAAGGGCAACGCCTTTCATAACAGCCATTGTATTTCTGAGGTAATGTAATATTCAATAAAGTAACAATTCTGACAGAGCAAATTAATAAAGACAATGTTTTTTTTTAAAATGAACGAACAAATTAAGTACATGTATTCAATAATAAACATCGATTGCGATATGAAATGTTTACCTACCCCAAATAAAATGTGAGGATAAAAAAGGTAGTGTTATTTTAAACAGACTTTAGAATAAAGGAGATACTCTAGTTAACTGTATTGTGTGTTTGTATTACTAATGTTATGAGATGTATTTGTCAACAGATTTAGACATTTATTGTAGTAATTTTGTTATACTTAAATGAAGTTGCATAAATTTTTAATCGAATAAAATTTGGTATTTGATACAAACAATTGATTTAATGAGTAGGTTAAATTTATTTTTATAGTAAAAAAAACATGCGAGTCGTACTAATTTCAGGGCCTATATTTTTTCTATGAATAATATCAAACTAAGGTTTATAACTAAATACGGTATATACGGTATATAGTAATAAACCCCTGTGCAAAGGTTCTATACATATTTATACATTATGCTATTATTAAGTCATTGCATACAGAAATGGCTAAAAGAAACAAAACAAAAACAAATCTTTCATCTCCGGAATATTAGTCAGCTTAGTTGAATCATTTATTACTTACTAGTTGCGTTAACCGTGATTTTACTCGCATGAAATTTATAGCCTATGTGTTATTGTGATGTATAAGCTATATTACTGTAAAGTTTCATGAAAATCTGTTCAGTAGTTTTTGTGTGAAACAGTAACAAATATCCATCCATCCATCTATCTTTCCATACTCACAAATTTTCGTATTTATAATTATAATGAGATATAAGACAATTATTGATAAAATTTCATATCTTCTTCTATATAATTCTAAGTAGTGGATGTGGACGTAAATCTTTATTCATACAAGTTTATTTATAAGTAGGTGTTTTAATACTTGTAACAACTGCCTTGAGATCTTAAAATTGGGCGCGTTATACTTGTGAGTTCATTCTCCCTGGGTATTACCCTCTGACCTAGATAATCTAGAATTAGAATAAAGGTTCCTTAATTCATATTACAGAACGAACTTGATGATTCTTATATTCCTATCTTATAATAGTATTATAAAATAATCATCAAGTTCTAAACCCATATATACTTTCTAAAATAAATTTATCAAGACGGTAGTACATTTCCGCCTGCGGGGCCCCTTTTTCTCGTCTCCTGTTCCCATGGGAATTTCTGTAGAGAATACAGCACAACTTCGCTCAGGTACTTAAGTGTTATTTTAGTGAAACAATTTTTAGAATCGGTTCTGTAATTTTAACGTTATTTCAGCGAAACAATTTACTTTGTAGGCTTAGTTCCGGTTGAAGGGTGAGATAAGGCAGTGAAATTAAAGCACAAGAGGCATGAAATCTTAGTTTTCCGGAATGGCATGAGCGCTATCGCAGGCGTCACATGACAACGTGTGTCCTTATTGCCTTGGTGGCCTAGCGGTTCAACACACCACCTTGCTTCCGATGGTCGCGGGTTCAATTCCTCGCACGGCACAAACATTTGTATTTATGAGTATGCTTGTTTGTATCGGTCTGGGTATTTTCTATGTATAATATGTATGTATTTACAAAAAAATATAGTTATCTAGAACACAACAGCTTTAGCTAGCTTAACTTAGGTCTAGATGGCTGTGAATGTGACTTAACTGTGATGGATGTGAATTGTCCTGAGATTATTATTATTATTGCTGTTTATGTATGTAGGGGACGGTTACGGGGACCATTTAAATTACATAAAAAAATATAGCAGATTTGTCTCATTCCACACATACCACATTTAAATATACTGCTACTTCACTTTTTTACTGTTTATTTTATACGTACTGTTACTTTTTGTAGTGTGTACACTAAAGTTATATAAATAAATAAATTTAAGTACCTGCCTGTATATATAACTATAATTAATGAAGTTTATCTTATGCTAATCTAAACTAATTTTCCGCCTTCATAACTTCGAAAATACAAGGGAAATTATTGTATTAATAATAAATTATCAAATTTCCTTTTATAATAAGATTGGGTGAACTTTATGTAAATTATTCCAAATTTCAAATCAAATCAAGCATTAACAGTTGCAGAAATAGAGGTGTAAGAGCCATGTGAACGTACAAAGTATATGGAAAATTAATAATAATTGTAATTGGAACCTCTAATACTTTACAACAATTAGTGTATACGTACTAACATGACGATACGTACTCTTATAATGTTACCTGGGTTAATGTAATATAAATTAACTTTCATTCAAATTTAACAAGCTAATAATTTTCCATGAAAGAGAATAGAATAAAATATAGAATATAATATCATTTATTCAAATAAACTTACATTGAAGCTTTAAGCTTTAAGTTAAGTTACTTTTAAACAGTTATCACTTATTTTTTTTAATCTACTACTTATTCGGAATACTGTATCATCACGAGAAGAAAAGAAAAAGATGTTGATTACGTAAAATGTTATTTTATCGAACATATTATATTATCTGTGATCGAACTATGTTCAAACCACAAAATCACGACTTCAATCGCATTATCTACATCGTATAAAATAAAGTTCCCGCCGTTGTCTCTACGTTCAGATCTTTCAAACTACGTAACGGATTTTAATGCAGTTTTCATCAATAGTTAGAGTATAATATAAAAGGAAAGTTTATATGTGGTGTAGTTATTGTACTACAGAAAAGTAGAGAAATTTACTAATTTGTCATGAACCTGAACCAGTGCGAAGACGTGGTGTGTCACTAGTCAAGAATAACTCATAAACTACTTATGATATCTTGGTTAATTTCTATATCCCCACATGACAAATTTTTTATTATATAAAAAAAGAATTATCAAAACCTATGTACATGTAAATACAGTTTCGTTTTACTTATTATATTATATTTTTTAAGGTTTTTAGTTATAGGCTCATTGTCCTAGTACATTTATGAATTAAATATATATATATATATATACTCCTTTTATTGAAGTCGATTGAAATTTTCTACATAAAAACAATATCAAGGGTAGATATTGTGTTATATAGTTGCATATAAATTCACGTAGTTTACGAGATTAATAAGGTCGTAGTGCTTTAATTAGTTTTAGACCTTGGTAGTCAATACGTGCCACTCTGTGCCTTTACCATTTACTTACTACTTACACAAGTAAGAGTACAATACCCGAGTCCCCTTAACTTTTGTTTGATTTACGTAATTCATATTTAATCAGATGCCTCCAGCGGCTTTTATAACATTGTACATATAAAGCTATTGAGGTCGTAATGTATATTAATATTAAATATCTAGTTATTTTCAACATAAAAAATCAATAACGTTATTTACTTTATCATCATTATATAAAAACACGCAAGTTTCTTGCTCATTCTTTTTCTGATGAATTTGCTTCCAAATGAGTGGTAGAATCAAAAATATTATTTGAATAAACATTATTTATATTTCTACTTCATGTTCAATATTTAAACCATATATACGACAGGTACATTAAATAGCACGCGTGCATTTATTAAATTCTTGCTAGTAAAAGTTTTTTGTAAGTAAAATATATATATATCAGTATATACCTTTGACATATAAAAAGGACTGAAAGGATGTTAATTTATATTGTCGTAAAAAATGTGATACAAGGACAAGCTCATTTATCTTAAAATAAAACAAACTAAATTATGGGTAGCGTAATATATCAATATTAAATATATTATGACGAGCGTCAAAGAGGGATATGATTAATTTCGATAAAGATATATGATACGTATTCTTCAACGAAAGGAATAAAGTTGTTTGCCAACATTTTTATCATCTCCACGAATTTTAAAATCAATATTATATTTTCCTCAACTTATACAACACGGGATGCAAGGATGTTTCCTCTAGTGAAATATTTCTTAAAGTCCGCAACAGACGTGAAAGTAACAAACAATCTTGTTTTCGCACGGTATCTGATTGACACCTGACGGGAACGCCGTTAAACGTAAGCGAATTTCTAAATAACCCGTGGGAAATACGGAATTCGGTCGTAGTTTACGTATAACGCACAGGTATAAAACACTCGTTTGTAAAAAAAAGCCTATTCGCTCGGTGGTAAAAAAAATCCTAGAGGCGTCGTTTCAAAAAAATCATCTAAACCACACTACACCGTAGATACATAATGTTAACTTTTTCTAAGTTATTTGAATAATAAACAAAGTGATGGCCTAACTTATGTAAGCCTATATATATGCACGATTTACGGATGTCTCGTTATCATGGCCAGTAATACCTCTCGGTGATTTTTTTAAAATTTCGAAAAGGTGCATCAATCTTGAATGCATCTTCACTTCATAGGATGTAATTTCTACAGTCTATAATCGACTTTTTTTCGTCCCCGTTTTTCTAGACTCTTAGAGAACGATTAAAATTTTTGTTACTAACGGCATGCAACGGATTTAATGAAACATATAATATTTATATACAAAAGAGTATAGTTAAATTGAGAATATTAATTTTGTTGTTAAAATTAGTTTAATATGCAAACATTTTTATGGGTTCATCTAAATGACGACAACACAGAGGAACCTCTTCTATACAGCCTACTTCAGCGCATATCCCCTTAATGGCATTATAAGTAATGGTGCCATGAACCACGACTATAACGATGCTGCGACATGAATCTTTTATGATTTATTAGATGTAAAAATAATGATCGCGTAAAACATACTTTTTAAATTGTTGTTTTCATATTTATCAGTGAAATTTAATCTTCGCTCACAAAAGAAAAAACAATCATTGCGACACAATTTCTATGTTATTTGAATTAATATCCGAGTGAAGCCGATCCATTCGAAACGAATCCTCGAAATAGAGTAGAATTGACGAAGTCAAGAATAGAAAATATACAAGAATGAGTTGACTTTGTTGTACAATACATATTTATATTCACAGGAATAGTCTCTATCACTTGGAAAAAGAACCCTCTATGTTCATAATACATACTCTAAGTAAATTCCAGTAGAATTCCTTGAAGAACATTTCCCTACGTACGTTGTACAATGAATACTAAATAATGATTTTGAAGTTTGAAAATATGATTACTTAATCTCCAGATATGTATAACATACAGATCTACCATGGGCCGTTTCGAATTACGTAGACCGGTAATGAGCCGGCGGCGGCGGTGTTTACAGCAAAACGACTTGTACTGATCGGCGCTACGCTATCGATAATGACATCTCACTCGTTAAACTCTCGTGAACAGACGGCTCGTTTCCTGCTCGTGACTTTTACATTGGTAATGTCTATTGACCGAGAAAATTGTTACTATTAACTCGATTCGTACCTGTTCAACCTTGCAGACTAATCCGCATCTCTAATATTAGATTGATTGGTGTTCTATGATTGGTAGTCAGATTTAATCTTTATTATAATAAGTAGAAAAGTCATATATTTTGTTCACAAGTACATATTCAACGTTATTATTAAATAGATTAATTTATATTAGTTAATAAAGAAAGAAGATATACTAAGGGGAACCCAATTAACGAAACAAATGCAAGTTAATGGCGACGATTTAGTTATAAAAATGTGACTCCATATTTTTAAATTTGAGTGAAATCTTTTCCCGTCACCATAATAATAAAACAAGACAGAGAGTAAATTATATTTATAATTCCATAAATGAAAATAATAGAACATAGCCATGAATTATCGTAAAAAAAATATCGAATATAACGGATTTATTTATGTCCATAAGAGGTAACAACGATGAACGTTTTCAAATATTTCTTCTAAAACTTGCAAATTTAGATAGGACTATTAACAATTATATAAAAGTAATACGATATAAAACTGATTTGTTGGCATTTAAATATCAATACAAAGTCGATACACATATGTTTCATTAGTCAGGTATATATGTCCTACAATAACGATTTTTATTTGGCTATATATATATATTAGAGTTTAAAGAACTCTCGTCCTGTACGTATGTTTTACAAAGATCTCTTTCATGACTTACTACATTGTATTAAGTGAGTTTGCGAGAGATCTAGAAAATTTAAAACGTATAGATAATATAATTTATACAATAATAAATTATAATACCTTATTGATTCTAAACTGCAGATATAAACTATAATAAATCTGGAAATTAGCATATTATAGAGATTAGTCTACATAAGGACACCTTCCAATATTTACTTGTATAAGATTCCAAAAAGAACATCAAAAGTTAGGGAAGCATGACATTTGTTTGTTAGTCTTCATTCTTCCTTTGAGGGTACAAGTTTGAGTGCTGCATATAACCGAAGTTTTGTGGGCCCATTAATCAATATGTTTGTTTCTATGGAAGCAGTTACGTTTTATTCGTACAAGTAACTTTCCTATATATAGACACACATTGTTAGTTATTCTTATTGTGTTCTTTCTATCAATTTATTATATGTTGCTGATTATGGTATCATAAATTGATACTCGAAGATAGTTGTTCAGGCGCGATTGCACTAATTTGTGGCCCAAATTGTATTTTGATACTGCAACACTGAAACGACGGTATTTCAGCGAGCCATAGACAACATGTTAACCGTTACAGGAACTGACTAATCTAATATTCAGCGAATATATAATAATTTAAAATTATATAAAATTATTTGTTGGTTAATATCACTACTTTAACCGACTTTGTATATAAGATATGATATATATGGGTATATATATGTATCATGTTTTATAAAACATTTTATTATGGAATGATTCTCCACTAATTTTTATTTTGGAGATAACATAATTTATAATTATTTATTTCACATATTTTCTTAAATAATTTATGAAAAATTATATGTACATCATAAGACGTGCATTCAAATTGCTCAAAATGCAACTCAACTATTTAAAATACTCAGTCAACTAATTATCATATTCAGTGTCTTTGAAGTATATACAGATAGAGAGATATCTTGTTGCAATGTATGTCTATGAAGAAGGATTTAAATAAATAAATTTTAAATCTAACAAGATAACTTTATCTAACGCTTGATTCTCTATGCAAGTAGAAGTAGATGCAATATATTCTCGATTTACGGTATATTTTCTATACTGTGTGTCTATTTACGACTGAGAATAGCCAATAAGCAGTCGACTCACTTGATGAAAAGGAATGACCATTGTCTATAAACAATGGTTGCTTCAATTTATAAAACTTAAACAATACCTTCTACATAATATATATATATATATATATATATACATATTGACGCTTAATTAAATCAAATGTTTGTTTTCTTTAAAATAAAAAAAAACTAAAAAGCATAATATAAAGGACAAAGATAAGCAGCAAAACTGATAAGATGTGTACTCCGCAATTAACACACAATGTGTGTCTGTTACTGATTGTGTTTGCTGTAGCAGTGCAAATATGCCACAGTTTAGTCTGGGTGTTAGCTCATAGTGCTGACACTGCACATTTTTTTATCGACTTGAGAAGATATGATATGAACAATAAATCACATATTGGGAATATGAAAGACATCTAGTTAATATTGATTACCAATGAAAGTTGTAGACAATCCTTACTAATTTTATTAATGCGAAAGTAACAGTCTGTCTGTCTCGCTTTCACGCCAAAACTACGGAATTGATTTAGATGAAATTTTGTAGACAGATAGTCTAGATCAGAAAGGAGTTAGGCTTGTTATTGCTGTAAGGGGTTGAAAAGGTAGATGAAGGGTTGTATGGAAGTGTCGTCAAAGTCACTATAACATGTAATATTATGTTATCTGTGCTATAACACTCGGACTAGATCGCGGGCACAGCTAGTAATGATATAAGTAAAATTATTATGATAAGTAAAATTAAAAATTCATTTTAGTTAATAACGGTAATATGCTTATTTTTTAAATTATCATTAAATATGTACTTGGAGCCCTATATCCCATAAAAGATTTCTACAAATTGAAGACCTTTTTATTAGAAATGTTTGGCATAAGTATATGATATAATACATAGCATATTGTGACTAAAGAAGCTTTGCGTTATTTACTTTGAGAGTAGCAATCTAGAGGGTTGTAGATTTGTAGGTACCTCTCACAGTTTGGAATACGATTCTTTTATGTTGCCTTGTTATTTATTCAGTGTGGATTTCAGGACAAACAAGATTTTGTAACGTAATATAAGAGAATCTAACTAAAAAACACCGGTTAAAATTGAAAGTTGGTGGAATATGGAATTCATATTATACTAGATTTCAATGGTATACATTGGCGGATGATGAGGTCAGGTCAGTTTGTCTGTTTTTTGGAGGAGTCTACGTGAATGTCACCTCACTTGATACATTTTTAGCGTAGGAGCTACTATTCCCCATTACTAATAACTCCCTCTTTTTTAGGAATGGGTACATACATATGAATAGAAAATATTAAAAAAGAAAAGGTTTTTTTTGGTTAGAATTTTCTTAATTCGTTTCGAATAAAACGCATAAAAAACACACAGTTATCTTGTTCAACATGCCTACAGAACATTTTTATAAAAGAATAAATAACAAACGACTAGATAACTACAATGGAAATAGCTTGCAATATTTATTTTCTTTGTTTTCACGACATCTATTACTGTAGGGCACAAAAGGTCAGATTTAAGATTGTTAAGTAACCTCTTATTTGATTTATTCATTACATTTATATTGTTTTGAGCGCATGCCGTCTTTTTTAATAACCTTCGTGATTTTATTTACTTGGCGGTAAATTTAATTAAAGAGAGGTGGGCTAAGTGGTTGGTTATGCCAAGGTCAGGTGTAGTACTGCGAGTTCTTTTTTGGGATTTATTGGTTATTTCCTGTACTTGCCTAAATATTTAAGGTGAATCAAATTAACCAAGGCGAGACCTTCATAGTAATTTAATCAAGATTCTTGGTGTTTCTCAACAAATAATATAATTATAACCATAACTTTAGAAGCGTATCGGTTAAATATTCATGTAGCAGTGAATAAATTAATTCGCGAGCCTAAGTTTGGCCGGGTAAATTAAAGATTTTTAAAAATTATATGTATGAAAAGCTTGTAGTATTTGAGTACCTAGTAAAAATTGACTTTGCCTCGTAATATTGTATGTTATGTTACATTCACCATAATAAACTTATTAAATTTCAATAAAATCATTATTTCTACGGTATAACTGAAAAAGGAAATCCACAGTAATTATTGCCAAAAACAGTTTTCGTGAGGACTTAATACAATGTAAGGATAATATATAATATTATATAAATTATATGCATATCGCTTCCCGGGGTTCAGTTTTTGTTAAAAAGTGGATTATTTTTTAATATTTTACCAAAATATTAAAAATTAAATCAGGTTTGTTGAACTGACAACAAATATGTGAAAAGTAATAACAACTTCTGCTGTTAAACATTATTTCTTAAAAGTTCTCATAACAGTTCATGATCTACTTTCCGTAAAATCGTGAGCTCATCGTGACAAATTTTTAGAGGACTTTATAAGACTGCTAGAAAAATAAAGCACAACAAAAATGCTCTTTATATCTAGTCAAATACCCATAGTACTAGAATAATTTCTTCATTTAAGAAAGTCGGTATATAAAATAGTGGTGCCTGGTAAAAATATACATTATATAATTATATATTACTATTTAAATTAAAAACATTAAATATGTACTTGTATTTTATAAAGCTAAACCAACGAATGCCGACATCGTAACTAATTGAACTGACCATCGTTAAACCACTTATTGTTCAAACAAAATGAAAAATAATTGCTAAAAAAACTTAACCTGATGTGTTGTGAACTGCATATTAAGTACCTTCCACAAGCGGTGGTTGCTGGGCTCGTTATATGTATATTTTGAAAAAAAAATATGGACAGGAAGCTTTATACGAATTGTAATCGTATTTGTGTAAACCATCAAGTCTAGTCAGACTTTTGTTTTTTTTACATAGGTACTTACCTATAATATTTGTATTTTTACATTTTTCTATAACAATATATCTACCGTTTTATATAATAAAAAGATAACAAAAGTTTAGTATAACCAAAAAAAAAAAAAAATATGTTGTTTTTAAAAATATTTTCAGTAACATGCAATGTCTTTCTTGAATTGACGTATAGCACCGAGGTACACTGTAAAAAGTCATCTGCGACTATCAGTCTCGCCTATTTCAGCCGTCAATCAGAATGCTTTTTAAGCTATGGTTCTGGTGAGTCAGGATAGGGCAGTGAAATTGCAGAATATGGACGTAAAACAATTGAGTTCTACGTGATGGCAACATATGTAATCATTCTACGATAACGTGTTGTCCGTGTTACTACGGTTACCACTTACCATCAGGTCAGAAACCTTGTTTGTCATTTCAATTATATAAAAAGAGAGCAGAGAAATGTCGTATTTTTTCGGCGATATAAAAATAAATTTAAATCAGAATATGATTTATTATCCATAGGCTAGCGATATATAATATTATGCTTGACATAATTACAAAAATATGGAGTTCATCTGTGAAATTCGTATATTATAATTCCAATATTTGCTCTCCAAACATAGACCCCAATTACACTCGATGCATGTACGTTTCCCGTGGGGTTGACGGAATTTATATTTTCCACTCTTCAAAGCTAAATATCATTTATACGAGTCCAATCTCTATTTAATTAAATTCACATTTTACGAACGGATTAATGTAGTAACAGAAAGTGTCACCGGACGTAGATAATAACGGTTGACATGGACACACTGAACTCTATAACCGAGAAATTGGAGTAGTTACTTAAAATTTTCATAACACTTTTGGGATTTGGGATTATGGACATAATATCAATTTATGATACTATCGAAGTTATATCGATCGAACGATATCATATTAATACTTCATCAATATTAATATCTACTATTGATTTCTATATTACTTCTATCTAATTTTTATTGGGCATTTAACGATATTACTTCTTACCCTACTTCTTACTCATTTGAATGTTTATTTTGAGTATTATATATGGACGAAGTAAATTTACTCATATCTTATACATTATAATAGCTGAATTAGATACTTCAATAATTTCTTTTTTTAGCAGTCGGGTAAAGCACAGCAAAAAGTGGTCGCATAAGAAGGTTGGTTTCAATGATGAATTGGGTTGTAAAGGAAAACGATTTGAGCACTCCCTCGCCAATAGAAGTTTTCGCTTTAGTAGATCTCAGAGGCTTTAACTGTCACTGCAAGAAGACGAGGGACTACTAGAGAAACCCATAAAATTCAGCGTGAATTCGCGCGATTATAACCGGTCACGCGGTAACGTTGTCGGCACAATCTTAGTCTTAATCTGGCACTCTGAAATTTCACATGCAACCAGGAACTTTTGTTTTCTAAAATGTAAAATGAATATAAAAAATGGACGCTAACTTAGAAACTGATCTGTTACTAACTACTTCAAAGCAAGAATACGAAATTTTGTTATATAGTTCTTTTGATGGTAATATATACTGAAGTTAAGTTATGCTTTAACATCTGTTTAATTTTAAAATATAATTTATTGCCAGTTAAATATTACATCGAAAGGTATCAAAACTAACCGACACGTCTAAACCTCTTTGATAATCATAATAATTCTCCTCTATTTATATCCGTAAGACTTCAACATAATTTCGCAAAAATAGAAATATACTGGCGAATGAGTCAGTTTATCTAATAAAGTATATAACGTCGGATAGCGATGGCCTATTAAATTAGAGGGTTAGAGTGTAGCCCCATTCGTCACATTATGTCATATGAGCCCCTGGAGTCTCATAGCTTCGTTTCGGCTGTGACGAGATTGAGCTTGCATTTACTCATACTACCCGACATAGGTTACGTAGACGCTAACATATTTAGACATAGGCAATGTTGGACGCAATTCCATTACCCAGTACATTTGAATTTAGATTAGATTACGACGAAACTGGAAAACGGTTTTTATAAACAACTCACAATAATCAAAATAAATTGTGTTTATTAGTTGGCGTTATTCCTGCAGAAGTTATTCTTGTCTCGATATCTTCATCGATATGAGAATAATTTCTGCAAGTTTTTGCAAAATCAAAATTCATACTTTTGACCATCGGTAAATAAATAGTAAAGGTAGTAAAGTAGTGCATATATTACTTGTTTACATACTGTAATAAAAAAGTGGATTTTTCAATTGTAAATTATTGGACGATGAACCTTTCTGTGTAAGTCACAATCGAAATAATCTCGGTGTAATGTCCAGGATGAAAAGTACATTTTAATTTAGTAAACTAATTATTACTCATTGATTCAAGACTATTTATTGAAGAACAAATAATAAATATTTAGAGATCTGTATGGAACAATACATGACTGTTCCATTTACACAAGACATATTGAAATATATTGGTACCTACTTCGAATAATTTACGAGCATTTATTAGCTGAATAGTAAAATCGAGAAACTATAGCAACAGGGATATATTAAGGTTTCTTAAGAGGCGGCAACGAGCATGTGACACCCCTGGTATTTCAGGTGTCCATAGGCTTCGATAACAGTTTACCAACAGTCGATTCGTACGCTTTGATGCCGCCATTAGTATAAAAAAATATGTATCTAATTCCCCTTTTTGAATAAGTGTGCGTTCACTCTAATATTTACGTAAAAATAAAACTTTCTTAATTTTATATTCAAAGTGACGTTGAGTTATGTCTTCCTGGAAGTTATTACCATCGCAACGTGATAATATAAATCTAACTTTACACATACAATAAAATTGTATTACTTTTAATCAGTGTCATGAGATAGACAGAGATAGATGTCGTTAAACTGTGTATGCATTGTTTAATTAGAGTATTTTTAATTTCTGTTATTCTTATTTAATACGTTAAATGTGAAAGTGTGTCTGTTTGTTAGTTTTTAAGACAGAACAGGTGAACGCAAGAACGTGAAATTAGAAATGAGAGCGTCATTAGATGAAGATAAAAATTGCTCGCTTGGAGCCCGTTATTCTTATTATCCTTAATATTTAGTAACACGAGTGTATAGTGAATATATCTTTACATATAAATAAAATTGGAGTGTCTGTTTGTAATATTAAAATAACCGTTTTTTACCACAAGCATATGAATATAAATACGGTACATACACTAAAATAACATTTTTTACAATTTTTTCTGTCTGTCTGTCTGTCTTTATTCTGGCTTATCTCTGAAACTGGCTGGACCGATTTTGACGGGACTTTTCTAGACAGGTACCTGATGTAATAAGAAGTAACTTAGACTACTGTTATTTTAGAAAATGAAGTTAAATTCCACGCGGACGAAGTCGCGAGTACAGCTAGTACTATAGTATATATTGACGCCCACAGTGTGACATATGAGAAAAAAATATCTTACCTTTAAACTATAACTTTCACAGTCACGAATTTATATGTAATTACCTACATTCATTCGAAATATATAATTACTATGTTTATAAGTCTCTGTGTATATATGTATCTAGTTATTAATGCTACTCAAATTTATTCCTTAATTTGTACAGAAACTAAAACCATAATAATAATAACCCAGAACTATTCACAAAAACAAGTCTAAGCTGAAATAGTGTTATTAGTAGTAAAGAAGTATTAGTTTTTTTGTTAATGCATACATAATGTATATAGAAAATATTATCATACTCGTAAATGAAAAAGTTTGTACCGTACGAGGAATTGAACGCGCGATTGACAGAAGAAATTGGAAGAAATGAAACGTGCTAAACCGCCGAGGTAAAACTATACTCAATATGAATACAAAGGTAGTTTAAAGTGGAATAACGGTCTCCGTTTATTGAAGTGTGGGTGGTAAATGGAATGCATGCTCGGTTGTGATAATATGTATTTTGTCTACCCCCGCAGCCTGCCGCTCTCTGTAAAAGGGGGAGATATGAAACAAATATGAGGTACCTATGTTTGAATAGATATTGGAGTATTTTTGAGCGTAATAAAGGTGCTATACAAACATTCGACAATGCTTCCAGATAAGCTCCAATTGAATATAGTTATTTATTATACATATATACAAGTATCTACAGTTATGTTTGTACCACGCGAGGAATTGAATCCGCGACCATATGCTAAACTGCTAGACCACCGTGGCCCTTGGAAAAATATCATCCTATAAATAATATCTACAGAATATTAATGGGCTAATTTCTTGTGTGTGTGCTTTATATTCTCCATGACATGATGAATGTAAACAGACAGTCAGAAATGCAATTGTGTTTCGTCATTTTCGCTTATAGCCTACTGATAGTACCATATAGAAATTTGTATTCATGAATACAAATGTGAAATTAGACCTATTCAGTGTATGTTACATATGGATAAAAGAACAGTAAAGTAAATATTCTTTTATTGTAGCTATTCGGGTAATATCTAAATATGTACAAGATCCTCTTAAAGGACAAGATGACGCTATGTAATATTAAAACAGCGTACCTAGTTGTGTTTTCATTAAAAAATATATATGCATGCATTTAAACTAACATAACCACTTAGTAAATTTATTCTTTTTAAATAAAATAGCGTGTTTATTTTATTATACATATGGCTATTAGTCGCCCGGTCACACGTGGCACAAGTAAAAATAACCTAGACTAAAATTGTCCCTCAGGTACAGACAATTTTAGAATTTAAAAGGATCCCCATATGGGTATAAATGACGGTCTATATATATATACTCTGTATATATATACTGGGAGACCATTACTTCTAATAAATACATATATATATATATATATATATATATATATATATATATATATATATATATAGGTCTTCTATTGCTAAATGTTAACAATATTCATATATATGTGTGTCAAACACATGGTAGTGTGTAATTTTATTTTTTAAGTTAAGTTATTTCTAAACATTATTAAAAAAAATAAACTTATACACTTCTTTTAAGTAATTCCAACAGCAAATAACCGATGGGCCACCTGATGGTAAGTGATTATCTTTTGACGTTATGTGATTCATGCGTTGCCAGTACTGAGAACTACGATGTCATTCCTTTTATCCTGTATTCCGTATATCTATTTGACTGCCTTATATCACCTTTCAATCGAAACACTGTTTACAAAGCAAGCTGCTTGGTGGCTGAAGTAGATAGTCTGAGATACCAACGCAGACGACATTTTACAAAGTATATCACCGTGAAGTTTATATGCTGTGCCGTATTAATTATTTACGTTAAGAACCTAATTAGCAAGTTAGTTATCTGTGGTCTAATGTAGATATTAAAAAGTATAAATACACAACATGTGAACAACACTAGTTAACTTTTAACAACTTATATGGTTTTCTGTTTTAATGATTAGTCTTCCGGGTTTCGGTGTGTAGTGTATAATGTAATCTGTGGTTTTGCATATCTATTTTATAATGTAATAACTATTTCAGTTGAATGAAAATGAACGCACAAAATAAAGTCGAATTTAACTTCTTCTTTTGATGTTAGGTAAATATTTAATAGATTTATATAATAGTTACTTTAACACAAGATTACATAAAAACAATATCGTAATAAAAAATAAATATAATGATAATTGATTTGTGGAATGTACGATGGAAGGAAGAGAAAAGATAAGTATGTATATGTGATTGTTTAGAGAATTTATCTTACTTTCACTCACCTATGTCATATATATATACCTATTAAGTAAGGAGTTAAATGTATGTATAAATGTAGTAGCGGATAAATCTCATGTAGATTCTCGTAGCTCCATAGCTCAAAGTTCGTAGAACAACCGCTACGAGTTTTATTGAATTCAATAAATGACATCAATTATGTTGGAAATAAATCAATTTTATTTCTCGGAATGAATGAAACTAATTAAAGCCCTGTTATTTAAGTTCTGCCTAAATCTTTGCTTAGTTTGAGAAAATATGTTCAGTGTTAAGAAATTAAGTGATGGCGAGTTAGATATATTTTTTATTAATTTGGGGTTATATTAAGCAACTTTCGGGACTAGTGTTGCTTACGGTGACCCCAAATTAGTACTCGCAATTTAAAAGGGATGAGTTTGTAAGTGAATATAGTCATAGCGGTTAAGAGCCATCGCAAACCCGTCGATGTAGTTCCCAAAGTTCATAAGTGTAATTTGCGGCGCCGCGCCGGCTACGTCACCAACTTCGATTAAACATTGATAGACTGTTTTCGATAACAATTTGTCACAATTGACAGCCCTGAAATTAGGTTCTGTGTCAGAAAAACCTTGTGATATATAATTCGTATCTATACTTTTAGAAACTGAGATGTCTGAACTCTATGATTAATCAAAAAATGTATAGAAAGAATATTAATATTTCTTTCTATTTCGAAAGCAAACAATAATGAATTTTGATAAATAATAAAAGCTAGAAATGTAATCATTACATTATATCAGCTTACCTGCTTATAATCTGTCAAGCGAATTGTTAAACGTGATCTAAATGTTAATGTATGGTAAAATTATGTAAAATTGTAAAATAAAATAGGATAAAATAACAAAACATTTGTATCCTAAGCAAATAAAAAATATGTATAATAACGATTAATGTCTATATTTATTATTTTTCGGATAATATTTGCAACGTAATAACAAATTTTAAATATTTCATTTTGAACGTATTCACGGTAAAACGGTTAGTTATTCAAAACACATATAAGTGAATCGTTATAAAAACCTTGGACCGCTCATATATTTTTCGCGTAGCGCTTTCACGAATGGGTTACCAGGAAAGTGTAACTTCAGGGTCTGTGATAAAAACATCAGCAGTCGTGTATTCGTGCAATTTACATAAATATAAGTGTGTAGTTTGGACGTTGTGGCGTCGGAATAATAAAACGACAGATAGCAGTATTTGAATGTCTATTTCAATGATATTTTTTTAAAAGAGTGATGTAATAGAATGTCAGAAATAATATGCTGGCTATGTCATAAAACTATGTTTTAGGACTCACTTCTGAGTTGGCATTGGTGAAAGTCGTAAACAAATATACTTCTAACATAGTTACATCGCAATCGAAGTCAAAACTTTAGGACGACGTGGTCCCAATGCTCTTTAATAATTCTTGTGACTATGTCCAGAAGGAAAACATAATTTAAATATATAGTATATGCCTAAAGCTAAGCTCGTATATTCATATTAAATACTTACACTGTTATTAGAATATAGATATAAGTATTATAAATATTTTTAGTTAGATATAATTTAAAAATATTTATGACGTAATGTCTGTCGTATGCAGAGGAACTACTTGTTATATATATTTACATGAGTACCTAACAGTAGAGTAATCCGTAAAGTACGGGTCGCAAGATAAACTGGGCGCGCGGACCGTAAATCTGACAAGATTGATGACGATTCTGACCTTTACCGCCTTCCATCGGACAAGAAACTGCATGCTTATTAGCATACGTTTCGGCTGAAGTTTTTATTAAAGTTTTGTTATTCATTGTTGATAATTCTGTAAGAAACCAGAGTAATGATTACCCGATATATACGTATTCTTACTTTACAAATTTCATATAAATACGTGTTAAACCAAACGGAATCTAGGTACTAAAACTAAAAGTTTGTTCTACGAAAAGCAACAACTTTAATGGTTATAATCTAAAGCCAGACCTGAACTTATTCGGCAAAAATTTGAATAAAATAATGTGAGCTTAAAAGTGGCTAAGATGGTCTTACTACAGCTGAGAATCTCCTTGTTTTTGATGTCGGATGAAAATTTATAATATAATAGTGGACTTAACATCTACAATACTACAGAATATTTTGATACAGCTCTAACCTGAGCAAAGTAAGGTGTTACAGTTATAGTCCTGATTTTTCCACAGTAAATTTGTATTTTAAAGGAGAATAGAATAATAATAAAATAATTATTTTTATTAGATCTATTGCTCTATAAAAAAAAGAAACAGTTAATGTGTAAATGAATTATCCTTATTGGGAGTACCTCCTCCTTAGTAACAGTGTAAATTGATATCATTTACCATAATAATTGACAGTAACTAACCTTATTGCTGATAATAACATTTCTATTTGAGACCACTTAGACTGAGCGGATGAATTATTTTTCTTTTTACGACTTGGGTATATCTGATCGAAGTATGAAATGAATTACGCATTTCGGCGGAGTGGGAAACACCCCGCATTGCGTGGGTGCTACGTGTACATAATAGGGTTGTTAAGTTATACCTTAAAGTACAAGATAACCTAAGTCCAAGAAGCCTGAGCCACCAACCAATTTTTCATTTCCGTAATTAACAATTCTGTAATCTACTGCAAACTATACAGTTTCATCTCCAAATTTATATATGTTTAGTTTCCAATTTTTTTAAACATGTACGTGTAAATCATATAGATTTCATATTACATAACATTTTTATTCATATTATTTTATAAAAATAATCACTTTTCTTTTACCCTTAAACCCGAAACACATATCATATATGTAAGTAACTAAACTTATTTAAATCTCTAATTCTTTAATGCGGATGGCTTTTAAGTAAAAAGTCTTTTTGGCATAAATCATGAGTATGTCTAAAATAAATTATGACTCATACGGGGAACTCCTATTGGTTGGCAGCCCTGGCACGACCCCACGCCTACACATCTGTGGAGTACAGCGTGGGCGAATGTTGGTAGTAGTGCGTGGGTGGTCATTCATTCTTCCAAGCGGCTGATACCCTACGACTAATCATCTCAATTCCATTGTTTGCAAACGGTATAACTTTGGATGACTCATTGATTATGTACCACCTAATATCAAACATGTTATGAAACAAATTTGCAACAAATGCAATGACTATGTGGTCCAGCAGTGGGTACCTATATGTCATATCTTACCTAATTATGTGTCATAGTTTGAGTCTAAGAAATATCTAAGACGCAATTGGCATTTAATTTAGCAATAGGTACAAAAACAAAACAGTATACGTATATACTACTGAAAAGTTGTATAATAAATTATTCTTTCAATGGATAGCAATCAGTATAATCCGACACACATATATATATATATATATATATTTTTTTATTGGTTTTAATTTTTATTGTACATAAAATTACAAAAAAAATTGACACCACTGCAATATTAGATGGTTTAGAAGGCATTGTCAAGTGTCAAAGTTGTAATGACCACAACTCATAAAATAAAAATAACATTTATTTTAATATTACTCACAGATTTGAATACTTAACAAATATACCTACTATTAAAAGCATTTCTCTTTTAGACTTGAAATAAGTAATACTTATTTATTTACTCACATATAAATATGAAAACCCGATTTATTTCCCTAAGGCGATGAACGGAGGTAAAATAAATTTGGAAGGTACGTGTTTTTTATTTGTTTCTAGGGTTCCCTATTTGAAAAAGGCAATTCCTACAACGTGACTTCTATGGAACTCGTTGTTTTTCAATCCCGCGGGATTTTTGAGAAAACCCATGAGCCCAATTTGTATTAAGAATACTCGTAATTTTCATTTTTCTAGATTAATAAACATGGTTGATCGTGATTTTATACTACTATAGTAGAGCTGCACCCAGATAAGCTGATAGTCCACAACATCATCATCAGTCAGGATTCTTAGATCAACATAACTAAATTGGTAATTTATTTATGTTGATCTAAGAATCCTGACACTTAACCAGAATACTTTCCAGGTGTACTAAGTGCTCGCAATTGGCGATAGACAATTTTTTTGCGTGGACAAAATCTTCATAGATATAACCCGGATGGTCGAAGGTCGATGGTCCGAGGAAATAATAGGTGGATAATGTGGGATTCATACTCACTGTAAACTCCATGGTGCTATTCAGTACATTATGGTCATACTGCGGGAAGTGCTTTGTATTGCCGCTACTGTTGTAGCGGCGCTCGCTTTGTAAGATGTTTAGAATCAACATTAAAAAAAAATATGTATAGAAAATACGCGGGAAGACACACATAACCTATTTTATAGAGATAAGTCATCAATTACACAACTCTGATGTTCGATTATAGAGGTCGTAAGATGTTATAATTTCTCCTCGTCCACCGACGTCCACACCAGTACCAGTGTAGCGCTGTCCAACTCGCATTCTGCAGCCTCTTTTCTCACCATGACTTCTTCGCAGAATTTCAAGACTGCTTTCCATGAATGAAGCTGGCTATAGACCTAACAAGGAGCTATAATAATAAGGAATTCCTATTACTAACTACAATTTTCTATAATTCATGCAATACTTTGCAACACCCATGGTTGGTAAAATTAAAAGAATAGAATAGAAAATCATTTATTCAAATAAACTTACATTGAAGCACTTTTGAATAGTCATTACATTTTTTTAATCTACCGCTCATTCGGAAATCTGTCTCATCACAAGTAAAACGAGCAAGAAACTTGCATGTTGCTCTTTTAAATAATTTTATTATTACTTTACATTTTTAAGTTTAAGTGTGTGAAAAAAATAAAGTAATTTTATTTTTATCTTAAAATATTCGTATTAGTCGTTTAGGTGGTAAAAGGGAAGCGGGGGATGAGGTAGGTGGCATCCCGCCTCTCTAATTAAACTGTCGTCTACCTCTTTGCAGTAATTAAGAGCTGATAGTGTTCATTGATAAACTTGTTGGTGATTAACGTTCAATAGAAATTAGTCTGAATATAAACTCGAACTATTACTTCTATTTAGAATGTCGGTGGATCTATTGACGTTACTGATTTAACAAAATTATAATTATGGTCATAAAATATAAATTAATAGTAGTAACGTATTTATGTATGTACAACGTACAAGAAATATCAGCAGTCAAGCAAGAAATAGCACCATCTTATTCAAATATTTTTTAACTATTTTGTCACGTACTTTTAAATTAATGAAATAGTTTGAAAAGAAAAGTACAATAGGTTTATTGACATTTAAAGTTTTTATAAACGTAACGTCTTAAAAGACAGCAGAAGAGGTTCAGGGTTATATTTCAAGATTATCTATAAAAACTTGAGTTGCAAATTTAATTTGTATAATTATATTTCCACATCTCTAATAATTTCAGTGTTTGCGTGGGATTACAAAGCTTTATCTGCATTTAAACTTTATCTTCACGACTAGTTGTAGGTTGTTGTTCTCTCAGTAATGTTGAATAAGTCACCGTAACAAAAGGGAGGAGGTTTACCTTATAATACCTATAAGGCGGGCCATCGCAAAAGGAGTTGTGGTTGAACGCCAACTTTTGTAATTTTTAGCAAGTAGAAATCCCACATATTCTACCCACTGCACTCCGTAGGAGGTGAACATGTACCACTCATTAAAAGGTAGGGCGTTGTATTTCACATAACCTGAATTTGCGAAAATTGGAAATGTGGATTCAATAACACTCATATTTGCTTTACGTTCACTAACGCGTGCACGAGAATATTTGCATAATTAAAAGATAGTGAAGTTATGAGTAAATACAAGCACTTCAAAAATGTTGAGCTTTGAGTAATCTGATCTGATATTACAGCTTTAACAGTTCATCATCCATTGTTATTTTAATCTGAATATATAAATAGTCTTCATTCATTCTAGACGAGTAGCAAACGAAGGAGTTTCCCAACAAACTATCCATGTTAAATAATATATTATAGATTCACTGTTTATAAATTATTTGCTTCTGTTATGAAAGTGACAGAATTGGCGACGGATGAGGATACACATTGTGATATTCATAGCATCATTAATTTCGATATTACTTTTATCACGTCATCCGCAGTCCCTACTACAAAAAATCGAACAATTATAAAATTAGTAATATTAGGTATATACGTAGTTTTATAGGAAAGTAAACAGTGTATGTTAAAAACTAATAATCAGAAGTAGGTACATCGTGGATCGTCAATGCCAGAATTTATCGTTATGCAGTCATTCTTAATTACTATCTATATTTTATTACCTTTGGAATAATTAGAATTTTAGTGTCGATTGCCAACATTGTTTCATTATGGCTACGATAGTTGGATGTTTGCGGTTTAATACCTACTGCAGTCTTGTGTCCTGAGATTGCGGATTTCTGTAAAGTTATTGCAATGACGTTATTCTACTATATAATTTCAATTTAATCAGTCGTTTAGTATACATAAATTTAGTTATGGTCATGAAAAGCATTTTGAATGAACACAGATCTTTATGAATCACTGAATATTAATACACAAGTTTAGAATTTTTAAGATATACATAGATAAATTAGTCAAAAAATATTTATTGGAATGTAACATTGTACCTACTTAAGAATTATACTTTGATATATCAGATCCCATCTTAAATAAAGTAAATTATCTTTATCTAGTACATATTTACATATATTATTTATATTCTTAATTCTTAAACGTTTTCTTAATAACACCCTTGAAGGGTGTAATACATGCAAATGAATAATAGGTATTATCTTTATAATAAATACATATGTAACATATTATTATAATTCAGTCAGTGTAGTGTTATACGTGATGACCTTTTAATATATATTTTGTAATTATTAAATAAAGGCATATGGCTTACCAGATGGCCAGCAGTCAGCATTGCTCGTGGATGTATATTTTAATATACACCCAGGAGGATGTTTTACTTAATAAAATAATTATTTTTTAATAGTTTACACCAGCTGTTACTCGCGATTTAAGATATAAGATAAGTCTGTGTTTTGAGATATAAGATGCATATGTTTGTATGTATAATATATGTATAATACAATATACATATATATATTAAAATTCGTTATCATACATTTAGATGTTTAGGAATGTAAATTTTAAAAATCATAAATCATTTACTAGTTGGAGATTTTTGCCGTATCCCTACCGTCCAGGTTAGTATACATACATATTCAATTGATAAGAACTGACAAGAAACACAAAGGATTTTTTTAAAAGATATATTAATAATATTTGATAAGATATATTAATTACTTATTAATTAACAACTATTGCCATGCACGCTCGTCATTCAAGTAATTACTTATTAAGTATTCGGCTTTGGTCAATAACTATGATTTACAAAAAGGTAAATAGATGAACACATAGACTAACACACTTTCCGAATTGTAATAATAGTATGAAAGTATGAATATGTATTATGTAGTATATACAAAATATATTTAAAGTTACTGCAAACAGAAATGTATACGTGAGGAACAAGTGGGTCGATTAAACATCATTCTAATTACTAACATAGTCATTATATAAATTTGAATTATTTATTAGTGTCCGAAATCCCAGCAGGTGGCTTATCTCCGGCGATGATAATGCGCCGGTTTGCCGGAATTCGGGTCGCGTACTATGGGATTATGACCCTGTCTTAGCTCGCAACATATTTTAGTAGAGTTTACACTTTATGAGGCGTGTTTTATGTTAGGAATCGAGGGGTTATATCGTTTATCAGTACTATCTACTTTCATGTCAATATTGCGTAATCATCTATATGTTTGGGTAAGTACGATTAGCACGTACTTTAAAAGCACTTTTATAACATCAGTCTAAGTATTTATAACATATTACTACTTTTAATTCTATATGGCCTATTTTATATCCTAGTATTGACAAGACAATTACTATATCACATTGGAATAATATATACAAATATCTGTGAAATTATCGATGATTTTTTTCAAAAGGTTGCTGAGAGTATGAGCTACCTATATACTCATAATGTAAGGACTTATTTTTAAAATGTTGTAAATATCCATAATGTATATTAGAGTAGTGAAATGAGAAACAATTACTTAGAGTACGAACGAAACGCTTTCGCGTGACTTAAATTTTCCGAGTCACAAACTGTTATTTTCTTTTAATTTCACACTTCGCAGAGCGTCACTTGAGTTCATTCAACTCACAAATAACAGACGCTTAAACTGAGAAGCTAACTAAGTACTTATTAACAAGCTGGTACATGAACTCAGCACAAATTCTACTTAGTAACTCCAATTGTATTTCTCTGACTGGGTGCTAACACCGTAAGTCAATTGCTCATCGAGTTGTTACTGACTGGTTACGTGTTAGACCGCTTTTCGGGAGCACCCTAATTGATTTAGGTGCTTACGTACCCAACTTTTACTGATCAGTAAAGTTGGAACGATCTTTCGTAACACAACATTACGTTTGCAGTCGAATTATGTTAATAATTAGTATAAACCTTTCTATATATTTATTATCAGTACATACTTAAATATCTAACATCGATCATGGTATTTATTAAATAAAAGTAAACGTTTAAAAATAGCCTATAAATTTGATAATTTTTCTTGTATACAATTAGCAGTTAAGTCCGCTTCTTTAGACAGCAAAGACACACGTTTTATATATAGTAATATGGAGAGTATTCAGCTGAAACGTTTCAATTTCGCCCTGAAAGTACATTTCATCTGTGCAAAACAATAAAAACTCAAAATTAAACTATATATTCTTACTTATCGTAGGTTAATATCCTCCTTTTGTATATACTTAGGGTCGACTTAATCAACTATCATGGTATGATATAGAAGATATACTTTTCTTTTAACAAAAAAATATCAATTACAACAAAATAAAATCGATTTCTCTTTTTACTTTATATACTATACATTCGATTAGCTCTGCTGATTTGTTGTAGTAAACGTAGTGGTTAGTATAGTTAAGACGTTTAATGTTTATGCATTTACAGACAAGAACAGTATTATGACTGTCATATACTTTAATACCATTTATACATTATGAGAAAATTATTTTTGGCTTAAAACTTATCCATCGGATAATGATGTCATATTAAAGAAATTCCAGAAGTTAATAAATGTATTTTGACTGAGATGATATCGGTAAAATTTCTTATATAATATACAACAAGGGAAGCCAAAAATATCCTGATATCATTCCAACAAACTGCTTCAGAAATTTACATATTGTGTTATACAAACTGATGCAAACTTTAAAAGTAGGAACGAACACGCGCGTGGTTGGAATACAACCACAATCCTTCTCTGGACGTCTAGCTAGCGCTCAATCCTTTGTCTGCAATGCAAACCTGGAATACATTGTCTCATTAGAACGAATCTCGGATAATGAATATTGTATGCGACACCTTGGACTGAGCGATATTGCATAAATTCAACTGCAAACTGGATTTAAACGGACCGGCGACCCTTGTCTATTTAGTTTGGACAATTTAGTGAAAACGCTTTGCAGATTCACGTATATACCGACGGCTTTCAGGGTTTTAGGGTTCCTCGCAAAATTTTTTTTTGTTATTTGTTGAAGTACAGATGTCTAACAATTCTACCATAATTCGGACAGAGCCAGTTGCTTAGGATGTTACGTTATTTGATATTAATATCTAATGATATTTTTTCTCTTCTGTCTTTTCCGTGGAAAGTTAAATACGTAGCTTTTGTAACAAACTCAACGAATAGTTTTTTACTACTTGATGGATTTATATTATTTTCTTTAATTCCACTATAATTATATTAGACACAAATACCTATTTCAGCTAAAAAAAATGGTAGCGGAATTAAACAAAATAATATAAAGCCAAGTAGTGAAATGTACTTCCGCAAAATAACACCTAATTCGTTTAAAAAATTAATAGTTTTTTGTATCAACTGGCTTCAAAAAGAAGGCAGTTCTTAATTGAACTGCACTGGAGAACCGCATTGGTAGTACTGTGATTAGCAGGTCCATTGCTGGCAATATACCCTATTACGACCTCCGCTCCTTACGGAAACCATCTTAGTAAATTCCCTTTTTATCTTTTTTTTTTCGCCACCATGGGCTAACTGGCCTGATTCATATTTATTCCATCATCTTCCACTTGTGCACCACCAGCGTACCGTTAGCAATATACGTTGGTGACGGATATCATTATCATCCATTAAAAAATTAGCTGTACTTTTATGTAGGATCAGATTTTGATGACATATTTTTAGATTTTGTTTAAATAGTTAATACAGTCTGTACCTATATTGTATTATGTATACGTTGTTTAAGATACATGCATGTAAACAAGCTTATAGTGTATCGGTCCTTTTGTTAAATAAAAGCTAAAATAGCCAGTTTTAATCAAAAGCTTACACCAATAAACATAACAATATTTTACTGCGCGAGTATAAAAATAAAAAAACATTGCTTGCAGTCTCGCGGGAGCGACTATGTAAATATACCGGTCGAGCCCTGAATCTCCAACTTTTTAGTAGAATATAAATTAAAACCGATATAGTTGTTACGATAACCTGCGCTGTTATTTGGCAACTTCATGGTACTGAGTGTCAGATATATATTCATAACTTCAAGATACATAAATAGTACACATTTTACTATGTTATTTTGCCACAGTAGTATTGTAGAGGGTCTCGCTTCTGGCGCTTTTATGATTTACTCTAACACTGTTCCTGCTGTATGTTTTTATATTATGTAAGCCTATTATTTGAATTCAAAATTCTATATTAAAATAATATCTACCCAACAGGCATTAAGTCCGCCATGTAGGTATACAATTGTGTTAGCCAAATATTTTTTTAAAAGCCTTTTTATTTCTTGTTTATTATAAAGTTATGGTGTTAGTAGATTACAAATACAAATATTTTTTTATTTCTATTTGTCACTTTATAATTTTTATTTGACTTTACTTATAGTTGGTTATTAATATGTATTTGACTATATATATTTATTTATTTAGTAAAGGCCTCTTACATAAAAGAATAAATAAATAATATATTTTTATGATGTTGCAGGCAATATATTTAAAAATTAACAAAGTATGTAGATTGTTTGAATATAAATTTCTTTATAGGAAGAACTGTTTTCCTAAAAACATATGAAATTAGTTCATTCACTATTAATTTTGATATTGTTTACTTCTAAATAAGTGAATTTAGATAAATATGACAAAATGTTAGTCAATGTAAAGGTCTATGAAAGTATACGGAGCATATATTCATAGGCCCTTACTGAACCGCTGAGGTAGAACGAGAGAAAAATGTATTCATGTATTATGTTACGATAACGAGCAGGTCAAGTAGCCAAGGGGACATGCATCCTAGTTTGTATTTTATTATATTTCCAAGAGACTTCTTTATGTAATTTAAGCTTTAATTTTTGAAGTTGTTGACTTTCAAAAAAGTTCACTGCGATGCGTCAGTCAACTTGCTTTGTAAGCTCTATTTCGGTTGAAAGGTAAGATAAGGCAGTGAAATTACAGAGTATGCTATAGAGACATAACGTTGTAGTATTTTGAAGTGACAATGCATGAATGGCATCACGGGTTACCATTTATCATCAGGCCATTTCATCTTTGCCATTCTGGCTGTATAAAAAAATACAGATGTGTATGATATGAAGGTTAACTGCCAAAAACACGGCCGGTAACTATCGTAAACATAAATCGCCTTCCACCCTAAACTGCTGCGTACCTCGACATCAATCACGACGCTCGGTAAATAGAGGTCGTGACCGCTGACGGGAGACTGCAATCAGAACACCAAGTGCTATAGAAAACTTGAGGTATACACATAGAAGTAAAATAGGTTAAACAAATAGGTAACTAATAGTTACGACGTTTTAGTAACTAATATATGCATCAGTAGAATGAAATAAGTAATTAGAACCGAAAATACAAACCACAGACTCTTTTTAATAAAATGCAATGCCACTGGTTTTATTAATAGAATAAAATAACATAAAAGGGAAACCACTATTTCAAACGGAATACACTACAAGATGAAATATACTATGTAGGTAGATATAAAATTATTTAGAAATGTATTATTGTATATTTCAGAGATAGGTACTCATCTCTGTAATGGAATAACTATTGCACCGGTATATATGGTTTATATTATGCTCCTTATATATACAATTAGAGTATATTTTACACATGATTATTCCCGTCTTTTAGCTATGTGCACTTACTTGTAAAAATACACATAACTAAATCTTTCTTCCCTTCGTAGCGATATCATTGTCATGTTTTACTGAATACTTAGAATCCTTCAGGCTTCAGGTAGACGAGGAAACGCAAGTGTGTGAGTAAAAGAGGAGTGGTAAGACTACTTTATTGTATACTACTTATTTTTGGGATAAAAGATGCCCTTCGTAATACAGTTTATATTCACACCATATTTCATTAAAATCCATTCATGTATCATGGACATGTAAAGGTACACAGATGCACTGTTACCTCGTACTAGTAAGGATACATTATATATATAACTTCTATAATAAGAATCAATATGAGAACAAGTGACTTAGTAAAAAACCCGTCCTTGTCACTACAAAACCAGCTATAGCGGAGAAATAATATATATACATAATAATAATAACAATCTCAGGACATTTCACACAGTACCATCGAGGCCCAAGTTAAGCTAGCTAAAGCTTGTGTTATGGGTACTAGACATTATAGATCATACATAGAAAACACCCAGACCGATACAAACAATCATACTCATGAATATAAATATTTGTGCCGTGCGAGGATTCGAACCCGCGACCATCGGACGTAAAGCGGTGTGCCAGACCGCTCCGACCACCGAGGTCGTCAAATTAATTAAAAACTAGGTTGGTCCCAGATTTTGTGCGTGCGTAGTATTGTAGACGGATTTATTGATGATAATTATAAAACTATGGTTAACGCGTCCATATGACGCCATCTGCTATATGATTAATATAATGTAGATATTGTAGAGCCAATCCATTTTCTTCTCTAATCACTACGACAAATTTACTCTTATCTAGTTACTCAATCCGTTGGTTATGTCTTTATTATTTAGATAATGAATTAGTACTGGTTCCAACTAAATATTTTAAAAGAGCAATACGCAAGAACGAGCAAGATTCCGCAGCAAAATTTATGATTTTATTATATGTTCCTATAAATTTCACAGAAACATTTTTTTTTTCGAGGTAAATGGTGTCAGCAATTTATTTAAACGAACAAATTGCAGAATCAGTATAGCAAGTATGACACCTTATTATATTGATCTAAGTGCTTCTTGTCTCATTAAAATGCTTTTCTGTTTAATAAGTGTTTTAAGTATTTGTTTTTTGTTAAGATGTCTGGCGTAGATAATAAATTTACGTAATATAGTACAAAGATACTAAATTTCATTCAGTTGACTAATAAGTAACAAATATAGACGTTTTTAATTTCGCTACCACCACACATCATATCAGCTGGCAGGGAATATCATACGACTTCATACTTAACTTATTAATTGAAGAAAATAAAACTACACTTTCCTATTTATACTATAGTACGCTTGTTTTTGTAACAGCTTAACTATTAAAAATAAAACGAATAACTCTACTGTTTCATGTTTTATTGAAGATGTAGGTACAATAGTTAACTTATTGAAAGAAATTTGACAACATTTATTTACAAGGAATTGTAGGTAACATTGAAATTTTGGTAATACGTCTTTAAAATTGTTTAGTCTACGTATAATTTTAAATTATAAATTTGAAATTAATGATAAATAGTTTGCAATAAATACATTGAAGGACAACAGTAGATAAAACAACAAAATATATACATCCATCTTAAAAAATAATTTAAATTTAGCATTGTTAATATCAGCTTTATTAATTTCTCTAAATAAATAATAATTACTATAAAAAATTATTGCCCTAATTAAACTTTAACTACCTTCATGAATGTGCACAACATTTAACAGTGATTAAAATTATCTAATAATAACTATTGAATTAGTCCTAAATAAATAAAATTTCTTATTTCCCAAATGGTAACTCAATAACTTACGGTACTTATGTATTAAAACTTATATTAAATGATTTATTTTGATATGCTTGATATTCCCGTTTTTGATACAAGTTGTCTTAATCATTATATATACATATACTTATTTGCTCTATGAAGCTGTTAGGTTTTTTTATTTGTTCTTGGTTTTATATATATTCCATATGAAATAATGTTGTGTAATAACATTTAGTCTTATTAATGTAAACCTTTATTACTGAAAGATTCACGGATTAATACTATAATATATACATACATTATAGTATTAATCATTGAATTATACAATTATATTTCAATATAAGTGAAATTAATGCCTAAATGAAACTGAATTATATTCTTTTTGAAGATGCACGGCCAATTTCTAAGGACGAAGAAATAACAAATGACCCTATGCCACGCTCTACTTTCGCTTTACTTTTTCGTAAAATTTCCACAGGGCTTATTGGATTCTACTATATTCAAAATAAATAATAATAGAAATTTATAAAAAATTGGATTTTAACAACTTGTATCAAAATATAGCAGCTTGGTGCTTATAATGAACGGTAACAAGTATTATTTTGTTACATATTAGTGGAATTCCGCGACGTGCCCAATAATATAGCAAATTTTATTTGGATCTATAAAAACATGTTTATAAATATTCGTTGACTTTGAAATTTGGATTTGGAAGCAAACGTTCTACTAGGACATCCACATCGAATTTTTACCATTCGATATCACTGGAACTAAAATCTTGGTAAGAATCAGGGCTTGTAACACTGCCGCCGTCTTACGTATTACCTATGGACATTTTATGCTAAATAGGTATTACTTAGACTTATTCAACTAACTCTTCAGTCTTGGACGTTACACTTAAATAGAATACTTCTAAAACCCGCGTCTTCACATTTCTCCAAGGTTTAAAATTTCGATCATTAGAATCGGCGTGTAAAACTAATCCTATGCATTTACAATCACACACAAAAAGTCAAAAGTATCTGAGAATAAGATTTAAGAAATAGTATACAGTCATAATATTAGGTATTTAAAAGACACACATATTTATTCGGAGACTAATTAATAGCTTACAACTTTTGATCTACAGAAACGAGACGAATTCAATAATAACTATAAGTACTTACTTTAATACCAATTTTGTGTTTGTAATATGAAATATTTTCATCTAAAGATTTGAGAAAATCACATTCACTAACAACATAACAGTTATAAACATTATTAAGTCACACAGCACGATCAAATCACGACATCTAAAAAGAGAAAGCGAAAATTGTACAACATTCATTCTTGTTGAATTTATTTAATATTACATGCATAATTCAATTTTTATACAATTATATAAATAATTATTCCTAAAAACTGAAATATCACAAACAGTAAAAATATTTTAATCTGTATAATAAACAGTGTATAAATATAAAAGTCGCACATAATATTTAATTATATTATAAAAATATATTGCTCAGGGTTTCGGTGGGTCGGTCTATCAAATCAGTACGCAGTCATTGCTGGTAGTTAATTACTTCTAATACAAATAAACAAATGTCGATATTAAAGATATAGATCTACGGTTTACTTTTTTTTCCAGTAAAATTAGACAATGACTTGAACTATGAAAAGAAAGTTGTCTATGAAATACATTTGTGTTTGTGTTTCTAACGACATCTGATTTAAAAAGTACAATAATAGTGAAATTTAACTTAACATAACTTGATAGTGTACGATATTGTTAGGAAAATCACTGGAGTCTTCCAAGTGATTTTCCTAAAATGTTTCCATAAGAAAAGTATTAAGTTTAATAATATTTGACTGCATTGTCATATGAAAAGAAGAATACGAAAGAATTATTTTAATTTTACTCTTGTAATATTTATTTAAAGTTTTTTAATTACAACCACAAATCAGTAATCTATCCGAAAAACTATTAGAATATGTTCTTTTTAAGAAATTGTGTGTGTATATGTATATTTTAATATAAAAATTGATTTATTTAAAATAATAAATATATGTATCGATGAAATTTCAGATGACAGAGTATTTTATACGTGACACCTGCTACCTTTCATGTACAAAGTTACGTCTGCTACAAATAAAGTTGAATAAAAAACCGTTCGAATTTCATTGTGATTCATCGCCGCCACTCGATGAATTTGTGCAGAATAAAATGAAATTGCAGTCGGTTGCCCGTCTGTGGTGGGTCTGTTTAAAAACAGACTGTGTTGATAGATGCCTACGTACTTTTTAATATTTTTTACTTTTATAAACTGCACTTTACAAGTATTAAATTCACTTTTTGCACTCTTCAACGCTTGTGAAGAATGCATCATATTCATTTAGAGTAGCATCAGAACTAGTGATGACTGTTTGTGAAATGTCTCACTTAATGATTGAAAAGGACTAAGTAATAATCATGTCCATATTTGATATAGAATTACATTTTATTGCTGTATAATATAGTGGTCTACGAAGTAATTTTTTTTCTGTCTAAGGTTACCGGGCTTTATTTTCAAATGTCTAAGGTTGTTCCCTCTCATTAAAAATGTCAAATAAAAATATTTATATATATATACATAATTAAAATAACAAAATTTTAGTTTTAGAACATTCAATTTTGTTGATGTTAGTCATAACTATAAATAAATTAATTTAAGTGTACTAATAATCTACTTTACGCTAGATGTATACATAAACGATTTTAAAAAACTTACTGACTAGTATAATGTTTCATTGATATGTATTTAAGTTACATTGATATGTATTCGATCACAACGTTAAGGTGCTTCCATCATTTGTAGATTTGTCAAAAGACTAGTCTTCTGGCCATCCAAGATCCTCACCTACTAGGTCGTAGAATCTCTGGTTGTGTTGGATAAAGAACTTTCTCAATTTCGTAACGACTGTTGGATCTACTCTAGGATGCTTCCGCCCTTTAGTTTCTCGTAGACATTTGTCTGTGGTATCATTACGTAAGCAATAGAAACCTTTGGTTTCATTGAAGTAGAAATTCTTTCGTCCTGTTTGAAAATAAATAAAATCAGATAATCCTTAAAAATAAATGCTGGCTGAGTCATAGATATCTATCCAAACAGACGAGTGCCTAATTTATCCCTATGGGTAGTCGAAGTATGAAATAATATTAAAACTTTTGATAATAAATCACGTGACTAAATCGCATGAATGGCTGCCACAAAAAGTTCTCGCTAACTGGCTCTACGTTTCTTTTCAAAATATATCAGATTGATTCTTTCCGATTTAAGAAGTTACATGGAGAGTTCAAATAATTTAAGTTGAAGAACTTAAGTTGCGATTACGTAAATGTTAAATAAAAGTACAAAAATTACATAGAAATTTCGTAAGTAGATATAATTTTGGAAGAAATTTATCGATTTAACTGTGACTATATTTTAATTGTAAATTAAAATATAATTTAATCATGTCGGACGTTTAAATCACTATGCAATAATTTAGTTTTTTATTCTCCGTGCCCTATAAGATTAAAAGAAATGAAAACTTATATCAAGAAGTTTGGGCGGTGTGATATTATAGGAATAAATTTTTCTTTTACGAAGTAGGGATCTACAAGTTAAATGGAATGACTTAAACATATGTTAGATGTTTGAATTGGGGTAGCTGGTAGAACGGAACAATAATAATATTATCAATTTCTTGATTGGAGGGTGACTAATAAATAAACATACCTATTTTGTGCTCCAATCCCAAAAATTTCTCTATACGGCGTAGTTGCGGTACTGGGTCTTCAATCAACAAATCGCCATTCACCACTAGGATTTGTTCTCTTGGAAAAACTTCCAGCCATCGATGAAGGTAAGCATGGTATAAAGATATTGCTATTGGTCTGTGGAAAGAAAAGTATACATATAATCTTTATATATCAGAAAAAATTGCCTAAAATTTATATGTAATGAGTGGTGTGGTCATCTAGAATATACGTAGCAAAGACTTTCAGCGCTTATTATGCACACTCTACGACACTATTGTGTAGGCGACAAATAAATTCAAATAGAAATTCGATTAACCTGTATGCCATATTTATTGAACCATCTGGCGAAATTGCTAGATGCTCAAAGGGCTTTGCAGCATCAGGCAGTGGATGGCCAGGAAGTAATGGCTGTGCTGGTGCTGATGGTGTCGCTCGACTTCGTAGCTGTGTATAATCAGAGATGGCTCGAGTGACTGGCTCCCGGACTATAAGGAGCAACCGAACTGAGGAGTTCATCGCTCGCACTCGCTCTGGAACCTGTGTGATTTAGAATGAATGAAATACAATCCAATAATTATGCTTTATAAAAAAAAGATAAATGAGTTATTTCCTTCTCACCTCGGGTGTAACGAAGTAACTTGGACTCTTTTCAATTGTAATCTGCCCTTTAAACGATAAAGGCATTTTGCTTCTATACCATTCCAGACCTAATGCATAGTTCTCATCGCGGTCAAAGAAGTGAACCTCTCCTGAAGCTTTTTGGACCATTGGATGGAGGTATAGCATTTCCAAAAGAGCACGCGTGCCACACTTTCGAACTCCGATTATTAATGCCTACAAAACAATTTACGGATTAATTTATCTACTTAGTGAAGAAATCTATCTAGTAACTTTAAAAAATATATACATATATTCTGTAACCAAATATCTAATTACGTAAATGAAATGGAAAGTGGTTTCTACTAAAACACACTACGACTAAACGTCGTCGTTGTCCAATAATGAATTGCAAAATACGTTTCAATAATTAAAGCAACTTGAAACACCAATTTCTTCTTTCTATACATTTCTGGTACAGTGTTCGTTCTACTAATTACGTTAAAATACCTGGGGGAGTCTACGAGCTGGCCGCGGCTGTCGGGGTGGTCGTAGTCTTTTTCTTAGCGCCATTGGATGATTAATGGTTCGGCTATGGCTTTCTTGGTTCTGTAGAATCTTACGGTTTTCGTTCGCGGCTGACGCCAAGCTCGCCGCCTACGCAAATATTATATTAATAATGAGTCTCAAGTTAGATTAATGAAGAATATTTCCATTATAAAGGGTGGAAACTATTGATTCATTTATTATTACCTATAACGCTAATGTTATACATCAGACGTGGAGTGGTTGATTGATCTTTAATATCTTATATAAATTGCGTTATTTTAGAAACAGACATAAATAAATGATTACTACTTAATACGTAAGTGTTTCTTTAAGTGACAAATTTCTATTTGGTAGTACATATTTTTAATCATAATAATTATATTTACAATGAATGAACAGCTATAATGAAAACTATTCATGTTAAAAACTTATTATTTTTTTAATTATCTTTTTATATTTATTTTTAGGTATATACTATAAATTTATATTATAGAAATTTACAGTATTACTGTTTGTTTTTAAATATATAACATAAAACATTCTTTGTATGTAACCTTATTACAATACCTATACCAATAACGAATTAAAAGGTTTTCCAAATAACTAATTTATGGATCATTAGACAGTTAGTTTTTAGACAACTATTTCGAGTAGTATTTGTATAAATTCAAATACATATATAAATTAGGAATATTTTCTTTTGGACATAATATGCACGTGTGATATTATGGTAAAAATAATTTATTGTAATTATTAAACCTAAATTAACTAACTTAAAATTTAGTTTTAATAATTTCAAATAAATAATTTCTTTGTAGCCGGTCACCACAAAAGAACATTTCCGTGCTTAGGCGGACAGTTTTATAGGTAGGTATCCATGTATGTGTATAAACATACATATACACGTTATTAGCTGTTAATTTTTTAAACAAAATTTATCACTATATTTATTTATATTATAGATACTAAAACCGAGATCATTTCCTTGTAAAGAATATGATTTACTTATTTATTTTAATTAAAGAAATAACTTTTGAACCTACGTAGTACCCGTAGCCTTTTCTTTTCTTTAAACCTGCTTGCGGCATTGTGTAATCATATTTTTTGGTAACTTAATTATGAATAATAAATATGTTAAAAATAATAATTTTAATAAATATAAAAAAAAAGTACTTCAACATAGATCAGGAAGAGAAGTCAGCTCATTTAAACTTCTTTATTAGCTAGGATATGATATAACATATACAGAAAATACAGTCGATGTGAGTACTCGTGACTTTTGTAGTCGGTTGAAAAGGAGGGTGTCATAAAGAAGGGCGGTACACAGCTGTCAGGTTATCTGTGGAGAACAACGGCTTTGAACATTAATTACTGTTACGAGGTTAACGATAGGCAGTGGCTACTAGCTACAGAGTTGTATACATGGAGTTAGACTCGTCCGACACGCCCTAGCCTAGCACGCACCAAGGAAAACCTTGTTCAATGAAACATACCACTTTGGTTGGGTTTAAGATTATCTGTAGTATATATGATTATTTTTAAATGCAAGCAGGTAATTAGTAACCAGTTCCGCTATTTCTGGTTGCAGAAAGCAGAATATCGCAAATGCAGGATGACAGTAACACCTACATATTGGTCATATGCATAAATATGCCACTGCATATTACTCACTGGTACTCGTAGTAGGTATGCTGATATGCTAAGCTAATATAGACAATCCTATATTTAAAAATTAACCAACCATACTATAATCGACAGCTACTTTAGGATTAGGACATGCTTTAGTATATACCATGGTATATAAATAACAATATATATACATTATAAAGGTCAACTAAGTTTAATACTTTAAATATTTGAGGAAATAAGTGATTGATATTCTATATATTTCATAAAAAAATGGTTTCTTATGTACCTCCGGATTAAAAAGTTCGAATGTTCAAAATATGTTATAAACTATGAGGGTTAAAAAGTCACTCTGCACGAATAGTATTTATTAATCACGTAATATATATATATATATAATCACCATCAAAACTGTACTTGTCCTTTCATATTATATTTCAGACTTAGAACTAGAGACTATACTAAACTAGGCTGCTTATGCATAATAAATTGTGATCGTATAAAGAGTGTTTTAACTGGGTGCGGATAAAGGGGGGGGGTTCTTAATAATTTAGTAGTGACCTCATTGCTAGCAGTGCATACCAGATTGAACTCTAAGCTGTCACCGTAGAAACTAAACTAACACTAACTAACAGTGGTGCCCTGCCAGCGCAGACTAGTACGGTCTTTGGCTAACTGGCCTTATCCTTTATTTTACTTCTCCTTATCCTGATATTACTATGCTGCATTGGTGCCCTCCCAGCGCAGGTGAGTGCTTAACATAATAACGCTACAAGAAACAATTACCTGTATACTATAGAGCGCGCTGTCATATAATACATGGAAGGTGAGGAAAAGCGAAAGCAGCGTGACTGAGAGGAGGGCCGCGGCAAGTTTGGGCCGCGACACCCCTACCACCAGCACGCAGTCCGCCAGCTCGCCCTCTGCCGGCCGGAACGACGATCGGGGCAACCATCTAGATTAACAACAATGTCTGTATAACAAACCTGACATGACTGAATGACAACAAATTGGGACCTGGAATGAAACTAATGTGGACTATAATCCTAGCTAGCAATGTGCTAGCAAATGTAGCATATCAGGTTGACGCGGTTCCCCTGGAAATCATTGCGATAAATTCCTAAATTTGTCACGATGGACTAATTGACCTAACCTCGTGTCGTCTTATCATACTTCACTGGTGTCCCGCCAGCGTAAACCGATAGCGCAGATGGGCCACCATTTCATTATCATCAATTTTAAAAAATTATAACATTTTTAACATTTTACTGAGTTAAAGTTAAGTTAACAGGTTTCAGTAAAAGAGTGTATACTATGTGTATACTACCTATGGGGGCATGACATATCAATAATTACAGAATATCAACACACGTGGTGTACCACGTCCAGTGAACACATAAAGATGATTTCGGTGACCCCTACCTATCTAGTCGTTTAACTTGAAAAGGTAAACACGGACCGAAAGAAAAACTTTCACATTTATTAGTTTAGAATACTTAATAGTATTAATAATAGTCGCTGATGCGAGTAACATCGGATATATTCCGTGGGGGCAACACCGCCGGACAAAGCTAGTTGAAAGATAAAATCAAAATCTGTTATAATGTAATTAAATTTTATAGTACTCACAGAATATCGAGCGGCAAAGATTGCGAGCAACTCCTATAGGATGCCTCGGGCCGATGATATTTAGATGGCAGTGATTGACTCATCTGCGGGCGCGACTCCATACGGTTTCCATCGAATTCTAGGCAACTAGCACATTTTAAATATAAAATTCATTGCCATCGCTTCCTCCATCTAACATGTCTGCATCACAGTCATTGCTTTTTTATAATATACAGAATAATATGTAATCCTGTTATGTTATTTGTAAATCTCTTTAAATGCACCTGTAAAGCGGAATAATAACAATAATTAATAGTTTTCTACTAGAGAAACCGACTACTACCTACTTCTACTATTTCAATATAACTAAGATGAATGAATCTTCCTTGTAAGCCAGTTATTAAAAAATAAAATATACTATACATTATTTTAAATTTTATTTCACATACATGACATATTTTTTGTGATATGCTACTTATATTAAAGCCGTAAAGGACAAATACAAACAGAAGTCTGTCATAGTCTGTAATATAATTTCATGAGCCAAAAATAATTTATCTACGAAACCTCGTTACGTCTCTAGACAGAAAGAAAGAAGCCACTGATTTTACCAATATTAAAATATAAAAACTCCAATTCAAGAATATTAAAATTTCAATAAAGAAGACGGTTCAATATATGTAGTGCATGGAATTCAATGTTAGCTATATTAAATATATATGTGTAAAGTTAGATATGCTTCAAAAAGTCCGAAGTGATACAGTGAGTGTTTTTTGTCCTAACTATCAAGTGTTTTTCTGAAGTAGGTAGTAGTGAGAGTGTACGTAGAAAAATATTAAGAAATCGGGTAGACAGGTTCGTCTGCTTGTAATATTTGTTTACCGCCATCTCCAATCGACCCTTGACCGACTGAGCTTCGTAATATCGAAAGCTCTTAATATTCTCATGGTAACTATCCCATTTATATTATGTATCTGGTGAATTACTGTTTTAACATACCATATTAACATATCCTTAATCCTTATACGCTTCTCCCGCACCTGCAAAGAAAGAAACCCAATTAAAATATATGGCTAGCAAAATAAATTACAAGCATGTTTAAAGAAAGGTTAAATATCGGGCACGCGATAAATTGAATGAAGCGTGGTAATTTTCCGTAGTTTTCTTAATTTTACTTTTTACAAAAATTAGTATAGATAACGGCAATATCAAATATCACTGTCAACTACAAGATATTTTGCTATAGGCAAAATGCACAGTAGGTACTCATAATAAGGATTTTACGATTTTATGTTTACATTTGTTTAATTAAGTACATTAATTAAACTGAAATACATTTAATAAGTAATTTATGGAGGCACTTTATGGAGCCTTATAATTACGGGAACAAGAAATAAGCCAACACAAAGTTTCTAGCTAAATTCTGTGTTTAAATTAGCATTAACAATAAAGTTGGAGAACTTAAAGTTTACCAAGAAATCACTGTAGCTCCCTTTACCAACGTAAGAATCATGTGTCGTTCTTTAGGACGTTTTACGACTTTGAGGTGAAATAGGAAGGCTTCACACGTTCTCACCTTTGTTCGGCTGCACTATATTACTACATCACATAAAGTACGAACGTCGTTCGAGCGTGGCCCATATATTCGATGTACAAATGAAATTTGTCTACTTCAATGAAAACTTGCACGTTTGTGGGATTTTTCTTCTTTCTTTCACGTCGGAAGGTTGCAAGGTTATTCTGACTTATTCTAGTGACATACAAAGAGCAGTTACTATATACACAATACACTTTTTCTTCTATCTTTTACTATGTAAGTCAGTTCTATTTCTTTTTATTTATATACACACAATTCATTACAACACAAAATATCTAGTGACGGCGATTAATCAATTAGCAAAATTGCTTGGCAGTATATTTCTATATTTTTTGTTTTAAAACATTCATATTAATCTTCGTGCTTTCATTACTTTATATATATGTATTATTGATGTAGCTGCAATTTTGTACCCTTCAAACAGTGAAAGAATTTTTTAAATCGCTGAAGCGGTAACTTAGTTTCATTCCTCATAACACATTTCGCTCTCACTTTCTAATATTGATATAATGTAATGTAATCTATTAGCCAGAATAAAATATTTCAGTAAATATTTATAAATCTTATATTAATAATTTATAAATCTTATCAATCTTAATTAGTTTCTATAAAAGTAGAATGCATTAGGTGCTTTAGACGTATACAATATATTTCATCAAAGTCCGCTTGAAACGAAACTAACCATTCTAGATTTGCATTTTTCCATAAAAACAAACTTCCGGCCTCAGTTAAGTGGCTTTTACGTCGACGCATAAAAACATCTTGGTGTTTCAAATGTTTCCCCTTTTAACCACACAGGGTGGAGCTGGGCACAACTTGTACCAAATGGCGTGTATTTAAAACAAGGGATTTATGCGCCTATTTTAAATTTATTCGAAATGAGAACGTGGGCCCAGTGTTTTATAAACCACTGGGCCTCAACGTCCACGCCCTGACTTAAACCAAAAAGATTATGAGTTCGAATCTCGTTGATTTCAAAAAAACTTGCTGAGAGTTTTTATTTTTTTTACTGATCCAGTGAATGAGAACATCTATAACAAACGAAAAATTATTCCGAGAGACAGTAGTAAGCTCTCACCCGGCCAAGTTTGATTCTAACATATTTAATCTGATATAAGTCGTGAAGGTATAATTATATCATATACATATACTATTAAATATTCTCTGGTATTTAAAAAGCTTGGTCGTCTAAGGGTTTAGAGCCTTAACCTTATTTCCTATGGTCGCGGGCTCTATACATGCACAATACAACTATACAATAAATATACTGTTAGTATGTGTGTAATGTTGTAGGTACATATGTTTTCTAGGTATATTATCTATAGTAATATTATAAAGAAAATTAGTAAAGTTTGTGAGTATGTTAACCGATTTTGCAAACTCTTTTCAATCAATAGAAGTTGATGTTATGAGTATACTATATTTTAACTTGAAAAAAGTAAATACATTTCGTGGCAGTCGGTTTTGCGAAGTAAGTCACAGAAAAAGCGGTCGAACGAAAACAATTCTTACTTTTTTACTTGAGACAACAATGAGAAATATATGATGGTTCTACAGAAAAATTATAGAATTTGGTAATGCTTATAAAAAAGTTAGCGACAGCATATGTCTAGCTAATCTATATAGGGATGATGATAGATAACTATTATGAATTATTATCAATTGTTAAAGAATGGTTAAAGATATAATATGACAAAGGGGTTCGGAACCGAGACATATGTATTATGTTAAGTGATATTTCTGTTAGACGTCATTTATCATGTACAATTCGTCAGTCTATTTATTTATAAATAATCTGCTTTACCACCAATTTTATGTAAATAAAATTCGTTTTCTACATTATGTTATTTGGTTGGTTAGTTTAAAAGGTACTTAATAGAAATATGAAATAAGCGAGAAAATTTTAATATTATTTGGCTATCGCGACGTTATTTCCTGACTACCAAAGTCTATAAATAAATCATAGCACTCAGTACTAACCGAACCACAGTCATAATTTCATCACAAATAGAAAGCCTACCCGTGTCCACTTTGTTGGGTGGTAAAGAAACCACCCAACGAATCGACAGGGGTAGATTAGTGCATACATATATATATCAACACATAAAGTTATTTAAGCAAATATATTTGTCCGTGGCTTAGTGCTCATCGTACAAGCGCTACCTAGTCTCTTACTCGACGAGTTGGGATAATTTATCTTGGTACATTATTCAAAACCTAGGCACCACTTTGTGAAATAAATAAATATATATATTATATACAATATAAATTTGTCAGTTTATAAACGTATGTAAGAATTTTATTTTATTATCGACAGCCTCGGTGGTCTAGTGGTTTAGCACACCGCTTTACTATCCGATGGTCGTGGGTTCGATTCCTCGCACGGTACAAATATTTGTATTCATGAGTATGATTGTTTGTATCGGTCTGGGTGTTTTCTATGTATAATATGTATTTATTTACAAAAAAAAAATGTATCCATGTATTTATATCAGTTGTCTAGTACCCATAACACAAGCTCTGCTTAGCTTGGAACTAGATGGCGCTGTGTCAATTGTCCTGAGACATTATTATTATTATTATTATTATGTAACAAATAATTTATATATGTAACAAAAGACAAAATGTGTGAAATTATTATAAAGACTTTAAAAATCACCACATTTTAAGCAATAAATATTAATTTCATTTCATAATCTTTTTTGACATGCAACTGACAAAATATATGTCGATTTTGGTTACTCTTATAATTAAACAGTCATTATTTGTATGTCAATATCGGGTACGTAGATTATTTACAATAGGAGCATGTCAATTATTTATTAATGAAATATGTATCGAGACAATATAGGATCTTGACCTAACATGTCGGTTCAACTTATCGGATACCAAATTTTGTCGTGTGTATACAAAGGATTGTTTACATGAGAAAGCCATAGCAACCGCCATAAAAATAATTGACCCAAGTTTACAAATACAGAAAGGAGTAATATCAGTTTTCTAAGTATAAAAGCTTAAAGATAAGTAAATGTAATTGAAGATGACTTTAAGACAGTTTCTGGTATCCTCACAACGATGTTAGAAATAAGGTTGGTTTTCATTTGATGAATAAATTTAATATTAATTTGATGAGTTTAATATTTGACGACACTGTGATAAACTGAGCTCGATAAGGACAATGAAATTTGCTTCTCAAAAACTAAATTTAGCGAGAGAAGTACCTATATAAAATTTGGGACTTGTTTGTCGCGAGAAACGAGTGTACAAACTCATTTAAGTAGGCACCATTACTTTTTATTTGAGAGACATCATAGTAAAGTTAAACAATTTCATTTATTTTGGAGAAAAAAATACCATTTACAAATGAATATTTACTATTTCATATATCAAATAAGCAATCAATAAATTATTTGTAATAAAAGATTATTATGAAATTATTAAGTTTCATGAGTTATTCGATCTTAACATGTATGTTTCACCAAGAATGTATTATATTTTATGAATTTCAAAGTTATTTCGTATAGGTACTGAAAATAATTACACTCGTTAAAATATTTTTTCAGTATCTCTACAACTATATACATATTAATAAAAAAGTTCCCTCTCCTCCCGCCCCCCTCCCACACACACATCTGTCTGTATATTTACAGTAATCGCAACAAGTACTGAAATTCTCATGCGGTTTTTATACATCACGGTTGCATTCATTCATCATTGCTGAAGAAGTTTTAATTGTATAATTCGTTAAACTTTTGGGTAAAAATACTAACGATACGAAGCCGTGGAGTGTCATTAGTTATATCACAGACATGATAATATTACATAGTTATGTTATAAATGAATATTTTACAATAAAACTAACTGTCGTCTTAAATTATTCAGTGTGTTTTTTTACATACCATATTCTATAATGTATGTTAAATACATATTTTTTAATTGTACATCTCTAAACTGGTAAATAAAATAATAATAAGGTACTAAGAAAGTAGTCTCCGTTTACTTCTTGGGAATTGTGGGAAAATGTTTATGGGAAAATATATAGCACAGATTACTGCGTATGAATTTTAATTATTACGAAACATTATTCGATTTTCCCTTTTTATTTAGGTATGTAATTCTTTTGTGTGATGTTTATAATGGAAAGGTAATCCCGTTTCTTGAAAGTGGAAGAAGAATGAAAGTGACTTGATCTACTTTGTTGCATTAGGAATTAACCACGATCATTTCGACGGAAAACCCCGTGGAGTCTCTGATAGTGTATAAATACTGGCTACACTAACAAACCTGTCTTCCTTTATCTATACAGTATTGAAATGTAATATAACATATTTTGTTACAAAGATACATAATAATATGAATGTACGCTAAAACTTAACAAAATTTTAAATAAATGAAGGGGTTATTTCACTAGATTATATTGTACCTAAGCGCTGCCGACGGCCAGGGCTACAGGCGGTGAAGGGCAGGTCAAGGTCCGATGCACTGGCCTGTATATTTAGTTACACTCGTACCACGAGTATATGTATTCCTATCGTGTCACGTTACTGCTATTTCTAAGCAAGGTCAGATTATCGGCAGCCAACTATAAATTTATTAGGGTTCGCTTCGTGGTATGGGTAATTGTAAATATCGATTGCAGATATCATTAGGGCTCCGTTCTCTTGAATTGTTGATACAACTAGTCTCCAGTCACGCTAGAGAGTGTACATGAAACTATATTTTATCTAAATTGACTTTTAGAAATATTGCTGAATAGTTTGATTTTTTAATAGGGAGCGCTATTTGAGGAACTCTACTAAGAAGAGGAATAGGTGATGTGAACAATTGCTCGAAGTGAATGAAAGTAATAACAGGCGAAATGGTATGAATGGATTGTAAGTTTGGGTCACAGGTTAGTTTGAATCTGCTTTGATATTTCATTGTTTTTGCTTACTTCAATGAAAGACAACCATTACGTTTATATGTAGGTATGTAAATTTAAGCCAATTCATAAAACATATTGTTGTGAAAATTATGACAAAATAGTATGGACCGATACGAGATTACCTCATTACATAAAAATATTGTTAAAATTGGTATTGAACTATGATTACATTGTTATATATAAAGTATTCAATATAATTAATTATGTTGGTTAACTTTTTACATATTTTATTACATTACTGCGTCTACGTGTATTTGAAATCTCACCATTTGAAAAAGTACAGTATAATGTGGAATATAGTAAGTATATGGAATAGTCTATTGAAATATGTCTAGTTATTGGGCAAATTAAAATTTATACAACGAAAATATTGTAGACATTAATGAATTACAAAATAAAGTTCAGCGAAACAGTAAAGTGGTGACGCTGCCTAATTAAAGAATGGAATTGGCTGGCGAAAGCTTTCTTTTTATTGCCAATCATAAAAAAGCCATTTTGAGTCCAACACCAATTATGTACGTAGGTATCTAGATTTTATTTCTTAAATTTTTCTGTAATTAAGTTTTCTTTTATTACTTAAATTAATTTATTGAAATCAACATTGGCATCCGCATGAGTCTGTGGACTTAATAACAATATATTTTATGATTTCATGTATGCATATTGTTGGATTACGAATCCTTATAAATTAATATATAAAAGAGAGAGTGGACTGTATTTATTGAAAAGAAAATAAATATTGGAAAAGGAAGTAAAAATACGATTTCGACCTGGAAGAACGTCTTCCACACTCCGAACACTCCAAAGTAAGCAATGTAACACTAAACTTACTCACCTTTGCTCAGGAACGTCCCGATGTGTAGTACTGTTTAGTGGCCACGCACTCTAGAGTGTATATTTTCATCAAAAACAATTATATTGTGTTAAATAATTACTTAATTATCTTGTTTTATATAGATAAAAATACGGAGCGTCCTTTTAATTCCAGTTCTTATTTTCAATTGTTTTATTATTCTTTTTTTGAAATTTAAGTGGCCACATGTTTTTATATGTGGCCAGTATTATCGAGCGCCCTTTGGTCCAGTAAGCAAGCCGGTGATACAACCTGCTTAGACTAAGCAGGTTCGGAATACGGAACACATATGCATTTTGTAATCTCATTGACGGCCTCGATAGTCAAGCGGTTTAGCACACCGTTTAGCTTTTGATGATCGCGGATTCGGTTCCTCGCACGCTGCAAACATTTGTATTCATATGTATAATTATTTGTATCAGTCTGAATGTTAAATATGTATTTACTAAAAAATATATATTTTATGTTAGTTGCCTAGTGTATACTAGGCACACACTATATACTATAACACAAGCTCTGCTTATCTTGAGACTAGATGGCGTTTTGTGAATTATCCTGAGATATTGTTATTAGTTATTGTGAATACCCTAAAATGCGATGTCATTCCTGAGATTTTTTAATGTAATTAGAATACAAGCTTACAGCGCAACTGCCAAGCATCAGCGGTAAGTGCTAGCGTTTCCTATATACAAGAACAGCACTACGACATCATGTTATTCTGTGAGGTCCGTTATATCACTAACGCGTACACATTCAGTTTCACAAGCCAGTCTTGTACTTCATCCGAAATTTAGCTTACAAAGCAAACTGCTTGGCAGCTAGACGGAGGTTACTATGCAGATGACTTTTAATAAAGTCTAACTGGATGTAAAGTTGCCTAGTATTTCACGGCTATATTACCTTTCCTTTAAACCTGACCTTCAAGCTTACTGCAACATATGCTCACGCTTAGTTCGAATTCCAAGCCACAAACGAATGGAGCGACAACCTGAATTCTTGCCTTCATTACGTAACACAGTGATTAACTATACTAATATTATAAACGTGAAAGTGTATCTGAGTATCTGTTTTTTACCTTTTCACGGTTAAATGACTAAATCAATCTTAATGAAATTAGAGATGAGAATAATTTGTACAGCCAGAATGTATACAGGCTACCTACATGAAATTAGACGAAATTGCAGGCTTTTCCTGGTAATTTCGAATTTAATTTAAAATGTTAATTCTGAGATTATTATGTTCAATAAATGCTAAATGTTTAACTAAATCTCTATCTGTACTAATAACTCATAAATGGAATTGTTTTTCTTAAATCTCACAATTTAAATAAGAAAAAGAATTGGTTGCAATCAAGTTATATATTTAATTCCAAGGTAGCAAGTCATATAGTCATAGGATGTTCGGAACCCTTTTTGTGGCAATGTATCTAGAAACTTAATTATGTTCAGTAATAGCTGAAATAATGATTAAAACGAGTTGCATAAATGTATTCATATTATGCAAAACTCTACAAATATAAAGGTTGTTGTTATTAAGCACGTCATATGTAATTGTGTCCAATATATTAACAGGGATTATTCAACCGTGTTTTCATTACGGTTGGCATTGGCGTGGGCTTTTTATAAATATAAAAGCAATGGCGTGCAATTTACAGTTACGGCAATTTGCGCTTAAAACCAATTCTGATTTTGGTATATTTTATTTATGTTATAACCATATTTAAAAAAATAGAAAGAAATTTTTACAATACTTGATTATTATACAAGAACTACATATACAAGCTTATTCATAAAAGTAAGTTTGGAACGTATAGTTTTAAATGACTGTAAGTCATAATCATATCCAAGTACCTATTTACTGAAACAAATCGAATGAGTCAAAGGTTTTTCAAAAGCTTTCCTTTATTGGAAAGTACATTTAGCTATCTCCAAGCAGTAATAGCAGAACATATAATTAGTAAAGATAAATGTAATATCGACAGATATGTTAAGCTAGCCAATCTGTCCAAAACAGCCCACACAATTTATAAACTCTTTCAATACCGAACCGTAGTATCCTGGGCCAAGAAGACTGTATAGTAAGGCTCCTTGTGGAAGTGTTATAAGTGAGCAAGAGAGATATTTACATCTGGGAATGGGCCAACATTACTATTAAGGTTATGAGTTATTATACTGGCGTCAGTAATCCTTTTGAATACTGGTATCCATAATATACCACCTATCTTAACTACTTAACTTCATACTATATGCTTAATCATGAGACCATCTGGAATCACATAAATAACTATCTGTTAATTTGTTTTTTTTTCTTTGAAAATAACAGCCCACACTCCATGTCTGCCCTCGTGGTAGTCAATCTTCGCGATCAATTCCATTCAGATTCATTCAAACGTGAAAACGTAACAGTCACGATGGATACAAACGTTTTAGTATTTACAACATTAGTATGGATTTTCTTGTACGTCATTTATAATACAATTCAAGATGTTCATAAAGTAAATGGCTTGAGCACCCTTTTCAGATGTTTCATAAAGAGTGACGTGTACACATCAAGGTTAACTACGACATCACTAATAATCCGAACAACTCTCAAAGCTCTCGAGCCGTGTCGTCGAGATCCGGCGCCATTGTGACGAAAAGGCCAGGTTATTTAGTGAACAAGTGGGGCCCCTGAAAGGTCGGCCTCTGTATCTCTATTGAAGTGTGGAGACACCTTTGTCCAATAAAAATAGGGGACACTGCCTTTTTCACTTGCGTTCTCCATTTATGTGAACACTTTTCTGAGATAAACATTTTTGTAATTTCAAATTGGTTCGTAGCGTACTCGTATTCAATAAATATTTAATTTCACCTAATAGGCAAAGGATAAGCTGGATCAGATTACCGCAGAAGCGTAAATATTATATTACATTGAAGCAGATATGTGTTACATACATTTACGTCAAGAAATTGTTTATTGTCAAAGAAATTAAACAAGAATTTGGCAAAAAATAATAACTGCTATTTAGGGTTTTTTATTCATAATATAATATCTGTTATTTTCAACTTAGTTTGGTTTCAGAGGTTAGACGCTATTGCGATATACGTCTATCTATCCGTCTTCATGGAACAATCTACCATCAAGTCAAACTTATTCAAATTTAAAGGTAACAAAAATAGAGACAAAAGCGTATCACTTTTCTTTTATAACATTAGTACATATGTAAAGTCATCTATTAAGTGATGATGACCTCGGTGGTCTAGTGGTTTAGCACACTTTACAACCGATGGTTCCGATAATGTCGCGGATTCGATTTCTCGCACTGTGCATATATTCGTATTTATATAAATAAGGTTGTTTGTATCGGTCTGGGTGTGTTCTATGTATGTTATGTATGTATTTACGAAAAAATATCTCTATTATTTATATCACTTATCTAGTACCCATAACATAAGTTCTGTTTGCCATAGGACTAGATGGCGCTGTGTTAATTGTCCAGGCTTATTTATTATTAAGTAGGTATACACTGTGGACTCTCGACGCTCAGGTAAAATCTTCCATAATTAATTTGATATATGGGATAATCTACCAAAACTCTGGTTCATAAAAATAAGATGTGAACCCGACCGTAAGTACTCGTACTATAATTATTAGTATCTGCGTTAGTTATTATATACGTACTATCTAATAAGGATATATAAATAGAAGAAATGATGTAAGATCAGCCCCGAAGGTTTGTATCTATTACCATAAAATACGGAAGCTATAAAATGGAGCTTCCACGAAATTTGGTACGTGGCCAGGGACGTCAATCGTATGAGAACCTTTTTAGATACTGTTTGAATAGTTATAATGTTTTCAATTTGAATGAAGGGATATTAAGGACACATGTAAAAACACACATACCGTCATAACTTATTATAAAACTACCTGTATCCGCGATTTCGTCCGCGTGGAATTTAGGTTTCTTTTTCTAAAATTAAAGAATTTTTCTAAAATAAAAGTAATCTAAGTTACTTATTACATCAGCTACTTGCTTATAAAAGTCCCATCAAAATCGGTCCAGCCATTTCAGAGAATAGCCGGAACAAACAGACGGACAAAAATTGTAAAAAATGTTATTTTGGTGTATGTAACGTATTTATATTCATATGAATGTAGTAAAAAACGGTTATTTTAACATTACAAACAGACACTGCAATTTTATTTATATGTATAGGTAATCTATTACTTGAATGAATACAATGCGTGGACTTAATTACAGTTTTTACTTTTGTTGTGAGGTATCTGATTTTCCAATTGACATAGTTACCAAAGTTTATTATCTTGTATTATAATAAAATAATAAACTTTGATAACTATGGTCACTAAAATATCCACACTTGTGGCGGCGTGGTGGGCCGGGTCATTGGGCTCCCTAAAATATGGTCGAGCGCAGTGATGGCTGGCTTCTCCGTCATACTCGTGAACAGGTGCTGCTTGTAAGGACTGGTCTGCTCTTATCACTATGACTGATTTCCTCTTATTAATTGTTTAACCAGTTGGTTGTATATTAAATATTTTTCTATTTGAGTATTTAATTGAATTAGTGCTAATTGGTAGTTTGTATTCACACACTTAAACTTAAAAATGTAAAGTAAGAATAAAATTATTTAAAAGAGCAACACGCAAGTTTCAAGCTCGTTCTTCTTGTGATGAGAGAGCTTTCCGAATGAGCGGTAGATTAAAAAAAATGTGATGACTATTCCAAAGTCTATTTGAATAAATGATTTTCTATTCTATTCTATTCTATGCTAGTTACTGGTTATAAATTGATATATGAGAGCCAAATTGATGTAATATAATTTTATGAGATTTATATTTTGTTCATACAAGGTTAAATATTTAAAAGTGTGGCAACCCTGTTTGTGGCTTAGCGTCGATACTATTATAACGGGGAAATATGAAAATGAACACAACTGAAGAGGTAAATATATGTATCTATACCCGTAGAACTGGTAAGTTCATGTGTATATATTCGATTCTGTTTATAGATTCTATTACTCTTTACAACTTCAATGTTCATGTAGATAATTCTGGATATTAATAAGTAGTTACAATAAGTTTTGGTCATGTTAGTATACAACTCAATACCAAAGGTGTCAATATGTATGTTCATATGAATAATTCTGACGTATAATTTTATTACTTAAAATTTCTGTATGATATAGTGCCACATTGTCTTACGAAATTTAAAGAAATAAAAATATGTTAAAAGAGCTTTTGATTTTTTATTTTCACAATTCATTGAATAACCTTAAAAAAAGCACTAAAACGTTCATTTTTAATCAGTATACGATTAGGTATGTCCAAAGGCAGTACATTCGTAATATATGCTATAACGACCATGCTGCAATTATTATTATTGCAGCATGGTCCTGACAATCTAGTCTTGATTTCATCCTATGACAAGTATTTTCAATAAGCCGTTTTTGTTTGTCGAAATTTAAGTACGTGTGCATGAGTTTGTTTATATAGGACGGAGCACTTGATAGGTATGGTGAGTTATTATGTTTGTGTAGGACAAGCTAAAGCAATTATTTTAACATATAGATGGTTTTTATAGATACATGTGGTTACTCTTGACCTCGTATACCGTATGTTTTATAGCACTGACATGTCAATTGTGCTTTAAAGCTCACGTGACTTGTATTAATCGTTATCGTTATAATGTTGTTTATAAGCTGTTGTAACATTGTTGTTTAGTAATAACAATTTATAACACTACATTGATCGTATTAATAAATAAGTACTTGTATTATTTTTATATATAATGAAAACAAATGCGTTTTACTTTTTTAATTAGTTTGGAGAGAATTTTTATATTAACAACCATTTATAATATTTTTAGATTATATAAAGCCTTGATCCAGCATAATTTAGTTATTTAAAGTTGATTAATTTCTACACACCTGTGGCATATTTTTAACCAATTAAAAGCGCATAAATGAAAATAAAACTGGAATTATAACTCAATTACTTTAATCATTAATTTTCAGAACAAAAATTATACAATGTTATTTAAACCTAAATAGCAAGTCATTTGCAGACTATAATAAAATCTTAACTGGTTTTGGCCAATAATTGGCTTTAAACATAACCTAATCTAAAAATATATATAATACTTGTTTGTAAACATGATGTAGTGAATATAATAAATAATATGTAAATAACGCCCCTTACTGTTATTATTCGAAAAGTTTTGATTGTAAGAAAGCAAATATTCGTCAATATACTTCGATAGCGTATACAGATAAGTGAGTGTTTACAACAAGAGTATAAGTTACATATTCGCAAACATCGATCTCAAACACGCGCGCATTGTACACGCTTAAGTGGTTTTCCATGACAACAGGGAGGAGTGACGGCCTCACACATATAATCGGCTTTTCTTTCAAAGCTTTACAACGGAAATGTGTTTTTTCCAACCAACAGTTTGTAATGTGGTTTTTGCGGACGATATTTTACTGCTTTCTGCAAGCCTGAGGGATGTTTTCGTGCTTAGAGCAACGGAAATTGAACGAATACAATTGTAAGAGCGCTAAAAGTTATATCAATATGTAAATCTTTATAGTTTTTTATTTGTGTGAAGAATATTCGATATTTTAAACTGAATAGAAACTGAAAAGAAAATATATACATACTTTAATAAAATAAACTTAATTTAAGAACGTTCGAATAGTTATGTTTTGTAATTTTAGGGCCAAATTGCATTAGTGCCGTTTTCGTTTTAGAGAAATTAGTGTGTAGGCAAAATACATCAAAGTCTGGCTGCTTAATTTAAGATTATTGAACTCTTTGTTTAAAATTGGCAATGGTTGTAATTAAACTATTATTCGAAATATTTATAGGAAAAGGATCTTCTTCAAATAAATGTTCTTTGATAGTGTATCATCCTTAGTAGATATGAACTAGGCATATATATGAACGCAGCGATATATGTAGAATTCACTCCAATTTCCTGCCACACAGATGGTGTATGGATTTAATAAAATGTACCAGTATTTTGTCTGTAAGGTACTCGGATTGGATTTTAAATTACCTGTTCAGCGAAACGATGTTGGTTTGACATCGTCGTTCTTGGTTTTTATTAGAAAATACTCAAGTATGTTAAGCGTACCATGAAAATTAAACTATAATACATCTTCCTTTCATCATCAACCGTTACTACCAAATCTAAAATAAAACATAATATTAAATCTACAATATAAATAACAATAAGAGAAATACCATAACCTGTAAGTATAGGCACAGATAACCTAATATTAGTATAGGTATATGGCATAATCGAAAAGGTAAATTTGATTTTTTATAAGTGTATGTAATAGAATTACGTTAATTAACATATTTTGATTTAAAATAAACGGTTACTGAGTGTATACAACTGAACTCTAATATAATAATAATATACAACTTTTAGTATTAATATAAATAAAACATAATATTATTTACTTTCTGAAAATTTAGGGAATTATTCATATCTATACCTCCCTATATCACCTTATAATGAAATTAACTCTAGAACATATATAAAACAACAGACAAATAGTAACATTTGGGAGTTCAGTCACCTTGACCCTATTCTTGCGACTCGACTAATCTCTTACGTCACAATGCTTATATTGGACCAGTTGTACGGTTTCGTAGTTTATTGAACATTTTTGCAAATTAGATATAGGTACAAGGTTAGTCTGTAAAGGTGTACCAAACTGTATACCAGATGGAATTCTCATGGTACTGAACCACAGGCTCACCCCTACTACGTTGGATTCAAATACACCGAACGGAACGTAAATAGTGCCTCTGACTAACCTTTATATAACTTATACTTATACATCAAAGTCTGACTGCTTAATTTAAGATTATTGAACTCAACTCATAACTATATTTATATAATATTATATATATATAACTATATTTGACGACCTCGGTGGTCTAGCGGTCTAGCACACCGCTTTATGTCCGATAGTCGCGGGTTCGATTCCTCGCACGGCACAAACATTTGTATTCATAAGTATGATTGTTTGTATCGGTCTGAATATTTTCTGTGTATAATATGTATTCAAATATGAAAAAAAAATTATCTATGTATTTGTATCAGTTATCTAGTACCCATAACACAAGCTTTAGCTAGCTTAACTTGGGTCTAGATGGCGCTGTGTGAATTGTCCTGAGATTATTATTATTATTATAATATATAGACAGATGTTATTATTTTAACAGACATCTGTTGTACAAAGCCTTCTATGGTTCAGGTACGTGAGACTTTATATTACAAACTCACATCTATTTCCCTTCAGAGAATAAAGACCGCCTCGCGCTTTTAATCTTCTCAGCTCTCTGCATACTCATACATCTGCAGGCAGATTTTTTTTATTTTACGATCTTGTGTTTATGATATTGTTGTGCCCATGGGTATTCAAAGTTGTTATTTCACTATAACATTCAATAAATAATAAAAAAACATTTCAAAATCATCAATATTATCTTAAATGTTCCATTAATCTTTTAAATATTTACTAATATATCATTCTTAAATATTTAAAAATAGTAAAATTATCTGATTACACAAATAATGAGTGCGTAGCGATTTCAATGTTGATTATCGCATGAATCTTACATGTTATACTGTAATTATTTATATAAAATAAAACATCCATTCAAAACAGCAACACATAAGTTTTTTGCTCATTCTTCTTGTGATGAATCTTGTAATGAGTTTATTTGGATAAAGATTATTTCTATTTCTATTTCAAATATAATTTTCAAATTGGGACCTAAAGGGACCCTTTAATAATATATTTTAGTCATCATATTATATTTTTTTAAGCCTTTCAATTTTAGGTTCTTAATTTTCAAATTCATTTATATAACAATGATCATATATGCTTCTTGGTTATTAATTCAATACTCACAGGTGTACTTTATTTATAGTAGCATAATGTACCTTTTCCGCTATTTTATGCATAATTGTACTAGATTAGTTAACTTTATAATAATATGATAGTTAACTCAGGATTACCATTTTTATCACGGAATAGCGTTAGTTTCCATAATATAAGTAGATATATAGTATAATAGATTTATAATAAATCCGTTCTGTCACCTGACTATAAAATCCTAAGCGTATAATATATCTAGCAATCCTCTTAACAACGGTAGGTAAGCATTCATTTGTATTCAAAGCACCATTCCACGTAATTTTGATCTCATTTGAATACAGCGAATAATAAAAATATTTTTTATAACATATATTCTTGTTGTTGATATTTAATTATGTATTTTTCAGATATTATGTAAATATAACGAATTGTTTTTGCAGTACATAGGATTTTTAGGTAACATTTCATTTCATATCATCATTACATAGTATAAAATAAAGTTGCAGTCACTGTCTAACCCTATGTATGCTTAAATCTTTACAACTACGCAACGGATTTTGAAGCGGTTTTTTTAATAGATAAAGTGATTCTAGAGGAAGGTTTATGTTTATAATACATATACACCCGTGCGAAGCCGGGGTGAGTAGCTTGTTTATTAGAAATAATAATACTTAACTATATTTATAGTTGTCTTCTGTACAATTTGATTATTCAAATGATATGACATTGATTAGACTAAAAACCTGTCAATATTTATAGTTAGTAGGCGCCAAAATATCATAATCATTTTACATTCATTGTAAAATCTAACTCACATTAGAACTATTTTATATATTTAAAATATCTAGTCATCAGTGTAGACAAGAAGAAATTTCGTACAACCATTTTATAAGGCTTTTAGTGGGTAAATTGGAAACTTGTATAGTATCTAATATTATACACACGGTTGAAGTTTCTTTGTTTGGATATTTGCAGCAATCTTCAGTATCACTTATCCAAATAGAAAAATTCCTTTAACGTTAAATAGCACATTTATAGAAACAGAAGATGGCTATATAACATCACGCTACGACCATAACAGCAATGAAAATTCAAAATGATCAGATAGTTCATATTATTTTGGTGCATGGGCGTTAGAACTTGCACAAAAGTTCATGAACAAACTTAGGTATGTATTTTTCGTAGGTATAAAATTTCAAAGCATCACTGGATAATATAAAAAAACCTGGATAACTTTCTTGTTCAAACTTTTAGTTTTCTCTAATGCTTCTAAAAGTTTCGATCAAGATTATAAAGTTGGGATCTTGTCGGGAGCTGCAATTCAGTCGCATTAGTTGATACGGACCAGATATAGTATGCTCTTTGCTGAACTGATTCTGTATTCGATTTAGAAAACCATTTTTAAGCATATCTTTGCTTGTAACTTTTTTCAAAATTATTGTTAAAACAAATTCAAAAGTATTTTAATTATTTTCACTTAAAGTTATTAGTATAGTAATTGTAAAGATTTAGAGATTGTGAAAATGCAAGAAAGTTGAATTGTTTTGGAACTTCAACGAATGAACAAATTATGCGCATTAATAATGCGAACAATTTGTTCATTTGTTTGTCAATTTTTCTTTTATTTGTCAATTTTTTTTAGTAAAAATTCTATTTTATGAATATTATATTATAACAGTCTTCTGATAACAACGTCAAATAAATTCCAGATAAGTATAGACTAATCGTATTATCAAGGGGCAAAACATTATGAATGTACTGCCCCCTGATAACATTAACTCTTTTTACGATAATCAAGTAAATAATATACTAATAATTAGTTTAGTATTAACATGTACAAGAGTGTGTCTGCAGACTCGCTTACAAGGATTTTGTGACGATCCTCATAAATCTCTGTCACGCGGGAATTCTCATGGTCGCATAAATTCGTGCCGAATGTGGAGAATATGCGTACTCGGAGCTTATTATTGTACGTGCGTATGCTATATGACGGTCATACAGTCACAAAAACATAAAAAGTTACACGTTGTACATAAATAATATTTATTTTAATTGGGCGCGTCACGGCTTTGTTATTTACTATCAGGACTTAATACAAATTAATCCGAGAAACGGCAGTAGATTTGCTCTTACTTGGTTGGCTTGGTTTATTATAAATACCCAGCTTAATAAGTAGTCTTAAGTATTGCGTTCACGCGTCGAAATGATTGACAATGCATTTTATTTATTACACCATCTGGGATAAAATTCATCAATAATATACCTTTTATTAATATAATGTCGAACTATATGCGCAAATATCTTCAGTAAATAATCGTAATTGCGTTCAATTAGCTCCGTTGCTTTAAGGTATCGTAATAGCGCTGTGGAACAAATGAAAAAAATGTTTCTTGCGTGTTTGCATGCTCGCAAAATTTTTCTGCTTTCACTATAGAGGATTTTTGTGAATTTTTTACGTTCACTTATTCGATACAGTACTGCGCCTAACAAGTTTTTCATAAAATACGAAGCGAGCTACTTAATATGGAATTAGGTTTCACATCGCGCTCGTGACTTAAAAAAATAGTACGTAGGTACTCGGTATATAAACCAAATTGCCATTAATTTTTAATACTATAATGTACTACGTCCATGGCAGCCATGTAATAATACTGCTGCTATTCTGGATAAGAGAGTTCTTATGTTAAGCCTGGTGTTTATTAAAAATGCACTTATCCTTATCGTTCTGACACTAAAAACCTATAGGTACATTCCTCATATCAGAAATTCGAATATGAATGTTAAAAAAACAATCCTAGCGAATTAGGTACGACGGGATAAATTCACTAAAAAATAATTCTGACGCTATCCAGAGTTATAAAGCAATTTGATTTCAATGTCGTCTTTTAATCACTTATTGGTCTTACTAGTGCCCTATGAGAGCATACTATTTTTAAGGTTGTAGCATTAGATGAACATATTGGATTTCAAGATCATAAGTGACAAGTACCGTCGTCTCTTGGATTAATTTAGCTTATTATCACACCGAGATATTTTACAATCTTTACATTGAAAACGTTTGACAAAAATAATTATTTACCCGTATATTTCTAAGATTTCTTTAGACCCTATATGTATAACCATGTTTAACAAATATTTCAAATTAATTGTTCCATCCATTACGTGAAACCTAAAAATAGTTAGTTTCACGTGTTTTACGATTTTCTTGCATGTAATAATAGAAACCGAAATGGTCAACTGAGCATTTAAATTCAATGTCGGGTTGTGCGGCCAGGCCACTGTACCTACAGTACGGTGCACTTGGCACATTTGTCATGCCTGAATAGGTAGTTTCGCCGTATTAACATAATGTCCGAATTGCATGTTGGTCTCAATTATATTCGCAAATTAAATTTATTTACAACATTAAAATATAACGAGGCTATAAACATTTCAGGAGACACGTGAAAAGGTCACATTGAAATGGCAGTGATTTGGATTTGAAAGAAACGAACCGAAATATTATATATGTATATTAATATAACATAATATAAGTATTTTAATGATATTTATGATGTTTTTGTGTTAAATAACATCTATAATATAACAGTATCAACGAAAATTAATTATTCGGATATTAATTAAGAGTATTTAGTCTTTGATTTCACGAAGTACCATGAAAAAATCAATTGGTTATACATGTAAAAAAAGTAATCATTAATAATTTTATTATTAATAAACATATTAAATACTAGTTAAAGTAAACATGTCTTTTTTCGCGCTTTCTTTTCGTAGATCTCGAAACAAATTTTTGATGAATCCTATCTCACAGTAATAGGCAAGTACTTACTTTATATCTTATGTCTCTAATTATACTGGTGGCTGTGCATTTATTAATATTTTTTTTTAAACATTGCCGGTAGCAATTTCGAATTTGCAGTTTCGATTAAATGACCATCAGATTCAAATTCAAAAACAAAAACATAATTTGTTTTTTATAAAGAAAATATATGGTAATCTTCTAATATAATTGTAACTCCATTCTAATAACTTAGAAAGTAATATTCTAGTTATAAATTGTGATTCACACTAATGAAACGATAGATAAGCCTTGTTTGCAATACAAATGCCGATTTTCACAAAACACGTTGTATTAAGCCTCTGTTCGTTGTTACAGCCGTGAAGAGATAAATAACGCGGCAATATGACACTAATTGCTACGGTTTACTACGCGCTCGCTACGCCGTAGCCCGGTGCTACATCACGGTCATTGGACTATGCAACAACAACGATCTCGTAGTAAAACTTTTAATTCTTATTTATAATAAAATTGATTTAGACTACTGCGCTTGTTATTTAATATGTAAGTTTTAATTTAAACATAATTATGAATTTTCTTCCGGCAAAAATCGTACAAAAATACGTAAGAAAACAATACAATTTATTACATATCTACGCGGATCTAATTACAAACTTTAATATACAAATTAAAACTGGATATACATAGTTTTGTTTTTGTGATACTCACCGCCTGGACAGCCGCCTGAAGAACTGCAACCCAGCTTATCACTTTCACATGACACAACAAATCTTTATTTTATCAGCACTCGTGAAAGATGTTTCAGATCGTCACTGTTTATATATTGGCAATACTTGGGTATACTCGGTCGAATTGTACTTTATGAATGTCAGAAAGAACGATTTGTTGTTGGGATATCGACGGCTGTCATTCGCGTGCTTGTGAAGACAGGGGGCGAGGTCGGCGGGTCGGTGTCGACTGAGCCATTCGGCGCGCACCCGCGACCCGTTTGCCGGTCGATATACGCGGCAGAATAAACACGCCGTACTAGGATGGAGAGTAACTCATGGTGTTACCAGCCTCGCCGCGCGGCACCCTCTCGGTGTTGCCATTTTGAATGTTTGCCGTGGTTTGTATCACCAACACTCGTTTCTTGGTGCCACCGCTCGGGAATTCTTATGCGAATCTCTCCCAGACTATAAATAGACGTCATTATGAATGATACTGTGTTTCCTTTCAAGTTCGTAAAGCTTTCCGAATTTGTATTCGATGAAAAAAAGTACTATGAGGCTTAAATTTGGTGTCAATATACAATATTAATTCAGTTCAGGACTTAGCTCGAAGTCAGTGGGAGTAGATGTATAATTTATATGTAACCTTCACTTATCTGTACGTTTGAGACAGATCAATTTCCATAATGGAACCATCTATAGTCAGAAAGGAGCGTTCTGCAGTTTTGTCATCCAACTATCTCTGTTACTATGTAGTTATCTTTACGAGTTACCGTAAAGAAATATCTATATGGTATAAATATCTAAATCTTAAATATCGTCTGTATATTTCATCGCTCTCCTGTCGAGTCGCTTATGTAATAGACAGAAATAACTAAGTACAAACTATTTATACACCTAGATAATATACATAGTACCGTCTAGTTAGTTTGTGCATACATCTCTTGTTTCCTAAACGTGGAGGAAGTTTACAATTCGTCTTATACCTATATATACACGCTAGTTCCGAGGAGACTAAACTTCTCCTTTAGAAAATATATTCTAAAAGCAGACTGGAATATCTATATATTGATTGTTATATAATAATTATATACATGTAAGTATTAAGTTTGGCGCTAATGTAAACTAACACTAACACTAACTAAAATAATAGGTTTCTTAATATATTGAGACATAAGAAATATGATAATTATATGTAACTAACTGACAGTGCTATTTCATCTGCTTCACATTTTCCTCGTTTCAGCTTAATGATAAATAGGCATATCTTTATAAAAGGGCTATGCAACAATAAAATATTTACTAATTCGATGTCCTCAGTAGTATAGTGGTTTAGCAAACCGCCTTACCTCCGATGGTCGCGGGTTCGATTCCTCGCAGGGTACAAACATTTTTATTCATGACGATTCATGTCATTGTTTGTATCAGTAGGGTATAAAAATAATTTTCAATATCAGCTCAGTAGTATAAGACCTCGAACATCCAAAGTCACAAACTATTTCTCTCCATAATATAAGTACAAATAAAGTATATTGAACAAAATACATATATACTTAGAACGTTAACCAATGTCGTGAGTGGTCTATACAAATGTAAATATAAAGGAATTGTAATTCCCTCATGTTGTCACAAATGTTCTTTGATGTATAATTAATTACACTTATGTTCCATTAAGCTGTTTTAATGTTTTTAAAGATATTTTTGACCTACGTAAATGTTTTGAAGGCAATTTGTCACAAGTGTTATTACATTTTTTTTAACCAAAATTTCTATATATATATATATATATAGTGCATGTTATTGACCTTTAGTTAAGTTATAATTCTATCAATTAGGAATTTTAACTTTAAATTTAAATAAATTTTAACTTTTAAATTTACACAAATTAAACATTAATTTTACAATATTGTCTTATACTTTTAAAAATGTGTTATGTATATAATTACCTTTAAAAACACAAACTTACTATTGGTCTTTGCATAAGTTCCATATATGTAGACATACAAACTCTAATTAGCTATAATGCAACTCTACCTTTTTATTAACAGGAAAATTAAAATACCTAACTTTATTCATATGACTACATAGAGAGCAGACGCCAGTATAAAATGGAATAATTTTATAAAAGGTTTTTAATTAAATTAACTTTTGTGTTCTATCTTCATTCATTATTAATTTCTGTCCCGCCAAATTGATTAATGCGCATCCCACTTACCACAGATAGTTTGATGGAGAAGTTGTTTCGATAGATTGTGTTGTTGTCATTGATTGATTATTAACAACACAACTACTGAGTAGATATTGTCAATTCAGCTATATTAGTATCTTGGTTAATTGTAAAAAAACTTTGTAGATTATTTTTATATATATTTCACGTGGCTTAAAATTGAATATGTACTGTTTTCTTAACGATAAAAGTTAGGGTTAAGTAAAATTTGTCTAAAGTAATTCTTTAAAATAATAATAAATAAAAAGTCATTATCTATATACAAACGTTGCCATTCCGTAGGACTAAGATGTTATACCTCTCATCCTGTACTAACTGATCTTATCTTTCAACCGAAAAACAGCTTATGAAGCAAACTGCTTGGTAGTTGAAATAGCTAGACAGAGGTACCCAAATAGATAACTGAATAATGTTAACTATATAAATATAAATTCTCGATTCATTAAAAAAAAGTTCAGGTTCGAAGCTGATATTCCATTGATAAAGTATTACTAATAAATGATATGATAATTTTACTAAACCGTTATATACTTTATATGAGCCTTTCCACACCATTTCATATAAATAAAGTTCTGAGTTCAGATTTCATTCAATTCAGCGGCCGACGGCCTGGTTTAGCGTTAACACAAGGGTCCTTACTCTATGATTAAAGGTCGTAAAGAGTACGTATTCTATTACACTACGTTTTCAATCTAGGCAGAAATTAAATTAGAGCGGTGCTTTCGACTTCGTAAAAACAATTACTTGCTATTGAAAAAAGCGATGTATTCGATTTAAGGTTTTATTTGTTCTTTTTTTCTTAGTATTAAAATTTTGTAGGTATCTATTACTATAATTATATATTACTTATTACTCCAATAGTTATTATAATGATATTATTAAGGTAACTATTGCAGAAATACAACAGTAATTTATTGTTTGTAAGAAACATGCTTATTTATTTATAAAAAATAATTCGTTACATTTTATGTAAGTTTTATTTCTCTTCTTAATCTATAACGTAGTCACTAGTAAAAGCGATTAATATTGTTTCCCCATTGTGATAATTATCTTAGAAGTTTAAGAACCAACCAAGTGGTTTGTAAGTTCTTGTTATTTTTATACGTAAATATACACGTATATAATGTAGGTACTTGATCAACCAATATTATTCTATTTTCTTTTACAGTATACCGACTTTACTATTACTTGCAAAGAAGATTGTATAGAAGTTTCTTTATAGCATTTCCAACAAACGATAACAATACGATACTACTGAACATGAAATAACCCCTTCTGGTACTAAAATAATGTTAGTATCGAGCTGTATTTTCGTCTACTTGATAGCTTTACTCGAAGTTCAAGATGGTCGGATTGCATTGGCAATGCATACTAAAAATAAAAAGCTAAATTTAAAATTTTATCTAGGTTGCTTGAGTACAAATATATTATTAATCATTTTATGAATTGAACGTACACCTATCATAATGTATTTGTCAATTTATAATTCTATTTAATAACTACATTTACAATGGTATTATGCTTGCAAACAAAAGCCTAATTTATTTGGAGAGTTCATTCGAGGTTTGAATTTCATTAAGTATGCTACAATAGGTTTCCATTTCGTGAATGAGGAGTGAAAAGTGCTAAATAATGTTCATAAAAGATTTATACGAATTCCTCGAAATCAGGTCTTTTTAGGCGTCCGTATCACCGAACAATCCCTGGATCGTAGTCGCTTTGTTGTCTCATACCTTTTTTACCTTTGACCCAATCTGCATCACTTGTTTCACAAAGTTACATTCTAATTGGAAATTTTGAACTAAATAACTAGAGTTACCTTCGTACTATTTATATATGGTATACTCAGTCCCAGTGTGAAATCGTTGTTCGAAACTAGTTAGCGTTGTAGTGTAATATAGCGGTTGATTCGACTTTAATGTGGGAAAGTTTTCACTGTATTATATGCGATACTGCCATTATAAATGTATCGATAGAACTTTATTACTGTATACACAAAATTAGGAATAGTGGCTGGTACCTCGTGGTTCATGTGTTGACACTAATGTGTTTATAATGAAATGTTGGCACAGGCGGCATTCTGCGGTAGGCCACGATACATACGGCTAACACCGGTAGTTAACATAACAACGCTAATATAAAATCAAAACATAATATCCCTAGAATGAAAAAAGGTAAAACATATAACAATAATTGAAGTTTCCTCATGTTATGGTTCCAAACATTTTCAATATAAGTATTATTAGGGATTAAAGCATGAAATTGCCGATTTGAAATGAAAAATTATACACGTCACTTAGAGTCAGCTCGTCACCAGGACTCGTGCAACCTAGTCGAAACGTCGAGAAAGGTATTTTACTACCTTTATTTGCTATTAAGTTTATATTATTAGCCGGTTAATACAATAAATAATAATTTATTTAATCAAAATATTTACCCTTATTATCTATACATGGCCAATCGGAACTTCATTCTGGTGGAGCAATAATCGGTGAAGATCGATTCACGAGTCGGGGCTGTTTAACTGTCAGTTTCGGCATCATTGCTCGAAGTTCGGCACGGTAAACTTCTGCTGCTATTGCTCGATCGCACCTGAGAAACTATAGTGAATAACACCATGAAGAGACCACTAAACAGTTACGATTACTTTTTAAATCTAGTCCTACATTGATAAAATAGTTAGATTTTTTGCATAGAACTGACCGTAAGTATACTATATTGTTCCAGCAAGTGTTAGTTAGTCGGATATTAGCAAGGGCTGTTTGCGTTGCTAACCATTGCTTTTTGTTAGACAAATAATGTGTAGGGGATTGTCGCTCAGCGTTAAACACGATACCGTATATACGTAACACTTTGGCTTAATTGGACATAGTGAGGAATCATGTATTTTATTTACCGCTTTCTAAACTACAAATTTATCATTCAAAATTACACGATTTTATATATGTATAATTGCACCAATTTCTTTAGTTAACAACTATCATGCAGAATAAAAATTGAGTCAAAACCTATATTACGACTACGTAAATCCTGTGTTAAAATTATTTATTATACTTATTTCAAATTGTTAGGCATGATCTAATGGTGAAGCAATTTAACTGACTTAAAACACAATTTTATAATACTATATTGCAACCCGCTCTAAGAGTAATAGGCAAACGATTGCATACAACCTCTGCTACCAATTTTAGATGAACATAATTCCAGTACTTGTAAAAAATCTGTTTAACCGAATAGAAAAAAGGACTAGAATCTCGGCTGAATCAAAGTCTGATGTCTGATATTTTTGCAAGCTTGTTGATATCATACTTACTTATTTCAGAAAAAATATTCATAAGTACCTACTAGTTGATTCAGAATATTCCCATAGTTAGTAATAAATACTAAAGGGCCAGTTAGATTACACTCTTAAATGTATTTTATCAGGTTGACCTTCACGCGGTCGGGCATAATAATAGCGATTTTCATATTTGGACCACTGTGGCCGCTTATCATCAGACGGGTTACGGTCACTTTGATTAGATAGTATAAAAATAAAAATATTAATGTTATAATAATAACAGAACTGAACCAGAACAATTCACACAGCGCCATCTAGTTCCAAGCTAAGTAATGTGTTATGTGTCTAACTGTCTACTAACGAGTGATGCAGAGCTTGTGTAATAGCAACTAGACTACTGATGACGATTTAATGTATATTTTTGTGTAATAAGATGCATAATACATAGAAACCACTCAGATCAATAGAAATAATCACACTATTAAATACCTCTCCGAATCTCCCTCCTCTCCGATCAATCCCCTATCCAATTCAAACGGGGATCGAAATTACGACGGCCTGAGCCGAGCTTCGAACCCCTAGTGGTGTCCTCAGACTAAAGTCATATCCGTCAGGCAGGAGCTGGCATTCAGCCGCTCCATAAGTCCTTCCGCGGGTTTGGAGTGCCATCTGCACTCGCGCCCTAACGTCCGGTGAAGCCGTAAAGGCCAGCTGCGGTCAACAGCATTAGAGTAGTCCGAAAAAAAACTATTAAATAAAATGTTTGTATCGAGATAGAAACGAATCAGCGATCATCAGAAGTATGCACGTGTGCTACGCTACGACACCAAGACCATATTGTATCAAGGTTGTATCGAAAGTCTTAATTATAAAACACATGTAACACACCAATAAATCACACACAATTCAATGTTAGGTATTCAATCTAAACAAATAAAAAGTAGCCGTGTCATTATATATATCATACTTTATTATACTGTACATATGTATGTATAATATAAACAAGCGAGTCGTTAGCTACAGCAGTTAGAGAGTTATCAAAATTTTGTTAATAATTATTCATATACGTACATGAATAATGCCATGCCTTAATTATATGGTCGGTAATACCTACCTATATAATATGTAATATAAATGGCTTATTAATTTTATACAATCTGAGAAAATCCTGGGCTATTTAAGTTTTATTAGCATTACACTATATTAAATTTGCGACTTTGATTACTAGTAGCTCCACTTTATTATAGTGTTACAACTACTCATATGTTTTCGTTCTTCGTATTAGATAATTGATGACTTAATCCATTATCCACAGCCTCAATGGTGTAGCGGCTATGCACACCGCTTTGTTTTTGATGGTCGCGGGTTCGATTACTCCCACGGTACAAAGATTTGTATTGAGTATGACTATGTATCGGTTTGGGTGTGTTCTATTAGTTGTCTAGTACTCAATACACAATTTCTACTTAACTTGGGACTAGATGGTGCTGTGTGAATTATCAACAGTTATTTTACCGAGGTAGACATGGTTCAAAGGAGTCTGTATTATTTATTTCAAGTTCCATTTATTTTTGCTACCAAGAAGCAGCTTACTTTGTAACTTATGGTCTAATTTAATGCGTGAGATATGGTAGCAATTTAAAAGTAAGGGTATAGTAGTACTACCTACCACAGTACTTAGATATTTTATATAGATTACTGAACAAACGAGTTTACGGATCACCTGATGGTTACCACAACACATGAGCCGCAATACTAGGGTAATATCCAGTGCGATGCCGGCTTTCAAGAAGAAATAAGCTCTTTTATTGAAGGTTTTAATATCGTATCGGTTCGGAAGTACCATTGCTGAAACGTGATACTACAGTGTGCATGATACTTATAAAGTGTCTCATGTTAGTTTATGTGTGTTCATTACCGGGGGCGTTACATGTAGGTAAGTATATATGATACCACTACATTTGAGTTAGTATTTTCATGTAATTGTTTATAAATATATATGTAGGTTATAGAGGTCTTAATAAGAGAATGTGGAAAATAATTTACTGTAAATTTTCACCTACCTTCTATTTTAATAAGGGTTTAATAAGGTCAGCGTCATTGACAACTATCGATGTGATGGTGAAAAAAAAAAGATATTTATGTATTTCGCAGAATATATTTTTCAAATCAAATTTCCAACAAACGGGGGAGCTGAACTGCTGCCTCCCGGATAAATAAGGTCAGTTATAAGTGATTTAATCCGAAGAGACGATATATAAATATTCTCATTAATGTAGAGTATTTTTAGAAAAATATTATGTCCTAAAAATATCCCATATTTCTGAGAATATTTCTTGTTCCTACTTATAAAGAAAATTTCATGCATTAAATATTCTTTTAGCGTAAAAAGTGTGGATATGAAAAATGTAGTTCATTTTTACTATACCTAGGTAAGTAACCTCAAATTTAAATTTAGACAGTACAAAGTAAATATTCATATAGTTTACTTTATGTCACTTCGTTTGGTCATGTTGCACGATAGACTTCACGTCAACACATGAATATAGTGTTAACATCATCATACACATAATAAAATTGTAAACATGCCGTGTCTGTACATATTTTTTTTAAATCAACTTGTACATTTAGGTTTGTTTCCGAAGTTGAGAAAATAATTTTTACTATATTCGTCTGTTGTTAGTGTGATATTCTAAGAAATCGCTTAACCAATTTGAATGTGGTTTTTACAGATATATTGTAAAGAGTTTCCTGTAATATTCACTATTTGTTTTGTCCAAATCGGTTCATTAACAATCAAGTGAACGGTGGGAGGGCTGGGGGTATTAATAAAGGAAATAAATGGCTCAATGTTTGACGCAACTAAACATAGTTTAAACTATTTTTTCAATCCCTGCTCATATTATCATCATCCACTGGTCAGCCTATGTTGTTAGCATATTCATATTTTCATATAATGAAAAAACATACAAAATTAATTTATAACAAATAGGCTCCATTCTAGAAAGAAGATTTACATTACAGTCACAGTGAGTGGGTACTTAGTAAGGAGTAAGAAAATGCTACACATGAATATACAAATTGAATGTCCTGAATGGCGATCGTTAACTCGGCGCAGATTGAAATTATATGAATAATAAACAAAATAAACAACGTTAATAAACGTTTAATAAGTTGTTTACCTCGCACCGGGATCAAAGAACCTTAAATTTTAATTAGCATGTTCCGCCAGTAGGCAGTGTAATTTGAGAGGAATATTACATTATTATTGTTTTATATGACTATATTAGAATAATTTAGCTATAAGTAAATATTTTATTTGTACTTTATTATAAATATTAACCCATTTTATTAATGTAACTGGAATGGTAAACAAATTGGTGGTAAGTGGCAACCATAGCCTATATTCAGCAATTATATTTCCGAACCGTTACTAGAGTGAATCCTTCAAGATAACAGCTTATTACTTTTTAAACGGGCTGGCAATGCACTTGCTATCTTGGCTTATGGGCGGCAATAATTACTTACCATCTGATGAGCTGCAAGCTCGTTTGTCCCCTATGCTACAAAAAAACATCACACCATCGTAGTAATCCCTAGCCTTCAAGAGTTATAAGAGAACTAAGGTGACATGCCTCTAGGTACTCTGTAATAAAAATACAAATTATTGTTTTTTAAATTTGTAAAAAGTCCAAACTGCAGTTGTGAAAGTTATATTGAATTTTATCATTTTCATATTATTGTATTTGTAGTAGTATATATCATAGTTCGTTTATATTGCAGCATTGATAAACATCTGATTAGCTTCTAACAGACGTCCACTAAGGTTCTAGTAGACAGTTCCATTAGACAGTTTTCTCTTCAGTAATGCAATACCTCTAAAATGGTAGACAGTACCTTTTAGTGTGGTTCCTTTTACATACTCGATATGAGAAGGAATTTTCATTATGCATAGACCAGTTTTTCCGCTTTGGGCGAAAAACTCTTTCAGCTTAGGTTTCCTTAATCTTCTCTTAAATATATTGTAGTTTGTAAATTGTATAAAGAAAATATTTTTTTTATTAACAACATTAATAATCCCCTCCTCTAATACGGCTTAATAATATAATGTTTATTCGCGCGCGGTTATGTTATCAACAAATTTTCATATAACAGGTTCACTAACTTTTGTTTTTTTTCAGACCAAAATTGATATTTAGTCATAACCTCTGTATTTCGGTATGATATACTGTACTGTGTATACGTACTTTAAGGATTAATATTCAGCATTTATTATCTAGGCCCAAAATAACTGTTTACTGTTTGTGCGTGTCTGCGTGACATCTTAGACTCCCATAACTAATCTATGGCTATGAAATGATAACGTGACGAGTGACTATAGTCGTAGGGTCTGCCAAGGTCACAGAGCCGACGCCAACGACAATAAGGCCGATTATAATTAACTACATAGTTTGGGAACACGCATTTCATAGAATAGTATTTATGACAATTTAATTTGCGTGGCTTTCTTCTACGTCTACTGAATATCGTCTGTTTTTGGTAGTACCAACAAATTTTAAGATATAAATTTTTTGAGGGAACATTTTTTACTTTATTTCTTTTTTACTAAACTATTAGTTTACCTGAATGTATTCAGTGTTACTAAATTAATAATAATATAAGAATGAAAGTGGGTTTTGTTTAGTAAGTCGTTATGGATTTACTAATAATTATACATATTTGGTACGAACAAAATATTTATAATTTCCGCAATCGCAGATCCTTCAGAATGTTGTCGAATAATTTCTATGATTAAAAAGTACTTTTTGTCTCCCGAATTTAAAAGTATATAGTCTACTCTACCTATACAGTGTATAGGAAAGATTATACTTTTTTAATAGACTGCTTTTTTGTGGTTAATCTTCTTCAGTTCTTTATTATCTTTATCATGACGAAATAAAACTGAACTGACGAAAGTCTGTTTATATGTTTCTGTGTTAGAATTTCACGTAAAAACGTGTGATGGTATTATAACTATAATTATAATTTAGAAAAAGAATTTATTTTCTCTGATTAATTTTAAATAAATTATTAATTCTTAATTAATCAAATGATGTAATTTAAAATTAAATACTTTATTTCTTTCTGTCGATGGATTATCGCCAGTACGTAGATTGTGTCTATAAACGCGGTCAGTTGCGGTATTCACTACATAGTTGGGAATATGTAGATATCCCACTAGTCCATATGTCACAATGTCTATAGATAGGTGTCTATCCAATGATTCAATTCTACTGGGGTTAATTTGTTTACAGTATAGTGACAGCCATTCATTTAGTATTGAATTTTAATGAAGTAGATCGATAATAAAGTTATATTTGAAAATATAACTTTATTATCGAATTTACCGACGTTGCAGTTTAAATAAAATAGGTTTATTTAGATTGCTGTTTTAGAAAATAAAGACTAGAATATACCTTGGTTTACAGAATATCTTGATGGTAGCACGGTGTTTTGAAGTTACGTCTGTATCTCTACATGCTCAATATAACAGCACTTAGACACCTGTTTCAGCAGCTTGCTTTTCGAGATATGTTTACGTTGGGGGTAAGGTTAAGTCAGTGATATTGCAGGGTACGGAGGAATGACATATTATGACATGTTCTAATGGGTACCCCGAACATCACTTAATGACATTATGTTTATATTGTTCACGTTATGTAAGCGATAGTTACCACTTATCATCAGGTTGACTGTCAGGTTGTTTGCCATTCCTATTATATTAAAATATACTGCCGTTAGTTACTGAATACTAATAAAACGTTCGTAGCCAATAATCGCGTAATAATAAAATGTTATGAAGCCATTTTCATCAGCAAGTACGACAGATGGCTAGTAGATAACGTGAACCGCGTTGGTTGGCTGCTTTCAACGGGATTTTATTTCCGTGTCCGAGCGATACAGCCTTCATACTGTCGTGAATTATTCATAGTCCAGATCCGTACATATAATGGCAATCTGTCGTGGAATAATGAAGCTCATAAAATGTCAAACGATTTGGTACAAACGCATGCATAAAGAGACAATTAAATTACCTATATAATAATAACCCAACACCAACAGGTTTTAAGCTTGTGTTATGGGCACTAGGCAACTTGGAAATACATGTTTTATAATAAAAAAAATACTGACATTACGTAAAAATTACTCTTGTTAAATTAGGCCAGGTTACTAAATTTTTAAAATGAATTAATAATGTATTTCTATATCAATTATTCATACATAATCATATTTTTGAAAAACCGAAATGTTCATGTTGTTTAAAAATTAATAGATATATATTTGCTTCGAAAACGCTATTATCTGGCTTGGCGTCTTGATAACAGAATTGTCATTACATGCCATAAACACTACTTACGATTATATGATTTTTGAATGCTTTGATTCACTACAAGAAACTGTTGTAACAAGCAGAAAGCCACAGGTGCAGTATTAATTTCGGTGGCAAATGATTCTTCTCATTCTTCTTCATTTGCCATTTAATAGGCAAAGAAAATAATAATAAAAAACTACAAGACAACGAGAAATACAAGTGAAGAGAGAATAGATATTATATAGTTAATATTATATAAAAAAGATCATTAAGACTTGGATATAATAAAAATTACATGGGATCAATTTACTCTCATTACCCTCAACGACACTAATGAGAAAATTTCAAATACTACAAAACTATGTCAATATTAAATTAAATTAAAAAATAATATAACTATGTCAATATTATTTGAAATTTGAAATACACATCGAAATTTTCAATGTATAAACAATTTAAAAGTTAAATACTCATTTGGATACTTTGACAAATTCGACTTAATTTCACATTAATGGTAATTTAAAGCGACGAGGGTACAAAATAAAACACAATCCTGTAATAAAATAAAATCTTCAAATAAATCACTGAAAATCGTGCAACTGGTTACTAATTCTAGTAATTCGTGAATGTGTTGGGGTTGTAGCTTGGGGCATATGATCATAAACAGCACTCTTGGACGTGTACTTGTATAGATACGTGGGTGAGCACTATTGCTTACTAACTCCCATTACACGATTTCCCCTAATAATAACCATTAGATATTTTAATAAATATTTTTGTTTATAGTGATTTCTTGTTGTTCTTTCTTGCTACCTAAGACTTCATCAGCCTCGTATTATCAGTGAAATAGCATTAATTTGTAATATGTAAAAAAGAGAACTAATAGATATGTTGTTTCAGACAAAAAAACATAAGAATCCGAGAAATATTGCCTTGAGTCGCCTTGTTTGTGACGGCACTTTGCCTTTGTGCCGGCGTCACTTGCGGCGATCTCGTGTACCTAACTCGAGAGTGCTCGAGGGTGACCCCAATACCTCTACAACGTAAGAATTTCTTTTATCCTCTCTTTTGATAGGTAACATTTAGGAGGAAAGGATATCCTGTGCTTTATAAGTTGATATGTTTGAAACAAAATACATGAGATGAAAAGAAGCTTGAAGTAATTTGCTTTTCAATGTTAACAACATTACCAAAACAAATAGTTTTGTAGTATCGTTTCTGAATAATTGGAATAAATCTTTACTAATACCCGCTGGTATTATATATATAAATTTAATTTTTTATGTAACCACGGACTGTGTTCTGTGGAATTGTTCGACATGATGCCGACGGCCACCTTTTACCATTGCACCTCTCGCCATCGATAGGGAATTCATTCCCACATGCTGGAACCTAAGTGGTTTCGGACAGTGCGGTTTCAGATGAGTTTCCTTCCGCGTACACTTAGATTGTAGAATAAACTTCCTGCCGTGGTTTTCTCACGACACTACAGCATGGTGTTTTTCAAGAAGAATGCACTTCTTATCTAATCGATTAAAATTTATTAAGGGTCGGCAACGCGCACGTGATATCTCTGGTGTTTTAAGCGTCCATAGGCTACGGTAACCATTTACCATCAGATGGACCGTAAGCTTGTTTGCCACCATCGTAGTATAAAACTACCATGGAGGAACAGGCTTTCTGACCACATCAAGGTACTTGTCAATTGTCGCTTATATTTACTCGTATATATGAACAATACCATGGAGATCTCGCTAGTTCATGTCAACGGCCGTAGGCCAAGTATACGCTCACGTATCACCGTAACTACCATTCTAGAGATCTAATGCATGACTAAGATGCTATGCCTCTATACCCTGTAATTTCTCTATCATATCTGCCCTTCCGAAACATAGCTTACAAAGCAGCTTAGCGGCCGAAATAGGTACCTAAGATAAATTTTTAACAAAATCTTCATTTGGTATGATTTCTCATCTTGGATAAATTTTACAACAAAAATTATGTAGGCAAAGAATTGAAAGTTTTTACCTCCAATATTAATTGAAATTTCAAATGTAATTGATTTTGTTTATTTGTCCTCTTGAAGTCAACACAACAATGAAATGGCTAAAGTAGTTATCATCCAAAACTATAATAATTTATGTTTTTATAATGTTTGTTTTCTAGAAAAATATACTTATTATAATCATAAAATTAATGAATTAGTCATTGCAATGAAAAAGTCTATGAAGCAAATTGGCGAAGGCAATGAGAAAGCTTCGAATAGCTACATTTACCGCGGGTCCATTTAGCAGATGGTTTTATTATGAAAATAGGACTGAAAGTGTACCGCCAAATCGCTATGGGGACAGGATTCAAAGAAATCGTTATGCGACATTCTTGGAAAATGTATTTTACAAATAATCTCATTTATTAACCGACTTCAATAAAAAATATGAAATTTTGGCCAGATTGTCATTTTTCTTATATATTTAGATATTACTAGCTGATGCTGCAAACGGTGTTTTACTATATGAATTATAATTTAATTAAAAAATAGAGGTTGGTGATAGAAGGATGAAAATTTAGGGTCGTATGTATTTTTAATGCCATATTATAAAAAAATGTAGAAAAACAATTTCCCAAAAAATTAAAAATAAATGTTAAGTTTGTCCTCCTTTGTCACTTAGGGGTATGAGATATAAATCGTAGCCGATTCTCAGACCTAAGTCCTGAAAAGAAACCTACAGAAAGAATTGGTTTCTATTTTAATTTAGATAGAAATCGGTTTTGTTTTGTGCAATAAAATATTCAATTAGCTATGTAATGTGCGGATATAACAACTGTTAAGTACCCCAGTTATTTTTATTGAACGATGTTCTCCGAGCCCCAGACTACGTTATTATATCCACTGTTACACTTTCGATGAATAATATTTTGATAGGTAAAGTGCTTGTTAGGTAGATAGGCTTATAAAAAACAAAGTTGTTTTCATGAATAAGGAACGTGCATTAAAAATATTTTCATATCGTTAGATACTTATAATTAATTGCTCGAACAGAGATGACTAGCAAAAAAATACTGTCTAATCATTAGCACTCCCTTGTCGCGTAATTAATTAATATTTCATTATTCGCAATATGACTAAATGTAAACATTGCTTACGACCTGTCCCTATTCAAAGAAATGGATAAATAAAATTACAACTAGATATTTTCGTATTATTTTTAGAACTTCGAACCAAAAATGTAAAAAGTAACCGATACGGTATATATTTTTTCATCAGTCCTAATGTTACAGCATCATATTTAGTAAACAAATTGCTTGCCTAACAAATTACATTATTTTTGACAACTTACGCGACTTTACCATTGCTAGTAATGTCTATGTCAGGTCAAACTTTAAGAGGTCCCCCCAAGAAACTGTTGTGGTTGATTCACTCCAATTGACTACTTGACTTGGTTTAATGCTCATTTTATTATCCTTCACAGTCGCATACCAACATTCCATCATCAATAATCATCATCCATGTTTCAATTTCACATTTTTTGTGATTACGACCTTTGGCGACATCTTAACTATGAAATTGTGTATAGTGCTGTACAATTGTGTTGATTTTCTTTTCTGACCTCTCCATTGAAATTAGATTTACAGTCTTCCAAGATTACAATAAACACAATCGGTAATGAATGTAGGATACGATACCACTATAAGACATTATCTTATCTTCTTATTAGGATCTTGTCCATGGGAATTATAAAACCTATGTATTATGAAGCATTATGAAACATCGTGTTTAGGTCTTCCGAGTCATGGCAGAATGTGACAAAGGTATGATTAGGTAGAGTTTGTAAAAAAACATCTACACCTATATCTCTATCTATATTATACTTCCAAACAGCTTGCTTTGTAATGTGTGTCTCATTAAAACAATTTATACACACACATATATACAAAATTATATACGTCATTTAATGCAACAAGTATTACCGTGTTTTAAACGTTGTTAATTATGTATTTGATTCATTAATACCTGCTCCCTGCAACGTAGCACAAACTGATTAATATGGTTTGCTACGCTCCAACCGGTAATACCTTGCCTTTAATCGAAATAGTATAACACGTTATAGACTACAATTAGGAAATACAATACTATTGAACAGATATGTGAAATTCTGAGAAACAGTTTATATTCTAATTCCTGCAGACGGTACACGATCGCATTACATATGTACCGTTAACTCTATTCATTCATGCTCTTGGTGGAATATTCCAATTGCAATGGATGGTAACCACAATATATATTTGCATAATAGTAATAAATAATAGTGTGTTTTACAGGTGAAATAAAATGTTTGTAGCGAACTCCTTGATAAGTTTTTATACTATTTTCAAATTTTATAATAATATTTTTTGACATATTCTTTATTGTTATTTTCTATTATATATCGCTGTCATATTAGTCGCATTTTATTTTATCTCCGTATTTTCCTTATTAAAACCCTCAGCACTTCTCACTCATCAGACACATTAGACACCTCCTGTTCAATGTTGTTATATGATTCTACAATTATTTACTTATTTTAGACGAACTATAGACACAAAAAATGACATTTATAGTAGTAGTAGTAGTACAAATACGTTTTCCTGTTTCAAACAACTTTCCTTTAGCCTGAATTACAAGTATCTACTTTTTTTGCAAAAGAAATAAGCAAATTTCACGCCTTGCCTAACCCCTGGATAGTACGCATATAGTACTTTATTTATTGATGTCTTTAACTATACCTACCTTTAAAATCTCGGGTCTTTTCAAATACGGTCTTAATTTTTTTGAAATCATTTTAAGTTCTAAAAATAGGAAGATTTTTTTCATAATACTCTTTAAATACAAATAATAGGAGTATGTACTTCAAAATACTTTGGTACTTTAAAAGTTTAGTCACTTGACGATAAACAGCAAGATTTTAATGAATAAAGTTTTGTTGTGTTTTATTGCTTCTTTCCTGGGAAATCTATTTATTGGCTGTAAAGTTAGGAACATTTTTATTTGTTCTTTTTTCAACGCAGAAATTAAATTACCGTTCTTTATGACCAGTAAACTCGAATAAAGCGTCATAATTGGTTCTCAGTTACAGTACGTATAATACTGTAGTATACTGTAATAGAGCTCTATAGCTTCAGATATATATACAATGTTATGGGAGTTACTGTCATCCATTAAACGTATAAATAGTATCAAGCAAGTTGCTTGTACGTTTTTTTCATATCCCCGATTATCACATTAAAAAGCTGTCATTATGATATTATTTGCACCTCTATTTATAGTAATAATCTGCCAATATTTATTTGTCTTTATTATCATTACACATAATAAAATCAGGCAAAAGCAATCTTATTATCTGTTTTGTGTGGTACGGTTTTGTGTAAAAACGATTGGAAAAATAGGATGAATAGTTGAAAATAGGGCGACATATTGGCTATAGAGAAGAAAAATACACACCAAAAGGCTAAAATAACTAATCTTGGTGAGTCACCAGTAAAGAATAAATAAAAAGTACCATCGCAAACAGCAATATTCTTTTAAAGTGACTGTTCTATGATCTATCTTGAACTCCAATGTTTACTATAAATTTGATTAAAAATTCAATATTTTCAAATGTTGTTTCAAAAGCGACTATTTACAAATTGTAAAATAACTAAAAATCTGCAACTAAAAGCCATATAATGTAAACCGTTATTCTAGATTAGACACAAATATTTTAAATTATTCATACCATAGTAAACAGATACTGTTATTACTGTTCTAACATAAATATTTATTAGCCTGATTTAGTTGTCCTATTCTGAAAATAATAGAACCAAGCTTCGTTATTATTCATTGGCAATAACGCACCGCAAAATTAGTTGAAGCACAAAGCCGAAAAATAAAATAAATAAACTATATTAAAAAAACTTGAACCCAATTTAATGAATAATAAAATTATCCATTCAACGATTGTAGGTAATATTATAAAATAGTAGTTTTAGCCGTTACTTGATTTGTTTTTATAGGTTATGCCACGTCCGTCCTCGTAATAAAATTTATCTTCACGCCAAATTCAATTAAAATCTGTTCAATCGTTTACTCGTAAAAATATACCTACAGACAGACCATTAGACAGACAGTTTCGCATTAGTAATACGATACGATATAGATATGTATATATAAATATACACGGCTAATGTGGTCTTGGTTTTGATAGCTCTATAAAAAGATAACGGCATGGCGTGTCGAGTTCGCTATTTCGTGAGGTTTCCGTCTTTTCCATATAAAATGTTGACATGTATAATTTTTCTGTTAGACAGCAGGGATTAATAAAAAAAACAGTTACAGGTATACAATAATAACAAAATGCATTTTAGGTAAATAGTTTTAATGTTTTTAATTAAATTAATACGATGGTATGAACATATATATAGAAATGGATAGCTAGGTAGGCAAGGAAGATGTGAAAAACGAGTCGATCAATTTTATTGATTAGTTACAGAATCTATTTTGTGATTAAAATTAATAAGGTTCCTGCTCATTGAAAGATACTTCTTATCATTAATAAAAAATAGATTATAAAAGTGTCTAGACTAAGCAATCATCCTTAGCCGATATGCTAGAATGCCTTTATAAAATAACAATAATTTTTAATAATCCAAAAAATACACACACAAAGTAACTACTCTCAGCTCTTCAAATAATACATCTTAAAATATTGGGACAAGTATTTTGAGGTTGCCACTAACTCCAAATAAGATGTGTTTATACACACTGTATCTGTACTGTAAAAGAAATAACGATATAATTAAAACGGTAAATAATCATTTCGCCGTTTCGCTGAAGCTAATGTCCTTATGACCACTAAATGACAGTCATATTTATACGAAGAAAACGACTAGTTTTCTACAAAATAATCACAGAGCACATATTTGTCTCAAATATTCCAAATTAATACGCCAGCTTTTGGGGCGTTGGAAACATTGTGGATACATTTTAATATAACCGAAGTTACTAACTAACTATCTTTGTTAGAGCGTAGCGTAGGTGCACACTAGCTACGCCGCGCGCCGCCTACGTTCTCGGTTTCGTGCTACGCTCTACAGTTGCTCCGGCTTAGTGCAAATAAGTAAAGCTCTTTATTCGGGGCACGTGCGTTTGCAGTTTGTAGTTGGTTGAGTTTGCAACTTTTAATAAGGGCGCGAACACACAATAGAAAGTTAACGTTCACAGATGACGGTGTTGTGGTGAGTTAAAATGTTTCCTCGTGCAGTTTAGTTTTCTCTACTATATGGAGTATAAAGACTACAACAGTCATTTCTATACATGAGAAAAAAAATATAAGAAATAATAATTTTATTTTAAGAAATAATTTTAATTCAAACAAATTAATATAATCTTTACTTTACTTTTTTATTTTTTACTAATTCGGAATGCAGTCTCGGAAGGATATAATTTACAAAAAAAATGGTCACAATATTTTTCGTATTATATTAAACTTAAATGTATCGCATTTAAGTTTAATATATAAGTACAGAAATAAGAATTTCAAATTAATATTTGAAATTTTTATTTTCTTCTATTCATAATACATAACAAAATTCTATTAATTTATCTATAGAATTTGCACTACAATATTGCACTCTTCACTTCTCTATGTAGTAACGTGTCAAAGGTAAAAATAAAGAATGACACTCTTCAGTATCTCGATGTTTAGAAAACCACTCAAACTATAAACAAGAATTACAACTGACATTGTATGGATCATGGCTTAAGATTCTACGAGAAATGGTAAAATAACACTCAGCGTTATTCCACGATTGGACTCGTAAGGACATTAGCTTCAGCGAAACGGCGAAATGACGTCATTCCAGTAGTATCTATAGTATGTACCTGGAGCGTTCGTAGTAAGTTACTTGCTATTACTTTTATTAAAGTAAAGGAAGGAATAAAACCTAAAAACTGCATACTCCATAAAGTAAGCAAGTTTGTGAAAACTCGTCTGAACTACTATTTTAGCCGCTACAGCGAAAGGCAGTGATATTTCAGGCAACAGAGGAATGACGTCCTCCGGACCTGCAACCCATAGTACCATAGACTTTACATCATGACGTGATGCCCGTAATGTTATTCGTCTACATAGGTGACGGTTACCACTTACCATCAGGGAGGCTGTTAGTTTATTTGCAATTTCACTTATATAAATAAGCCCATTTTGGTAGTTATTGAATGTACCTAATAAATTTAGCATTACAGTAATGAAGACTACCATTAACTTTAAGTATTCAGATTACTAAATAATAAACAATATTAATATAAAAGATCTGTTATATTGGTTATTTACTATATTTGTATTCGTAACAAAAGTTGGACAGACAATGCAATTTCGATTAAACATTTTTGTATACTTATTGTTGTGGATAATGAGGTAAGTTTTTATTCATTACACAAAAACCACCTCTATTGTATTCTCCCGTTGTACGCCAGAAACACTTTCTATTTTACGTAAAAATGTATTTTCATTACACAAGATTTAATTATTTTTGTACTGGACCGCGCTGCAGCGTAGTTCTATTCATTCTGTAACTAATGCAGCTACATGAATCCATAACTTTGAAATAATTCTAAAATACATATTATTATGTTCACTGCTACGAATTGTAATTAGTGTGTGCTGTAATAATACCCTTGATTAATACAAATGTATAATTACTTCTGTAGTTTTATTTATATAACATGATATTTATCTTGGCCTCGGTGATCTAATGGTTTAGCACACCGTCTCACTTTCGATGGTCGCGGGTTCGATTCCTCGTACGGCACAATCATTTATATGATTATATATTATATTCATGATTATGATTGTTTATATCAGTCTAGATGTTTTCTATTTGTATTATGTATGTGTTTACGAAAAAAAATCTATGCATTTGTATTAGTTATCTACTACCCATAACACAAGCTTTAGCTAGCTTAATTTGGGTCTAGATGTCGTTGTGTGCATTGTCCTGTCATTATTATTAATATTTATATCCATCTATCCACTTCTGAAACAATTTTCTAATGATAAACACTGACATTGTAATATTTCACTATTTGTTTGCACACTGACGATACGTTAATTCTATATTGCGTGATAATTGAAAACTAACGATATTGTAATCGGTTTATTCAACACTTTCAAATTACGTTTCAAGGAACGGTGCGAAATTAGATTACATCGAAATCAATATTTAGATAAGATCGTGAGAGTTCATGAACACAGAGTAGTACGGTCTTTCCATTATTGTATAAAGCAATTTAAAATGCAAATAATCCATCGTTCCCCCTAGTGGTAAACAGTAACCATCACCAATATGATGATGATTACCGTTTACCATCAGAAGTCACATGAACAGCGCTACGAACATCACATTATCATGTGACACCCGTAATACCATAACGTGATGTTGCTAATCGTGAGGACTAAGATATCATGTTCAGGATAAGAGATTCTGTAATTTAATTGCCTAATGTAAACCTTCAACCGTATAATAACTTTACAAAGCTTACAAAGACTTTTTACCAAAGTCTACCTTCATAACGCTTAGCATGTTTTACCTCAACTAAAAAAATTAAGCAATGCAGAAAGACCATTAATTTCGGGTTCACCAGCTCTTGGACTATAAACTAAAACAACCATTCCGTTGGTAACTAGTAAAAATCATAAAAACGAAAGTAAGATAATAAAGACTATGAAACGAAAATTTTATTGAATTTTTAACAGTATAGATTTGTTTTATCAGTTTTAACCTTGTTATGAATTTATTATTCAGAATGTTATTTTCCTTTAGCTGTAAAATCTGCCTACAGCCAATTTAGCCGGCTATAAAGGTGGATATAGGAGTTGGAAGGCGCTGAATTTAAGTTTAATGAGGTCGCAATGCGCCTCTTGCATATTGGCCAGCGCATAATAAAGAGTCTCTAAATAAATATACTCGTACAACCATACTATACTTGTAGTTTTTTTTATATAACTGGTATAGAATATTCATGTACCCATGGACGGGCAGCAGCGTTCTACTGAGTAACTACCATCACACTGCGATCGCCAAGCCGCATACCAAGCGTGGCGATTATGGCAATATCCCTTCAAAATGGGGAAGACCTTTGTTCAGTAGAGGACGCCATCGGGCTGAGGTAATAAAATAAATAGAATATAAGCTAATGGAAAGTGTTAACCCCGCTAGTATTATGTATACGGGCGCGACATATATCTATCATAATTTTTTTACGACGCCATTTTTATGAACTAAGGTGTTATGATATCCCTCCATTCAGACCGAAATATAGCCTACAAAGCTACCTAATGGCAGAAATACTCGTAGGTGAGAGAAGCACCACGTAGATACTTTTTTATAAAGTCTATCTTGATAAATAAATCTCAATATTTGAATCCTAGACCTGAGTCAGTGATACCATGAGTCTGATACTTTATTCATCGTGCTCATTGTGGAGGAAGTAGCACTAGGCGTAATCAATTTTGTAGTGCCTATAGTTATTTGTTAAATGTCACTGTCGTGATTCTTATATTACCCATGTATATGTTAACTCTTACCTACATAGACATACCTACTTACTCGTTGTATATCTACTTACAAGTAGTCATGCATGTCACATCCGAAATATCAATTTACCTAAATAAATCATATCGATAATTTTAGTAAAATTATTTTTCAGCTAATATTTTGAGTTTATTAAATATATTTATAACTATGTCCTTACCCAATTAAAAGTAGTTTAACAAACTGTATCTATCAATTTTTTTTGTTCCAAAATACGTGTTAAATCTATAGACGTGTAATCATTTAAAATAAAAAATAATAATTTCAGTGTATTGAAAATAGATGTAGTATTCGCAAAATAAATTTGAATTCTTTTCGGACGACCATCGTTATGTAAATCATATTTTAGATTTTTTATTTTAGATCTATAATAGATGGTAATGTGAATAAAATCCATAGTAGCACCATTTGAAAATCCAAATATATTTCAACTTATAAATAACAATCTTAAATTTCCTCGTATTATTTATTATAAATTCCATACTATATAATCTAAATGAAATCTAATCCGGGTAAACCGCTATCGTATTCACCGATGGGAGTTATATTATATTACGTATACTTAATATCTAAACAATGAATTGCCTGTAATATTTAACAGTATACTTTATAAAACGTAATTGTTTAAAAATATATATAAAAAATTGTACACTTAATACAGTTTTAAATTAAATATAATAACGACCTACATTGTTGCAAACAGGACAATAATATTTTTGCGAATACGTAGCATAAATTTAAAATGTTAACTTATACATATATAGTATAAATTAACATTTTATAAAAGATAGAGTAGGACAATCAATTATACTGAACGCCTACGCAGCAAAGATACTGTTGCTTGGGTAAGTACTAAGTACTTTTGATCATCCATAAATTCTTCTGCCAGCCCGTTTACTTTGGAGACTAAAATGAATACATGTATCTATAATTAAAATAATAACATAATTTTAACAATATTTTAATCCAATTTTAAAAATGTTTTTTTAATGAATGAAGACTATACCGAAAAAATCGATACCAATATCGGTTAGTTCTCTCATTAACCCCAAAATCCTGTATTTTGGGGTTAATAATTTTGAGATAAAGGTAAGAATAGGTACTTTATTACAGAAGTGTTAAGGAAAATTATATTCTAATAAAATTAATAGGTTCTTATTAATTACGATTAACGGCCGTAATTTGAACTCCAATAGAGAAAATTGTATCGCTTCCAGTAGCGGTGGTCAGGTTTCCACAGTGAAAATTTGTGGTCTCATATATGCTAATGGTAGCGGAATTAAACAAAATTATATAAGTCAATTAAGTAATAATTAATAGCTATTAGTACATGTGATACTTGCAACCACAGAGTAGGTGGATATAATAGGAGAACGTACACTGTATAATATATTGTCTTTGAGATGGAACGAAAATGTCCTTTCTTTCCTTGTGTAACGTTTTTATTTTTATTTAGAAACGCAAGGATTATGCCGGGATCAAATGCCTTGACCTAGTTAAACTAGCGGTATTAAAGATGGGGCCTTGGAATAAATCGATGTTACGTTCACTTCATGTAATAAAATTGTATTAAGAGTACGAAGAAACTGCAGTTTTAAATTGTAAAGTAATTTTAATACTTACATAATACGGTTGATATCAAGCTCTCCATATTTCTATGGGCTATAGTAAAAATGGTTTAAAACGCTTTAAACACCAAATAAGAAGAGGATTTAGACTACTATCATAGAAGTTGTGTCTGACCAGCTTCTAACTTAAAATACTAGCCGTTTCCCGCAGCTTTATTTGAGATAAAAGTTGCCTATCAATTTTTGTGTTCCAATCTATTTCATTAAGATCCGTTCAGCACCAACAAACAAGCATACACACTTTAGTATTTATAATATTAAGTAGTTACTAGCTACCGCACTTTTGTCTGCATTAAGATAAAATATAGCCCACATGCTTCTCGGGACACAATCTGTCTTTACGCCAAATTTTGTACAAATCCGGTCAGTCGTTATAAAAAGACAAACAGGTGCTATATTAAACAGATCTCTACTCCGCATACGCCGCCAGTAACTGTGTACTCGTACAAGTGTATCGATTTTTTCAATTATATCTAAGTGCATCTGTATATCCGAGTATATATCTAGTTCTTCATTCATTCCACGTGTCGTCTAGGTCCAGACCCGTAGGTGTCATGTCTCCAATGCAATATTTAACACTCTGCAGCGCTACGTGATATTTGGTGCTTCCACTGTTACATTCCGTGTGCTGTTTATTTTATGTTAGTAGTCACAGATAGAATTAGTATCATTTCTGGCATTACAAATAATATCTTATAAAAATGATTAGGTACGTATTTACAAGGTTTATTTTAATAACATTCTTGCTTAATTCGTAATTACTATTAAAACATTCCCAAAATATTTTACTTCATGGAAAATATCTGGAAGTTAACTGTTAGTTATAAATTCTTAAATCTTAAGTCTATTTTCTTAAATCTGTCATTGTTTTCTTTTCATTTATTTTCTAATTCTATTGTAATTGGTCGCATCAAGAACAAATCATATTATATCTCATTTTATTTCTCCAATGGTCCCTTCTGTGACCTTTCAAAGTTGTTTTTTTTTATTTAAGGTCAAATATTATATATGTATAACATGAAACAAAAGATTATGTAACATTTATCTTCATTGAGCTTGTTAAATATACGTATTTTAATAATGATATTATGAGACATAAGTATATTACTGAAAAAGTTATTAATAGCAATTTAGATATCAAGCTCTAGGTTAGCTACAGATTTTTTTATATAATAGCGCATTTGAGACTTCTTCAATCCAGCCCTAGTATACCCGTCGAGGCGTCTTGTCGCGTTTGAAATATGAGTTTAATTTTGTCTCTTGTTACTACAATTTCACGTAGCTATGACTTTAACAAGAAAATTTGACATATTAAAGCGATATTTCCGACGAAGATTAGAAGAATCCAATGAAATATTTTCCTTTTACAAAGGAACAAGGAGTTTTTAGATAAAGAAAAGCGTAATTTTCCAATAATTTCAATTTAATCATATTTATAGGATCATGAAAGAAGTACAAGTAATATCTGATGAAACATATGAATATAAATGATGCTATAGAATACACTACAAAATTAATATCTCTCTAATTTGCCTACCGAATATTATAAACCTTCAAATTAATACACATCAGAAACTAATTCGGATTGAATGACAGTTTTTAGTCTCTTGAATTATATAAATTGTTAGGGATATGATAATACTACACGTATTCGTTGTGAAGGAAATCAAAAATTGACTTATATTTTGAAGAGTCGTGTATCAGCATAATATAAATTATAATATATTTCATTCTTTTTGTGATGAATCTGCATTCCGAATGAGTGGTAGAATCGAAATATGACTATTCAAAAGTGCTTGTAATGAGTTTATTTGATTATTAATTGAATTTATTAAATGTTAACATTAATGTATTACATTTTTATGAATAAGTGTAGTATAATATCCAGTTTAATTATTTCATCTAGAAATTTATTATGGTGGATCTGATAAAAGCTGATTGTCGGCAGGTAGATAAATATGTAATTTTACACAATACTGTATAAAAATAACCTATGATTTAACGAAAATATGTTGTGGTTAATTTATATGCTGTCGAAACATATATATAAGCGATAGATGTACTAGCGAAATCTCTTTAAAATCTACTAAAAGATCTTTGCCTGTCTAAAACTGCAGTAAGTTCTGTACTAAGATCATGTATATAAAGCTGTATTCGCAGGCTCCCACCAGATTTAGCTGGGCAGGGAGAGAAACACGAGCGGTGAAGGTGAGTATACCCGGGTCAAAAGTACCGGAACTGCTCGAAGTTTCCCTCTCTGCCGCACGATGGTCTGTCACCCGTACGGTGAATTTATGGAATGCTAATAAATTCGTCTCCCTTCCTAATAAACTAGAATATTTTCTTTTTGAATAGATCAATACTTTTTAGTGAATGTAATTTTACGTTTCTGAATTACATTATCGATTTGAAATAAAATTGTATTGAGTTGTCACCGCAACTTCGCTACAAAATTTCTTAACCCGATGTTTCGTGGCGAAAACTTCGTAACTACTGGAACATTACGCTCCCCACAGCCATTTTCACTAGTATCGACTTCCGGTGGTTACCTCCGCTTTCTATTTCAACTTAGTCGTAATAGTACCTGCCATTATTAAAATACATATGTAGAAAAGCATGTAAATATGAAATAAGGGAATCACAATTAAAATTAACACAATAGCTTACTTATACACGTAATGAAAACGAATAAAATTAAATGTGTATATTGAATAAAGTAGTCAATATTTAACACTTATTATTTATAATAACAAAATAAGAAGCCGCAATATGGTCAAGTGGTTTAGCAAACTACCTTTCTACCTATGGTCGCGGGTTCGTATCCTCGCATGGTATGAACATTTATTTATTTATTTATAAAAACTTCATGCACAAATATAAAACAAAATAAAGGTGCATATGGCGGACTTAACACCATAAGGCATTTTCTCCCAGTCGACCATAGGGCAAACAGAGATTAGTGGGCGGTGCATTTAAGTAAATAATAACACGAAATAAATAATAAAAGGAGGAAGGTACAATTATAATAAAATTCATAAATTGAAATATATATATCCAATTTATATTTATGAGTATTATTGTTTGTTGGATAATACCTAAAAGAATCATTGGTATTAGTTATATAGTACCTATAACACAAGATATGCTTACCTTCAGACTTGATGGCGTTGTGTGAGGGGTCCATGGTTTTATTATTATTATACAAAAAACATTATCACATAGCATAGCATACGTAGCGGCTGAATGACCTATGGGCGTAGCCTGTCCAAAAAGATAAACAAAACAAATATTTGAAATCTGTATAATAAAATCAATTAAGTTTGAATTTAAAAGTAGACTTATTTATAAAACATACTGATTATTTGCTCCGCGGTTGTTTTTAGAATCTTCATTGGGAAGTTCTATTCCTATTTCGAGTGCTCTCTGGCAAAGCAATTTAAAACTTGACATAAAACAAATTACTTGCTATTATATATGAACACTGTAACCACGTGACAACATACGTAATTCAGACGATTTCACAAGCTGAAGTAGGTAGGTACCTCATATATAATTGTAAGTATCTACTGGTATTTGTAGATATTCATTAAAATATTATTATTTGAACTTGGATACTCAATATACAATACGAGTACTTAAACTTCTTTATACTGATTCGATTCCTGGAATGAAAAATAAAGGAATTTAGATTAAAAATATCAGTTCTATGTTTTTTAATTGAGATATACAGTAACTTTTTTAAAAGACGTAATGAAATTAACTATACCGTGTAAAATTTCTCACGCAGAAACAGTTATTTCCCGTTGCCGGGAATTTGTGAAAAGCCCCTCTCTCATCCTAAGTATGGTATATTATATAATCCAAACGCAGTATACGTGAAAGGTGGAAAAGGTTAAATAGAAACTTTGTAAAGATACTAACAGCGTGTAGATTAAAAAAATCATTGAAACTTAGAGTATATTTATTAATATATATATATCCACTGCTATTAACTATTTTATTGGTAAGTATATAAATAAGTACATTCATGTTCTTATTAAGAAAATAAAAAGATTTTAAGCAAAATTAGATTCAGTCAATTTTGTATGCATTTATAAATTCATTGTTATCAACAATATCTCGCCGGGTATCCATTCTCTTCAGAGCGGTCCTGTCTGTTTAACCTTCATGAATAATTCAACAGGAATGCAAACCAAGATATCGACTCAATATATACTTGCTACAAAATGACCTCTTCAAACATTACAGCTTTATTTTATTTGCACTGTATAATTTTACTAAATATATAATTTCAAAGTTTGTAAATCACGCTTATGTACATAATTACTGAAGCAATTACTGCTTTAACATTTTCTGTAGCAGCTACCTAAGAAATTCATTATATTAAAAAGAACAAGAATAATACTAGAATGAAGTTTCCATTTTAAAATAGTATGAATTTGTTCGACCAAGCTGTTTTCTAATTCCATTTAAAATTGAATTGGAGGTTATAAATATATTGTATATATAGTTCATACAATTTAGATTTTCGCAGTAGTACCTATATACCTAAGTTATTAATAAGTATTTAGAACCTATAGTAATACAATAGATATAGGTACATATTTTTAAAAAACATGGTTGTTATTTGCAGATTTTATAATACTTGATTCTTCACTTATATAGGATAAATTGATTGCAAAAGTGTAAGTATTTTCTAAAAATGATGGAAAATCGTATAGTATCGTAATAGTAGGAAACCCGCTAGAAAAACGCGTAAAAATATCCAATTTTATTTACTTCTTTTTTGGGTCATAAAGCAATTTATGGCCCCAAAGTGACTGTCCTATGATAACACTATCTGCAGAGTCATGTTTAATGTCCCACACGCAATCATATATTACGGAACAGAAACTACGACGCGTGTGTCATATAATAATAACGAAACAAAATATATGGAAATATCCATTGTTAGCTCCTATACTTTTTCTTTTATTGAGAGCATGTTACCTAATGACAGTAATGTACAATGCTAAGTATTTTTAGATGCCTATTAAAATATATATCTACGTAGATTCTATGTGTCTAAAGGCATATTTTAAGTTATACTCGTAGAGTACAGAATTACGATATCAAAATTGGAGAAAATATCCCATATAACTCAGAGTACATTATATAATACTTCTTAACATATGATTAAACTGACGTCATCACGTATTTAAAATAAATATGGTACATTTAAAAAATAAACAGTAAGCAATGAGTTGTATTGAAATAAAATATTTTATTTACAAAATACACATAATTTAATCAAAACCTCTCTCTATCACAACATATCTTTTCATTAAATAAATCAGTTGCTTGTACAATTTCTATGCACATGAAAAACATAAGACAACTTTGTGCATTAAACCTGTTCAAGCAGTGCCAGAATAGCCTAGTATTAAGGGTAGCAAATAGTATTGACCAGCACACTGAAGGGCTCCGTGTACTCACTGTTTACAATGAAATAATAAAACAGTTTTTTAATCATTAGTATTATTTTCTTAGTTCGTACAAAGTAATATTTTTTGCGTTTTTTAAACACGAAGTATAGGCCTCTTGTAAAAATTTGCTAAAGGCCTCACACTGGGATAATTTCTTAAATTTTCATTTCATTCTCCAGCATTAATTAAATCTTACAGTCTGGTAATCTACTAAGCACACAAAGATAATATTCTGACCTGATTCAGTTCATATTATTAGTATTGATTATATTAATCTAGCATTTTTTTTTCGTTATAAAAAAGTTTCAATGTTGAGACGATTTTTTTCCACCGAATCTTTGCCACGGTTGAGTACGAATATTAGGATTCCAATTAGGAATTATGATGTCTCGATGACTTGGCTTTTTAATACCTGGAATTTCAATATCTCTTCGGGCTCTCGCGTAGATAGGATAAGGTTGCCTCGGAGACCACGGTCGCGGGAAAATTGGGTCTATATCAATTGGCTTAGGTATAGTAGGTGATGGAAATCTGAACGGTTCAGGCAATCTAACTTCTCTAGCATTTCTGCGATTATATCCAGAGTGTGTTGCTCCCGTATCTCGACCACCAGTTGGAGCATGACTTCCTCCACCACGTTTGGCACTTGGAGAATCTAAGCTGCGAACGTATCTTCTATTAGGATCCAATTTGATATGATCTATTACTGATGGCAAAACTGGATGGTCAGCGGTGGCAGGTGCTCGTTCTATATTGTCTCCTTCATACAACCATAGAGGTTCGTCTGCTTCTCTTACCGCTCTAATAATTACAGGTTTTCGTCGAGGTGGTCGGTATGTGGGCTGTATAAATCGCTGACACGAGGAATCCACAATAAACATCACCAGAAATACTCCGAAAATGTACGTTAGCTTCAACATTTTGATATTATAATTATCTGTCGCTCACCTTTGTTGTAATGTGCTCTTAGCTTATAATAGTGTATATTTATATGATTTCATAAGGAAGTCGGGTACTTTACCGAGTATGATTGTATTGCGCTATAACAACTCGTACGAGGGAATAAACCTAGCCCATTGTAAGATATTCTATACCTTTGGCTTCGGTGAAATCCTTTATCTCGATATGAATGTGTACATAGATAATAAATAATAAATACAAAGACACCTTTGTGATAACCTCAATATGATAAATATGAAGATGAAATTAATGTTGTCTTGTATAATACTTATCTACATGTTAATCACGCTGCCATACTTCATTACATTGCAAATAAATTAAACGCAACACTTATTTGTGTTGCGTTTTAAAAAAACGAGGAAACATTGTGCTATTATAATACTGATGTTCAACGATTAAAAAGGTTTACATAAAAACAGTCTGTATCTGATCTGATGCAGGAACATGAACTTTGTAATAGAATAATATTAGTTGAACCTATGTATACGATTTTATTTCATCTCCACAAATTACCTACACGATTCTACCAAATATATTTGAACCATTTGAGACGTACTGTTACAAATTTAATGGTATGACTCATAATTATAATTCTTAAGTGGTCGATATATTATTATGTGAGTAAACGTTTTATTTGTTTGGTAATTTAATATTTTCAAATATTGAAGTGCATTACGTTATCAAACCTTGGACGGACTTGGACTGTCAAAACGTAACCACGGTTTTTCTACGCGATCGTTTTTTAAATTTGTCAGTTATTTTTTCTTGCTTGTCCTGTCCCGAAATACTTCGGGAAAACTATTATTATCATTACCATACGCTCCTTAGCGTATATTAAAACTCATATTTCAAAATTTAATTGTTTTGACTACATCACTCAATAGTGATGATGATGACATCATCATTATGAAATTTGAAAACAGAACATGGCAAATTACCTAAAAAAAGTTATAAAAGTATACTGTAACCATAACCTAATAATAAGTATTTATTATATCAAACTCTAGAAGCCCATATTCTTCTATGTAATAACGTACGTATTAAAAATTTATAATGTTTGCTTCCATAGTCACATATATAAATTATTTTGTTTTAAATAATAATAATAACCCAAGATAGTTCATCGATTCATATATCAAATAGCACATCCATCTAGTCCCAAACAAAAGTCGAGCTTGTACTACAGGTATTAAACAACTAATAGAAATACTTTAAATACTTTTTATGCAAATATAATACGTAGGTAGGTACACCGATAAAATCCTAACTAGTACAAACATCATGAATCTCATGTATGGTGCGAGAATCGTACTTGCGATTGTATATGATATACCACTAGACTACCGCGAACGTGTTTCGGTTTAAGGTTAAGACCTGGTACGTGTACGGGGTAATTAAAAGGTACTGTGGCATTACATCTTAATCCTTCCAAAATTGCGATAACACGAGGAGTACCATAGACACGACGTGAGTCCATGATAATGACAAAATGTGTAGGCGCCGGTTGCCGCCTATAAATGTGTGAGTAGATAGTTTGTTTGCCATTCAAGCAAAAAAACTATTATAATGGTAATAGCTATATATAAAACTGTAAAAGCAAACGATATTTATTTATAATTTTATTAATAGTCATCATATTGTTTCAACTCCTATTTAATGATAATTCATATTCAATTAGAAAATGGGCTTAATTACTTCAATCATTTTTCAAAGAATTGTTTTTTACCCACTTCATACTGGATTGGTAGTTATTAATTATCTAATTTTAGTATCTAGGTATCTAATTACCAAATAATAATTGAAAGGAGTAATGACTTGTAGTATGAATAAAGAAAGATAAAAGGCTAGTTATTAATATTGTACAGCAATGTCGATATCTCAGTACGTAGGTATATAAAAGTTATGCCAAATAATAATAATATTTGTAATGTTAAATATCAGTGGATGAGTAATCTGCCGATAAGTGGAATACCTACTCCGAGGTACCTACTACCTTCTTCAAGGTACATTTTTTTACCCTATAGTTAGTTATTACCCTATATTATACCCTAAGTTACGAAATGCTCTATACAAAGTAGCGGTGTAAGTGTTCAAACTAATACATATTACAATAAATTTTAAGCGATACGAATTTTCTTTGAATATACTTTTTACCCTGCATGTTGTGTAGGTATAGGTAGCGCGGTAAATCTATCTAAGTACCTAACGTGCACTTTTGGGTGCACTATACCAATAGTCCTTCCTACGGCCTACCCATGTATACCTGTAAAGTATTATGTTTATGCGAGTAGAGATACTATGACATACAGCTATAAGAAGTATATGAGAAGTATCATATCCCATCAAAAACATAAATGTGAAATGATAGCCGAGTTTAATATTATGATATATGCCTTGATTGTTGACTTCTTCGCAAGTTCTAAACATGTTACTTGTCGGTTCCTATTTTAATATTAGTAGTAACTAGCAATCGAAAGTAATAATGCTAAATGATATTATGTAATGCGTATTATTTTAATTGTGACAGTGAATTTGATGGGATTGGGAAATTTAAATTAAATATTGTAAGTATACTTCCTTACATAGTATAAAATGAATTCGCTTCATCTGTCTGTACGCTGTTGTTTTCAGCAATAGATAGAGTGATTCAAGAGGAAGATTTATATAACTAGCTGTACCTGCGACTTCGACCGCGTGGAATTTAACTTTATAAATCTAACATAAATATTTTTTTCTAAAATAAAAGTAGTCTAAGTTACTCCATATTACATCAGCTACCTGCTAAAAACGTCCTGTCAAAATCGGTCCAGCCTTTCAAAGATTATCCGGAACAAACTGACAGACAGACAGATAAAAATTGTAAAAAATGTTATTTTGGTGTATGTACCGTATTTATGGTCATATGCATGTAGTAAAAAACGATAATTTCAATATTACAAATAGACACTACAATTTTATTTATATGTATAGATTATTACATGTAATCTCGTGCGAAACCAGGCGGGTATCTAGTTACGTATGATAAATATAGGTGTATAATAGGTAGCTAGGTATGTAATTTATGTATTAGATCTTTATAATTAATCCATTATAATTATGAATGATGAATGAAAGATGAATGAATGATGATGAATGAATGATGAATGAATGATTAATGAATGATGAATGAATGATGAATGAATGATGAATGAATGATGAATGATGAATGAATGATGAATGAATGATGAATGATGAATGATGAAAGATTGAATGATGAATGATGAATGAATGATGAATGATGAATGAATGATGAATGATGAATGAATGATGAATGATGAATGAATGATGAATGAATGATGAATGACTGAATGTAGAAAGAATGAATGATGAATGAATGATGAATGAATGATGAATGAATGATGAATGAATGATGAATGAATGATGAATGAATGATGAATGAATGATGAATGAATGATGAATGAATGATGAATGATGAATGAATGATGAAAGATTGAATGATGGATGATGAATGAATGATAAATGATGACTGATGATGAATGATGAATGATGAAAGATTGAATGATGAATGATGAATGAATGATGAAAGATTGAATGATGAACGATGTTTGAATGATGAAAGATTGAATGATGAATGATGAATGAATGATGAAAGATTGAATGATGAATGATGAATGAATGATGAATGATGAATGAATGAAATGATGAATGAATGAATGATGAATGAATGATGAATGATGAATGAATGATGAATGATGAATGATGAATGAATGATGAATGATGAATGAATGATGAATGATGAATGATGAATGAATGATGAATGATGAATGATGAATGAATGATGAATGATGAATGAATGATGAATGATGAATGAATGATGAATGATGAATGAATGATGAATGATGAATGAATGATGAATGATGAATGATGAATGATGAATGAATGATGAATGAATGATGAATGAATGATGATGAAATGAATGATGAATGAATGATGAATGATGAATGATGAATGATGAATGAATGATGAATGATGAATGATGAATGAATGATGTATGAATGATGAATGAATGATGAATGAATGATGAATGATGAATGAATGAATGAATGATGAATGATGAATGATGAATGATGAATGATGAATGATGAATGATGAATGATGAATGATGAAAGAATGATGAAAGAATGATGAAAGAATGATGAAAGAATGATGAAAGAATGATGAAAGAATGATGAAAGAATGAATGATGAATGAAGAATGAATGATGAATGAATGATGAATGATGAATGAATGATGAATGAATGATGAATGAATGATGAATGAATGATGAATGAATGATGAATGAATGATGAATGATGAATGAATGATGAATGAATGATGAATGAAGAATGAATGATGAATGATGAATGATGAATGATGAATGATGAATGAATGATGAATGATGAATGAATGATGAATGATGAATGATTAATGAATGATGAATGAATGATGAATGAATGATGAATGATGAATGAATGGTGAATGATGAATGATGAATGATTGAATGATGAATGATGAATGAATGATGAATGATGAATGATTGAATGATGAATGATGAATGATGAATGAATGATGAATGATTGAATGATTGAATGATGAATGATGAATGAATGATGAATGAATGATGAATGAATGATGAATGATGAATGATGAAAGATTGAATGATGAATGATGAATGAATGAGTAATTATGAATGAATGATGAATGATGAATAAATGATGAATGATGAATGAATGATGAATGATGAATGATGAATGATGAATGAATGAATGATGAATGACTGAATGATGAAAGTATGAATGATGAATGATGAATGAATGATGAATGAATGATGAATGATGAATGATGAATGAATGATGAATGAATGATGAATGATGAATGATGAATGATGAATGAATGATGAATGATGAATGAATGATGAATGATGAATGAATGATGAATGAATGATGAATGATGAATGAATGATGAATGAATGAATGATGAATGATGAATGAATGATGAATGATGAATGAATGATGAATGAATGATGAATGATGAATGATGAATGATGAATGATGAATGATGAATGATGAATGATGAATGATGAATGAATGATGAATGATGAATGAATGATGAATGAATGATGAATGAATGATGAATGACTGAATGATTGAATGATGAATGAATGATGAATGACTGAATGATGAAAGATTGAATGATGAATGAATGATGAATGATGAATGAATGATGAATGATGAATGCTTGATGAATGATGAATGATGAAAGATTGAATGATGAATGATGAATGAATGATGAATGAATGAATGATGAATGAATGATGAATGAATGATGAATGAATGATGAATGAATGATGAATGAATGATGAATGAATGATGAATGAATGAATGATGAATGAATGATGAATGAATGATGAATGAATGATGAATGAATGATGAATGAATGATGAATGAATGATGAATGAATGATGAATGAATGATGAATGAATGATGAATGAATGATGAATGATGAATGAATGATGAATGAATGATGAAAATGAATGAATGATGAATGATGAAAGATTGAATGATGAAAATGAATGAATGATGAAAGATTGAATGATGAATGATGAATGAATGATGAATGAATGATGAATGAATGATGAATGAATGATGAATGAATGAATTACGAAAGAATGAATGATGAATGAAGAAAGAATGAATGATGAATGAAGAAAGAATGAATGATGAATGATGAATGAATGATGAATGAATGATGAATGATGAATGATGAATGATGAATGATGAATGATTGAATGATGAAAGAATGAATGATGAATGATGAATGAATGATGAATGATGAAAGATGAATGATGAATGATGAATGATGAATGAATGATGAATGATGAATGATGAATGAATGATGAATGATGAATGAATGATGAATGATGAATGAATGATGAATGATGAATGAATGATGATTGATAAAAGACGAATGATGAATGAATGATGAATGATGAATGAATGATGAATGATGAATGAATGATGAATGATGAATGATGAATGAATGATGAATGATGAATGAATGATGAATGAATGATGAATGAATGATGAATGAATGATGAATGATGAATGAATGATGAATGAATGAATGATGAATGATGAATGAGGAATGATGAATGAATGATGAATGATGAATGATGAATGAATGATGAATGATGAATGATGAATGATGAATGATGAATGATGAATGATGAATGAATGATGAAAGATTGAATGATGAAAGAATGATAATGACTGAAATAATTCAGTCATTCATCATTAAGAATTATTGATGAATGATGACTGAATGATGAAAGATTGAATGATGAATGATGAATGAATGATGAAAATGAATGATGTATGACTGAAATAATTCAGTCATTCATCTTTATTAAATATAGAGGAGCCTATGTTGAGAAGAGGACTGTCAAAACTAAGGCCTTGTGATTTGTGGATAGCATATGAAGAATGAATGATGAATGACTCTAATAATTCAGTCATTCATCATTAAGAATTATTGATGAATGATGAATGAAGAATGAATGATGAATGACTCTAATAATTCAGTCATTCATCATTAAGAATTATTGATGAATGATGAATGAATGATGAATGACTGAATGATGAAAGTATGAATGATGAATGATGAAAGTTGAATGAATGATGAATGAATGAATTATGAATGAATGATGAATGAATGAATTATGAATGAATGATGAATGAATGAATTATGAAAGATGAATGATGAATGAATGATGTATGAATGATGAATGCATGATGAATGATGAATGATGAAAGATTGAATGATGAATAATGAATTAATCAAATCAATCAATCAAATCATTTATCATTCGTCATTCATTCATTCATCATTCATCATTCATCATTCATCATTCATTCATAATACATCATTCATTCATCATTCTATCTTTCATCATTCATCATTCATCATCAGTCATCATTTATTCATCATTCAATCTTTCATCATTCATTCATCATTCATCATTCAATCTTTCATCATTCATCATTCATTCATCATTCATTCATCATTCATTCATCATTCATCATTCAATCTTTCATCATTCATCATTCATCATTCATTCATCATTTATCATTCATCATTCAATCTTTCATCATTCTTTCATCATTCATCATTCAATGACTGAATGATGAAAGAATGATGAATGACTGAATTATGAAAGAATTATTGATGAATGATGAATAGTCATTCATCACTCAGTCGAATGATGAAAGAATGTATGATGAATGATGAATGAATGATGAATGATGAATGAATGATGAATTATGATAATTATTCATCATTCATCAATTGTCTTTTTTTGTGTTATTTTCTATATTTTCTTGTAACTTTTAAATGTTCAAGTGCAATGCCAATTCAGTATCAGGAATTTTTGGGCAAATCGGGGCGGTATAACGTCCACAGATGGTTGTACTCTACAATAGAGCTCTCGTGACTTGGATCTAAATTGTTAAGACGTACTCCATCTAAGGTTTGGAGAGTCCAAACTCTGGAGAGTCCAACGTAAACCTGCCCTTTATTAAATATAGAGGAGCCTATGTTGAGAAGAGGACTGTCAAAACTAAGGCCTTGTGATTTGTGGATAGCATATGTTAAGCAAATACGGAATTGTTCTCTGTCAACATATACATTATTTAATATCTGAAACTTGGTATTGACACGTTATAGTTCGTAAAGACGATTATGTAACAAATTGAATGTTATCTAATGAATTCTCAAGAAAACAATTTGTTACCAATGAGTTCTCATTCTCGAGTTAACTATACATTCCTACTTATAACTATACTAAAATTTTTGGTTTAAACTACTGTCTATACCATACGTATTTACTAAAATAATGTAATAATAATATAACTACAAATATATAAGTATAATTTAAGAAAACTATGAATTTCGTAGCATAAATACCAACCTTATAGGTTAGTTCAACGTTTTATCGCACCGCACCCACACGGCGCCGCGGCGCCCTATATGCATATCATTTAATAATTATTTATAAAAATAATGATTTTACACTATCGATGTACGCTAAATATTGAAACAATAATTAATACCAAATCTCAGTTAATAACATAATAAATACGAAATTCGACTATACTCCTAGTTATCGACACTGATGTGAAGGGGTCAACGTAAATTGGTAATGATCTACGTTTTCATACAATATTACTTTCCGTCCAGTACAAGATGAGATATTTCGCCAGGGATCAATGTCAATTGGTGGCTATCGACCTTTTCATAGAATTTTAGTATTCGTCCAGTATAAGTTGAAATAGAATCAATTAAAGTGAAAAATTGTAGTAAAATGATAACAATTTACCAGTTTCAGATTTTTTCCTTTATATTCACCTAATTACCTATCTGCATGCCAAATTTGAACTTCCTAGGTCATCTGGAAGTGGGTTATAATTTTGATCTATAGTTGATCAGTGATAAAAATGACGATTTTTGGACATTAATATCTAAATAACCGTTTGAGATATGTTTATGAAATTTGGAACACATATTTATCTCGCAAGTCTCAATATATGAACCAAATTTGACAGGTTTTTGTGAAAGAGTTTTTGAGTTATGAGGAGGTCAAAAGTGGCTCCAAATGGTTCGTGTAAATATACACACGGTGCTGCTTGCCAGTTTACTTGAAACTCGGCTTGACACGCTACCGCGTGTCTAGATATTTTAGGCAATTATCAAAAAAATATGATAGTATGAAAATAACACTTTTTAACAAATTACAAGAAATGTTTTCATAATAAGTGAAATAATACTTTATCGCGGTAGGTATAGTAAGAAATAAATATCAATTAAATTGCCTTCACGTTCTAATGATGAATGATGAAATGATGAATGATGAAAGATTGAATGATGAATGATGAATGATGAAAGATTTAATGATGAATGATGAATGAATGATGAATGATGAATGAATGATGAATGATGAATGAATGATGAATGATGAATGAATGATGAATGATGAATGAATGATGAATGATGAATGAATGATGAATGATGAATGATGAATGATTGAATGAATGATGAATGATGAATGATGAATGAATGATGAAAATGAATGAATGATGAATGATGAAAGATTGAATGATGAATGAATGATGAATGATGAATGAATGATGAATGATGAATGAATGATGAATGAATGATGAATGAATGATGAATGAATGATGAATGAATGAATGATGAATGATGAATGACGAATGATGAATGAATGATGTAAGAATGAATGATGAATGATGAATGATGAAAGAATGAATGATGAATGATAAATGATTTGGAACACATATTTATCTCGCAAGTCTCAATATATGAACCAAATTTGACAGGTTTTTGTGAAAGAGTTTTTGAGTTATGAGGAGGTCAAAAGTGGCTCCAAATGGTTCGTGTAAATATACACACGGTGCTGCTTGCCAGTTTACTTGAAACTCGGCTTGACACGCTACCGCGTGTCTAGATATTTTAGGCAATTATCAAAAAAATATGATAGTATGAAAATAACACTTTTTAACAAATTACAAGAAATGTTTTCATAATAAGTGAAATAATACTTTATCGCGGTAGGTATAGTAAGAAATAAATATCAATTAAATTGCCTTCACGTTCTAATGATGAATGATGAATGATGAAAGATTGAATGATGAATAATGAATGAATGATGAATGATGAATGAATGATGAATGATGAATGAATGATGAATGATGAATGATGAATGAATGATGAATGATGAATGAATGATGAATGATGAATGAATGATGAATGATGAATGAATGATGAATGATGAATGATGAATGATGAATGATGAATGAATGATGAATGATGAATGATGAATGATGAATGAATGATGAATGATGAATGAATGATGAATGATGAATGATGAATGATGAATGATGAATGAATGATGAATGAATGATGAATGAATGATGAATGATGAATGAATGATGAATAATGAATGAATGATGAATGAATGATTGATGAATGAATGAATGGTGAATGACTGAATGATGAAAGAATGAATGATGAATGATGAATGATGTGGAACACATATTTATCTCGCAAGTCTCAATATATGAACCAAATTTGACAGGTTTTTGTGAAAGAGTTTTTGAGTTATGAGGAGGTCAAAAGTGGCTCCAAATGGTTCGTGTAAATATACACACGGTGCTGCTTGCCAGTTTACTTGAAACTCGGCTTGACACGCTACCGCGTGTCTAGATATTTTAGGCAATTATCAAAAAAATATGATAGTAACACATTTTTCACAAATTACAAGAAATGTTTTCATAATAAGTGAAATAATACTTTATCGCATAAGGTAGGTAAGGTAAGTAAGAAATAAATATCAATTAAATTGCCTTCACGTTCTAATGATGAATGATGAAAGATGAATGATGAATGATAAATGAATGATGAATGATGAATGAATGATGAAAGATTGAATGATGAATGAAAGATGAAAGAATCATCAATGATGAATGAATTATGAAGGAAGGTAGACTGAATGATGAATGATGAATGAAGAATGAATGATGTATGACTGAAATAATTCAGTCATTCATCTTTATTAAATATAGAGGAGCCTATGTTGAGAAGAGGACTGTCAAAACTAAGGCCTTGTGATTTGTGGATAGCATATGAAGAATGAATGATGAATGACTGAATGATGAAAGATTGAAATGATGAAAGATTGAATGATGAATGAATGATGAATGACTGAAATAATTCAGTCATTCATCATTAAGAATTATTGATGAATGATGAATGAATGATGAATGACTGAATGATGAAAGATTGAATGATGAATGAATGATGAATGACTGAATGATGAAAGATTGAATGATGAATGATGAATGAATGATGAAAGAATGATGAAAGAATGATGGAAGAATGATGAATGAATGATGAATGAATGATGAATGAATGATGAATGAATGAATGAATGATGAAAGATGAATGATGAATGAATGATGTATGAATGATGAATGATGAATGATGAATGATGAATGATGAAAGATTGAATGATGAATAATGAATTAATCAAATCAATCAATCAAATCATTTATCATTCGTCATTCATTCTTTCATCATTCATCATTCATCATTCATCATTATTCTTTCATCTTTCATCATTCAATCTTTCATCTTTCATCATTCATCATTCAATCTTTCATCATTCATTCATCATTCAATCTTTCATCATTCATCATTCATCATTCAATCTTTCATCATTCATCATTCATTCATTTTCATCATTCATTCATCATTCATCATTCAATCTTTCATCATTCAGTCATCATTCATTCATTTTCATCATTCATTCATCATTCATCATTCATTCATCATTCAATCATTCAATCATTCATCATTCAATCATTCTTCATTCATCATTCAATGACTGAATGATGAAAGAATGATGAATGACTGAATTATTTCAGTTATTCATCATTAAGAATTATTGATGAATGATGAATAGTCATTCATCACTCAGTCGAATGATGAAAGAATGTATGATGAATGATGAATGAATGATGAATGATGAATGAATGATGAATTATGATAATTATTCATCATTCATCAATTGTCTTTTTTTGTGTTATTTTCTATATTTTCTTGTAACTTTTAAATGTTCAAGTGCAATGCCAATTCAGTATCAGGAATTTTTGGGCAAATCGGGGCGGTATAACGTCCACAGATGGTTGTACTCTACAATAGAGCTCTCGTGACTTGGATCTAAATTGTTAAGACGTACTCCATCTAAGGTTTGGAGAGTCCAAACTCTGGAGAGTCCAACGTAAACCTGCCCTTTATTAAATATAGAGGAGCCTATGTTGAGAAGAGGACTGTCAAAACTAAGGCCTTGTGATTTGTGGATAGCATATGTTAAGCAAATACGGAATTGTTCTCTGTCAACATATACATTATTTAATATCTGAAACTTGGTATTGACACGTTATAGTTCGTAAAGACGATTATGTAACAAATTGAATATTATCTACTGAATTCTCAAGAAAACAATTTGTTACCAATGAGTTCTCATTCTCGAGTTAACTATACATTCCTACTTATAACTATACTAAAATTTTTGGTTTAAACTATTGTCTATACCATACGTATTTACTAAAATAATGTAATAATAATATAACTACAAATATATAAGTATAATTTAAGAAAACTATGAATTTCGTAGCATAAATACCAACCTTATAGGTTAGTTCAACGTTTTATCGCACCGCACCCACACGGCGCCGCGGCGCCCTATATGCATATCATTTAATAATTATTTATAAAAATAATGATTTTACACTATCGATGTACGCTAAATATTGAAACAATAATTAATACCAAATCTCAGTTAATAACATAATAAATACGAAATTCGACTATACTCCTAGTTATCGACACTGATGTGAAGGGGTCAACGTAAATTGGTAATGATCGACGTTTTCATACAATATTACTTTCCGTCCAGTACAAGATGAGATATTTCGCCAGGGATCAATGTCAATTGGTGGCTATCGACCTTTTCATAGAATTTTAGTATTCGTCCAGTATAAGTTGAAATAGAATCAATTAAAGTGAAAAATTGTAGTAAAATGATAACAATTTACCAGTTTCAGATTTTTTCCTTTATATTCACCTAATTACCTATCTGCATGCCAAATTTGAACTTCCTAGGTCATCTGGAAGTGGGTTATAATTTTGATCTATAGTTGATCAGTGATAAAAATGACGATTTTTGGACATTAATATCTAAATAACCGTTTGAGATATGTTTATGAAATTTGGAACACATATTTATCTCGCAAGTCTCAATATATGAACCAAATTTGACAGGTTTTTGTGAAAGAGTTTTTGAGTTATGAGGAGGTCAAAAGTGGCTCCAAATGGTTCGTGTAAATATACACACGGTGCTGCTTGCCAGTTTACTTGAAACTCGGCTTGACACGCTACCGCGTGTCTAGATATTTTAGGCAATTATCAAAAAAATATGATAGTATGAAAATAACACTTTTTAACAAATTACAAGAAATGTTTTCATAATAAGTGAAATAATACTTTATCGCGGTAGGTATAGTAAGAAATAAATATCAATTAAATTGCCTTCACGTTCTAATGATGAATGATGAATGATGAAAGATTGAATGATGAATGAATGATAAATGACTGAATGATGAATGAATGATGAATGATGAATGAATGATGAATGATGAATGAATGATGAATGATGAATGAATGATGAATGATGAATGAATGATGAATGATGAATGAATGATGAATGATGAATGAATGATGAATGATGAATGAATGATGAATGATGAATGATGAATGAATGATGAATGAATGTTGAATGATGAATGAATGATGAATGAATGATGAATGAATGATGAATGAATGATGAATGAATGATGAATGAATGATGAATGAATGATGATGAATGATGAATGAATGATGAATGAATGATGAATGAATGATGAATGAATGATGAATGAATGATGAATGATGAAAGATTGAATGATGAATGAATGATGTATTATGAATGAATGATGAATGATGAAAGAATGAATGATGAATGATAAATGATTTGGAACACATATTTATCTCGCAAGTCTCAATATATGAACCAAATTTGACAGGTTTTTGTGAAAGAGTTTTTGAGTTATGAGGAGGTCAAAAGTGGCTCCAAATGGTTCGTGTAAATATACACACGGTGCTGCTTGCCAGTTTACTTGAAACTCGGCTTGACACGCTACCGCGTGTCTAGATATTTTAGGCAATTATCAAAAAAATATGATAGTATCAAAATAACACTTTTTAACAAATTACAAGAAATGTTTTCATAATAAGTGAAATAATACTTTATCGCGGTAGGTATAGTAAGAAATAAATATCAATTAAATTGCCTTCACGTTCTAATGATGAATGATGAATGATGAAAGATTGAATGATGAATGAATGATAAATGACTGAATGATGAATGAATGATGAATGATGAATGAATGATGAATGAATGATGAATGATGAATGAATGATGAATGATGAATGATGAATGAATGATGAATGATGAATGAATGATGAATGATGAATGAATGATGAATGATGAATGAATGATGAATGATGAATGATGAATGATGAATGATAAATGATGAATGATGAATGATTGAATGATGAAAGAATGATGAATGAATGAAAGATGAATGATGAATGATGAATGATGAATGAGATGAAAAGAATGAATGATGAATGATGAATGAATGATGAATGAATAATGAATGAATGATGAATGATTGAAATAAAGAAAGAATGAAAGATCAATGAAGAATGAATAAAAAATGAATGATGAAAGAATGAATGATGAATGATAAATGATTTGGAACACATATTTATCTCGCAAGTCTCAATATATGAACCAAATTTGACAGGTTTTTGTGAAAGAGTTTTTGAGTTATGAGGAGGTCAAAAGTGGCTCCAAATGGTTCGTGTAAATATACACACGGTGCTGCTTGCCAGTTTACTTGAAACTCGGCTTGACACGCTACCGCGTGTCTAGATATTTTAGGCAATTATCAAAAAAATATGATAGTAACACATTTTTCACAAATTACAAGAAATGTTTTCATAATAAGTGAAATAATACTTTATCGCATAAGGTAGGTAAGGTAAGTAAGAAATAAATATCAATTAAATTGCCTTCACGTTCTAATGATGAATGATGAATGATGAAAGATTGAATGATGAATGATGAATGAATGATGAAAGATTGAATGATGAAAGAATGATAATGACTGAAATAATTCAGTCATTCATCATTAAGAATTATTGATGAATGATGACTGAATGATGAAAGATTGAATGATGAATGATGAATATGAATGAATGATAATGACTGAAATAATTCAGTCATTCATCTTTATTAAATATAGAGGAGCCTATGTTGAGAAGAGGACTGTCAAAACTAAGGCCTTGTGATTTGTGGATAGCATATGAAGAATGAATGATGAAAGATTGAATGATGAAAATGAATGAATGATGAAAGATTGAATGATGAAAATGAATGAATGATGAATGACTGAAATAATTCAGTCATTCATCATTAAGAATTATTGATGAATGATGAATGAATGATGAATTACTGAATGATGAAAGATTGAATGATGAATGATGAATGAATGATGAAAATGAATGAATGATGAATGATGAAAGATTGAATGATGAATGAATGATGAATGATGAATGAATGATGAATGATGAATGATGAATTAATGATGAATGAATTATGAATGAATGATGAATGAATGAATGATGAATTGAATGATGAATGATTAATGATGAATGTGAAAATGATGTATGAATGATGAATGATGAATGATGAATGATGAATGATGAAAGATTGAATGATGAATAATGAATTAATCAAATCAATCAATCAAATCATTTATCATTCGTCATTCATTCTTTCACCATTCATCATTCATCATTCATTCATAATTACTCATTCATTCATCATTCATCATTCAATCTTTCATCATTTCATCATTCAATCTTTCATCATTCATCATTCATTCATTTTCATCATTCATTCATCATTCATTCATCATTCATCATTCATTCATCATTCATCATTCAATCTTTCATCATTCATCATTCATCATTCATCTTTCATCATTCATCATTCATCATTCAATCATTCATCATTCATCATTCATCATTCAATGACTGAATGATGAAAGAATGATGAATGACTGAATTATGAAAGAATTATTGATGAATGATGAATAGTCATTCATCACTCAGTCGAATGATGAATGAATGTATGATGAATGATGAATGAATGATGAATGATGAATGAATGATGAATTATGATAATTATTCATCATTCATCAATTGTCTTTTTTTGTGTTATTTTCTATATTTTCTTGTAACTTTTAAATGTTCAAGTGCAATGCCAATTCAGTATCAGGAATTTTTGGGCAAATCGGGGCGGTATAACGTCCACAGATGGTTGTACTCTACAATAGAGCTCTCGTGACTTGGATCTAAATTGTTAAGACGTACTCCATCTAAGGTTTGGAGAGTCCAAACTCTGGAGAGTCCAACGTAAACCTGCCCTTTATTAAATATAGAGGAGCCTATGTTGAGAAGAGGACTGTCAAAACTAAGGCCTTGTGATTTGTGGATAGCATATGTTAAGCAAATACGGAATTGTTCTCTGTCAACATATACATTATTTAATATCTGAAACTTGGTATTGACACGTTATAGTTCGTAAAGACGATTATGTAACAAATTGAATATTATCTACTGAATTCTCAAGAAAACAATTTGTTACCAATGAGTTCTCATTCTCGAGTTAACTATACATTCCTACTTATAACTATACTAAAATTTTTGGTTTAAACTATTGTCTATACCATACGTATTTACTAAAATAATGTAATAATAATATAACTACAAATATATAAGTATAATTTAAGAAAACTATGAATTTCGTAGCATAAATACCAACCTTATAGGTTAGTTCAACGTTTTATCGCACCGCACCCACACGGCGCCGCGGCGCCCTATATGCATATCATTTAATAATTATTTATAAAAATAATGATTTTACACTATCGATGTACGCTAAATATTGAAACAATAATTAATACCAAATCTCAGTTAATAACATAATAAATACGAAATTCGACTATACTCCTAGTTATCGACACTGATGTGAAGGGGTCAACGTAAATTGGTAATGATCCACGTTTTCATACAATATTACTTTCCGTCCAGTACAAGATGAGATATTTCGCCAGGGATCAATGTCAATTGGTGGCTATCGACCTTTTCATAGAATTTTAGTATTCGTCCAGTATAAGTTGAAATAGAATCAATTAAAGTGAAAAATTGTAGTAAAATGATAACAATTTACCAGTTTCAGATTTTTTCCTTTATATTCACCTAATTACCTATCTGCATGCCAAATTTGAACTTCCTAGGTCATCTGGAAGTGGGTTATAATTTTGATCTATAGTTGATCAGTGATAAAAATGACGATTTTTGGACATTAATATCTAAATAACCGTTTGAGATATGTTTATGAAATTTGGAACACATATTTATCTCGCAAGTCTCAATATATGAACCAAATTTGACAGGTTTTTGTGAAAGAGTTTTTGAGTTATGAGGAGGTCAAAAGTGGCTCCAAATGGTTCGTGTAAATATACACACGGTGCTGCTTGCCAGTTTACTTGAAACTCGGCTTGACACGCTACCGCGTGTCTAGATATTTTAGGCAATTATCAAAAAAATATGATAGTATGAAAATAACACTTTTTAACAAATTACAAGAAATGTTTTCATAATAAGTGAAATAATACTTTATCGCATAAGGTAGGTATAGTAAGAAATAAATATCAATTAAATTGCCTTCACGTTCTAATTTTATTCCACTTAATTTCAGCACAGTAAAAAGACATCTATTGAATAATATTTTTCTCCCATGATTATACTCCAGCAATATTCACAGCGTACCTAATTACTTTCTAGAAAAGTTGACACAGCCCCTATATTTTTTTTTTTATAAATTCAAGCAGGTTTGTTTGTCTCTATAAGACTTAAAATGTATGTATATGCAATCAATAGCTTGCAAATAGGTACATATGTCGAACTAAAAAAACTTAGCAATATTAATACCAATTATATTTATACGAGGTTCGGCTATTCTGTGTTACTATTTTTTAAATTCTTATTGGCGTAATAGATAAACATACTTCTTTCTGAAATGGTGTAAAAATTATTTCCCATTTTTGAAAGGCACGTTGAAAATCCGATACATAATACTGTATAGCTATCTCATGACATAATTAAGCAATCGTAAACGAATACATGAAGGCTACACAGTAGTGTATTTAGCTAATGGTGTATAATAATGGACCACCGTTTTTATCGTCCTTTACTTTTAGTTTTGTGAGCATAAAACTGAAGTTAATAATATTGAGGTGCTGCTTTTAAAGCAGAGAAATATTATTGCGATGTGTATTCATTGTTACTTCATATGATGTATGGCATAGTGAAAACGAAATTTTTATGCCGCAGTTTACATTTTGACAGCTAACTGGATGTCTTTGTCAATGTCAAATCGAACAACTGACACACGTCATTGTCATTGATTTCCTGTAATTTTAGGTTTTTTAAAAATTGATTTGTTTTCGGTCGTTTCGCTTTTACGCTACCCGAACATTGTTGTAATTTAATTTTAAGATTTTTAAGCCAATGTGAACTATAATATTATCCAAAATTATCCATACTATATTCTGCAACATCAATCATGGGAGACGGACAGATTGAAATCGGTTTGTTTTTTTAGCATTCTTATTTACTTGGGTGTTGGATCCACGAATTTACATCAATTTCTAATTTCAGAGGATTATGAAATGCTTAAAGCAATGTATGATTTTGAGGCTACTCTAAGTAAGACCTTGAGTTTCTCCGAAGGGGATTTTTTCCTACTTCAGCAAAACAATACCAAGCAAAGAAATTGGTGGCATGTTGTAAATAGAAAAGGTCTGATTGGATTCGTTCCCTCAAATTATGTGGCCTCAGTCAAGGTAAGTTTGATTTTAGATTTTGAAATTTACATATGTGAAGTACCTAGTGTCCTCTGTAGTGTGTTATGAATATGCACTTTTATACAAATTGCCAGGTATCAACATTTTAATATTGCAGTATTAACTGTCATCAATTATCCTAGTTCTAACAATTAACACTCATTAAATTTATCTATGTAGGTACAGATATAATGACAAATAAGTGTGTTGTTTCATCTTCGTAAGTAGATATGCTTGGATAGTTCTTAAAAATTTATTGCTGACTAGTGTGTGCTGCATCATGTATTTAAAACATTAAAAATTTAAAAAGTCATGTATTCATTTCATTTATGATGATGTCTACTACCCTGGCCACACCTGGTTGTTGTATGTACACAAAATGAAACAAAGTTATTTATCACTTTATTCATAAATAAATTAATTTCAAAATATATAGTCCATGTCACCGGAGTAATGTACCTTTTAAACAATGGAATCAATTCTCAAAAGAACTATTATATTGCTTTTATATAATGATTAAAGCAGCAATTATATGCACATGCTTTTATAATTTTATTTCTATATCAAATTCTCAATATTGGCACAGAATTTTATTTTAATCTTAAGGTGATGACGATGATGAGGACATAGGCATGAGGATAATAATGTATATTATCTATGACTAAAATATATCATTACTAAAAATATAAAAGGAAATTTGTCATAACATCATATCATCAAACTAATCTTTATGTTCTGATCAACATTTGAATCACCCCGCCTTTGCCTGGGTGCTTATATAATTGAGTTTTGTGTATTTTATTATGATATGTAGCCTATATCACTCTGTTATGATGTACCTTTCATAATAAAAGGACATCTGAATTCTGAATTCTACAGTTTATTTTCGTCTGAACAAAATGTAATAATAATATTAATTAAATTGAATTTATTTCTATTTAACCACAGGTTGAGCCAGAATTCCTTTTGGCATTTATTAATGATTGTATTAAAAATACAAATGAAAATAATATAGTGTCATCTCAGAAACAAGAGTTATTAAATAAACTGAATGAAAAGAAGAAGCTAATACAATTAGTTATAAAGCCACAAAGCAAGAAACCACCAGCTCCAAAACCACCGCAACGATTGGATGACAGCACACCCCCTAATGGGGTGTCCCCCTCCTTTGATTTGCGACCTGTTGTGTCTCAACAACAAATATCGGAAGAAAGGGAATCCCAATCTCCACCTAAAAGTATGAAGGGTAACAATTATTATTACAAATTATTATCTACACATTGATTTTATTCACTGATTTAAGGATAATTGATTAATTGTTTTTATGGAATAAAACCCTTTTATCTAGCTGCCTAAAAAAATAATTTAATCACACAATTTTTATAATAACTATTTCTATATTATACTGTAACAAAGTTACACACAGCTTTGTACATCATAATATAAATTCAGTAGTAGTAATGGAGTTACATAGTAATATGCTTTAATGTACAAACTTTTTATTTTTAAATACACATTTGTAAATTTATAGATGTTGATGATGGAAGAATGAAAGGAACAGTCGTCAAGACAGGTTCTAATCAATTGTCATCTGATACTGATGATCAGGATGATAGTCAAGACAGCAGCAGAAGTATTAAACCAAATGCTATATATGAGATAGTGCAGGCTGTACGAAAAGAGACACAACTCAGCCATGAAATGTCTAAAGTTGCTGTTGAAACTGTGCTGATTTCTTTGAGGGTAAGATTTTACATAACAGTGCTACCGATTAGATTTTAATGGAACTTTAATAACACATAGGCTATAATAATAGTTTTGAAAATGAAATTGTGACAATATTAAATCTTGTCTATTAAGAAATCATTTTTTATTCATAGTCATACGTCATTCTCAAAGTTCTTACCCATGAATATTACCCACAAGTATGGGATATTCTTTCTGATATTTAGTGATATCTTAAAATATTATGTTATTTGACAGATTACTAATTTACTTATTTAATAATAAATAGTGACTTGTCTTTACATCACTCAGATGCATTATAAATCTTTTAATTTCTCTGCTTGTTCTATATTATAACATGCATGTATTATACTTATGAACCTTTCTCTATCGATCACGCGAATCACTCTATCTATTGCTGAAATCTGCATTAAAATCCATTGCATAATCTAAAAAATATAAGAGAACAGACATGGTGGTTCATTTTATACTATGTAAAGATTTTAAAGTTTATATAAAATGAAATGAGAGAACAATCTTAATCTAATTATATATCTATATACTCTTTTGTTGATCAGGAATTTCTTCCTGGTGGAGCTGCCCGGTCAATAATTGATGCCCTTCTCCGAGAAGCGAACAGCAACATTACATGTCCGAAGAATGCTATTGATGCGGCTCCAGACGCGCTCAGAATGATGACAGCCCTAAACGCTCTGTCCAAAGCTGCCAATGACGCCCAGCAAAGAGGATGGGCACTGCATGATGATGCTCATGATATACAAACACAACTGCTTGAACTAATTTCTGTTATGGTATGGAACATTTTAAATTCCAGTTTTTCTGTAATAGATTGTGTATACCGTGTTGTGTTTTCTATTTGCATTTGTTTGTTTTTATTAGATGATAATGAAATGGTGCACCCGCCTAAGCTAACCATAAACTGGTTCTTAGGCGGGTGCACCAACCGCTTCACTTAGCCCATTGTGACAATTTTACCGGGAATTGATCTCGATGGTTTCCAATCGGAACCGCGTGGAGGTCAAGCTGACTTGCTACATTGCTGGAAATGGGATCATTAGTCCACATTACTTACAATCGCCTTCTCCCTTTTGCATTTGTTCTTTATGCCCACTAAAGTAATATAATATTGATGTTATTTTTATTTAGTTGCATAATTAGAATAATAATAATAGTATCTCTGGACAAATCACACAGCGCCAGCGGTCCTAGACAATTAATATACATACATAAACATACATTCTTCTTGTAAATACATATATAATATATACTTATATAGAAAGCACCTAGAATCAATCATACCCATGAATACGAATATTTTTATTATTTGGGAAATCGTACCCACGACCCTCGCAACTAAGGCTATACTCTAACGATTTAGCATACCACCGAGGCTCTGTATATAGGCATAGGAATACAAGATCTCTTTTAAGTTTACCATCTTCAGCTCTAAAGAAAACTGATTTTATATCTTACAGTCCAATGCTGATGTGAATATCTCGCAGCATGTCCTCAGCAGCCACCGCTACGCTTATGTGACTACATTGGTGCAATACTACCAGATGGAAACGAGATGGCCTCTAAGGCAACTACTATTACAGGTAAACAATTCAATGGCATACAGAATATTAGAAATAAGTCAAAATACACATGATTTTTGTAATCATACTTATATATATTATATATAAAAAATTGTAAAAAATATTATTTTAGTGTATGTACCGTATTTATATTCATATGCATGTAGTAAAATATGGTAATTTCAATATTACAAACAGACACTCCAATTTTATTTATATGTATAGATGTATAATACAGTAATATTGTTGACAACACAACAGTGATATAATACAGAAATAGCAGTATGTGTTTTGTATCCTTACTAGTAGTGAAACTTATAACGTAGATTTGGTATGTTACTTAACAGCTGAAATAAGTTATTGTTTTAACAACTATTCTAATACTGTTGGTCGCAACTAACCTTTACAGATCCACCAAATGAAATTGATAAGACTGAGGTACCCATGCAAACAATTTTTTATAGATTGTAAATAATATAATTAATAAATATTTTATTTCAGGCATTCGGTGTCATGTGCGGATTAGAACGTACAGCACTTGCTACTCTGGCACTGTCAGCCCTACCTGCAGAGATAGCTCGAGACATGCGAGACAATCCTCGCGCCGTCAGCCGCCTGTCACACTCGGCACTACTGCTGTCTATGGTCTTGTCTATGGGCGACAAATTGCCAGTTACACACTTCGGTAAGATTACCATACACTTAAAGATGGTTGAGAATTAAAATTCTAATATTGAATTAATTATCGTCTTTCTTTTTCTTAGATTATTTTTAATCGAATTTTAACAAATTCGTACATTAATCTTTGTGAATATTTTACATCCCATTGAGTTCATCTACGCACTGTGCACTATTTTATTACCTCCAATAGATGGCGCTAATAGAGTAAACTGACCATTAAATTATATTAGCTTTATTGTATTTCTAAGATTTTAATTAAGTCTTGAGTTTATTTGAGAATCTTCAAGATTGTGTAATCTTTTTATGATAAAACCTTAAGTTGATTGACAAACTATTTTCAGAACAACTAGGGGTCGAATTTGCACAATTCCTCTTGGAGTTAATTGAAGACCCACCAGAGACGGATGTGGATGAACAAATTCCTGATCTATTCTTGACTCTCCTACTTGCTTACAATTTGCAATTTGAAAGTGTAATGGACAACCTTCTACTCAACGCATTAGAAACCAGAGACAATGCTAAAACATTTTGTGAAAAGATCCTTTTAATTCTTAATCGAGAAGGTAATTGTTACATATTTTAGTCACTATAATTATGAATGGAAATTCTATAAAGAAAATTGTGTTTTTGTAACATTAGTGTTACAATAGAAATTTTTTATTATTATATCTACATATTCTAAGAAAATTATTGATTGATTGATTAGAATTTGCAAAAGGGTGGAAATTTGAATATGTTTTAGTATCATAGATGTTTAATATAAAATTGTATGACATGATCAATATTATTTTTATTATCTTATTTATTTTATACTAATACAACATTAAAATAGAAAAACTATTTTTAGAACAAAAATTTAAATTGTATTTGTAACATATATAACAATGTAATATGTAACATATTCTATTTCATTTACAATTGCTGTTTAATCAATGAACGAGACAACTAGTACAACCATACTATAAATATTTAATGTAATATAAAGCAAATGTGCTGTTGTAAACAGAAGACCCAGTACACCTTTTCGACCACGAGCCCGCGCCGCCACATTCAGTGCTCAAGCTCGTCATAGATCTGTTCAGCCGCAAGAAGACCGCCAACCATTTCTACACCAATGATGTCAACGTGGCTATCGACATCATTGTCAGGCAACTAGCTGACTTATCGCCTGGAGACACGGTATATATAGTTTTCAAGATATATTTTTTATTGACTATACTTTGTCATGAAGTAAGCATTCAAATATAGATTTATTCTTATAAACGGTAAACTACAATCAATGTAAATAACTTATTTAGAATTTTAAACAAAATCGCGTTTATATAAGAATGCCATTTGCAAAAATTTATAACAAAAGAATATTTCCACTCCACTACACTCGCACGGTGCAAACATTTGTATTCATGAGTATGATTGTTTGTATCAGTCTGGGTGTTTTCTATGTATATTATGTATGTATTTACAAAAACAAAGTATCCAAGTTCAAATTAAAAAATCATTTATTCATGTAGAACATTTAAGCCGCTTATCAACGTAATTTTTTTTATATTTTAAAATTTTCCCAACCGTTTTGTATATAGATCCAGTGGAAAAGAACTGGCAAGATACTCAATTGGGTTACTTTTTTTTTTAAATAGCCAATTTATTTACAATAATGTTTGTATAAGTGTAAGTATTCATACCAGTTGTCTAATATAGTACCCATAACATATGCTCTGCTTACCGTGGGACTAGATGGCGCTGTGTTAATTGTCTAGGTTTATTTATGTATTATTTATAAATACAATTTCAGCGACGTCAACAATACCTCAGGATACTGCAGGGCATCATCCGTAACACGGACTATGGGGCCCACCTGCATCGCCGTCAAGATCTCCTAAGATGTTTCGCGCGTATCTTTTGCGAAGAGGTGGAAGCCAGCCGAGACGACCAGGCTCTTGTCCGCGCCATATCCAACGAGTTCCCACAGTACTTCAAGGCCTAAGGTTTGAACGCCAGTAGATGCAATTTGAGTGAAATGTCGGCTAGTGCATAGTCGTATGGGAAGATGTAACGCGTGCTGCTATAGGACTGTGGAAGTAGATACTATATCTAATATTGGCTGTGTAGACGGTGTACCACCTTTTATGATGTTCAGCGTACCTACCTACCTACCATGAGTTTCGGTTTGATTCTTTTGTGGTGAAAATGCAAATGCTTTAAAGACCGTTTTCAAGTCATATGGTTGGCAGCTATATGATTATAACCATGTCTATATATACTCATGGTAGAGGTACGGAATAATATTATGCGTGTATGTCATGTGATGTGTGTTCGGAAAGGTCTCAATTCTCTATTCAATAGATATGAATTTCCATTTAAATCGAACGTTAATTGTATACTATAATACTGAACTAAAAATAGATTTGCTTGTTACTAAACGATCTTTCTGTGTTATGGTATATAGGTATAAGTATTCGCACAATTCGAAGCATTTATTCAGGTATTTCTTAAATATTATTATAGATACGTATTAGTGCTGTAGACAACGAATTATTCTATCTGTCACAACATTTATTATCCAGGAAATTAAAAAAAAAGTCTTCATAATTTTTCAATATTCTCATTTCTTATTTCTTAAATTTTTATGGTAAATTTTCCAGTAATTTTGCAATTGTTATTCTAAGTAATGTAAAAGTTTAATTCTTATATTTGTAGAATAAGTTGCGTCACGTTAATGCCATTTATATAACCAAAGATTTATATCATTTCAAATTTCACTCCTAGTCTCAAACCCCACAGTCAATTATTATACGATGTTCTGTATGATAATTCAATATATGTGCTTATTTTTACAGCATAAAAATAATTGGGCCTAATTTTTAGATCTACTAAATTAAGAAATAAATATTTACAATTCTAATTCTAAATATGAAATATAGCAAAATATAAACTTACAAATTAATAGTTTTTAAAAGATGTCGCTATTTTTGTCAACATACATAGATGAAATAATATTTAATATAGATAAAAATTTATTAGCTCTACAACAGCATTAAAAGAATATATCCTATTCTTATGAATATTATAGAACTCAGTAGCTGACTTTACGGATTATAGGAATTAAGTCAATATTACAAATATACTATAATCCCATGTTACGTTATTGTTATTGTGAACTTAATAATACAGAGATAATATTTTTACAATTCAAATTACGACTCGCACGAATATAGTAGTTTTTCATATTACATAGGCATACAGTTTTTCAAATGATTGTTTCAATATTTATCACCAGTTTTATTTAAATTCATAATGAATCCTCCGTATTACATTATTCAATTAAATAATTCCGTTATATTTCCATAAAGAATATTTTGCATTTAAGTATGTCTGCTGTTCATATGTTACTTTAGATGTGGGTGTTATCTATTAAGTTAAAATTATAAAATCATGCTGATAATGACTGTCTAAACTAAAACAATCACAAAGATATCCGTGCGCGATAGTTTATATAAGTTTTAAATTTCCTACATGTATATCTATACACGTAAAAAACCGCAGAGTTCTTGATTCAATGTACAAACATTTTTGTAAAACAAAAATCGATATATTAAAATCAAACCATATTAAAATTTAAAAAAATGAGCGAATATGCTTCCAACTTACAAATAATTGTTATTGTTAATAATCGTATTATCATATACTTCTAATATGCACTATTTTCAAAATATATGAAAAACTAAAAATAATATATTTCGTTATATTGAGTCATATTGTAAGTTGATTCACGATATAAAAATATATGAATAAATAGAGCTTGAGAACTCATACAGCTCTATTTATTTTTAAAGCAAAAATGAGCAAGTCAGTGTGGATGCCTATTACTTATAGGCATACTAAATAAAATCAGATATAATCTATGGCCTTCAGTCGGTCCATAAGTACTTCCGAGATTTGAAGAGCCTCATAACATTTTTTTCCCGGTAAAGTTGTAAAATCCAGCCATAGCCAATGTCATTACAATAGTTCGGAAATAATGCTAAATTAAAATATGGTTAGTCGTAAGGGATATACCGAGAGTTACGTAATGTATTTACAATTTACCCTAAAAATTGTAATACTGTATCAAGAATTAATTATAATATTATGAATAAATAGTATGCATAGCTTGGTTTAACTTTACGACTAACACTGTATATATCAGTAATTATTTTTTGTTCACTATTGCGTATCGTTAGAAGCCCCAATTTATAGCCGTATAAATTTTAGACATATTTAACGGTGTAACTGTATCTCAAAATCTGTAACTGTAATATGTATAAACTTCATCAAATTCCGATGTATCGTAGTACAATTTCTTGTTCAAATATTACTTACTTAGTGACCAAAGTTTCAGGGTGTGTAGTTATTATACATGTAAAAGTAAAGCGTCTTGGTAATAATAATAATAGTATTTATTTGTCTCAAAGAGTAATTTGTAACAATTTCTAGTTATAATAAAATAAAGCTACTTTAAGACAAAATGGTTATTAACTCAAAGGGGTAAGTAAGTTCTTTGTATCTGCTATTCTCTCATAGCCTATATCCGGAAAATTACGTACAGTAAAGGTCTTTGTCAAAAATTGTTTATTTTTTTAAAACACTTTCGGCCAAAAAATCAACGACTACTATAGCATTTAAGTTTAACAATGTCCTCCACTAAAATATATCATAAATTGAATCACAAATATAAATATTAATTATTAAATGAAAATCAATTGTAAGTTTTCATTGTACGTAAATCCTATGTATATCACATCGGTCATAAACTGTGTATACTTAATTTTTTTATATATTTATTGATTAGCTATTATTTTTGCCCAGGCATTGTTATGACTTACAATAGTCAGTAAAATTGAAAATGTACTTATTGAAATTGTTAATAATACTTCATATTTTAAAATTTTATGATGAAATTAAATATTTACATTGTTACGCCTAATTTGATATTGTATAGATGTTAATTACTAATACTCTCAATTTACTTTTGGATTGTGCTCAAAATGGCAGCCAAATTTTTGTAGTTTCGTAATTGTGGTAATTTATCGTATTGTTTTTATTTTTATACTTGAAGGGAGACACGTCGATATTTTGAACTTTATCTCATTGTATATTTTTATATATTATTATAATATACTGTATTGTTTAGCAGTTGAGATAAATATTGCGGTTATTTCATATTTGAACTTTCTTAAGAAACACTGCAACAAAACAAACAACATTATAAGAATATCGAAAATATAGCAACTAGTAGGTGACGGTACAGTGACTATATTAATGAAAATTTGTTTACTTTTGAAGTATTTACCCTTAAGGAAATTTCTTGTCCCTTATCTATCGTGCATGGGAATTCATAGGGTTCGGGATTGATGATACAGAGTCACGTATCTTTACTAAGTTTCTTTTGCATCATGAATTTTTATTAACATACTTACCTTAATCAACTTACAACATGTAAACACTTTTAAGTAACTATAGTATGTGTTCTAATTTGATATAAGTTGGATGTTGGTTGTATACCCTATGTTTGTTCACACGTATTAGGGAAAGCTTACTTAATGGACCTAAGTTATTATGGTTGACTGTACTGTTAAAATATAAGTAAGACAATCAGGTTATCGAATGTAGAATTATTTCACTTGCATGTTGTTCTCTTCATTCCAGTTTTCTGTAATCAATGTCGCTTAGATCTACTTATATGGTCTTTCTTGCGAAAACCATTTACTGTAATAAGATTATGAAAGTTGTCAAATATATAAATATTAATAAAAATGTTCTGTCACCATTTATCATTCTATTATTGCTCACAATTGAATCTTTCATATACATATATAGAGATTGAACATACACCATCTTACAAAATTTACAGTCTCTGTTAGTATTTTGTATAAAAAAATTTGTACAAGTAGTACTTACGTGTATTAGTAGAGTATAACATGGTTCGGTATTAGAATATCTTTAAATCATTTTATGATCTGAAAATATTGCCTATCACTGCTGTTCGTTTTCTTTACGAAGTATGATTTATAACGTATCTATTTTAACGTGTAAATTAGACTGGCAATTTAAAAATACATTTTTATAACCATAAAATTGGATTAATATTTAACAGTTAATTCAATTTGAATAACCGTATTTTCTTTTTTTTTTTGGAACTATTAATAATTAGGATCTCTATTTTCGACTCATTCAGGAGTTACGCTCTCCGTAGTAGCTGTCATCCAGGGAGACGGCTCTACGAGTGCCTACAAATATCCCAGAAAGCATGAGAAAATAGATATGTTACTAGGGATATAGTATAAATTACAGCAGCAATAGTTTCACAACAGAGGGAACATGATTGGTAGTAATGCTGATTGCTAACAATTTACCATGTCGAGTTAACCTCCACGCGATTCTTATAAAATTACTATTGTGTGTGTGTGTATTGGTGGATATAAGTTCTTGGTAAGAATAGGAGGTTCTTATATTAGGGAAATAAATAATACAAACAACATTTAATTTAATACAAGTATTTAATGTACCATATGAATGCCGTATAAATATTTCAAAATTTAAAACAGTGATAAAATTCATATTAACCAATACCACAACTGCAGTCAACGCAATTCAAATTATATTTCAATGATAATTATAACTTACAGCGAATATATAAAGAAATTTACAATTTGTAATCTCACGTAGGTAGGTATGTATGTCTAATTGCAACTCACTTGTATACCTAACTGAAAATAACATATGTAAATACTCTTAAATATAACATCAATAAGCAGGTACTATAATAATCTCTTGGTGTATTTCACAAACAAATTACACTGTTTATAATTTAGTAAATAGTGGTCGACACTAATAAGACGAAATTTAAATCTGTTACCGCTGTACAATCGGGAAATCTATAATAATATAAAAAGTTGGCCCCAATATTACAAAGGGATCCACAAAAACTGGAATATTTAAAATTTGTAAATACTCTCGCAAAAATCATTACAAATCCTGTAGTTACGATATAAAAGGACCTACTTATGAATGAATGCAGTCTTAACGGATTGTATATTCTCATGAAAAATGTTTGAAAATCATTTAATGCTTCCTTGGAATGCAAATTTACAAAAACACATGTTTTGTTTTTATAAATCTTAATTAATAGAAAACATGACGCACTACATAATGAAATAAAATGGATATTAATCCTCTTATAAAATTAAATACCTTGAGCATTATCCTATAATTATTGATAAACATGCATGTATGTACGTAATAATACATAGTAATAATTGATTATAACAAACATGACCATTGACTTTACATCGAATTTGGCAACTGAGATGAACACTTCATATAAATACACTGTAGCCTATTATCTTAATATGAAGACGTCACTCTAACCTGACAGACATTTACTTATATACTCAAACACATACAGGATTCTTGTCCTCCTTTAATGAGCCTTAATACTGTAGTACTGCTGTCTATCTGTCCAGTCAGAGTTAGAGACTTTATTCCTTTATGTATTATGTCCCATATACATGTACCATACATAATGTACTTAATTAACAAGTACTGAAAACACCAATTCATAATGTAGGTAGACTAATTTGTAAGTTTTGATCAAAAACAAATGTTTAAAGTTTAAACATTTTTTCTTATACAGGTTGTTATGATGTCTAGCTAGGTAATTTAATGTAAGCCATTAATATGTTCGAAACCCTAATTTAAAGAGGCTCGACTCGCTCTGTAACAGTTTTATTATACTTCTTATTTAGTTATAATAGAGACTAAGTTATAATGTCTAACAAAAACTTTTAAATAATTTATTGCAAATAGAGTTCAAGTTATGTTATACATTCGATACGATTTCGTACTCACCAATAAATATTTAAATGGTTTTACACTACAACCCATCACATTCTACATCTATCGAACACTCGCACGTTACATTAATTAGATTAAAAATTATATACAAGTTATATCTAAGTTGGCTTAACTAAAACCTACATTAGGGTTGATACCAAAATTCGATGGGTATCTAAAATGTGTATGGCCTCTGAATATTCGTTTGAAACTGACAATAATTTAAGGTATCTGTTGCGATCTGTTGGCTCTTTTGTAGGTATGTAATTACAAACATTACACACACCGACATCATACCTTACTTACACGGCGAATTACAGATCTAACACTACTGCTAACTAATTTACCGCAGTACAGTAGGTGGTGAAATGCAAATGAATGATTTCATTGTTGACTAATTTTATATTAATCAATTATTGATCTTGAAATGTTACACTTTCATATCCAATTCAATTGAATCAATATCAATCCCCTTCGTTACTACTAACCTACGTAATAACCATTATATTCACGCAAACTGCATTTAAAAAAAGCAAATTTATAAAATATACCGTTCATTCAGTATATCAGTCGAATAATTTTTGACTACTAGCAACTTCCAAAATCCTATTGGAATTTGACATTTTTAATATAAGAATAAAAATTATCATGACTGATCGTTTAACAAATTAAAAATGTCAGATTCGAATTTAGGTAAAGGGAAACAAAGGTTAGACGGAATGAAATATAGCTATCTAAAATTTTCAAAATGGAACAATGCACAACCGCAATGGCAATCCTACAATGTCACCGAGATAAAATTTGTAATAACTTAAAGTTAACAAATTGAGCTAAACAATGTTATAATAACCAATAAAATTTCTCTATAATTGAATTTGCTTCTCAACACCATCAGAATAATTGAGTTCCACGATATTTAACGATGTCTTTTCAATTCATTCATTCGTTCATGAAATCTCATCACTTATAAATAAAAAAATGGAAGATACCATTCGAATTTATGCTTATTTAGAAATTATACTTAGTCATGGTGTTCTTACATATTTATACTTACCGTAAGCATAAAATCGAAGGTACTTAACTCGTTTAAAAGTTGTTACACGACGTTCTGTTACGAGACAAACCACCGCTCATATTAAAAGAGAGTTATAAGAAATTTTCACGACTTATTTTAATGGTATATGGAGACACTTCTTCCCTTAATAAAATTAAAGTTTACAGAAATCATTGCATGCACTGTATTTATTAAGTATAGTATACTTAATTTGGCAACTGTACATACCTATATGTTTTTAAACAATAATGTATATCATATAGGTAATAATAGTACATTCAACGAGAAACTTCATGGTTTCGATGTGTTTCTACAAAATATGAATGATCGGATGTAATACGGATATGTTAAGGTAATAAATTGTTGTAAAGAAAAAAATTACCTTAATATAACCATAATAACATCCTAATGTATCGTTAATGAACTATACATGTATATTCCAGTCACAAAACGAACTACCAAATTCCCAAAAAAAAATGCATTATGGATCTAGTGAGCCTGGTTCACTTAATACATTTATATTATTTTGTTTAATTCGGCTACAATGTGTGAGATCACAAATATTGAATGCGGTAGCTTGACTTCCGTTATGACATTCTCTAATAGCAATTAAATTCCGACCATTATTGAGTTGACACCCATATTGCGACACAGCCTCAGAACGAGGCATTATCAAGTATTGAATAGAGTTTGGATTTAGCTTGGAAGCCTACTGTTGACTGTTCAGCGATGAAATCGCGACTCAAACAAAATAATATAAATGCATTAAACAGTGAAATGGACTTTTGTAAAATAATACCTAATTTGATAAAATACGAGCCTGGTTTGTCATCGAACTGTTATTGCTATGGTGAAGTCGTTGACTGTTAAAAGTTTAGCTCGGGTGCTGGGCAGCGACCTTGCGTAGACGGTAGCCGCCGGTCCCGCGGACCGTGAACATCACCACCACAGCGACGGCCACAATCGACATGCCAATGGCGTTCACCACGATGGACTCCTCGGTCATCGACGAGTATTTCTCTGCCCTGCACACCGCATGCCCCAGGGTTAGTATCAATATTAATATGTATCATATAAAAGAACTACATTCCCTAACACTAAGCAATGCCAATCTAGAATATGTTAAATATGCTGTATATTTTAAGTGGGTATTTATATAACTGGCAATACTTTTAAGAAGTATTACTTGTAAAAATAAAACAAAGATCTTAGAAAGACTTACTCTTTGCCATACCTACGTAATAATACGTAATAAGTAATTAATTTAAAAACTACTTATTAGTATTTTTTAATTATAATTTGATATTAGAGAGATATGTGTAGAATGCTGTGTTATTCGGAGTCATTTGTTTTTCTTTTAATTTTTACAAGTAATCCAGTCCTCTTAATAAATATGTACAAAACAAAAACATTAATTTAACGACAGATTTTTAATAGAAGCGTAGATAGTAATCGTAAAATTAAAGCGTATGTTAAGGTTTAATTTGCTGTAATACTAATGTCAGAATAGATATCTGAAACATTTATGCAAAAAATAATAGAGACTTAAAATTATTTTATATCTACGTAACTTCCACTTACCTTACAACTCAATATTAATGTTAAATGCGAATACAAAAACTTAAAATAGGAAAATACAATATTATTTAAAATAGAGAAGAACAAACCACCACTAACATAAAACATTTTAAGCTCAAAAACAAGTCAAGTTCAAATGAATGATTATAGTGAATTATACAAAACACTACTACACACTATGTGTGCTGTAGCATGGTGCGGGTGACAGTTACCTTTATTAGTACACTAGAACACTATGGTTGGGTTAAATTTAAGTTATTACAGTCAATTATTAATAATATTTCACGAATATGGTACAGCTAAAATACTAAGTCATAATTATTTAAATTTTCAACTGTGGCGGCAACTTTCAAGAGTAAAATGAAACGTTACTGAAACTGTCACCCGCACTATGCTACAGCGCACATGGTATAACATCCCTCTATTCCTTAAAACATGCATACAAGCTGATAAATGAACATGAACATGGTATACAATATGCACATTATCACACATGCATTAAACAGATTAAAACTCAAATATACAATAAAATTATTTTATTTTAATTCAACAATATAATTATTTTCTTTTATTCTATTTGTATAAAATATGTCTAACACAGTAATAATATTCATTAAGAATTAGTAAGATCTATATTTATTTTAAACCTACCTAAAATTTAAAATTACATCTAACTAGGTCTGATACAGACCATTAATCTTGTAAAAGATGTAGATAGCCTCATCTCTAGATAATATAAATCTTATATGATTATTTAAGATTATACTTCTATAACACTTAAAAGCCTCCAGTAAAATTGAAATATAGTACTAGATGGAAATAAGCACTACTCATTGACTCTTCTTTTCTATATATGTTCTTAATTTAAATATCTAAAAATGAGTAGGTATAACAGACTGGACACATACATACTCGCAACATCTGTATAATTTTCCAATTAAAAAATAATATGAACCACTACCGATTATTCTGAATTATCATAGTCAAATTATTCAAACGTTGCAATTAAAATAAATGCATAGGAAATTAAAGAAAATGTTGGTTTCGATGAACGAATTTTTGTAGCAATAGCAAGAGACAGCAATGAACCTCGTAGTATATCATTGTAACAATAATTCGAATCGTTTATAAAAGAGTATTTTGTGATATTTAGCTGTTCATGCCTGACTGATGCCTACTATTTGAAATCCGGCCTAAAGGACTGAATTGAAATAATTTGTTAATTGAAAAAAAAAAAACAAAACTATGGACTACCTGTTCCATTAGTTTATTTTAGTTCCTTAAAAATGCCTCTTAGGAAAAGTATAAATGATACAATGAACTAATACAATATAACTGATGGACCTCTATTACTATTGTATCATGTTATATTGGAGTAGAAATTACTCAGTACTGCCTACACGAAATACTCTTCTAAAACGGCTTATCAAAGAGACGATTCGTTTTGGTGGTTTTACAATTTAAAATGCAGAAAATTAAGGAGGTACTTAAATGTAGGTACGCATTGTTAATGTATGGCTATCTGAATCAGACTGCTCAATTCATCTCTTTTACTTGATCATACTTTAGTTTATGCTTATATTAACTATCTTATTTTCGCTTTTATTGCAAATTGAAATTGAAGCTCTATTTTAATTAATTCGTTCTCATATGTACTATTAAATGGCTAAATTTACATAATTCTGTCTTGTAAACAAAAATATATCTTACGAATCCAATGACTATTAAATATTTTTAAATCTACAGATCAACTGAAGCTCTTATGTGTCCATCTCGCGTTTCAGGCGCACGAAACTTGTCTCTCGATAGGATGTACATGACCACGGCCAATATCGCGATCATAGTGACCCCAATCGTGTTGATAATTACAGCCTCATCCACCAGCGCGGGATACCTTTCACTGTTGTAATACGTACATATACAAAAAACTGCCACAAAACAAGCAATAGGTAGCGTAAACAAGAACAAAAGATTGCAATTCATGCGATGATATTTAGTGCATAGATGCTATATTACTAACTGACTACGTACAGAGTTCAATCTTAGTATAACATTGACATCACTAGTATGTATTATAAATACTATAAATACCTAAATATTGTGAATACACTTGTTTAAATATTAATACCGCGTACCTAATTTGAGACGCGTGCATCATGCATAACTTAAACTTACCTAAACTGCCAAGTATGCTGACTAAAGTTTGAACTCTGCACCAGATATTTAGTTCTACCTGTATATTGTATTATTACAGTATTTGTATATTTGTAATTGAAGAATTGATCGTATGCAACTGATAGCTTTAATATCCGATCACATATAATGGAAACGTGGAATCTGAGTGACATACACAAACTAAACATTGACTTCAGAGTTTCTAAGTATTTAAAATATACGTACCCAATATCGAAGAGCGCCTTCTCTGTAAGGCCAGTGAGGCAGGCCGCAACACCAAGCACGAAGGTCAGAATACCAAAGGCAGCGTGCACCGGGACCAGAGAAGCACGGAAATTAGCTGTGCCTTTGTTGCAGATCAACAGTAGGAGAAAACTGAAGAAGCCGACTGCGTACTGTGAATATATAAGATTAATTTATTACTTACTACCTGTGCCCGCGGTTTCTCGCGCATTAAATTTATAGCCTATGTGTTATTGACTATGACGTATAAGCTATATTACTCTAAAGTTACATCAAAATCCGTTCAGTAGTTTTTGCATAAACGAGTAACAAACATCCATCCATACTCATAAACTGTCGCGTTTATAATATTAGTAAGATTTTAATAACATTTTGTTGCCGCTGTTGAGAATGTACTGTTTTTTTATTACATTAATATGACGTCCTCGGCATAATGGCTTTGGTGATTTAACGGTTTAGCATACCGGTTTACTTCCGATGGTCGCGGGTTTGATTCCCCGCACGGTGGAAACATTTGTATTCATGAGTTGACATTGTTTGTATTGGTCTGGGCTTTTCTATGTACGATATGTATGTATTTAGAAAAAAAATCTAGGTATTTGTATCAGGTGTCTAGTACACAAGCTCTGTTTACCATCGGACTAGATGGCGCTGCGTTAATTGTCCAGGGTTATTTATTTATTAATAATTATCCCGTTCGATGCATAGAATCCCACGAAGAGATAATACGTCAGAAAAAGAATAGTTCCGCTGAGTAAATAACCACTACGGTTGTTTGTTCTCGTGCAGGAATGTCAGAAATGTTCAACCGGCAACTTAAACGGAAATTTGAGACTAGGACAAAATTTACATCACCTAAAACCGTTAGATTGAGTTTCGCTAAAGCTATAAACACTGATTTTATCAAAATCGAAAATCACTCAAACTTTTTCTGTCTATTTTTATCTAAGAACTATGACAATCAAGATTCACAGAAAGCATAGAACATATATATTCCTGTATGTATTTACTAGTCACACAATTTTATTATATCAATATCATGTATCAATATACATGTGTTGCAATATATTTATAATAATAATCTCAGGACAATTCATACAGCGCTATTTAGTGCCAAGGTACCTACTAGATAAATATTACAAATACATAGATCTATATATTTTTCGTAAATACAAACATATTACACATAGAAAACATCCAGACCGATACAAACAATCATACGCATGAATAATACAAATGTTTGTGCCGTGCGAGGAATCGAACCCGCGACCATCAGAAGTAAGGCAGTGTGCTAAACTGCTAGACCACCGAGGCCGTCATTTATATGTATGTATATCTATACCATTGCATATCGTTATGTATGTACTATAATTTAATTCAGTGTGAAATGAAAACGAAACAATTGTCATCAACGACAAAAACAGTAAGTTTATTAAATTCTCGTACATACATAGATAGGTATATATGGATGCAGACCGCCATGGAAACAAAGGTTTGGTGGAGGATGGAGGAGACTATTACCCAACAACCCTTTTGCAAATTATATATACATATATATATACTACAGTCGCGAATAAATTAACGTTATTCTCATATGTCAACTTATGTACATACCTGAATTCCAAACAGTCCCATAGCAACCAAGCCAATCCAGCTGTGTAGCGAGTAAAAATTGTTGATCCCGGATTTGTTGTGGTAATCGAACACGGCGAGGAATCCAATCACGATGCAGGGGAAGGCTAACGCATGGAAGATCGCGTGCAACAGCTTCACGTAGATGCGTCTGAAGCATCGGCAGATACGGTACAGCAACACCGCTGTAATGTAAGGTAAGGTACTTTTGTAAAATTTGTTGACATCTACAACAAATTACTATATATAATAATAAAATTATATACATTTAAAGAAAAATAAAGTAAAAATATATCAAATTTGGATTGTTATAGGTCGCTCCGTGAAGTCTGTGAAGCCATTAGGAGACTTCTGCGCTTTTGGGAGGAGTTTGGTTGGCTACTATAGTAGTCTCGGCTCTACACATACAACGGCCCAGATGATAGGCTGATTACGGAAAATAGAGTCAAATTTACATTAATAACTATAAATAAGTAGGTATATTTTCAGTATTTTAAAAACCGTTCATGTGTACGATTACAAGTAGAGAATGTAAGCTTTTCAGTCACTGTTCAAGTAGGTAGCTGAGTATCGGATATCAATTTTATTTTTTATCTTCTACTACTATGATTTTAAAAATTATGGAATGTTGCAGGCTTTATTTTGTATAAAAAATGCTTACATATATGATATCTATAACAACAATACTAGTTATGATAAATGTGGTAAATGTATGTTATTCCTTAATATTCCTGTTATTATTACTAAAATATTGAATTTAGCAACTTACAAAATCCACTGAAGGTGATGAATCCGCCCACCATAAGTGTTGGATGCAAATTGAACTGCTTGGCAGGGTTCTCGTCCGCCCAAGCATAACCGCCGCGGTAGTAGAACACCCAGAAGATGGTGAGGGCGGACACGCCGATGAGCAAGATGGTGGCCAGCGTAATGACCAGCGCATATTCGCACCACTCGCAGGCCCCTCTTTCATGGTCGTCCGATTCATACGAACGGGTGCGTTGACTGTAATAAAATAATATATTATTATAATTTCGTAATAGTACATACTAGTAAATTCTATTCTTCATTAATTTAATATGTATCTTAAGATATAATACCTTTATATTAACAACTTCTGCATTAATTACCGTATATAAGTAAAAACTACTACCCTTCAGAATTATTCAAAGTAAAAATAGTAAAAACAGTAAAAAACACCAAACATTTACTCGTAGATTTGTTATAAACGAACCTTTATATACTATATATTTACTACGAGTACTAGATAGATATCTACGCAACTTACTAAAAAATTTTGTACCTATGTACATATATGCTTACTTAAACCGAACGGTTGAAATGTATTATATAAAATATTGCTTTTGAATTGATTCTTATCTACCCTTGTACTTCACCATTGTGGAGGGCTTGATCCCAATAAGTACCGTATATTAAATGCAATATAGATAAAAGCAATCGAAAATTGATATATTACTCTGTCAGATCGACCTACACGCGGTCCAACCTGAAACCATAGTGATTAACTACTGATAAATTCACTGCGATGATCTTATGACTTTATGCTTTATTAGCCGTCTACTCTTGGTACAGGCAGTATTAGCATTTCTTAAAATAAAAAGCAATGAAAGCTATATAATATACAAGGGTATGTAAAGGACATACCAAAAGATAATGATAGTGTTCATGGAACTGAACAATTGTCCCATAAAAGCAAACTATACATTCTGAATATAATAACACTTTGTTGGTATATTTGATAGCTTGATAGGTTAGGAGAGCTAGCTTAACAACTACGTGTAACAATTGTTGCATTATGTTATTTACTAACATTACATTAGAAAAAAAATAGATGATTGATGCCACAATATATTATTATTATCAAAAAGTAAATTTAAATAACCTTTATACACGTCAATTGATTGACAAAACATACAAAATGTATTTTGATATTTGGACTTATTTCTTGGTGAAAATGATTCAGTTCGATAATTATTTTACCTGGCTTTCGGCTCAGTATAATACTCATTACCTACGACTAACTTTGTCTTTCTATCGTGAAACTGATTTATCTGAAGTCGACGGGATGTTTACGAGTGCGGAAACCGCAGTCTCCATTTATATATTACCTACTGTCTACCTGTATGGACATAGGAGTTTAAATTACTGGCTGAAGTAATAAAGCCCACACAGGGGTGTCAGGTAGCGTGGGATCATTGAGTCATCCGGCCGGGAGTCACGTCATGGAACGTCAGGTTTTTAATTTTTTTTACGAGCAATTTTAGCTCGGGGAGAAATTGTTTTAAACAGCATAGGTGCCAATCCTAGTCTTAATATTATACATAATTTTATTTAATTATAAATGTCAAAAATTCAAATTTTATCTTTTTTTAAGAGAGGTATGCTTTGTACATAGCCGTATGTTATAGATTTAATACTTAATAATTTCTAAATTTAGTTTTGCTTTGTTATTTAACCTTATATAAGTTTCACATCACTTCCGTGCTCTTACATTTTGTCAGTCCTGTGCAGATCAATATAACCTAGTGTCGATGACTAATGATTCATTAGTCTTATGCGGCTACTTCCTTGACAATGAATCGAACGAATCGTTGACTTATATATGGTGACTGACTTATATATAATGTAAACGGAATTGCAAATGGACTGCATAAAATAGAATCTTGATAGGATGTGAAAATTATTTCTTTGTATTTTTTTATATATTTTAAACAATCATATATAGTAACCATATTTCAGGAATCTTGAAAAGAAATGACGATTTACATAGATCGTAGCATTCTCACAAAATAATTTAATCATTCTATTTCGTTCTCCTATAACATTAGCCTGTCACTGCACTATACTGTTGCATCATTATCATTAATAGATATGATTTCGAATATTCGTTAACGTATTTGTTTTTCATTTCATTGCTACGATCAGAACATACAGTTTGTACCTACGTAATTCAATCTTATTGTCGTGGTATTAGCATCTTGTCTTCATACAATGATGTGAAGTATGTCAGTCAATGTTCAGTTTAGAGACGAACTATTCTCGCGGTGAAAGTATAGTCATAGGTGAGCAGAAGCGTAAGTTTCATCACAACACAAGCGCATTTCACCAATACTAATTAATAGACACTAAAAAGTTTCTGAGTTCGTTTTGTGTAAATAAATATATTAAGTATCATCAATTTATTTTATTAATTTACATTTATATTATAAATATTATGCAGTTTGGATTGGATCGTGAAGCAAGTTGATTCTGCTACATACATACATGCAAATAATCTAATTCATTCTGGCATGATATTCGTTTTCGTTTTGTGTTTTACCTTTTCATGAATAAACGCCTCTTAATTAAATTTGATGTCAATATACGAGTAGATTGTACCTATTACTACTATAACGATGAGGAAATAGTATATCTTTTATATATACTTATTTGTATGCTAATAGTGGTTTATTTATAATAATTATTAATTTTCATGGTAGACTGTCGCTACATATGTTTACTACTCTCAATAATATAAAAATATCTACCCATACAATTTACCTACGTCGAAAACGTTGTAATGCTGTGTTATATATTTCTCTGGCTTATGTTCAGTAAATTGCTGTACACTGTGTCTAAAAGATTTCCGCCTCAATTTGCAATAATACTTGACCAGTGCTCGTGATAGGTCATTCGTGAAAGTGGAGGCATATGGCAGGCGGCAGCTACCTAATATCTGTGCCTGACGTTTATACCTAAATTAAGTTATAATAATTTTGGTGTTGGTCATGTTAACAAAATTACTGCCGAGATTTATCGCTTCAGTAACTGATAACAAAAATTGTTATTCTGCTGAAACGGGGAAAGAAGACAAGATTTTATATAAACAGATTTATACCACGGGAATAAAAGATACGGTTCGATGAGGATTGTGGCGCAGGAAACAATCGGTATATTATATAAATAGAATTTACATCAATTAGCATGCGTTAATTCAGTAATTCATAATTAATAAGAGAAGATTTGAGAAATATTAGACTATATTAAAAGTATTTTATTTTATGTAGATGCATATTATAGGTACCTATGATAACCGACAAAGGCCAATAGCTTAGTTAAATTAAGAGGAAATGAACAATAAACGTTCAGCGTCATCGAAGATCCGCTGTTCGCTGTTGGGCAATCTACGAGATAACATGATTAACCTCGCTTGAGATCAGTGATCCTAAAGGTACTATTTAATCGTTGTATTCAGTTTAAAAAGATCGATTTATAAACTGTTATTCTATTTTTATGTTATTCAATCATATAGTTGAGAATCTCTGAGACTCATCCCAACAATGGAGAGAATAAAGTCTTTTGTGGCCAGTTCACAAAAACGTTACGTGACCGTAAAAGCACATTTCAAACTCTCTACGCAACGTCCAAGCTGTGATCCCAAAGAAGAATAAACACTTATCATCCGGGTGGGAAGGTCTAACTTTCACCAACTATGCAATAGAAATTCGCATATTACCTACCTGTCCAATATAATTGCTCGTTTGTTTTTATTAATTAATACAAAATTATAAACATGAATATATTCGCTTCAACACACATCATTTTAATGGCAACCTCATAATGACTGGCGCAGTGAGATATCTTTTGTAAAGCACTTCGAAAGTGCTCTACAAATGTCTTGTACAAAAACCTTGTGATAAAACAAGTTGTTTGATCTAGTGAGACTGCTCGCGCTGGTAGTTCGTACTATGCACCAATGAAGAGAAATGTTATACAGGGTCTAGAAGCGGAGGCGAAGGGCCCGGGGGGTCCGGTCATTGACTCCGCCGGCCATGGTACTCCTGGCCTACTTGAGAACGCCGGACAAGCGTCTTGTTTGTCATTAACATATCTGCTATTAAAATTAACTGAACATCCATAATATTTTACGACTCCATTAAAATGTATAAAAAAAATAATTCAACCGTATCCCGTGGCATTGCTCATGTCAAATGTTATGTTAGTCTCATATAATGTATATTTCGACAGGTGAAAGAATTTTTAAAATCGAAAATTTAATTTTGAGTTTCAGAATACAAAATTACTTTATTTAATACTATGTGTAGTACATGTTACATGAAGTACCCAAGTGACAACGAGTTGGTTGGTAAGTTGGTGTCTATAATCTCTCCAAACATTTGTTTGTAAGATTACGCAATAATCGTTCAAAGGAACCGTAACGTTAACCTACTCATTCGGAAACTTCTTGGAAGTTGGAGTCTTTCTGCGGAATGGCCTTATCCAGTCGTTATTATTGTTCTAGAAATATAAACGTAACAAACGATACTAGCGTATCATAATATTTGAACTTTATGTTAGGATACAGAAGTTCCAATTCAGCTCATAGTTATGTGATAACAGTTCATTTGTATAAGGAACACGTAATTGAAGGGAGTAAATTGGAAGAAAAGGTTAAAGTTTTAAAGGTACCTACTTACAATGCTACAAAGTATGTAGGTATCTTAAATGATATTACTTATAATATATGTTCTACTGACAACTAAAGTTTCAGTTTACGTTAAGATACAACTAAGTTTTTGAAAAAGTAGGAAGTGCAGAAAAAGAAAAAAACATTGGGAACTGATTATATTATTTGTAAGTACAATTTTACCTAATGAAATTAACCTTTGAAGTTTATGTTGGCAAAGATATAGCGTAATATAAAACCTCCTTTTGACAGTCTGTTTTTGCAATAAATATTTACATAGATCCAACAATACCCTTGTAGATGTCAATGTATATATTTAAATACCAAGAAAATATAATAATATGTTATGATTTCGAGATTTAATTTCGGGGAATAACTTTGCAAGAATCATCTTCTATACGTAAGTACAACAGCCTTTTGTAAAAGTAAATGCAGTAAAATTTCCTGCTTATACTGCCATTTTAATTACATCAGTTTTTAAAGTACCTTTATCCGTTGATTTGTAAACTTTACTATTTTATTTTTACCACAAAATCTTCGTTAAGTAATTATAAGCCGTTATTTTAATATTATATTTAGAATAGCTTTGGTATGACCAACGAATTAGTTAATCTGTTTCGTACGCTAAATTAGTCATTGTACATTTGTCTTCGCTGATTGCTGATGTCCGTAACTGTCGGCTTATAATAGGGGATTTACGGACAGTTCGTCGTTGAATAGAGGAATAGTTAAATGACTGTATATAACAACCATACCATAAACATAAATTTCGTAAGTTTAATTCTATGACAGAAATTTCCGTGAGTTGCTTGAGTAGGTACTTTGTCTGATTGATACCACCAAGCAGACGCCGTCTCTTATTGAAAGAGTGCTTCAAGTTTAATGGTTGTTTTATTCTATAGTCATATTCACCATAAAGTTGGTTAAGCACGATGTTTTAATTTATGGTGTTAAAAATAATCAAATTTGGTAAACTTTATATAGACAATAAAAAGTTGAGCGTGGTTTGTTTGGATACATTATCTATATTAAAAAATGGAATAACAATCTGTAGTAATTGTCCTTATCTGAAGGTTTTAGCTGCCTAGCAGCTTGCTCTGTAAGCTGTGTTCCGGTTGGCATAAGGCGAATTATATAATCATTAAATAATAATTACGCGATAAACGGGTTGGCATCTAGAAGGGTCTTTAAGTATACGAGTGCACTAGTGATATCACGGGCATAACGTGATAACTTAATGTCCGTAATGCTGTTTGACAAAGTGTTTAGGGAACAGTTACCTATTACTTATCATCAGTTGGGTCGTCAGCTTGTTTACTTTTACAATAAAATAAAAGTTTCATAGGTAATTTTTAAACTCTATAAATTAAGACAACTAGACATTATATAAATATATGAAGTTGTGCAGAACGTAGAAAGTGTATGCATTTATACATATCTGTGGTAGGTATATGAATAAAAGAACCATATAGGTACAGTTAGAAAATAAATATAATATAACTAACACGCCTGTAGCCTTCATAAGTTTATTTTAGAAATTGGAAAAATCTAGTTCCATTAGTATAACTAGTTATCAGCATAGAATAATCCTACGCATAAATTAATTTCTGATATGTTATCTTCGTGATGGTCCAGTACCGTTTTATTAACAGCACCAGTATTTCTAAACAGACATATGAATAAAAGGACAAGTATAGAGGTGTCACAGCAATGTAGGTGTATGACTATTCAAAAGTATTTACAAGACAGACATGATGTCTCTCCATAGCAGACATGAAAGTCACTTGTCATGGAGAATGCAGGCGCAACTAAATCGCCTTTAGAAGCTAGAAAGTGCATTACTAGATCTACCTTTAAGATATAAAGAGATATGTTATCTTATTACATATTAGTGCACACTAGCTTTCCTTTTGAAGCATAAATACAAAATTGTAGTAAAATTACCACAATACCTTAATAAAAACCGTACTCGCTTAAGCTTTCGTGTGCTACTGAGATTAGTGCTCACAAACTCACGTAGACAAAAAGTCTATAAATCATTATTCTAACTGTGATTCACATTGTAACAACTAATAGAACACAATAATAGTTTTTCTCATATACAAAAAGACATCAATTACAATTTCATTGTATGTGTAAATGATTACAAAAGTAGTAGGTATTAAATATTTACTTAAATACTTACGTTTTATAAGCAATCTCTATTCTATTTCATTAAAAACAAAGTGCAAATTACTCATTTCTTTACAAATGACAATGTAAAACTGAATTCTCATGACACAATGCAACAAAACAGTTGAAATGTTTAATCATCGCCGTTTATTTGGATATGGTCTCTGATTGATTGAGTGGTTAACTATTGACTATAGATTTTGTCACTTTTGATGATAAATAAAACACAGGCTATTCCTGATGGCATACGTATACAATATTTCGATTAATTTTCACTAAACCTTAACGAATTCTACATTTGAACGTTGCTCAGAAATCACTCTGCAGATATGTGAAAACCGCATAAAAATACTTTCTGTACTTATTGAGATTACCGCAAATATGCAGACAGTCGCCTAGGGTACCTCGGGTGAAATTTGTTTCACAATATCTATGAATACATTAATCCGTTCAGTATATTTTTAGTTTATTACGAACATACAGACTGACACGCAAGGGACTTTGTTATCCTACTTATATTATAGATAGTTTAGCTTGTAAATAAGTAGCATAACAATCATTTAAGTAAACACCACAACATACTTTCATGTAATCTGTTATGCAATACTAGATAAATTAAATTGAATGGTAGATAATATGCATCGATACCAACGTGAACAGAAGCAGTTTCACTATCTGTGCAAGTTCAAATCAGCCAGTCTGGGCGTAGACTGAACAACAAACATACAACAGCCCGTTCAATTTTAATGAGGAAGTGCTCTAGAAAAAGTACTCTACAATTATTGTTACGAAACGCCACTGTTCAGAGTCGCGTAATTCCAATGGCTTGCTTACCCACTCGTGTAATCTTCCCTACATATTTTAGAGCAATTTAATAACCAAGATTACAAAACAATTGGAGCTTGTGAGTGATCTCACAGAATTAGCGCACAGATTAATATAGATTACGAACGTTGTTAAGATGTTAATTTATTATTTGGGTACTGAACCAAATACTATGTAAAATTATTGCATAATTATTACTATACTATTCGAAACATTAGTATTTTTGTGTTATTAACATAATTTATAAGTTTATTGGGTTTTTATTACATGTAGATTTGTATAAATTATATTTAGAAAATATTTGTTTATACTAATATTATATTAATAACATTGGTTTATAAAAATACCAGCTACTCGCCCCGGTTTCACCCGGGTTCACATGTATTATACACATAAACCTTCCTCTTGAATTACTCATCTATTAAAAATAACCGCTTCAAAATCCGTTGCGTAGTTTTAAAGATTTAAGTAAATTTAAGTAAAGTTTAAAGAAATAGGGACGGACAGACTATGTAATGATAATGATATGCATATTAAAATTCTGAAAACTATTCGAGTGTGATATGAAATAATATTATTAAAATTATAATTATTGAATAATTCAGAAAACAGTCAAATAGTCATTTACACTATACCTACATCTTGTTTACATAGTACTTTTAAATTTCCTGTCAAATGGGTGTCATAAATTTATCCTTCATTAGCCAATGATTTCCGTAATAAAGCAGTTGTTTAATTTTAATTCAATTTTTTGTCTTTCATTTGTATCAATTTCTGAATAAAAAATATTTGCGAATAAATTACATCCAATTACACTTCATTCATAAAATTCCACAGGAGATTTTAAAATATTTCTTCGAATAGAATTGTAAGTGAAAAAATGGCCGAAAGCATCGAATGCCTGTATTAATTTAATTATCCGGTAATGAGTAATTTCAGATAAGTGGGTGGAATAATTCTACCCCACCATTCCATTCCGTTGGGATGAGTTCAATTGGCTTCATAATGAAGTCGTTAAACGATTCAAATTTTAAAGTCGCTAACTTATTTATAAGTATACAAATATAATGCAGTGTCCAATATGAGCACTTGAAACTTGAACACTTGAAAGAAATTAAACACAGGTGCCGCGGCACAGAGAACTTCTCAGTTCTTTGCAGGGTACTTATAAGGAGAGAATTTTCATTCTAAAAGAAGAATTTATAATGCCGGCTAGATACTAAATTTTATTTAGAGTTTTTATTCTCAGTGCATCCTCTTTTTTCCCTCACTGTATTTACAATATCTAAAGTTGAAAAAGTGTGGTGATATTAAATTCCTACTTAATCACAATACGAAAAACTGTTAAAAAGCTAACTACTAGAGTTTATATTATTACAAAATGGATATAATATCAACAACACGTGTGCTTTCTTCTTTCGGCCACAGCTATTGATCTTATAGGCACGAGATTGCCTGTGAAGCCGGTTACAAGTCGATGGCCGAAAAACAAGAACTCCGCATTCAATCAGTCGTACAACGACCTATAATGCACGAAGCACAGGTGTCAGATGGATCACAAATGTGACCAAACGTGTAACATAACATAAGGTACTCTCATTTACTTACACTGATATGGTCCCACGCTCTGCTAGCTGTATTAAATTGCGTTACATTCGCAAACGACGTTGAAATCGCAAATGCATATTAAATGGAACCTGCCATTTATTATTTTGAAACACTAGTCGTTTCCTTTTTCTTGTGATAACTCCGCAATTTGCTATCAAAAGTAATACTAAAGTTTTACTTTTGATAATTGGCTGGTTTTATGGAATAAAACCTCATTATGGCTATATGATATCAAAATAAATATTAATATACACTCGAGTGTACAATTTTAATTTTGAAAACTTGTCATAGAGAGAATATCTATAGATAAAAGTAAGGTTTGCAAGCTTGTCGTACAGAGAATATTTTTATAGATAAAAGCAAGGTTTGTAGTTAATTATGTAGATGCATTTAATATGTAGTTTAGTAATCTTAACTCGTAAAGGGAATCAATGTGAAGATAGACATTTACGTAGTCTTAGAAAATAAGATAAGCGCGTAACGATAAGAGGCAATGATGAAATGAATTTACGTACGTAAGAGGAATTAAGTAATTGTAACGTAAACATTGCATTACGGACATACAAGTAAGTATAATTGTGAGTAATATTTTACATATCCGGATATCCATACATATATTATAATTGGGAAAGTGTTTCTGTCTGTTACACGACTTAATATATAATAATGAAATTTGGTATGAAAATGTTTTTATTATCGTGTACGCACATAGACTATCTCTTATCTCTAGAAAATCAGACAAAGCCACGGTAAACAGCTAATATGATATATAAAAGTTATAACATATATTCTATAATAAAAATGCTTAGTTTATTTATACGCATGTTTAAACGAAATAAAAAACGACACAATCTATGCACTCGCGTAGGTAGATTACCGATGGCCGTGGGAAAATAATCTCTTCTACCATTATTTTTAACTCATCACGAATGCTTAAGGTCATAATAGTCAGGTATAGTCAAGTATAATATAAATAAAGATCGTGAACAAAATCAAGGAAGTTAAAAAAAAATAGTTAGTTCTCTTGTTCTTTGGCTCGTACCTTTATTTAAGATACACAAAATACAATTTAAAAAAGCATTTATTGATATACATCATTATAACGGTAACCATTTACCATCAGATGAGCCGTATGCTTGTTTGCCACTGAATTCAACATTATAGCTACCAATTTCTTATATATTTGTGTTCATTTTAAACTTAGCGTCCAATTAAAAATCTAGTATTTCTGTCAATTGACTACCTCATATTATTTTTATTACATGTTTTGTTTTGTTTCTTTACAATCTCCTATCATAAACAACTCAAAATGTTAGTAACATAAATAAAGTAAACAGTTGACAATTGGTGTAAGTCGGCAATGAGGCAAATATAACCATCATTTTAGCGTTGCGCCCAATAAATCTTAAAAAATGACCCACTAACCGCGCGTTATGTTTAACGGTATAATAATATAGCATGGCAGATTTCACTATCGGTTTTTGTGGACAAATTCTTTGTACAACTTATATTAAGTGTCTACGTGGTATGTTTATGATTATTTATATTTGATATATTACCTAGTATTCGTGGCGTAAGTAGAATTGGCCGGCCTCATAGCTCGAGTAATCGCTAAACACAAATGCTAAAAAAGAATGTACAAATAAAAATGCAATGGTAGGATTATGGTGAAATTCACCCCACCTCTACAAGTGACAACCTCATAAATATCGTAAGGAGTGGATGGAAGCAGGTGGCATAGGATCACTGATTACCACTATCGACCACTAATTATGGTATTAGTGACATAACATGAGTGGAGACAGGACCTCAGCAAAAATTAATACTAGCATGTCTAGATCTCTTATGCGTAATAGGTAACCTTTTTATTGTGCATATGCAATATTTTTAATGAATGTTTTTGCAAAGTGAGATTCATTACATATTTTGTATAATATTGTATGTGTATAATAAGTCTATTAAAGAAACTGACCCGCCAATAATACCCGAACTAAGATACTGCTTCCTCTGACTCTTGTATCAACTAGAGAGATACGTACATATAGATACATAGAGATATAAAATACATTATTATTAACGGTAGCTGGTAGTAGGTAGTTAAATTATGGTCTGTCCTCCAGTAATTGACTAGGATATTTTTCCAGGGCGGACTAAGTGAGTCGATTGATAGAACACGTCCATTACTCATTCTTAGCTATCCTCAATATGGACGAATCTTGAACGCTACAACTATCCAACTCAAAGTCAAAGTAGATTTAAAGGAAGAACACAAGGTACATCTACAAGGTGTACCTTGTGTTCTGAATTCCGTTGAAAATAACTAAACAGAAGATCAACAAAGTCTCAAGATACTCTACTATCTTTTATATACATGATTATATACTTGCAATAATTAGATTTTGCAACTTTGACACTTGTTCAAATACGACATATTAATGATTATAAATTTATTACAAGTCTGTAATAATGGAAGTTTATAATCATTAATAAGCTGTATCTTTGCTATTATACTAATTAAATTAACTTTGTTCCATTTCATATTACAATTAGTATAAAATTCAATGAATTTATACTTTCATATAATATTAGGTACCTACCATCTCATATAACATTACAACTTATTAAACTAAATTTACAACTATTTAAATATTATAATTTTGTTGTATAATTTAAAAGATTTTAAAATTTTTCATGCCTACAGTATGTCATTGCAATTAAAAGTGTTTCAGTAAGTACGAGTTCACATATAATATGCATAGACAATCGATAACTATTGATTAATAAGTACCTATGTCTATGAAGTCTTCATGTACTTACATAAAGGTATCTTTATATTGTATAATACTAACTACTACTAAGTAGAATACTACTTCCTTACATTAGGAGATTTCCTACACTCAAAAGGCTTTATTGGGTCAAAATTTCTAAAGTTCGCAGTACCGACTAGCTAACGGTATACAATCCATTATCGAGTAAGCGAAAATTCAACCCGTACTGACACAAATAGCGGAATATTTCGTTTTCCGTACGGTGCGTTCACGCATGTCAATATACCATATACCTCCATACTAAGTCAGTACTACAATAGGGTTGTCCAAATGTAAAACATTATTTTCTGGACAAATAGTACGACTAAGAATCTGTTTTATGATATTCATCATAAATGATCATACTTACAAATCTTGAATCCTATAAATAATATTTGCAAATATTGCAAAATAAATTAGGTAATTAAACAGGAAATATTTTCATTTGAAAATGTATTAATTATCCTTAGTCATACCATTACCTTATCTGTGGTTATACATTTACCTATTCTGGCTTATAAATTGATGGTTAATTTATTATGTCACAAATATTAAATAATTGAGTTCAACCTTATAAATAGAGAGTTATAAACCGTAAAAATAATATTATTTGCAAATATTGCAATATAAATTAGATAATTAAGCAGGAAGTATTTTAATTTGAAAATGTATTAATTATCCTTAGTTATACCATTACCTTATCTGTGGTTATACATTTACCTATTCTGGCATATAGATTAATGATTCATTTATAAATTGTCACAAATATTAAATAATTCAGTTCAACCTTAAAAATAGAGAGTTATAAACCGTAAAAATAATATTAAGGGCATTTTATGTCCATTATGCATGTACGAGTATAATAAAATATACCTATTACGTATAAATGTTAAGTTACTATAGGAAAAGGCAACCATTAGAACTTTCAGTTTTGTAATCGTAAAACCAGAGAGAAACACGAATGTTTATGACTTTTAAAAATACCTAAGAAAGAGCGGTGTTACAAGTAAAGAATGCTCATTACTTGATATTCCTCAGACGTACGACATACTAGCGAAGTAAGCAGTACCTAAACGACATTTTCACGGCGCTCATCACGTGAATGTGTATCGTAAAAGGGAATAACTTTTGACACCTATACAAATGGCTTGTTCTACATTGACAAACGATTGTATTGAAGTGAAATAACAGACTCAGGTATCACTTATATGGTTACTTCGGTTTTCAATGATGAAAGACAAATATTTTGTTTTGTTTTAAACTATTGTGTTAAATGAACATTTCAGGTAACATTCATTCATCAACAGGTATATTCATTCAGGTAACTCAGAATATATATATAAATGGTTTACTATTATAGTAACGATTGTAACTATTTGCTTTATGTAGCTTTATAGGAAAACTTTACTTTTTCTTAGTTATATAAGGAATTTTATGTATAATTTCATAATCTCAGAAGGTTAAGCTGCAAGGTTAAGTCACGGGTTCGTTGATAAATTGGTTTCACCGTCCAATTACCTTTCGCGTCACCACATATAATGGAAGTGTCAAACTCTTAAACCTTAACCATGGTTCGCTCCACTAATTATAACATAACATGGATAAATGAAACATGAAGTAAATATAACATTAAAGATCAAATTGATAAATTTCAATTTTTGATGATTAAACTGCAGATTCAGAAGTAATCCAGGTAAAAAACATAACTATAGTTATTTACAATGTTAAATTTCTAAAAATATAAAATTTTCTTACGTAGGTATAACATCCTCAAAAATTTTATATTTGTTAAAGATATCAAGCTGGATTAATAGGATTTCATAACATATGTAGCAACATATTATGTTTCAGTCAAAAATGTACATTGTTTCGACAACGGTTAATTTTTTTCGCTTTTTATAAAAAATACTTATAGATCTTTCAATCAATCAATGATAACTATACATATGACTGAACCGAAGTTAAATAATATAGTTGTGTAACAGTATCTGAGATTTCAAGGATGCTGATAACCAAGCATTGAGATGATGTTGATAACACTGATAACGAGCGACCTCAAACCTGTGATAACAAAAAGATTCCCTTAAAATGTGTAGAGGTTTATTTTAGTTTTTATCTTTTCAATATTGTAATAGCTTATGTGTTTAGTATCAAGGTTTGTTTAAGTATAATATTATAATAAGAAAATATTTTACCCAACTGCCGAAAAAAGTATAGACGAATCAAAACCACATGTTATCTAAACGAGTTAGATGGAGTTTAGTATCTGGAATGTTGTTAAATTCTTTTAATTGTGAGAATGCTGTAGATACTAAGACGACAGAACTAAATAGGGCAGCCATATATTTCGAAATTGTTGTGTCACTTTAATAATTAACTATTATTGTTAGGTTTTCATTGTTAAGAAACTCACACATACGCTATCTTTACTACATATGTTACAAGAAGAAAGGTAAATATAACAAAATGAATATATCTGTGGTTAGATATAAAAGTTATATACGAAATTTCTATAAAGTAAAAAAATCTTAAGAGTTTCAAAATAGTAAAATAATATTCTTATTTTCAAAGCTTTCATTAGAATCATTAACAAAGTCATTTGCAATGTAATTTATTACAGATATCTCACTAATTATACAGATATACCTGTTATTTTCCAAATATTTCATTTGTAGGTCATAACTGTATATCAATGAGCAATCGTTTATAAGATTTAATGATAGATTTCATGTAATTATACCTAATATACCGACCGTTACTATTAATTAAATTAAAAATAAACAACATGGCTTTGCAATATCTACCTTTTTAAACTGCTATTTCCGTGCAGTGACAATTACAATTTAATAACCGTTTGTTCTTTAAAAACTCAGATTTTCATCGTGATCAAACTTAATATCAGATAAAACCCGATTTGTTCAGAATTGTCGAGGATATAAAATCAAATAAAAATTAGATACCACAAATTTTAAGTCGGATCAAAAAAGAAAAGCTCATGAATCATATTGCATCAACATTTTGTACGTTTATACAAAAGTGGTCAATTGTATTACCTGTAAGGTCTAAGGGTACTAATGATCAGTTTTGCAGTTAGATATATTTAGATACAAAATGCATACTTTCATGCAGGCATGATCGTAGTAACATCTACTCGCCCGATGGTCGATAAGATACAATCTTTTACTCACTACGAACCGAGTAAGTATCTAGAACTACATACGAATACGTATACGTATAAACATTATTGTGAATGCGCATAAATCTACAATTCACGCCAGATGTCCGTATTACGAAACAGTACGTACCGACAGCAATACAAACCAAACCAGTCGCACCACCTACCGCGTTCTGATTAAGCGAAGTGCTTCGTGTATAAAATCCTGGCTGGATTTATAAATGAGAGTTAGGATTTTGCAAGAAGGCGAACGATCATATATCTTTTAATTTATTCTGAATGCTTGTATATATTTTCCTAAATTGAAAGGTGTATTAATTTTTATTTATTAAAACTTTAATGCACAAATAAACAAGTACTTATTTAACTTGGAGTATTTAACGTGGACTAGGAAGTTAGAATAATTTATCCAAACTGTTAAAACATTATGAACAAATTATTAGAAATATTGACTCAAGTATATTTTGCAACTTTACGCAAATAATTGATTTTGAATTATAGAAATAATTGATCTGTTGATGTAGCGACAAATTCAAATTAATATTAACTATCTACATTTACTGTGTCGTTTTCACAAGATAATCTTCACGGTGTGAGTAGTATTTTAAAACCTTATATAATTAAACAGTTTTATCAATATCTTCGTAATTTTATGTTATTTGATTTAAAATTAAAGTATATGTATATGTAGAATTTTAATTCCGAATTTAATTATTAGATTTGTAAACTAACAAAAACTACTTGTGAGCCATGGAGTAAAAAAATATCAAACTTTATGATATTAACTTTCACATTTGTAATATTATATAATAGGTATAGTACTTAGTGTTCACTCATAATTATGATGATATCATTCTGAATAAATAATATGCCAACATATTATTCGTACCTAACAACTTATCGTTTTTTAGTTTTTTGCTATCTGTGCTTACCTACCACAAAATAGTAGGAGTAGCGTCATTCATATACAAAGTAGCGTGTAAAGTGTACATAAATAAATCCTTGTATTGTTCATTAATTTATTACAAGGCTCGGTAGGCGTCCAAATGCGACCTCTAACTTTAAAAACATACAGGTGTAACTTTCTATTGTCGTGGATTCATTCATTCCTTTCGAGATAATAATCTACTACCACGCGAAGTTGGCTATAGTTAAGAGTTTTGTATTCTAAAGATGACTGTTGCTCTTTATTTTTAACCGACTTTAAAGAAGAAGCATGTTTTCAATTCGCTTATTTTTTTATATGTAACCTAAGAACTTATTTCTAGATCAACTGATTTTGTACATTCTTTTGAAAGTGCTTCTGATATGGTGTGGTATAAATTTGATCATTTGATTTTACTAGTATTTTTGAGTCTTCCTTAATAATGCGATTGTAGTCGGTTTTCTTTGAATTGACCACGTGTATAATTATTGTGCAATTCCCTTACGTTTAATTTCGCCTCCTTATGACATAGCATTATTCAATTTTTTGAACATCATAAAAATAATAGGTATGACAATCGACATCAACAAATTATTGTTTGTTACTGATCTATTCTATGACACGCGAATTAGTACACAGTAGATTAGTAATGACGGAAGTAGAAGAAATATTTTAAATTATGCCGTAATGACAATGTCATAATAGTGGTGCAATATCTGACCTCATTAAACCAGACCACAGAACAATAATAAGTAATCGTACCAGAACACCGATTATGTACTTTTAACCTTTTATCCACTGAATTGTGTAAAAATATTTCATGGAACATAAATTAACACTAAAAACCTGTGATCAAATGTTACATGTCGAGTTTACCATGCACTGAAATTAGAAAATAGAAGTAGAAATTAAGTAGAGTGCATTTTCTCTGCATGACACTCGCTAGTTTCAGTTATTATAATTTATTTTTATTAATAGAAACACACATCGTAATATTTAGTAGTTTAAGAATAATTCAAATTTAGAATCTATCTATATAATTATACTATGTAGTACTTTAGTATAATTTTAGTACTAGTTCTAAAATTATACTAAAGTACTACATAGTATATACATACATTTACAGTTCATAGTACATTTTTTAATTTGTTTACGAACAATATTTCATTTATAAATATTTGACTTTGAAACAGGAACCAATCACTGCCGAGTTTCTATCGACGCTTCTTCATAGCGATTTCAAGTTTTAAACACATTAAATAGTACAGAAAAATAAACAATGTTAAAATAGCTACGTTTAGTAATCGATGAGCAAAAATATCGACTACACTCGATTTTCATCACCTATCTAGTCCAATGGTACGGTAGGTCGTTTAGATATCACACCTGTGTTTGCAAACAAAATATTTAATTCACAATTGCAAATTTCCACATCGTGCTAAAAATTTAGACTATGAACGTTTATTTATGTAAAATAACTTGAAAACGATAGCAAATTAATATCTTTATGAAGTCAATGGAGTTGGTAGACTTTAAAGAATAACTTTTGAAAAGATAGTAATTATGTGTTATACTTTTGTTACCTTCACTAGTCACTATGTTATATATTTAGGAATATATTATTGATACTTGCTAATTAATAAATTCAACTATTAAGAGCACTGACTCCAACTGCGTAGAAGTTTAGATAATTGTGACTGACTTTGATGACGCTTCAGAGACTATGTAGGTTTTTATTCAATCAATAATTGAATATTAAAATGTAGCATACTCTAGGTAAATCTACTTAATTCAATTTTTCTGCCCAACCAAAATTTTTCTAGTATATTAATATTCTATTAGGTAAACAAAAAATCATTTAACAGTGAAAGCTATACCGCTGTATTACATATAGCAGTTATATTGTGGACAATGTACAATTTACTTAGATACTCTTACAGCTAGAAAATTATCTTCAGAATTCAATTTATCTCCCGTTATTCCTACCTTTGTGGCATACACAACAGAAGTAGTGAGACATAATGATAACAATCAAGTGAACTTCCCTATTCAACTTATGTATTGGAAAGTGAAAACATTGTGTGGTTTATGACACGGCCATAATTGCGTAATTATTAAATGCAGCAGCCGTGGCCCGGGCACCGTCGCCATGGCAACGCTCTGATAAAGCTCACGAAAGTGAAACCGAGTACGATGACCCACCATCGGATACTTACTAATACCTATCAAGTATTAGATCTTATGAAACTCGTATAATCTTAGACCAGATTTCACATGTAGCGCTTTCATATGTGATGATTTGCAAAGCGATAACTTTCCACTAAGTCACTTTGACAAGGTCTCGATACAGATTAAACATATGCTCATTATGTTTTTAAAAACATCGACTAAAAATGATAATTTAATTAGGTGATTAATGGTTATTTCCAGAGTAAAGCTACTCATTTTAATATCTCTTAATCAAAAAAGTTTTTATAAATTTTAATATTCTATACAGAAAACTTCAAATCTTTCTAAGTAATTTAGTTTATATTGTAAATATAAATACATAGAAGTATAAATTTCAGGTAGGTAATTAAGGTAGTGAGAATTATCTCCGGCTGTATAGAAAATTATCTAATCTGTCTTCACGTAAATTAACGAAAAGCAACTGACAAAGTTATCTTACTTAACATATTTTAATTAACAATGACATGTTGCTTTTCTTTATATTTCATTGTATGAAAGCTACTCTTTTAATATGATCTAAAGCACGATCGTGTATAAACTACAAATTATAAACTCCGGTACATAGTACGCTAGTACAACACCTCGGTCATGTAATAATTTACTAAATTACTAATTCACCCGCTGAAACAGCCTCCCCAGGGCTCTCTTACACTGTATTATTCATGGAAACATGAAGTCATGCAATTTAGATAAGCTGCGCCGGCCTTTGAAACCTCCGAGAAATTTAATTTGCACTTTTAACCTTCGGCCGTCAAAGGCAACTCTCTCAGGTACACGGCAAATTCACAGTTTTGACTTGAAACAAAGACTTTAAGTACCAGACCCTTTTTATAACAATATTATGAAATAATTTCTTTCTCTTCTCAGCACAGCTGCTTAATTTTAAAACACCAGTAATCCTTTTAATTACTTTTGCTAAATTATGAATAAGTAGCAGATAGAAGCTAGCAATAAGGTTTTTTGTTCTTTTGAAAATGATGCATGATTTCTTTTAAAATTGATGCAGCAAATATAAGAGCATTTTTTTTAGTATATATAGTCAAAATTTATTTTATTTTATCACTATCCCTACCGTCCCAGATCGGCTAGATACTTCAGTTGAGAAGAACTGTCAAAAAACACAACTGGTATTTTTTATTATACCATTATATATATACATATATAGTATTATAAAAAATACCAGCGTCAGTATGAGCAGCTATATACTACCTAGAGCAACCCATTCCATTCACTTTTCTTTAGAAGGGAACAGAGAACAGCGAGACGTGAACGCAATCAATGTATAATATAAAACACAGGACATGTCCAGTTGACTCCTCAAGGGATCAGGGGTCAATCATAATCACAATTGAGTTCGCAGATATGTTTGTACATCGCTAGCTACATCACGATATCATTTATTATCTTTTTTGAAACATGTATTATTACTAACTGAAACCATAGTGAATTTTATTTTTTATTTGCTTTATTATAGCGTGCTATACATTAAAATTAGTGTATTTAAGATTTTATAAGTAGAAAAATTCTGGTGACCCCTAAAACCCAAAGCTAAGCCAGAGATTCAATGATATAGAAAATTCTAGTTTTTTAATGTAGTGGAGGAACAATAAAATATTTGTTTGTTCTTTTACCCTCGATTATTTGAGAGTCACGAAAAAATCTGACTACACACTACAATTTAGATGAACTAACTCTATAGAACCTTTGTGTTACTACGTAACATTGTTTCAATTGATCCTACAATTTAACACGAACGACAATTGGTAAATCCTTGAACAATTTTAGTACCGCATGATATTTCATAACTCATTGTATAAATAGCATGTAGGTAGGTAGTTATTTATTCAAACCAAATAAGAATATTAAATAACCACGTCCTGGCTGCAATGTACCTACCGGTGATTTCTCTATCGTTCCTAATAACCATTAAGTTATAATTTTTTAATAATTTAAATTGTTCGGTATGTACTCTATACCACTAGTACCACTACTACCATAACATATTTAATTATTTAAGGTACCAAGCCCTGATTTCTTTATTTCGTAAACATAACTAACACTATGTCCAACATCAAGAAATGCAATAATTTGGTAGCACCAGATATAAATATAATAATAAAACTCTATATTACACACTGAAAACTGAAAAATTGCATAAATGTCCTTAACATAAGGTGGCCTTATCGCTTAAAGCAATCTGTTACAAACAACCTGACCAAACAGGCAAGAGATGCGTTTTATGAAATCTTTTAAATTTTTTAGTGGGCAGTAGGTATTTTTATAATTACCAATATTTTAATATACATATATATTCTCAGACGAACACAGTAACTTGCATACATAAACAAAGAGTAGAGTGATATGCACATTGTACATATTCCCTTACTGCATAGACGTTGTTTATGTAAAAATTACGGAAGCTATCGTAATTCACCACTGAATGTGACTGACAATCAGCCATGTCGTTACTGTCGGGTTCTGACCTTTAGATACTGCCCAGGGATTAACCAAGACGTTCAACCACACCTTACTATTCAAGTAGAAAGGATGCAATCTAAGATCGAGATTCCACATTAAAACTTAGATCATAATCTATTTTAGTAGCTTCACGTATAAGGTTTTATAATATAAATTTAAAACAATGTTATTAATTCGTTTTTATATTTATAAACTTAATTTATATATAATACGTTACGTTTATATGTAAACTTTGTTTATAGAAGAATCTAAAAATGAAACGTTTTAAACAAATATATGTAAATAACTAAATACACATTTTCAATTGTAAAAGTACCTATAAAAAGTAGAATAGTATAGTAAAAATTATTTATCTTTCGAAAAATTCAAAATCTAAATTTAACATTTTTGAGTAATAATTTATTGAATCTTTAATCAAATATATTAAAAATATTGAAAACAAATGCAAAGCTAAGATACTGGTATTAACAGCATGAGGACAGGTATAACTTAGCAGTACCTAATGTCTGCATTCTTCATGGCTTTACTGGACTACCTTGAATACGTCTCGAATGTTTATTAACTGACAAGAATTCGCAGATTGTGATTTCAATATTGTTAAATTATGACTAACATTATTTAACCATATTATTATTCTCCTCATGATTGCTATCTCCAAAGTCTGACTAAATTAATTATAATAATGTATAATAAGGGACAGCCTTAACTAATTAATTAAAAGGCACACTCGTTTTAATTGGCTCAGGCTAGTTTTACATAGTATAAAACGTAAGTGCTGTTGTCAGTATGTCTCGATCTTTTAAATTACGAAATGCAGTTTTATATGAAAATTAAATTACTGAAATGAAACTGAATATATATATGGTTCTAAATATATGAATGAACCGCATCCAGTTTTCCGACAGAATACACGACGTATCTTGTTCTACTTTCTATATTTACTTAACTTTGTATCATTATACGTCATATGTATTTCAAAATATAGTTACAAACAAATAATTTTAAATTGCCTTGAAGACAGATCAAATCTGATAATTACCATTACTATTAAGTAAATAGCGACATACATATCAAATTACAGACGTACTTATATTTTTTTTTATAAATAATTATTATACATTAAATATTATATCTAATATTTCATAATATATTTTGTTGTATTACTCATCATGTGGTACTCAGGCTACCTACATTTACGTTGCATTACTGTATCGGAGGTAAGTAGTGAAAAAAGATAAATATAAATACTACGTAATACCGCTAATTAATTTTATCTTTATATTAAGTCAACAAAGTAAGTTAAACGGATCCACATCCTTGGATAAAGATTATTTCTATTTCCCTTTCTTAGACACAAAAAAAAATATTATTCTTATTTCACTAAGTATCCCATCCCAGATTGGAGTTGTGAGGATGTATTATACATACATCCTCACAACTACAATCTGGGATGGGGATATCCGCAAAAAATATACTTTTTTGCGGATATTTAATTAACAATTCTAGTAACATACCCTATTGTCATACACAAGGGTCAAAGCGGATGAAGGGCAGGAAAAACAGGTAAACATCACTTGCGAAAATGTATCTTCAAAGGTCTGTGGCTTTACTTTGTTTCACAAGGGTTCAGTTATAAAGGGTGTAAACAATTCTCAAGGGGCGGGTATTAATTAATAGGTGCATGTTTCTTCGATCTCATTATGTGTCTCATGCTACTTTGTTATAAAACCTATAACAAAAATGAAAACATTTTTACTAAATTATATTAAATAACATATGAAGACATAGATTTTATTTACCACTAAAGAACTATCTAGTCTGAACTTTCTTTTTCTAATATTTATAAACATTACAATCATCATGGTTAATTTGGAGAACAGTATTGAAGAACGAAATATGATATACCAACGGATATTCAAAATACGTACGTACATGTATTCAATTCATCTGTAAGTAGAGAGCTACAAACTGTAGGCACTATTAGGTATCTAGTTTCGTACTACAGCTAAAACTATATTAATATTGTAAAGTGGTAAAGTTTGTGAAGTTGTGCGGGTAAACTCTGGACCGACTGAATTGATTTTGAGAATAAATTCGTATAGTATTGGATAGTCTATTTATTTAATATACGACTAATATGAGCGAAGCTGCAATGAAAATGTAAAAACGTGGGAAAAGTGCCAAAATTGTGAAATACAATACTTGAAAAGATAATTTTAAAAAAATACTTAGTATTAGACTGGGTACAACACAATAATAACTAAGTCACAACACAAATTACGTACCTACCTGTACTGGAATTCAAAAACCGACCGATCACATCGAGTCATGCGCGTTGAACTAACAAATTACGTTTTTTACTGGCTAATTAATTTCTGAAGTAGTAGATTTAAACTATCCATTTACGTAAGTTAATATGAAGTGGTATAGTACTTTCACGAGTGTCGCGAGTGCTCTGCGTATTTTTGGAGTCGTTATTCCAAGCTCCTGACGATTAACGAAAGAGATGTAAGGGAACCTAGAGAACTTTAACTTTATTGGAACATAAACTTTCCGTCAGTATATTATTAGTTATCCATTACTCTAACAATTAGAATCAGTTTTAATGAAAGCCTTACGAAAGTTTTAACAATAAAATTTAATACGTTACTCTTCGCCAAATATTATTTATATTTCATAGACAATGCATCCTTATAAGAGTCTCTTTTAAAATGAGGGGAAGGTATAAAACCTTAAAAGGCTCCAATACAAATCATAAACACATATGCAACCCTTTCAACACAAATACAAGAAAAGGAAAAATCGAATTAAAAAGTCATACATACTTTGTAACTTTAATCAGAAAATTATTAATAATATATATAATTATATTATATTTCAAATAAAACTCTATAGAAACATAAATGACGAAAATCGCAGGAAACAACTAGTATATAATATTTACAAAAAAAATAAAATTACAGTAAAAAAACCTTATATAAGGCATGAAGTAACATTCTTGAATATATTACACGCTACTTAAATAAAACGAACACATTGCTGACATTGAAATCGTAAGTAAAAATATTTTTTGTTTCGTACTCGTATAATGCACTATTGCAAAACGCTTATCGGTGTATATTATATAGTACTTAGAAACACTATTTAATCTGCAGTATATTAAACCTAAAATGAAATGAGTATGTATTCTTAGGTAATGCTTGCACTCAGAATGATAATAATCCATATGAATATCTAAGTAATATAATACTACAAATGTAACACATTAAATACTTAATGTATAATATAAATATGCATATGTATATGGGATAACTATATAGGTGTATTATAGTTATACGTCTCCTGAATTAGTAGCACCTGAAGGCTATGCATTATGGCCTTTCTATACTTTAAGTCATAACACTAAACTGATACTGAAATGAATAGAGTTAATATTAACTGTAATCTATTTAGCATTGAAATGCCACCTCTACATTAACTCGAAGTTTGATTGAATAAAAACATATTTAAAAACTAAACCCAGACGTTATTACATTAAAAATTACATATGTTTGTTTGAAATGTTTCCTCAAATTTGATAGTTGATTAGTTATAAACGTGTGATGTGTGTTAATTACTGATTAAATTAAAAAAGAAAATTGATTGACGAGTATAAAACAGTTCCGCAAACATGCACACAACGAATATTTGCCCCACAAATGACGGTTATTTTTTCAAAACGATATCAATTGCCTCAATTGGAGCAATGTTTGGTAATTACCGTGTAGCCTTGTGCCGAAATATGGTCGCCTGCGCCTTTCACGAACAATTTCACGTATTGGTAAGGAACCTGTCACTCTACTTTGCAGTAACGAGTAGAATTTGCTGCAACATTATACCCATATAATAAGCCAAATTTGAAAAGTTTATAATAAGACAAACCAAACTGTAATTTTATGGAAAACGATATCGTCTGATTTTTTTTTAAGATAAGAAATAACGTACGTCTATTCTTGTGATACGAATCAATATTCGTAACAAATTTCATTGAAATACCTGCAGCCAGTTTTTCGTGAAAAAGTAATAAACAGACTGACAAATTTAAATTCATAATATTAGTATGGATATTTCCCTCTCTATTGATAGGGAAGATTTCTTTGTCAGGCAAGTAACAACCAAATAATAAATAATCGCTAAGATTTGTCACTGTCAAAATTAAAGTAGCGACCATTTTAGAAAGTATATTAAATCACTCGCCATGTATTATAATAAACGTCCATCAATTATTAAAATTACTTAATACCTACAGCGGTTACTATTTTTGAGAAAAAATAAAGAAGAGATCTCTAAAAAGATATAAATATCTTTTGTTTAACTTGTCACTTACCATAAGACGACAATATATGACTCAATACACATTCAAGATCCCATTGTGAACTCACTAACCCTTTTCTATTGGATCACACGTAATAGAACCAATTGAATTGTGTAAATCTATGCCATTGTTTTCAAGATAAAATACATAATTGGGCAACTAGGAAATCGTTTACGACTATAGTAACGTTTTATTGATTGATTGCAATTATATGGTTTAGATACAGATTACGTTATGTTGATTAACAACAGGTAACTATGAATGACAACTGTTTTGTTACAGCATTTATATTTACATATAATAAAATCATGAGTCATCATCATAAACTGTCTGTTTATCTGCTTGTGTTTTAAAAATAAATATTATTTCACGATTTACTTATATTATTGTAATATTTCATAAATAATGAAAATTTCACAGAATATTGTTGATACTGTTATATTTGATGAACATGCTATAGAAAGTTAGGAAAGTATCCCCCAAAGGAAGAAAGTAAAAATTGAATTTGCGAAAATTTTCAATACGATGCCCATAACGTTATAAATATAAATTCTTTAATTATTCAAACAATAGATAGATGCTTTCTTTATTGGTGTCGTTTAATCTACAAAAATAATTGTCTTCTATAAATATAATAGTTAAAGAATACATACTTATTAATGTCCTATTGAGTCGATGAGTGTGTAAACTTTATGCCAACAAAATACTGTGATTCCTTTTCGAGGAAGCATATCCTCGTACATAGACAGTAATTAAGGAAACAGCCTAATAGTAGTAATAAATAGGATATTCAATTACCTAATTAACGATATTATACTAAAGCAGGATAATACAAATACACCGTAATCGGAAACTGTTCAGATCCTAATTAAGTCTATATCTTATAACTACCTTATTGTTTTTTAGTATTTTTTAATTGGCACTTTCTCCCGATAATACTGTAAGTGCACTAGCGGTATAGGATTGCTAGTATCTGTAGATCTACTCTGGAATCTAATCGCAATATCAATTTGAATTCATTTCATTGTCAAATGCTTTTTTTATTCACCATTGAAATATAACATTTATGTGAGTATATATAAATGTGCAAAAAGGCTTTATCTAATGCCATAGGAGAGAAATTCGTGTGTAGAGTGGGCCTGCGGAGGTAATTGAAATATTGGTGTGTATTGGTCTCGGTATTATTTGAGCGTCCCACAACAATCAAAGAACCCAAAATTTTCTACATTTCATTATTTAGAATTTGGGGTAAAATATGGTATTCTTTACGATATTTACAAGCGAGCTCGTTAGCAACATCTAATTTACATTTCAGGATTTCATCCATGTACACATTAATTAAGTGAACTGGACCACCAATTTGATGCATGCATATCAAACACGCAATTAAGGTCACTCTGTATGAACTTCTATTTTCGTATCTGAACTTCATGCGATGATAAAATATTAATATACCTACTTGTACCTGTATATTAACACATCAGACTGTAGCACAGTAAAATGTAAATCTACATCTATACTATCTACATCTATATATCGGATTTTGTTTTAAAGAAAATAAACTATGTGATCACTGCATTGCTATTAGATTTTTTTTCAATATATACAAAACTTACAAAATTTTTAGAACGAGAGGTCCGCTAGTTTTCCTATATCATCAAACTTATAATACTTCACCTTTTAATTTCCGTAAAGAGAACTACGGTTGAGACACTTACCTGTGAACAAAAAAAGTGTAAAATTAGCATCTAGTTAACATTGACAACGAGCATAAAACAGGCTGTTTTCTTCAATATATTATTACTAAAATATAATATTAAATATAAAGTGACGCTTATGAGAAGTGTTAGTGTCACTTCTTGAATCCCTAATGTAATGTATATTTAGCATATATACATTTTTTTATATTTTCGTACGATGAGCAAAGTTATAGACTTCTTTATATTCCAGTAATAACTATATCATTATTCCGTTCAGGCAGTTGAAATCGCGGTCAAAAACTAATACATAATAAACAAAACTGCAGGAGCATGGAAAGTGAAAAGAGTTTTGTATGTTATTTATATCTGTAGCAACAATTACATTATTCTATGGCAATCATTGAATTCCCAAGCTTAGTATTTTTCTCATTCACCGTCAATTTTTATATAAGTTATAATAATAATAGTAAAAATTATAGTAAATTCCATTGAATACGAACATAATTATATTTAGGTATTTATCAGTCTGGGTTATGTAATTATTTTAAGAGTATATCTATAGTTCCAAAATTAGAATTTGTTTTTGTCAATTAACCCTATTTTTGTTGGAAACATAACAAAGATTCTCAATTATACAATTTTCTTTCCAAATTCCAAACACTTAAAATAAAACTGACATCTTATAAGTGACATTTACAACCCTTATGAATAAAAGATTTCTGATTCTGGTGACAGCTTATATAAATGTAACGGAAAAGGTACAAAAAGATATTCAGCGACATTCTTATGTAATAAATTCCCTCGAGGAATATGGGTTGAAATAAATAAACCATTCATACAAACGCAACCTCACTTTCATGTATCTATACAATATGGATTTTCATATCAGGTGGATGCTACGTAGGTTGATGGATGGAGGTTAGATGTTAATTATTTTTTTGTTAATAGATTACATTAAATGATGGTCATATGAATAAAAAATATTGCACTGCTAGCGTAAATAAATTGAGGGCAACAACACAATCTGTAACTATACAAATAATGAATTAAATTTTAATATCAAAAAAATAATTTGTGTAATTTTTAATATATTATTTTTTGTGGATTAAGCCTATTTTCCATTTTTTTTTTTACAAATGTACAATACATTACAATATATTTTTCTTTACAAATGTATAATACAAAAAATCAAAATAAAATAATTAAAAAGTTACGCGTGGTTCATCCATTAGAACGATGTCTATTTGAATGCATCAGCAATGTCAGCCTATATAATTTTTATATATCTGGTACATGTATTTCTAGGTAGCTGTATATATTCAGCCACATTGTGTTGACGTTATCCAGCCAAATTCGGCAAGATGACATCAATGTAATGAGTACTTATAAGATGACTTGCGTACCCTACTTTGGCGCGAAATGTTTATTAAGAACACATATAAACACGACACAAATATAGTATGCTATTAAATTGATACCTATTATTTCCCGTTACAGAGGATCTTTTAGCAGTGAGAACGATTGGTTCCTTTGCTAGCAATGTACGCTCTTAGATCATGCGGGCGCCCTGGTAACTAATGACATTTCTGATGATTCTCTATATACCGTAACCATCAATGGTTAATTCCTCCCTCTGCTGTTTGTTCGCTTATATCTTTTATATTACGCAACGAATTTTAATGAAATTTTCAGCAATTGATAGCGTGATTCAAAAGGAGGGTTTATCTATAATACGTGCGTATTTTAGTATACATTACGTATTGCAGTATATAAGCCGAGAAATTCAAAATTAAAGCATTATGCCTTATTTTGATATATCTGTTTAACTACTCTGCTATAATGTTCTACGAAGTGATGTGTTTATGATAGGCCTCCGACAGTGGAGTCAAAAGTCATCGCTGTAATTACATCTATATCTCACAATCATTGTGCCCGCCAAACATTACATACATATGTATATATGTATGTATATACACAACCAAGTATTCTAAAAGTACGAGACAATTTTTAACCTCGATATCTTGAGACCGCAGCAGTGAAACAATTACACCGTAACAATGATATAATATCGAATCTACCTATAAGAGAAATAAGTATGATAGTGTCGTAATATTTTTAACAAAGAATTGTAATGTAACTAGCTTACTGATCCGACTAACAATATGGCTCTTTTTTAGATTCAATTTGGTTTACTACCGTTCACTAATCTACAAAAATATTATTATTATTTCTTACATTTCAAGTACAAAAACTGTAAACTTGTTGTAAAATAAACACACATTGAGATAAATTATTATTTTAATGTCATGATGTCATTGCATGTAAATGATTATGACATTAAAATAAAGCAACATAAATAGAACACAGCACATTTGTTACATAGTTTGGAGTGGGTAGGTATTAATTACATGACTATAGTGGACAAAGGTAGTAGATAAGATAATAATAATTGGTGTAATGTAAACACATTCGATTAAATTATTATGTCAATATACTATATGTATTTTGTGACTAATGCAATTTATATCATGTAATTTGCAAGCTTCAATAGGTAACAACATTGTAACCGCAACATTATGTAGTTCGATACGACAATCTGTTGTTTGCAAGCACGATGTAATTTTACGTCAAACATTGTTTCAAATTACAAAACATGCATTAACTTACCAGTACATACTCAACAATGACACTCATAACAATTAAGCCATATCTAAATATAAACTACAATTAGTATTCTACGTCTAACCTCGTGAAGAGAAGCTTTGAATGACTTAATCATTCCTAAAGCATTTATTTTAAATAGAAGGGAAATTAAGTACCAATTAAAAATACATAGTTATAACTATCTAACCAAAAACATTCGAACTACGCAACCAGCCTAAAAAGTTAATTAGTCGGAGCATGAATCGAACTCCAGATATATTATTTGACGTTTGCCAAAGATAACGGAGTTTAGCACTCACCTACAAGGGTCATATACCTAATCTCTAACATTCCGCACCAAACGCACTCAAATCAATTTCGTCCGTCAAAAAAGTCAATTTATTAAGTACATCCCAAAACGATATTTAATGACAAGAAGTAGGTATAAATATTAAACAACTATCGAGCCTTGTTTCCGATGTTAGATGTTATCGGACACAGTGACGATGCCCAAGGAATTCCATTGTTTCAAACAAACTTACACATTTTGAATACGAACGGGTGCTTGACTTTCTAATCATTGTACCCATTCTAAGGGGAAAATATATTAACTATAAGTACATCCTAAGTATATGAGCTTTCTGTAGTTCGATCACGTTGAATAAAAGTTGGATAATAGGTCATAGAGTTGTCGTATCAAGCTACCGTGGTAACTACCTCTACATATAAAATGTGGGTACGTACACTCTTTGCTTCACCTGATATCTTTGACGCATCGTGACAAAACTGACTAGTAGATTTTAAATGGTTACTAAACACTATATTAAGGCGAAATCACTTGAACATGGGTTATTCACAATAACCACACAGGACGCCTGATGAGGCACGGCGAGGGCATCGACGCAGCGGGGACCGCGCACCGCGACCGAAACTGAACTACGATTCTCGTTTTAGAAAATGAGCAATTTGTTTGTAAAAGTGTTAAAATGTTGGATAATTACAACAGACGAGGATGTAATTAAACATTACGGGTGTACGTGTACCAGTTTGTCGGTTGGGCGCGCGACTGCGGGTGCGCACTGGGCGCGTCGGGGCCGAACGAGCGCGAGCATATTCGCGCGCGCACCCGCCGCTGCCCGCAACACTATCGTGCAGCGTGCAATCAATTTATGCAAATTGACGACGGGATGGAGCGGCCAATTGACTATTAAAATATACCGGGAATTGTCCCAGGCGTCAGACGTGTTAGTCGTGTACACGGGCTATTTGATATCGTAACATGTTTTTATGACTTCAAATGCGATAATACCAAATTGTATCGGTTATCGACAGACAGTTTAAGCACCTTTTACTATATATAACGGTTGGTTGGGGACAGACCAATTATATTGTAGACATGTAAACTATTTTCTATTTATATTACCAATTAACACATAAAAGTAGATCAATCAACTATTTGTTTACACAGCAATAAACATATATATACTGAGGACGTCAATTGAATATGATTATTTTGCATCAATAGTACGTTTCCTATGATAGGTTGAATAGCTTGTAAAAAATATTGTATCTAATTATCTCGGAGGCAGTGTCACATGCTGTTGCACAAACATATAATAAATTGTTATTTTAACACTCAGTAAAAGGGCATTGTTTCATTTAGTCGGATAAGCCTCCGGACACAGAGGTGTTACGAGAACTTACTCAATTCTGAAATAAACTTTTTGTACGAGAGTCTACGACATAGAATAGTCAGACCATAAAATACACATATTTTTTGTAGGTGTCACTCAAAATGTTTTAGTTGGTTTTTCAGATAGTGCTTACAAATAGAATTTAACTCACAGGTGAAGTGATTTAGTAATTAGTTTTGAGATACAATGGGACTGGCATGTCAATATCAAAGATATACAAATAATTTATATCGTAACATCTGGACGAAAACACCGCACTTGAAAGTAACCTATCACACACTAATTCACGATTATAACATCTGCGTGAATTATCACGAAATTATAATTCAATAAAAAATATTTTAAATAATGATTATAGTATAAAGCTCGTATAAATAAATAGGTATCTTAATTATTCTTTAATGCTTTTCTATTAAAAAGTGCGTTAAAAAATATTCTTAAAGCATATAAGAGTTGTTAAAACAGCTGTGTACCTAAAGCACAGCTTTGCTATGACGCTTACTTAACTGAGTTTCAAACTTTATAACAATGATGACAACAATTGTTAGAACGGAAATATTCTCCTAAAATGTATGTCGCAATGTAATAATAGTTGCAAATTCTGTCATGAGCACAGACTGAGTAACGAAACAATTGTGTAGGTTTGTATGGGACGTACGTGACACAAAACAAACATTTCGTCATGGATCTCTCCACTAAAATAGATCATAGTAGGTACAACCTCTAACAATTTTGTTCATAATACCTCAACAACAACTCACTCATAATGTAGTACCTACATTATCAATCTACCTATAATGATTATTTTATTAGGTACTAAGAGTCAACAACAGATATTCAATGTCGAAAAAAAAGTTATTAAATGATAGTTTTTAGAGAGATTTTTGTAATTTTATATTCTTAGCTTGTATCGTCATCTCGTGTAAATAGACGGAGGTATGTATATAATTGTCTAAAACATACTTTGCCCAGGAGTTGCTTGTTTATATAATATAACGCTCTAAGTATAAAATGTTTTGAATTAAAAACTATCTGCACAGGCACTGTCTCAGGAAACAACTAGTGGTTATAGACTAAATTCTTCTTACTTTTCTTACATTATCGTGTACTGGTAGGTATACATTAGCAACGCGGATTTGTACGAAATTTCACAGATTATCACAGATTATATACCTACATATAATCCCTAAAATAATTATTTTGATTAATTTAATTCAGGCTATTAATAGGATACATATAAAATGATAATAAAATATAAATACAATTTTTTCTGTGGTCACATCATAATGAGTAGGATAATTTACAATCCAAATCCAGTCGCTAGATAGTTTTCAATAAAAGCAAGATACATTAATTATACATATTACAATCTAATTTTAATAAATTTCTAGAAATGATACACAGGTTAAAAATAATCAGCATCTAAAGCGTATTAAAATCGGACACATTGAAACCAATATTAGAGAGATTACCAGCAAATTCTATTCACATGATTATTAGTCAAATATTCAAATGAATTTCCTGTCGCTGACAATGCAAACATGCCTAAACAAGGTCGTAACAACATAATTGATACCCTGTAGTTATATTGTAAACGTAGATAAGTGAGCAAACTTGTAAACATGTAATGTACACCGCAACGTTGAAAATTATCATAAGCACATTATAAAAGAAATAAGCAGACGAATATTGGCAACCGCATTCGAAAACAGAGAAAGGTGGCAATGAAAGCATTTCTGAACGCGTCGACCCCAAGCTGTTATTGTCACGCGATATTTATGTATATATTTATTACAACTTTTCTATTCCACTGCTTTTACTTGTGTGAAAAACTCGTGAATATATATATACTTAGGGGCGTTTGGCACTATCATAGGCGTATATTGTAGGTGTATAGGAATATACATAGATAGAATTGTAATTTAACCTCTATTATACCAATTTCTTTTATGTAATAAAAGAAGTTGGCTACGAACGGTATATATTAAGAATAGTTATATACATTACATAGTCAAAATTAATTAATCTTCGCTGAAATACATAACTATATACCTACTACTGATTTATCATCTATAGTATCTTTTACCCGCCACGTTATATAAAATATAAAAATAAATATTTTTTAAAAAAATAAACTATCTACGTTCTCGCACTACAATCTATGTTTACATCAAATTTCATGAAAATTTCCAACTTTCGCTTTTATACTCTTAGTATGGATTCTGTAAATATAGTACAAATAGATAATTAGTAAAATCGTGAACGTAAAGTCTATTTCAAAACTAAAATATCTTAATTTTGAGGTCATTGCCTCACATAAGTGCTTGCAGAGAAACGCAGCGAGGACACTCTTAGTGACTGGAGATACGGCATGAAGGGGACGCGGACGCCGCGCCGTGCAGTTTGAATTGTGTGATGTAGAGTTAATAGAGATATTGCATGCCCGAGTTCAATTAACAGAGCCAGATCTGTTTTTGTGTCATACTCGTTTTGTAAGGAATGAAAATATCAAAGAGGATTTTAAAAGCAAATATTGCATCTATGTTTACCTACTAATATTATAAAGAAAAGAACGTATTTTGTTATGAATAAAGTAAAAATGTTCTCATATGTACAGTTGTTCCTCCCTTTTTGAAAAATTTTACATTATTCACATAGTTATATGCTTTATTATTATTATTCTCAATAATACAAAACTCGTAAAGTAACGGGCGAAGCACATTTTGAAATGGTAGTGTATTTCTAATTCAATTAAAAATTAATTATAATCTAAATATTACAGAATATTGATTTACTAGCTACTTGCCACGGCTTCGTCCGGGTGTTCCATGTATTATACATATTTAACTCTCCTCTAAAAGCACTCTATCTATTTAAAAAACGCTTCAAAATCCGTTGCATAGTTTTAAAGATTTAAGCATACATAGGGACGAACAGACAGATAAATAGTATAAAGCAAACGGCGACTTTGTTTTATACTATTTACCTGATGGTTATGAATTTTATACCTACATACCTATAAGTTTAATCCCATTTAAGGTGTTAAAGTATAAATTATATAACTTATCAATAAAAAACTCATGATAGAATTTTCAATTCGCAAATTTATATAAACTTCATACCAATCGCAGATTAAAAATAACTAATAGTAAATCGTTATTTATATACCGTACCTACTCGTATCTATGTGGCACTAGTTCCGGGACTGTGTCTCTGAGAATGGCTGCAACTGACACGCTTGTCGGAAACTAGACTGGGATCCGTTGTTGTTAAATCTCTCCACAGGGTTGTCAATATCACTATTTTATAGCAGTATGCCGCTGCGTTACCCGCGCTTTCTTTGGTGGAATATAGTCTGTGTTACTAACACTCTCATATAAATGATTTATTTTTAAATCGCAAGAGTATTAATTTTGTTTACAAACAAATAAATCTTCCCAATTTATTATATTAGTATAGATAAAAGTGTGTAAATATTTATGCGAAAATGTTTTTGTAGTCAGGTTTCAATAGTTAAAAAGAGTTGAATTTAAGGTACTTCTACAGATATAACATATCTCAAAATACACATAAGACAGATTTTTTGTACTGATTTACATGCAATTGCGGATCGCAAATAGTTATTGATTAAAGTCTATGTATATATTATGAGGCCTGGTCCTGAATAATTGAATCAGTTCAACACACTGCTATTTTTATGGCAGAATAATCAATATTTTGGATTTACATGTATCTGTTGGTAAATATATATAATACTAATTATATGCCCACTCTCAATCTTAATATTGTTTCATTAAATAATATTTGTCTCTAATAATATCCTGGATAACCGGGTAAAGAAACACTGTACAAAAAAGACACGGTATGGAGCAACCCTAAGCTAAAACCGAACTTTACCATGAAAATAGTATGACGAAAGTTACAGTGTCTCCCTCGCTGTTTATTCGAATAGTCTGAGAAACAGCAGGTGTCCGAGTTTAATCTTACAAAGCTGTTTAAAAAAGTTTTGCATAGACCGATTGCAATACTATTGCTATTTTTAGGCCAGATATAAATAATAAGTTATTTAAGTTTTGCTATTTTCTAAATCTGTACTCGAAATTTTGAACTTGCATATGCTTGTTATTTATTAAATTTTACTATTATAAAGTAAAAGTATAAACTTAGATAGCTAACTAGTATTATTGCACTAACTTTGTCTATATTTATAGACTCGGCTAACATTTTAAAAGGTATATGGTATATGTAAATAAGTCATAATCGATACAAAAAATATAATCCTCAAATTCAACGGAATAATATCAAATTTCTCTTCAATATACCATTTTTTTTATAATAAATAATTGAGGTAGATGTATAGTTTCATTTTAACAAATCTCCTATCGAGCGGAAAGTTACTTACATAGATATTATTTTTATTTATGAACTCAAAACCCAGTTTCATGGTCGAGAATAAAATCATAACACGGAAAGTGGTTATTTCAAAGCCAGTAAGTGTAATGGAGGCACAATCGATCGTGTTATAGTAGGTGATAATTTACTGCCACAGTCAACATGCATACGTATACTACATACGTATGTATGTAGATATCCTTGGTACCTACCACAATGTCGCTGCCATTCACCCCTAATACCTTCCTGTTTAATGATTGATTTACAAAAAGCGTATTGTGATTTCAAAATTATTTACCATGCAACTGTACTTTATTACTTGTGATTGAAGAATGAAGGCATGTCGCTAGTATAATAAAAAATTACTTAAAATTAAACTGTATTATTGTAAACATGTACCTTCAACATTTATTTGAAAAGAATACGAGCAGAGTTTCTTGTCAGTTCTTCTCATCTCGAATTTATTCCGAACTGACTGTAGATTTGACATATCATTAGAGTCTGTAATAGACCTACATGAATAAAGATATTTTGAATTTGTTTTTTTTAATTTTATTTTACTGGAGCAATAATTAAAGCAAAGTTTTTATCTATCAAATACAAATGGCGATAATCAATAAATATCTCGGCTTTTTTGCCCTAATGCATTCCATAGCGAATCAGCGGTATATTATTCGTTATAAAGATACGAGATAAGCTCACGTCTAGGACCGCTTGTGGTTTCCGCTATAAATCAGTCTAAGTTAATCTCGAGCATCCTAGCCGAGCTCGGTAGTGGTAGAAACACCGGACTCGCTAACTGCACGTCTGCAGTCTATGACCAACTTTGGTCTTAGTAATGAGAATAGTGTATGCCTTTTTATATGTCCACTACTATCAACTTTTTATGACGGCTTCTAGTACCCAACTCGGATTTAGTGGTAAAGTCTAATATAATATTATTATATAATATACAGCTTAATTGCTAAGGTTTGTCATAATTAATCAGTATAAATGAGGTGCTTAAGTAATCTAATTATTTATTATATTTCATTAGTAGATATACCTATTAAGTCATCAGTAACCATACCATTTATACTTACTTATCCATTACCACAGATAACGTAATGATGTACTAGTACTATTAATTTAATCCTCTCTAATAGTACATCAAAGATATGTCAAGCTAATAATTAGACTGTTCAATGATGGCTGATGACTTTGATTTCTCGTCATCTAGTCAACTAATCAGCAACTGGATATAATAACAGATCTAACAATTGATAACCACAAACGTGGCAGGTAAAAGCTACTAGACATGTTCAATCACAAGTAATTAAACACAATTATACAGTACACGCTTACACTAATTACTTGTACCACACTTAGCAATCACCACGGTCCTGAATCTCCTGTGATAGACTAAAAAGATACAGTATTGCAGTACATCAGTCTTATATATCCCCTCCCCTTTGAAAATGTGTTCGAATTTCTCCCAATGTGAGGTTTTTAAGAGAACTCTTCTCAATAAAGGGCTACAACAGTTATTGTTCTTTTATACTTCGATGTGAAACTGATGGCTGATATACCTGGCTCCTTCAAAAAATATCCCTAACGCTACAAAATTTAAGACATATAAATAACAATAGTAGACTTTGAAACGATGCTTAGTAAACAAAACTATTAGCGGTTAAAAAATTTTACGATATGACAGAGATAGATGGGGATTAGGCATAAATCGGCCGCTGGATGGCTACGTAACTGCTATTTGATTTATTGTTACTAATATTACAATTATTTAATGGTCAAGTAGCCATTTAACATAATAGTACCTACATATATGCCGTGTTGTATGAATTAAATAACTGTATAGAATTTGATAAGTAAAATCTACTATTATTTATGACATTAATATCGTCAGGTGAAACACTTAAAAAAGTTCTGTTATTTACAAATTTTTATATTACAAAAAGCTTATTAGTGCTTGACTCAAACTTGCGTTAACCACACGTCACTCTCTATTCAGACCGCAAATGAATACTTTTTTGGAGTTGGCGCTTGGATTGTATGTCCATTATGTAACATTATGGCAGTGTTATGTCACTTTCCTTTTTTAAATTTCTTGCGTAGGTTGATTATATTAATATCATCAATAAAGACAAATGCATGCCAGATACTGATAGTATTAACTAATTACTGCGTTTCTGAATGAAATCTATATTTGTATAAAACAAACTCCCTGTTTCGTCTGTATCCGCTTACTTCTACTAAACGACGCAGATAATTTAAGTACAATTTTCAAATATCATTTAGAAATTTTCTTCCGGAATGTTCTTTGTATAATTATACGTCCTTCGTTACATAGGTAGCAAGTATACATATATACATACGTGGCAAGGGCGCTTTGACTAAATTTAAACTTTATATATATGTATACGAGGTACTACTTACATACTTCATCCCAACTCCAAGTATGTTTCAATATATAAACTTACTTAAATCATTATGTTTTTTCATTGATAATAAAACAAATCGTTATGCAGAGGCGTATAAATATGTGCCTCACGATCTCGTATGCCTGTGCCTCATAGACAGTAATAAATAGCGCCAATTTCGTCCCATTTCCTGAGAGGTCGGCTCCCTGTGCGACCCAATCGTACCTAGTCAACGATATTGAGCTCAATAATACAACACAAACGCTAGGCAGTTAGGCCGAATATGCCCCTATAGCTCACAACGTTTCAATTGTTCGGACCAACGCAATGTGGGCCTACGTACCATCACAGATATTGACCGTTGACCTTTGAATGTCAATTGAAATTGAAAAGCGAATAAGAAATATGGCGATACCGAATTTAAGATGTTAATCTAAGATAAGATAACTTTATACCTCATATTATTTACTAGTTGTTCCCTCGACTTAGTCCGCGCGGTATTTAACTTTATTTTCTAAAATAAAAGTAGCTTAAGTTATTCCTTATTACATCAGCTACCTGCTATAAAAAGTCCCGTCAAAATCGGTCCAGCCATATCAGAGATTAGCCAAAACAAACGAACAGACAGATAGACAGACACAAAAATTGTAAAAAATGTTATTTTGGTGTATGTACCGTATTTATATTCATATGCATGTAGTAAAAAACAGTTTTTTACTACATGCATATTAATATAAATAGAAATAACATTATTTCAATATTAGTATACTTTGTTAACTTGTTTGCTATTTCGAATACGAGCATACTAATATTATAAATAGGTAAAGTTTACGAGGTTTCAGGGGATAATCATTGGATCTACAGAACCGATTTACAAAATTGTTTTAGTGTTAGTTAGGCTACATATGCCTAAGACCACACTAAAACCAATAGCAGCACAGCAAGTAAAAGTTATAAATCAGGAACGAAAGTATTTTAAATCACTGAGTTTTAGTTGTCAAAGGCGGGTCTTATTTGTCAAATCAATTTCAGTTCAGCATCCCCTCTGTAAGCTCATTTAATTGAATCACTTATGCCGTCTGAGTACCTACGTGGATACTTCAAATAAAGTGTGCGTAGGCATAATTTAGAAAATTAACTTAATTTTCCATCTTTTCCAGATATTTTTATGTTGTACAATTTCGTACCATCCATGGAATGCAGTTATATAGTATATTTATAGTATATTTTTTTACGCTACATGTTCAAAAAATTGTTTAAGAAATTTTTACTAACTAAGTAATCTTTTATTAGATATAAAATAAAATAATATTGAATCGGTATCTCGTAAATTATAATACCGATGTTATTTAAATCAATAATATTTTGTTGTCTTCAACATTTTTCACTTAATTAATAAACTATTTAAGCTATACCGTATTATTTTTTATATATTGTTATACAATTTAATACTTTATTCATAGTCTTTCTTTGTTACGCCTTTTAGAAATTACTTATCTCAGAGCATCAACGATTTGTAATGTATTGTACTCTCCGTGCATCAATAAAGCCGAGATAATAATAGTAACCTTACTCAACGAGCAAGTAAATAGAGGGGTATAAATTACGAGCTTCCTGTGTCCACGGTTTATTATGATTCCCATGGTAGACTGGCACTGGCACCCTGATAATTATCTTGTCTGACACGTTACTAGTGGTAAAACCCGTGATAATGAACTCGGGGTGCTTCGTGGCGTAAACAAAGGGGAACGAAAAAAATGTAGTTGCTACCTCTACTGAATGCTTTTGAATGTAATTTATCATTATTGTACTAATATGACATAGATTTAAAGAGGTTTACGATTTTTAGATGTTAACCTCCTATATTTTTTGATTTGTATTTTGTACCCATCGATTGTTCACGTAATTCCAAATTTAAACTTCTCGATGTATAAAACAACCTAAATATCGGACCTGCAAAATAAGCTATAATAACCAAACTACACCCAACAAAGCAATATGTAGGGTGCATTCGTAGACAAAAAGACAATAATTATCGTCATAAGTGTCTCATTGTAAACTAGTAGTGTGAAATATATGTAGGTATATGTGTATCATCTTAATTACTCTAGCCATTTTTACAGAAATCGACAAACAGACAATTTTCGCCTCGTCACAATTTTACAATTTTATTATATGTAAAGATAATAAAGATAAAAAAACCTGCTTGGTGAGTCATTTTAATATTTACGACCCTCCGCAAATCTAAGCCATTATCAAGTAGATCAGGCCACGAAGGAGTCACATACTATCATAACGGCATCAATCTATCAATTTCAAATCCCATGGAAACAATCATTTGTAGTAGCAAAATTTATTGTGGAATTCATTGAAGAATTGCCATTGTTTAGCATTAAGAAAAATCTCACCTCTAATTACAACTAAATTCTTGAAAGTTTGACGTACATTCTAACAATAATTTACAACATTACTAAAATCTGTTTTTATCATTTATATGTCTATTATATTCATATATAATTTTCATCGAATTTAATTTATTTAACTTTTAGAGAGTGGGTTTACTGTTTTAAAATTTCTTAAATGATAAAGCTTACACAACACTGGATACATACCTACCTACTTTCTTTTTAAAACATAAATATCTATCATATCGTATGCATATATTTCTTTGATCCAACACCGCGTTTTATCACAAATATATAATTGTGTTTAAGACATCTTTGGATACAAGTACTTCTGTTTTTGTAACACTTTAGCAACCATTTTACACAACAGCCTTGGTGTAGAAAACTTAGTCTAAACGCTCTACAACTTAAAACCTTTGCAGCAAGTTGTATAACATATGTGGGCTTCATTGACAACAATAGACCATGTTAGCCCCCCCGCCCCCCGCCCCCCTCCTCTCGTCGTCATGGGTACCATCGTGGTCAATTCCACGTGAATTTGTGACGATGTTAACACATGATGTGACTTTATGCTCATCCTATAGTATTCCACAGGTGTCCCGTCAGCGTATACCGTTAGCGCAGGCGGGTGTACCATTCCACATTTATCTTTAAAAATACTTCTTACATACAATATATATATTAATATAGCGACATAAATATTCCTATAACCTATTGGAGTATTTTTTAAAACAAGAATATAGACAATATAGCGCTATATATCTTGAGAAAGTAACTCTACTATTATTGTTTTCTCAGTTTTACTACCTTTAAGAAATAATAAAGTAAAAATAAGTACTCACTTACGAAATATGATTCATATATCTCGTAATATTAATTAAAACTCAAGGAATTGTGTAAATAAGAATAAACTTTTTAATTTTCCATATATGTAATTGGAGAAAATATTTAAAATTAATGAATTTAATTTCCCAAATTTACAATAATTAATTGACTATTTTATGGATAAAACAATATGTTAATAATTTATTGAGTAATAATTATAATTTATCTAATAACTCTTTACTGTTATTAGACCTATTCTTAAACAATTATGTAAATAAAAGGTAAACATACGTTTGACTCTTTCCTCGTGCCATTTCTTCAAAACAAGCAGCACACACTCACTTTATTTAAAATACACTACAAGTAGTAAAATAAATAATGATATAAAAATACTTTTCCAAAATCACTAAATCACAAAACAGTCGATCGAAAAATAAAATGTTCGAAATTTAAAAATATTGGCGGCAACCGGTCACATGAGCACGCACGATTCTTGTCAGGCCCGTGTCACCTCTCTCAGAGATCTCAACTCGGATCCGGACGCGGTAAGCGCCCTACTTCGGGTCAACTAGTTGATCGTGTGAGAAAGAGATAACAAATCAACTTTTCTAACAATATAGAATGAGACGCACATTATTAGAAATTATATTAAAATTTACAAGTAACATTTATTATATTGTATTTAGCAGTATTAACGTAAGTTCGATACATTAATCTTGCTATTTTGACACTTATGAGATGCTTTGTTTGCATTATACAAGAACATTATGTTATAGAACTATGTATAGACATGAATGCACACCTAACGCCACCTAGTGCGGTAAAACTGCATTTTCAAGTATCAAGTGAACGTGATAGTGTTAGTGATAGTGCTTCGGTAACTGCTTTGTCGGCATCTACACCCACACTAAATATATGCTTGTATACCACAGATGACAGTACCGTCGTGGTACTTAAATCCATGCCCATCAGTTTAATAATGGAGACCATATTAAATTAAAGTTATTACCTCTTAGACATTTCAATAATATAAATGTAGGAATTATTACAATTACAATTTACAATGAAACAAAATTTATAATATGTGCATAAATATGTATATAATAAGATTCCAAAATATATTTAATCACAAAATTTTTAATTAAATTTTATTATTAAAACCTAATAATATAATGCTAAATAAGATCATTGTACACATAATATATTATTTTAGAATATAGAATTAGACATAAGAGCTGAATAGGTAATCATATGCAATTTTATATCACAGTATTAATAAGACGTAAAAAGTATTATTTTGAAACTTTATTTTATTTAATTTTATCTACATAAAATTTTAAATAGATTATGTAACATAATGATGGAAGAAATAATCCAGTTCTTTTTGTAACTAATGAAAAGAACAACATTAGAACGGAACCAATGCTGGCAATTTATATAAAAAAACAATTCCTTTTGTTTTGTGTATACATCTTATATGATATTTTTTGATCAAATCAATTAATGGATATTGTTAGATACCTATATATTCCGGGAAAATATCTTAAAGTCATATCGTAACATAGCCGGTAAATTCACCTTTATCGCCATGCTACATCTACCTAAATACAAATTATGGTTCAACAACGCCAGTTGTCTTACCATAAAATTAAATAATGAGATAATTGAGGAAGAAAGTGAAACGGAAGGAATATTCATTGTAGCCCATTAATTAAACTCGATGATATCATGTCAACACATTTAGAAGAAAGTATCTTTGAAGGCACAGTAGCATATCAGTAGCCATCAAAAAAGTACTAACTGTCAATCCTTACTAATATTAGAACTGCGAAAGTAACTTTGTCTGTCTATCTCGCTTTCACCCCCAACTGAACTGATTTAAATGATATTTGGTATACAGATAGTTAAGACTCTGATAAAGGAAATAGGATAGATGAAAGGTTGCTTCGAAGTACCGTCATATTAAAAGCTAGAAGCTTGTAACTTATTTTTTAGACTGTTGATTAAATATAAATAAATATGACATACGAAATAACGAATAAATATGACATAGTCGCGGGCAGATGTAGTAATAATATAAATACAAAAAATATACAGAGAACATTACCAGAAACGTTAAAGTTACAAGCGAAAGTTAGTAATACAATAATAATTTGACCTATAACAAGTTACAGCGTGTATCTTCAATTATACGTTTCGCAGCCTCTTGTATTATGAATTAAGTCATTTATCAAACAACAGCTGTATGTGGACGGTTAGTTATGTACACATATATATGTATAAAAAGGTAGGTATAAACAATATAACGAGTAATGAAAGAAATTACATCTGTGTCGGTATATATATACGTAGTTTCATAACATTTATTTCATTGTTCAGTGACTCTTGTTTTCCAAAAAGCTGATTTACTTCTATGTACCCTTTCATATTTTCCATTCACTAATTTTATTATTTCTTGATCTTCTTGGATTCTCCCTTCTAAGACTTATTTTTAAAACGTACCCAATATATTGGGTACTAACAAGAGAAAGAGCTCCCACTATTCCTAAATGCTTAAAACGCCATCGTTAATCGTGACTTCATTCATAGTTTAAATCTTTACTTGTGTAAAGATTTAAACTATGATGGATCACTCGGAGTCCGAAACTCCGAGTCTGAGACTCGGACTTATTACAAACAAGCCACTTTGACAAAAATATCTATCTAACAAGGAACTATCTGTCTTATATGTCTTTTAATATACATATTTTTGCATATTATTTTTTTGCCATTTAATAACAATTTTAAATAAAAAATGCTTCATAAACTTATGAAAAGATTTGTTAATTTATTGGGGAACGCAATCTATTCCTACAGTAAACAAAGCTTGTATTATGAGTACTAACTAGACATCTGATATAAATACTTAGATACATTTTTTTGTAAATACATACTTAAAAAAAATAGAAAACACCCATACCGATACAAAGAATCATATTTATGAATATAAATGTCCACCACCGAGACCGTCAATACTTTTTACTTTTACAACAATTCTTTTTAATTGTACATATTACAAACAGCTAACAACTGCGGTTGTAGAGTGTTCTGTTTATAAAGATAGATTATGATATTGTTATCACTGTATTACAACATCTATAAATAGTAAACAAAGAGTGAAAAATATACTACACAATATCTCCAATAATGTGATATTGAAACGTCTATCGTATGCTACTAAAGTACCTAAAGACAACCGATCGAGATGAATATTACCAAGATAACCTGTATAGAGATAAACCTCTATAAATAGTAAGTATATTTCCTGACTATATTTGCAGATTTGCTACTTGCAGACACTTCAGGATTATTTTGTTTATCCTTAAGGGATTCTCTATATTCAATTGCAGATAAATACGATTTATATAATCCCATATAAGTCAAATAACTATACCACTTATAATATAAAGCATACTATTCAGATGTGAGATTAAATATTGTTGAAATGGCATACAAATGACCCTAATTTTCTTATATTCATTTTATTTTTATATGTACAAAGAGTACACAAAAAAATATTTGACATCCGTGTTTTTATATTTTTATTATGTACTTTTTGTTTTAATAGGTATACATATTATCAAGTTATGAAGGAAATTGTGCAAAGTTTATGTTACTACTTACTATATAACTTATTACAGTTCGTTTGTTTTACAAAACTATATTCCTGGGCGAGCGTGATATAGCTTTAACAGTAGGTAATCCTCAGGAATGGTGACTGGTGGTACTATGGACACAACGATATATTTTATGATGTCCATTGTATTGTTTATGTACACAGCTAACGTTTACTTACCATTAGGTGAGCTGTAAGCTTCTTTGCAAATCCAATGATATAAAAAAATACGTCAAATTATTGAAACTATGTAATTAGAAATGAATTCTGTAATAAAAATTACTTACACTTTAATTTTCTTGCCTTCCGATTGAGAGATGGTGGCAGGAGGAGGCGGAAGGTCATCCATAGGCACCTCCTCGTTAGGAGGCGAAGGAGGCGACTTATCAAACTCAGCTATCGGGGCCAGCTCCGGCATCGGTGACACCGAGTTGCTGTCCATAGCCGACAACTTTATGGGAGACACTTTGGCTATTTTGATTGCTCGTTTACACCCCCGGTTACACCGGAGGTACAAGCTCACAAAAAGTTAAAGATCACAAACGCGACTGGAGCAAACACTTGCACTTCACTCGCTCACAGTGTTACCACAGCACAGATAAATTCGATCCAGTTTTCCGATAAAGCACTGGCGAGTTCTGGGATTAGTTCCGGACGAACTTCAGGACCTGAAAGCGATTAAAGTGTTATTACTTACGGCACTTGTGGAGAAACCATTACAGTCAAGCTCAGTATTATAGGTGTTGATATGTTTATTTTAATTGCGGAGTCTTTGACCGAATACGGATCAGAATAGTCATTTCAGTTCGTTGAATATATCACTGTATTTATATTCATATTATCACAACGCTGACTAAAAAACAATATTATGAAAAACTGAAAGTTGAAAATAATTAATAATTATCTTATATTAAATTTTATATAAAGTAGTAACTCCTTCTCTACTAATGACAGAAGATAAGAGTAGAACGATAATTGGTTGTTACAGTTATGATTTAAATATATTTATTATTTATAAATAAAATAATTGAACATAAAGTATATATAACAGATTTCATAAATTATATTAAAAAGTATTTGTGTATCTAAAAACAACAGTATTGACCATACCCTACGAAAACACGGAAGGACAACGTCCTGTTCTGTACCCCACCTATTATTATTGAACTTCGCTTGACGTGACGCCACGGAAGGGACTGACACGAGCGTAGTGTAACATATGCTGTTGATGTTGTTTTGTTTTCACAACTTCCATATAAACAGCACATTGACCACAGCTTAGAGGAAAGCCCAAAATAGAAATGATGTACGAGTATGTACTTGTACAAATTCATACAATGCGACTTATCATTTTGAATGTTTTGTTTTAATAGTGGAATAAGTTACATTGACCTTCACGGCGGTTTTATTACGGATATAAGTTTAAAAATCAAAACCATATATACCTATATTCTTATATATAACCCCTGTAGTATATTTTTCCCCTTTATTACTCGTCTTCTTCCCTCCTCTAAGATCGATCCCCTGTCCCATTTCAATGAGGATCAAAACTAAGACGGCCTAAACCGAGGTTGAAACCTCTAGAAAAGTTATATTTGTCAAGCACGAGTTGGATTCTACTCCTTCCTGCCCACATTTTCTGCCAATACCTAAACCTAAAAAGGCCTACTACAGCATTAAAAAAACTTATAAAAACAGATAATAAGAATGTACACAAACAAATTCATTAACAAGCTCCAAGTTTAATGTATTTTTTATAGGAAAGAAACAACAGAATATTAGAATTGCAGATTTAAACTACAGGTCTTATGCTGAGTTGGTTCGCTATTCACCGTTGCAGCATATAAACTATATATATTTCTATTTATATATTTATTTTTTCTGTACTTTCATTTCACTATATGACTGTAACATGTGAATAAAGTATTTATTTATCTATATTCGACGGGATGCACTATAACTATATATACAAACCTCAGAACATAGTAATGGATTATAGCTATGTATATTACATATTTTTTAAATAAACTAAATAACGAATATTTAAGATGTCGTGATGTTGGTCAATAAATTGACGTTATAAAAACATAGGAAATTACATGTGAATGGCATACAAGCTAATCACTACTAGCAATCACGATTACATTCAACGCCTAATCAGATCTGTATTGTGCAATTGTTGTACATACAACATGCACCCGAACCATTATAAACTGGAAATCTAGAAATTACTTTCGCTTTCCGTGTGGGAATCCCGCAAAAGTCGCGTTACTTATTGTTTCATGCATGTGAACAAGAAATTGAAAGCTACGACGATGTAAGCTTATGAGTTCAATAGCCGGTAATATGTAATTTCAGATCTGAGCCTGATGGTGAATTTTTTGACAAATTAATCAAAAATGGTTTATTATCACTCAGACTCACAGCATAACGTAAACAAGAATTAGATTTTTGAAACGTAATTCAACAACGACACAAAATCTTGCACTCTATAAAATTTTAAAATACATATAGTCAGATTCATATCTATAACAATAATCATTACAACACTGATAATCATTCTCATAGGTTGTGTACCTACTTATGTGTGTTTGTATTAATGTGTGTGTGGGAATTGAATATATTACAAAATTGAGGCTTGAAATATTACTCTTGGTTTCATGATCACAAGATGAACTTGGGTCAAAACAAATTTTGTTTTAAAGTTATGGACAAAGGAAATTCAACCCCTTGTTTGTAATACATTTTAATCCGTTTATTTGCAGCAGCTTAAACTTTTATCTCCAGATATTAATACAACTTATTGAATAAACACAATCTCGGTATCGCTAACGGATTAAAAGTGCTGCTTCGATTTAATCCATTTACACGTCGCTTTCATAAATATATCTAGCTGTGTAAGTTACTGCTAAACCTTGATACATTATTAAAATAGCAAAAGGGAGTAATAATGTTCCGGTTAATAGTATTCGCCATTGCATCATGTCTAGTTTCTCTACGACTCAAATTGCATCCGTAGGGACCCGAGGGAGTGGAACCCTCCATATAATATGAAAACATCAAGTAACTAGTGTTGATATAAATATATCTTTAATAACAACAACATACAGTACAGTCTAGATTCTAAATCAAAACATATTTTCTGAATAACACGAAGTAAGAATAGAATTCCAAAAGCAAATCGACATGAAATCTTTATTTCATGCTGACTATGGTTGAACTCAATGTATTGAGTTGCAATGTGATTCTTCGTTTTATTTAATTAATGCAAGAACAATAATTAAATAAAACGAAGAATCACTTTTAGGTTCGTAACTATTTAATATTAGAGAATTTCTAAATGATTCAAAATGAATAGCAAATTATAGCAAGTCTAAAACAGAACTGAACACAACAGCAACGGCAGATCTAGATAATGCTGAGTATAGTTGAGTGTCTCAGAGTGCAGCCCCAGAGTACCGGCAAATGAGGACAGGAGTCTCGAGCAGGCTTCGCTGTTAGACTAACTTGAAAGTAACTTAACTACTGTTTATGTTTGTGAAAATAAATTCAAACGAGTTATAACAGGAATAGTTTTATGGTAAATAAAGGTTAATTTATTCAATTATTAAATTTATTATCTTCTTTATTATTCCTGTTAAAACCGATTTAATTATATTAATAATGTATACCAAAAGCAAAAATATTTAAATAAGTATTCATTTTACCGTGTTTTAACTAACTTTAGATACGGTAGTTAAAATGTAGATACAGAAAACATTATTATATATCGAGCAATAATGTAATACCAAGTACATATGTATACATTTTTGATAGCCATTTAGAATTTATTTTTTTAAATATTCATTACTAATATTGCACTAAATTGTCTATAGAATAAATGAGTGTGAATTATAATAACTATACCATGAGCTTCGGTACCATTAATAACCTGCAAGTCTTACCAATCACTGATTCATTAATTACTGCCGTGCTAGTCTATAAAAGTTAGTAGGTAACGTCAGGAGTCACAATAACGTGTTAATGGTACAAGGCCTCCGATGATTGAATAAAATAAACTGCCTCAAATGCCACCGGAACAATGAACTAAATAACGTACAAGAACACCCACACCACACATGAGTTCAATCAAAAAATTGCTGTATTATCCGTACGACATACATACAATATGTGTTCACAAGAATATAACAATTACTATGAAATACAACTATAGTATTGAAAAACTATATCTAGAAAATTGAGTCACGTGAGTTTTCTACTGACACATATATACCGATATTTCGAATTTGATAATCATAAAAGAGATACCAAATATGTTTTAATAAAATATAACCAATTATCAGCCGAGACAAAAATAAAAGAGAATATGATTACGATTAAACCTTATACATGTAATCATCACATGTGTCATCTGATTCCATCTTAAACAATCAGTATACTGTATATTCTATTCTCTACGCTGTATATATACGAGTATATACTGTAAGTATAATTTGTTATTTATTGCTTTAGCCTAATTATAGTTCAGAGTTAATAAATTAATAAACCCTGTTCGAGTTAATTATATTTCGTTGTTACGCTTTGATGTAATTAGACTATGTTACTATTATATAATATACGTAACACTGCAGTCGTCATCCGGCTCTACAGTTACCCATTCCCGACGCATAGTGCCAGATGATTATGTGGCTTATGGTTTATAGAATAGAAGAAATTATCGGGTAGTAGACGAGCGAGGAAGCGAACAATTTGATATGGCCTCAAATCACTCCTCTGGGGAAGGCTCTCCTACGCGCACAGATCCGTCCCACTTCGGCGGTTTGCAATTTATTTATGCATCAGTACTTATCTATGGTTACACAGCCGGCAAACAAGCAATTATTCTTTTATTCATGACATATATCTTGTTCTATCAAACAGATTATGTCCTGTTAACGGATGGACAGTTAAAAGGTGTTATGTTCTGGTTAAACGGCTTATATATCACAAAACTTATTTACAACTACATAGAAATATTCATTGCATTATATAAAATAACTATTTACCCACTGCATACTTTGTCTCTGTGACCAAACTAATTGACTGGAATCAAAATTATGTGTATTTCCCTGTTCTCTATACCAAAACCAAGCATCGTTATTTTTTGTATTACCTCTTGACGTTACTAAATTTAGCATAATGCATTTTTGATGCTAAAATTAATAATAATAAGTTAATATACAATCTCACTTTCAAATTTAGTAATAATTATGAAAGATGTGACATTACATAGATACAAAAAGGGATAAAATTACAGTCAACTTTGGAAAGTAATTACGATGAAAAATTAAGATTGACCTAAATTATAATTTAATATATTTTTAAACGTACTCAATTCCCAACTTTTTTTCTATGTGTATAAAACGATATCGTCATCAAGATTCTTTCCAAAAATTCAATAATTTATTGTTGAGTTGGTATTATCACAGATAACTTAATATTACATAGTATTTTTATTTTTATGTTAACAATTAGTTTGTATAATTATAATTTTTATTTGGAATAAGTATTCCAAATAAAAATTATAATTATAATAGTACCGACTAATTCAGACACACACACATAATACAATATTTATGTCTATCCTGACCTGTGTAAAGAACGTGTTATTATTTTCAAATTACAATTTCTTTCAAACTAGATCATCGTATTACATGTACTATGAACCGAAGTCAAAGCAAGTTTTTCTTGTGAAACTGGATTTGGTTACTGTTTGTAAATAAAGACAAACGCGGTGTTTTGAATCAGTATTGCCATAATATAACAATCTCTACCATCCTATCATACGGTAAATGACAGAAAATAATCCTGCATGGAAAGATCCTGTACAAGGGTTATTGACACATATTGACATTGACAAGGATATTGGACATGAAACAGAGTCTATCGTAACTTAGGCTATCAGTAAGTACCAGACAATTGTTAGCACAAATCAATATATAAGGTACCTATACTAGTTTATTTGTCTATAGTCTCTTGTCATGTTAGATTTAAATATACTGATAATAAGTGAAATATAGGCTTATTGAGTGAGTGTTCAGTTGACCATGATGTCGGCAGTTGAAATTTCCGTTGACTTCCCCATCTGAGATGACCGTAACGAAGTAATATTATTTTTACATACACAAAAAAATCTATGTAGATACTTGTTTGGTGGATACTAATCATAAGTAATTTCAGTGAACAGCAACACTATGCAGAAAACCCGCAAACAATAGGTAAAGCAATCAAGTGTATATAGTACCAAAATCGTAACTACCCACTGCAATATTTCTATGTCCTGCTCATAATTGTTACGACAAATAAATGAGAAACAATAACATTAATAGTAAATAAAGGTGACCATAAACCTGGGTATTCCCAATGGTGACATAAAAATGGCGTCTACGAGCGGAAGTACGAGTAATATCGGAGTAGGGATGCCAACTGGAGTAACAAATACTAGATTTAAGCATTCTGTACGAGAACATTTTTATCCTCGTATGAATGTACCAATTTTCGATCTTTGAAAATCGGTCAAAAGAAGAAACACCACTTGACAGCCTATGTGGTTGTAGTCCACTCAAGTATAAACGAAATATCTCCTTTAGAAAGTACACACTCTAACCTGAGGGGATAAAAACTATCGTTTTTATGAATATCCTTCAATTCTAGTCTCTGTTGGATATAGGTAGTGAACTCTGAAACATAGCGATCACGATAAATCTCCGTAGGTTGCAGTGTTACAGGTATACAGCCCAAATCTCTCAATAAAAAAGAGGTTAAAGAACCAAATTTATCTGCAATTTCAATTTGATTTCTTTATACGAGACTAAGTATTATAAAATTGCCAACCCTGGGGCGGAAGTAACATCGGAGTATTCATTAGTTGAAATGACACGAAGCGAGACACTCCTGTGGAACGCTGTCATAGCGTGTCTAAGGGGACACTGCGTGAACGTTGACAGCGATAAATGTGACACGTCATTTAACTAATTAATAGAGGGATTCATTTCATTCTACCTGTTATGCCTTAATTAACCGTGTCTGATTCAGGTACGGATTAAATAGGTAGGGCCCAAGTGACCGGCCAGATATATAATCTAGCAATTTCAGATGGAGCATTAGTATTATCAGGTGCAATATTATATTTATAATTGTTATGTAATTTGGAATAACGGGTTATTTTGAGAATTCCTCCTCTTTAGCGGTGTAAACCAAATAACTAATATTTTTATTCATCCCGAAATGTTGTTAGTTTAGATGTTACGGAGAGACCGTGTATGGTACTACTTATCCCATTTATAAAATTATTTTAGTGTTAGATATCCTATTTAATGAGAAAGGTTATATCACGCTAACTTCACTCTACTACTAATAGGAGGTGAACTACAATGAACAAAGTTACAAAAAATGACATATTTATAAGGATGTTTTGACAGTACGTGCCAACTGCAAGATTCAGTCTTAAACATCTAGTAGAAAATCAACAACCGTTCATTCTGAGTTCGTGCTTTCCAGTGGTATAATGGTAATGTCTATATTGTGTGAGTATGTGCGTGTATATACCTTGATTGTATTTAATATTTTAAGTTTAATCAGTTTTCAATTTTTAATAATTTATAAACAAGTTCCTTAATATTATTTTATTATATGACGTTATAATTTTTCTATAAAATATAATGTCTCGAAAAAAAATATACACGAGAATAGTTGGCTTTTATAATTACTATTTAAAACATACTGTACTAATTATTACAAGTGTTACTGTTCGATAATAAATAAATAAGTATATAAATAAAAAAAATGTAAAGAAAATGTGCCCTATATAAGATACTTCAAAATAAATGGTATTAGAAATAACTTCTAGAAAGCATAGGTATCACATAAATTGGTGTCTATTCCATTATTATTGTTATAGATATATCTGTATACTTTAATCCAATTGGACTCTTCTTATAATGAATACTGAAATACTGCTATATATAAAATCAAAGCTCCGCGAAATAAGCATCAAAGGTTAAACCAAACACTGCAAGTCAACATAAGAGGATTATTTCAAGCCATTAACCGTCACTGAGTGTTATAGTGAAATCAATTTTCGTACATTACATTAAGCTGCATTTTCGTATGGCTTGTTGTAAAATGGGTTTTAAACAAGATCCTGGGTGCTAAGTGTTTACAGAGGGATGTAATCAAGTGGGAACTTGAGTTCGTCCTTTAACTTTAAATGGCCATACAGGTTTGCATGTTGTGCCTAAATATGCTTTTGCATAAAAGGATGATATCAGAATAATGTCTTATAGTGTTTGGCAGAGTTTTGTCTGTCAAGGACCATATAGTTAATTCCTTAAACATAACTCTGGATTGTAGAATACAATCTAATATTTAGAAACTGGCAAGCCGCCCAGCATATCCTCTGAGTATAAAGATCATTATAAAACGCTCTTTGAACTCATTTCGCTCTACTACACATACAATTTCTTACAAATTTTTCATCTGTACATTACAGAAATGACAATCTACATATTCATAATAAAACGAATATATAAAATAGTTAAATAATTTAAGCAAAATATATATCAAAATACGTTTGATAGATCTACTTCGTAAACTTCATTTAATTTTAGAATTAGTATCTTGTTCCAAAAGTTTCACTCCATATTTACATTCAGGATGACTTGAATTAGTGTATTATCTTGTAAGGCGTTATCGGATCATTTGGAATCTTTTGTGTATAGATTTCATACGGGAAAGTAAACCATAATTGAAATATTTTAATTTGTTTGGAAAATGCTAATTCAGTGAAACCTAGATTTCTACTGTCTATGAATCCATCAATTCAATATGCCGTACTTTACAGAATATTAAACCAAAAGTGATTTATGAAATTTAACTATTAAAAAAAATACTCCAGAAGAATAGTAGAAACCTAAAATATATTCGGAAGCTTTTAAAAACAACATGGAGATGTAATCGGTTTAGTATAAAAGACTCAAAATTTATTTTCAGCCTCCTACCTTATTTGTTTCAGCCATTATGTTTAGTATCATGAACACATTACTCAGAATTTTGTCCAGGTACATGCAATACTACTAGTCCTATATAACAAAAGAGTATATTATAACAATTTTGAATGAAACACGTGCTAAGATATTTCACTTATAAACCAGTAAACTCTCACTATGCATTCTATATTTTGAGTTTATTTATACCTCCATTATTTATAATTTGTCTGTTTCTCCGTCTAATGAAGCACGAGATAAAACGTACCTAACGCACAATATATAAACTACAAATTTGCCTGTGGAATAAAGTATTTTCATTAGGGCTAAGGAGAAACCTCATCGTTAACATCAAATGAATTTAAAGTAAATATTTACAAGAGAGGGCGAGTGCTAGTACCGGTGTGGGCTATTGGCCGAATTTATTATTATTTGTGTAGGTACATTGCTTTAGAAATAATTTTAGACAGACGTTCTCCTGGCGTTTTCTATTGTGGTAGGTCTACTCTTTAAGACAGCATCAAGAGCCACTCCTTATCTACCGTGTCTAAACAACAGATAGAAGTGTTATGTTATATAATATCCTCTGTATATTTTACAAATATCTATATGAAACAATTGCAAGTTTATTCTTTAATAATCTCAGATACCTGGGCCATCTACTATAAGTTAATCTACCATAAAGAAATTCCCTGATAGACTTTCATCCACTAAGTGTCTTCAACACATTCGCAACCGTTACTTCGCCGTCGATTAGATAGCACCTTCAGAATTCGAGAACCTTAATATTCATTGCATACCACATGTTCTACATAATAATATGTATGGTAGTCAAATTTGATATAGATATATTTATATTTAAGTTGCTTTGACGAACGGCTCTAAAACTATTTCATTAAGTTTTAAGTCAACCCTCGGGTAGAATATTTACTAGTGAATTCTCCTGAGACCGCAGTACTGATGAATGATAAAAGTACGCCTATATTCCCCAGACAACCAAAGCGTATTCAAACTTGTATCCAGTTAATTTAAACCGTCCCAGTTTTGCACAAAGCAGGTGAACCCAACAAAAGACTGTAATAAAGGTTTATAATAAAACAGCCTTTCATAGTGACCTTGTAACGGAAGTCGTTGCTACGATGATACGTAGCAAATCGGCTCGAGATTCGTAGAAGTGCTACGAATTTGCTTTACATGTTTATTATTGTGTTCAATAAGCACCAAACAAATACGGAATTTCTATAAAAGTATTTAATATACTAGTAAAGTAGTAACTTAATATTATAGCTAAAGTCCGTAAGGTCTATTAATTATATGTTGTATAATAAAAGGTAATTTTAAATCACTGTACTTTTTAGATATACTACCTATAATAATACTAATATAGATTCATATCATGAACTATTAGTATGTTCTTATTGTTGATTAGAAAAGTTCACCAGAAATAAAAACATACATATTCTGTATAAATATAACTATATTGTTTTCCAGGTGCTCATTAGTAAGTGTATTATAAAGTTTTAGTAGTCAAATTAGGTAGTTGCAAAATCGTTCAAGTTGGGCCATAAATCTTCTCAAAGTACTGACAACTTTTAAATATGGCTGCATAGCATTATTATAATGAATTGCAAAATTTATAAAACCTCATAATTTCGAATAAAGGAAAAGATCATTTGCAATAATAATGGCGCCTCCACAGTTGTACGTACGACTGAATACAAAAGAATAATTTCGCAAAAACAACTATCATTTTGTGAAAACAGGAAATGCTCGCGAAGTTGGTTGCATCGTAATCATCTCGCTGTCTGTCCCTATTCAATAGCGTTGTAGAAGTAATAAAACATTTTTTTTGTACACACAGCTTCCGTAAACTTCTCGATTCTTACCGTAAGATTCTTCGATCAATTGTTATCTACGCTATTTTGAAGAGTGATGAAAAAGAGTAGAAATATTTATAAAGTTATTATTTATCAGATAAATTTCTGCCATAAATGGTGGTTATTCACCTGAGGATCGTATATGTACAAAAGATGAATAATTACTGAAATTTGAATTGGTATTGTTACTATAAAATGCATAATAGAACATAGCAAGGAATTCCCTCCGGATGGAAAAGAAGGAGGCATAATTGCATTAAACAGATTAAAAATGTTGAAGTTATTAATCATAAAATTAAAATAATTATGTGTATAATAGGCAACAACACAGTAGTAGTCCTTAATAAATTAATATTTTAGATAATAATAGCTGTAGTATAGTACTCTCAGGTAATAGTAAAAAATATTCAATGCCCAAAAAACCATATATAGGTACATTTTTAAAAACTGACTATATATTCTGAAATTTATATGAAACTGACAGGAGTAAACTGAAACTGTAAACGATAACAAAAATCAATCCGTTTTTAGTTTTCGCAAAAAGATATCTTATATGTAACAGTGTCTTTTAGCAGTCGCTAGAAAAGTAATCTTTTGTCGATTCCATTTGCTTAGGGTCTAATTAATTTTTACGAAACCGGAATGGCAAATAATCTAACATTCTATTTAAGGGTAGGTGACAGTGCGTTGCCTTCTACAATTCTTTAAAACTAAAATGTTATGACTCCATGCGCTGTAAATTTAACTTATATATGAAACGATGTGACCGCAAGATATAGTATTAAAGCCAATATGCGTCGATACCCACTGTGCTGATCTTAAATGCAGACTGCATTCGATTATATTGCAAGACATGCTGCATCTTACCAACAGTATTGGTATAGAATGCAAAATACAGACGGTACAAGACTGACGAAAGTATTATCAATAAAATGGCTATTTACAATTGAAAGTACAGAGTCCCCATGTGTGAAAGTATTACGTGACCCGCATTATGCATTGATGTGCATGTGGTATATTACATGTTTAAAAAAATATCAGTATTAGATTTAAAAATTTGTATGTTTCAATATATGTATTATATAATTACAATAATATTCAAATGATATTTTTTATGTTTGGTATATTATTGTTATAACATTCTTATGTTTATTACTATTCTTCGTAATCATCACTTCACCACATACTACATAGAATAAAACAAAGTCGCTGTCGCTGTCTGTCCCTATGTATGCTTAAATCTTTAAAACTACGCAACAGACTTTGATGCGGTTTTTTTAAAAGATAGAGTGATTCAAAAGGAAGGTTTATATGTATATACGTAAAAGCCTAAAAATTATAAGATTTGTAATGTCGGATGCATTATAATGCGAAACCGGGACGGCTCGCCAGTTATAGATAAAACATATATTGAAATTTAATGTGACAACTGACTACAAAGATATCACCTATATCTGCAATGAAGCAGGAATGAACGCGACGTCGAGTTGTTACGGTTCACATAATAAGATATCCAATTTCGAGACACATCGCACCGACACACATCAGAAATGGCTACAGTTGTGAGGTAATATAAGTATCAGATTATATCGAAGCTAAAGTATATATGTAACCTATATATTAATAATTTCTGCAACTCCCATTTAGTTAGGTGAGAAGTGATTCTTCTAGTCCTAGTGGTCCAATATCGATGTACTCTATCAAACGACCTCTAAGCAGATCTTCCTAGATACCACATTGTTTTATGCCTAGTGAATTCACCACGATGGGTTAACTGACCTGACTTCATCCTCATCCCATCATCTCCCACGGTGCCTCGTCAACGTATGTATATCGTTAGTACAGGCAAGTCCATCAAAAATAAAAACAAATACCTATTTAACAAGTCTTGTGTTAAGAAGTTTCACTATGGTACTTTTATTTATATAAACTTTTACTTAAATACGACATATGTATTAATTAAAATTTTATAAAAGTAAAAATGAAACCTTAAAAGTAAAATGTTTTTAAAAGTTTTTTAGTGTCAGAGTTATGAGTACCGTCATCATTAAATTAATAGAGAATACACTCGTTTAGTTTAATTATTGTGTTATAATATTGTTATATTGTATGCAAATACCTAATAAGTTTACGTACGTCTCGTGGCTAGTTCTATGCCTATGCAGCGTACATATACGCAATTCCGTACCGCGAGTTAATCAAGTCCACACACGGGTTATGCACTTATGCTTAATTAGACATACTATACCACGTTCAATGCTGCAAATTCTTATTATGTAAGTCTAATTAATAAGCCTGTTTGCTCACGATGTTACTGTAGATTTACGATTACTAGTATTACATTAAAAATTACGCTATGTTTATATTGTGAATATTTTTATAATGTCGCCATTTACTATCAATTTTCTCAAATTGCCGCCAAAGCAGGAGGCTAGGAATTTACGTGAGTGAATCCGCGGGAAACAATATTTGGCATATTTATTTCTTCATTGTATACAAAATCATCACAAAACCTTAAAAAATAGAAATTGTACAAATAATTATTATTTCTTTTACAAATAATTTTAATTATTGATGACTTCATTTTGTGCAAATATGAAGGTTTAAATAAGTACCTAATAATATTGTACTTTGGAGGTGCGGTCTTATCTCGGAAATCGAGTTTTCATTATTTAATTGATAAATTTCAAATAATATCCAATGTATAATTTTAAAGTAACATAATAAATACTATTAATGCATAAATAAATTATTGAAGTTATTCCAATATAACGGTATATTACCGTTATATTGGAATCTTGAAATAGGTCAGAACGGCATTTAATTAACATATTCTGCAATGCATAATAGAAAATTCTAAGGCGTGCTACGATAGGTAAAATTGCTTTATGGTAATTATATATGGGTGTTATATATATATAAGTCGATGTTATTATATATACATGACTTGCACCTGTACATATCTCAAGAATACAAAATACATAGGTACATCTATTCCACACATGCATATTTGATATATGAATGAAAGAATTCTGTATAAAACCATTGTCAATATCATAATAAAATGTTATATATTCTATTGTAATTAAAGTAATTTATCATTTTAAAAGTGTTATTAGGTAGTAAGCTAGGCTATCAAAGATCAGGATCAGATCAGGATAAAGCCGCTAGTGACCAAACATCGCAAGAGAAGCTATCTTTCAAACGTAGATCCGTTGTACTCGTATACGCGTCGGGTATATAACATGGCGAGCGGATGCTGCGCGGTACAGCCTCCGCGAGCGTCCTGCGTCCCGAACAAAGCGTCCCGCCCATCCCGCTTTCCGATCCCATATCCGGTCAACTCATCCACAGCACAATATCATGTATGAAACAAGCACTACAATCAAATATCAAATTTAGGGCATGCACTTTAGTTAGAATATATTGGTTTTATCGACGTACTGTATAGGTGGATGCAGTGAAGAGGCGACGTGTACAATCGACAGCGCGGTCCGCGAGATACTGGCAGCAGCTTCCGAGTGGGGGACGAGGGGCTGCGCGGTCCGCGCTTTTCATTAACGTGGAGCTACGCTCGTAGCGGTCGCCGCCCCGGACGGGAAAGCTCCAGCCCCATGATTCTCAAAACGATCGAGCGTCGGCTACGTGGGAAAATGTATTCTGTCGTGTGAATGGGACTCGATTCTAGGTTTCGTGTCCTATCTTTTCCTAGTTAAAACAACACCTGCCTACAAAACTTACGTATATATATTCTATGTCTTTGTAGGTAAAGCCTCTTACTATATTACTGAACATAATTGCATTGATTTCAATGCAATTATGTTCAGTATGTGATACTGAATTATGTTGTCATACTTATTACTAAAGCTGTAATTACTTCAATTTTACAATATAAAAAAATCATTTTGATGACTGTTACCAAAAATATATTCGGGAGATACGGTGGGATCTTGTCCTACTAGATTGTATTTTTAGTTTGCTATCGGTGTTTTCATCGCTGGAGAGTCACTCAGATAAAAATTAATGGCACAAGGATTTTTTGTCGGTCATTATTATTATTTAACACGGGAGAGAAAACTACGCCTTTTCAAAATAATTATTTCGCAAGCTTAAAGAAACATATAGAAATACTTATGTATAGAAGAAACATGTACCTATATATATACATATACCTGCAAAAGCACTTAATAAAATTGTAATCCCGTCAGTACCATTACATATATCTAAATGTACGCTATATAATCTAACAATAAGTCTAAAACAAATAATTAGTCCCACATACACGTTTCATAGGTTCTTTTCAGACAGTAACTATTATTAAAAAATATGTTTGAAGTAAAATAAAAAGTAAGTAAAGTATATATAATAGATATGAACTAGCCCTTCAAAGCGAGTTCGCCATTCCTTTAGCAAGTGCCAAAAAATAATCTATTTTTATACTCGTATTAAGTATACCGGAAGATCGAAAAAGACACGCCGGACGCCGGACGTGCTGTGCGAGTTTTTGTCATGCGCATAGTTAGTTGTCATAGTGAACATATCTAGAAATAGATTAGTCGTTGTTCTAAAATTTGTTTGGTACTAATGTTCTCGGAAGCTTCTACTAATAGAATGCCCATAACAATACATTAAGTGACACAATTTTTAATACTTATGACAGCAACTTCAAATTTATTCTACATAACTGTTACCCGCTATTATCTACGTCTGCACAAACCTTCATTTGCTGTTTCAAGACCTTCCAGAGAAATTTTTGAGATAAAAGATATATATGTATATCTATTCATGTTCAATTTCATCCATTCAGCCGTTTAGCCGTAAGAAACAGACACGTTTTCGCATATAAAAATTTTAGTTTCCCCTGAGTTTACTTACGTAGCATAGATGTAGGTAGGTATTTGACGTACCTATATCAATATCTACCTATTGGGTAAGTTCGTTATTTCGTTTCCCGCGAAATTTAATTCAATATATTTACTATAAAGATAGATTTAGTTATGAGCATTCTAACTAATTATCATGAAAATAATTAATTAGAATATTGATATCTAATTCTATATTTATAATCTTGCATTCTATTCCTATTTGTGGTGATCTGACACCATATTTAGTACAATTATAGGTACATTACATATGTAATGTTACGTAGATGCAATAAAATTACTATTTATATCTTCATACAAAAATAGTTTTTTTATTATAAACTTAATATATATATATTTTTAAACAATATAACAGTTTTTATCGTTATCGCTTTCTATGGATATAGGAATCACTAATTGAATTCGAATTACATTGTATAATTGAACAACCATTGTAATCTTTCAAATATGTTTAAGTATCATTTAATATAAATTTTAATTCCTGTTACTTAGTGTTCTAAATAATATATTTACATTATTTTGTAAATTAACCTATAATAATATATCGTGATCCTATTAGTGGGGAAAGGGGATTGTTAGTAATAGACTGATCTTATTGCTAGCTAATGTACCGTGTCAGGTTGCCTCCACGCGGTTCCCTCTAGAAACCAACCATCGTGATAAATTGTTGGTGAATTTATCATGATAGGTTAACTTGGTTGGATGGGACCTCGTGTTCATCTTATCATCCTCTACTGGTGCATTCACCACTTCATTATCATCCATGGAACAAAGATCCTATTAGTTAAATATTCACTATTTCTGCCGGTGATAAACTCCTGGTAAATTTACCACATGATTGAACTGACCTTACCTGATGCTCATTTTATCATCATTTATTTGGGTCCCTCCAGCGTATGTGAGTGTACCATTAGCCTACCATACAATTCATTCCGTCACAAATAAAAACTTGAAGTGCCTATTTTTTAACAATAGAGCAGGTGTCGAGCACCGCCCTCTTTCCAATTTATTTAGTTTTTATCGGTGTTTCCATTACCTGAGAGTTACACGGCATTAACATTATATTTTTGTCGTCAGCAAGATTCAACTTACATAAACGGTTTTGGTGACGAGGTACTGAAACCCTATGTCATAGTTCATCTAGGTTGTAATAAAAAAGTGCATTCAAGAAGTTATCATATAATTTTAATAAAATAATCCTTACGTCATAACAATTTATGTACTTAAAGTAGTTGTGGATCACTTTGACTTCATTTTCTTATTTTTTTTATTTACTCGCATTTGTTTATTCTGTGGTTTGGAAGCTTCCTTCTTCTCATTTATTTGACCGATCTGCTTATTCTTTTTCTTTAACTTCTTTTTTAACTGTCTCGACGCATTAACTTCTAACTTTTCTGTTATTTTATGTTCATTTTTGTTGACTAGTGCAATATTTTTTGGACTGTCATTTGAAGGTTTAGTTTTGTTTTTTTTCTTATTCTTAGCCTTCTGCTGTGGACTTAGGGTTGGATTCTTATTTACAGTGTACTCACTTGGATTTTTCGTTCCTTTACTATTTACTTGACTCTGAGAATTTAAAATAGTTTCTGTAGAATTTGTATTTTTCTTATTGGTAATATTTGTCTTTTTATTACCTCCAATTTTAATTTTCTCGTTGGATTTCTTTACATCATTTTTCTTATTTATGGTACTAGGTTGTGTCTGCTTAATTTGCTGTGCTTGGTTTACTTCAGTTACATTTGATTTATTTCTTTTATTGTTTTTACGCTTCTTCTTTTTATTTTGTGCTGTATGAGTACTAGATGTATTAGTTGGAGAAATACTGAAACAAAGTTATTAAAATCATTAACTATTGAGGGATCATTAAACTAGTCGAGTTGTCTAAGATGTTTTCTTCACACAGCCGACAGTTGGTTGCTACCTGCAATTAGTGCTTCTAAGTTATCTATGAAGTCACTATTGGTTATTTGAATTGCAATTAATATTAATTATATTAACGCATATGGGTCGGCGACGCGCACGTCACGGCAAAACACCTCGGTGTTTTAGGCGTCCTTAGATCACAGTAACCGTTTACCATCAGATGGGCCGTATGCTTGTTTGCCACCTATGTGGTACAAAAAATTCTAGATAAACCAGCAACTTCACTCATGGTAAACTGATGGAAACAGAACAAATGACTAAATTTCAAAAGAAGTTTAACATAATACAGTAGCCTAAACAGCACCAAATCAGTTGAGGCATTTCTGAGATTACTGTGCACAGACATACAGACACACATTCTAAAAAATTGTTGCATACCGTTAATAAAGTCCCCCAATAATCCCTCATATAGGTATCTTACATGTGCAGGGAGCATACATTTTTATTATATCTATACATTTCATTAATACATTTGGGAAATATAGTTGCTCAAGTATATAATATTAGATAAATAACAAAGTATAAACTGATGAAATCAGTAAGGATGTGGACTAATTTCACACAATCTAATGAAACTAATTTCATTATACAAATTATATTAAAAATGTGAACACAATTTCATCATATTATATAATTAATTTAACAATTTTACGCACTTTTTTTCATCGGAAGGCTTATTTTTTTTCTTTTGTGGTTCAGTTTCATTAGAGGTTGCAGATCTTTTTACTGCAGAGCTATTCTTTTCCGGTTGTGTATTATCTGCATCTGATTCAATGTTTCCATTTTGTTGGCCTGTTTCTGTAGTTTCCTCCTCCTCATCTTCATCTTTTACTGGTTCAGGCTATGCAAAAAGAAACCAATTTAATAACTGTACCATCTACAATTACAAAATGACATTAAAAATCGAGATAAATAAGAAATACTTACTATAACATTTGAAAACTTTTTAAATTTTGCCACAAAGAAACCATCCATATTATGAGTATGGGGATAAAACCTCCTAGTCAAATTCAGTGATGGGTGGAACCTATGATGTCTGTATTTCACGAAGCCCTCTGTACCAAAATCTAAACCTGTTGGGACTAATTTCACATTTCTCCTTTTCAAAGCATAATTAACCACCCATTCATTTTCTTCAGGCAGTATTGAACATGTTGAATATACAATGTAGCTCCCTGTACTTGATTTAGCATTACAACAATCTATAGCAGCTAAAAGTAATTGTCTTTGTAAATTAAAACACCTTTGTATGTCCTTTTGATCCTTTGTTGTTTTAACACTAGGATCCTTTGCAATAACACCTGTACCTGTACAAGGTGCATCTAATAATACCCTATCAAATCCCTTAATCACATCTGGAAACTGACGCCCATCATAATTGCATATTACAGCATTTACAATTCCCAATCTATGAAAATTGCCAACAATAGCCTTAGTTCGTTCTTTATTTGCATCATTTGCAAATAATGCGCCAGTATTCTTCATAATTGCTGCAATATGTGACGCTTTTCCTCCTGGAGCAGCACACATATCCAGAATTCTTTCGTTTTCTTGAGGAGCTAATGCCATAACAGGCAAAAAACTTGATGCACCTTGGAGAATATAATGACCAGCTAAGTATTCTGGAGTAGCCCCAATTGGTACCGTGGAGCTATATATAACAAGACCTACTTTGCTCCATTTTCCGACTGGATCTAAATTGACACCTCTGTTAATCAGTGCTTGAGCTAAATCACGCCGCCTTGTTTTAAGACTATTTGTTCTGATAGTTATAGGCCTAGCAATTTCACTAGCTTCCAAGAACTCTACCAATTCTTGCACAGAAAATATTTGCATTAAAACTTCCATTAAAAACTCATTATAGCTATAATACATGCATAAATCTTTAAGAAGTAAATCAGTATATTCACAGCGGGATTTACCCTCTTGTTTTAAACGATTGAAATCACTTAGAACATGAACAACATCCTTAATTCTTTGATTAACATCTTGAAGACTTGTGGGATTTTGTAATTCCTCCTCAGTGGGAAATGCAAACACATCTTGCTTAGCAATATTGAGTTGCATCTCATCGTCTGCAAGCTTCCTGTCAATTTTTTGTTTCTTCTTTAATTTTATATTCGCCTTTTCAATGGGTAACATGTCATCATCACCATCATCATCACTTTCTTCCTCTGCTTCTTCATCTGAATCAGAGTTATAAGACATCTTAGCTGAAGTGTCTGCACCCTCATCCTCAGATGTAGCATCACTAGCTTCCTTATCAGAATCTTGAAATAAGTCATCTAAGGTTCCAACCTACAATAAAAATAAATTCATAAATACTTGTTTCAATTTTTTTCACATTGTTGTACACATTATATAAATGGGATATTTTAACTATTAATAGTTCAATACTATTACAAATATAATGGTCATGGGTTAACAAGACAGTCATAGTATAATGTATCCAATCATAAACACATTATTATTTAAGTCTAAATTAATTGCAATATACTTTATCATGTTGCCTGTTTTCCTAGATGAGAACTATCATCATTACATAGTTTAAAACAAAGTAGCTGGCACTGTCTGTCCCTATGTATGCTTAAATCTTTAAAACCATGCAACGGATTTTGAAACAGTTTTTTTAATAGATAGAGTGATTCAAGAGGAGGGTTTATATGTATAATACATGTACACCGGTGTGAAGCCGGGGTGGGTAGCTAGTTAATAATAAAAACATTTTAAATTTTTGTATGAAATAATAAATATTGTCTCTCTCATTCCCTCTCTGTGCACATACACATTTCATATGCTTTAGTACTTTTGGATAAGTAATATTATAGACATTGATTGTTATTGTGTCAGAGTACATAAAAAAATTGTTTTCAATTTAATTATTGGAAGTATAACATTTGTATAGTAAATAAAAATGAAGTACATAAATCCCTCTTACTTTATAGTTTTCGGCATTAGAACCAGTTTTCTGTGTATCTTCGTCATCACTGTTGTCTTCGTTGACACTACCAGATTCATCATGACCACTGTCACTATCTTCATCACTCAATTCTTTTAAATTGGTCTTATTTTTTTGTTTTGGTTTTAACCACTCTTTGTTATCGTCAGTGAAACCTATAAATTAAAAAAAATACAATATAACTATGGAAATAGGAAAATTTGTGAAAAATTATTGAAAGATGTTGCTACTAGTTTGTAATATTTGTACATGACAAGACTTCCTAGAATATGTTTTTTATTAAATTATATATTGTATAAAAAACACAATTTTATTAGTAAATTGTAAGTAAACAATTTCTCAGATTTAATTTATTTAAAAAAACAATAAAGAGCAGTATATTAATACCTTGATTATTTTCATCACTAGATTCATCATCAGAACCTTTTTCGAGTACCACTTCTTTTTGTTTGGCAACATTTTTTTTTACTTGTTTCAATGTTTTCCTCTTCTCTGCTATCTCTGCTTTCTTTTTCACTCTCCTTGCTGCTCGCTGTTTCTGTCTGTGACTAAGCTTCTTTTGCTCATCATTTTCAACTGTAGTTACAAAACAAATTAGTTTTAAAATAATAATAAGAACCAACAATGATTCATACAGTGCCTTCTGGTCCCAAACAAAACAGACTTTACCATTAGTACAAATCAACTGAAAGATATACTTAAATATATTTTTATAAATTCACCTGGACAAATGATACTTCTTCATACAAATATTTTTATCCCGCTAGAATTGTATCCTGCTTTCACTAATACATAAAATCTTCTATATTAAATTTTTTGTGCATATATGCATTATCTTCACCACTAATATGACTGAATTGATTTAATTTGTCTTAATTTCATTATAAATCAATAACTATGATATTGAGTAAATATTAATAATAAACATAAAAGTCCTGCCCTTATGTGTAATTACAGTAATTTGTAACCTTAACTTAATTTATTGGGAAAAATTTTACAGAAAGGTTAACTAATAAATTGTACAGTTGATTTATTCCAAAAGGAACTGGTGGATTGATACATGGACAGGTTAGTATACCTATCTTTGATAATTTACCTCACCGATAATTGTTTTTTATAAAAGGGGAAAAATAATGCAATGTTGTATCCAAATCTATATATTGCTTGTGAGAATAAAATAAATTTTATAACATAAAATTATATTTTAGACATTTCATTAAGAATGCAGACATATCCACGCAAGTCCAGGGAAAATGTACAATAAGGAACAGGTAAACCGGTGAAAATAGTTCGTTTTTATTATAAATAATACATTTTACTTACGCAGTTCCTTTTTGAAAACAGGATCTGGTTGTTTTCTCGCCTTTCTACCTGGGCCCTTTTTCACTTTTTTGGTTTCATCGAATTTTGCCTTTCGCCCCATTATTTACTAACTTGTTGTATTTGCTAAAATCTTGTATAATAGTTATAAATTAGAAAAAAAGAGCTTTCAATTAAAAATGACAAATTAAAGCGAAAACACGTGTTTAAATTAAGTAACCAAACTAAACAGACATGTAGCGAGGTGGAGAGCAACTAGAGGTTGTCGAAAAATTTATACATGTATCGATAGATTCGTGATTGCTATGTTACATACATATTTCGCTAGGTGTTACTAATTAATAGGTTCATACTGGACATTATAAAATTCTTTTCTTTTATGTAATAAACTGAATTGCTTAATAAATCGAAAAATTTCGACATACAGCGCTTAGGGTGTTAGTAAACTTATTGATCACTTAATGCTCTTGAGTAGTATATTCTTTGACTTAATGATACCAAACTTTGTTTGACCTTACTGTCCAGTGATATTGGAATTTACGAAGAATTAATATTATTAATATGATGTTTAATAATTCGTAAAGATCACTTAAATGTCGGTACTTTTACTAAATATCCATGCCGTATCGATGTTTTGTCATTTTCGACATCCCTAATTTATTATGACAATTAATCTGAGACACAATGAAGATGCTACATATCTGTGCTGTCAAGTGCTATGACATTGCTATACGTGTGACGTTGATTACGACTATCAGGGATTCATCGACGGTCAGTTATGTCATATAATGTCATATCACAATGTCAATAATTGTCATAGAAATAGTCTATTGGATATGTGATCGAAAAGGACTTTGAAGAAAACAACTTTGTAAAATGTTTAAAAAGTATATTTAATGTTATTTGTGTATATGTGTAATTCACATGGATTGAAGTAAATATAATTAATTTCTAAACAGTAAAACAATGGATTTACCCATGTAGTGAGCGTAACAATGTCTATATTATGATACGTGTATAAATATAAATCCAGCATAATGATTTTATCTAAAAATTGGTCCTCAATTACTTCGAAAATTATTTATATGAAACCAGGTTTTTGCAGGTAAAATTACTTTTTGTAGTTGTATACATATTATTTTCAACATAGGTATATTTCTCAAAAAAGTACATATCATTTTATATCTTGAATCCGTTCTTTCTTAAGTTTTCAGGGTCATTACGTAAATATAAATGGAGATGTTATTTATAACCAATGTCAAGTGCATAGTCCTCAACGAAGAACATTCATTAACTTCCCAAAACCTATCCGCACAAGAGAATATTGTGGTAGGCAATTGGTTGGGTAAGTAATGTTAATCTTAAGTAGCATCCCTTCTTGGTAAAAACAATTTCCAAATATCAAATATTGAATTTATTAATTAATTGCACTTTTTCATGTAGGTCATGACAGTATTAGAATAATAATACAGAAACTACATAATACAGTATAAATGGATTTTTATAATTAGAAAATTGTCTACCATTCTTTTTAATCTGTTGATATAAGTTATAGATGATAAAGTAATAAATATGTATGTCCAATCAATCTATATTTAATACACTGGTTTTTAAGTTGGACTAATTAATACAAGTTACTACACAAACCTATTTTCTCAGTATATTAACATTATGTATGTTATAATTCTGAGAAAACTCGATATTTATCTTGTACTTAGATGTAGTACTTAATATTGATTTGAATACACTGTTTGTAAATTATCTCAGTTCATTGAGCATGACATGTCACATTAATATTCTATGTTATTCCCTTAATGAATAATAAATATCTTATAAACATGAACCCATTAAAATTTACATACATTTGAGTCTTACATCTGTGCAGTGAATTTAACTTAAAATGCCTTCTTAAGTAATTCTTCGTAATTCCTCAACTTAAAATTGTGGTCATTAACTGAGTGACATAAAATAAATGTATTAATTTTCTGGCTGTTAATTTGAAGCTCACTTTTCAGATATACAATGGAACAAATGTTTGAAGTGGTGTCTGATGTAGAAAACTATTACAAATTTGTTCCATGGTGTAAAAAGTCGGTAGTATTTAAAAAAACACCAGAATTTCTGAAAGCTGACCTTATTGTTGGATTCCCTCCAATAAATGAGAGCTATACTTCAAAAGTAACACTCATTAAGCCACATGTTGTCAAAGCAGAGTGTTTGGATGGTAAACTGTTTCATCACATGCTGACTCTCTGGAGATTTAGTCCAGGTTTAAAGAGAGAGCAACAGTCATGTGTAGTTGATTTCCAAATAACTTTTGAATTTAGATCAGCTTTTCACTCTCAGTTATCAAATTTATTCTTTGATCAAGTTGCACGCCAGATGGAAGGGGCCTTCATAAAGGAAGCCGCCAGACGGAATGGACCAGCCACCATGGCACCTAGAAATATGCTCCTAAATAATAATAATCATGCCATTAAAAGTTGACAGTGTTCATACAAACACGTAATCCAATGTTACCAGTGTAGGTAAATAATTTATTATTTATTGTAATTGTTTAGTAATATTTATTCATCACTGTACATTTTGTTCTGAAGCCTAGCTTTTTACTGTTAAGTTTGAGAAGAAATAAAGTTATACTTTGTCATAATTTCTAAGCTTTATTTACATTTGGCCACATTGTGATATTGTTACAGGGATTTTAGGCTTATTATTTGGACCAGTGGGTACATTTTCAATTTTCCTCATTACTAATAATCCATCGATGACTCTTCCAAACACTACATGCTTATTATCTAAGAAGTTGCACTTAGCACATGTTATGAAGAATTGACAGCCATTTGTATCTTTGCCACTGTTGGCCATTGAGAGTAGTCCTGGAGAATCATGTTTTAATGCAAAGTTTTCATCTGCAAATGTACTTCCACCATAGATGCTCATCAGTCCAGTACCATCACCCTAAAATATAAACATTTATTGAAATAACATTAGATGTTACAAATGTAACATCTATTTATTTATTTTTTATTTTATACATCACTGTAGTATAATAAAATATATTAAAATTTATTGGTGTTTGGCAAACAACTCTTCTAACACAAACATATAAACAAGTTTTTTTATTTTGCAGTTTCTAAATAGCAATATTTTGTTAACAATTGAGATAAAATTGGTTTAGTAGATCTGTGATTCAGTAGTTTAACATAAATAGTGTAGTGTAGAAATTCCATTAACACATTGTTTCTTCAAAGGACACAATAGTTGTTTTCAGACTACTATTTTTTATTTTAATTATGTAGTCTACAATTATTTATATTATAACCAAATTTCTTTAAATAACAATATACAAAATTATAAATATCATTAATTAAGCAATTAACAAAAATAAGAATATATCTGTGAATAATGAACTTGACACTAGATTTAAATACTATTATCTAAATTTAGCCAAGTAATGTTTTGCATTAATTTATAATGAATTCATTCATTATCAGAGTATTTTACAGTGGTGAGGATATTTATATGATATTAATATTAAGATGTGAAAAATACATATAATACATACATTGACAAAATCTCCACCTTGTATCATGAAATCTTTGATAACTCTGTGAAACGTCGCCCCCTTATATCCAAGTGGTACTCCATCTCTTCTGTATTCGCCTGTACAAAATTCCCTAAAATTCTCACTTGTCTTTGGTACTACATCAGCAAACAATTCAAATATCATTCGTCCTATTTCCTGTAAACATAATTTAAAAATCTGCTCAATTAATTTTAGAACCTTAAAAAATTAATTGCTATTATAACAGTAACATAAGTTTTAATTCGTTATATGAATACTTACCGTCGTGCCAACGGTAATGTCGAAAAAAACAACAGGATTATTAGGATTTCTGAGTTGTGATTGTATTTGATTCCAAGTGGGCATAGTGTTTACTTCTCGACAATACAAATAAAATATAACTTTATGAAAACACAGTAGTACATAAATGGGTGAAATAAAGATACAACAACCTCACTAATAAAAAATAACTGGCTATGTAATAATATTTTAACCATAGAAAAACAAGAGATCTCAAAATTTTGCTAAGACTGTCCGGCAAATAACATAACATAACCTATAGGACGAGGCAGCTGTCTAAACTTTAGAGCCTATAAATTTTTGTTTATAATTATATCGATATTTTTGTTGCTACGTCGATATAATTTTAACAGCTCGTTATTTCATCTATACCCTCTTAAGAGATTAATAAAACAATAATGTAATAAACTGTAAACATGTATTATAATTTTATAGTTTGATTTCAGTATAAATTCAGTAAATTCTAACAATTCTATTAAAATATTTGAAGTTGAGTCTGTACAATTAACAAGCAAATAAAAATCAATATCCTTAAAACATTTAAGTTATCTAAACCTTTTTGTTATCTTTATTTCAAAGACTGTAACATATTATTAAAATTTATCGATACTTTTGCACGTGCATATTGTATTAAATTGACATTGACAGCATAAAATGTTCCTTAGGGCAGCACAAACACTCGTTCCACATTATCGATACGAAAGTAGATATTCATTATATTGCAATTCATTATTATTTCAAAATTTATGTCTGTTATTCTGGTGCTATATTATTGTAGTTTCTATCTCCTCAAAAAGTTCGGCGTTTATATTATTATTAATTTTATAATATATATAAGTTATATTGTTGTACCTTATGACTTTAGAAAATTGTCAATGTCATTTTCAAAGTTCATGAACATTGCTTGTTTTGTTTTATAGTTCCTGTTGTTGAATGTACCATTTATTGGCTTTGAAAATTTATAATAAATTCTAATATTATTATTGTATTATAGTTCCATAAAAGTATAATTCTTAGTGTTTACTGTTTTGGTGGACTTATTATATTATAAGTACAAAAAAGTGACCTTAATTTATACTTTTCCTGTTTTACTTAAAATTGAATAAGTTTCTACGTTCCCATTTTCTTTTCTTCTGTAAAGTATGGATGAAAATGACTTCATAGACTATTATAAGGTATTAGAATGCAATAGAACTGCATCTGTTGAGGAATTGAAGAGAAGTTACCAGCGGCTCATACTGACTTTACATCCTGATAAAAACAACACAGATCTCAGTGACACCTTCCATCAGGTTCAGAAAGCATGGACTGTTTTGAGAGATGATGATACACGGAAACAATATGATGCGGAGCTGTCTTGTCGAGAACATAGTGATTTATTGTTATATGATACAGTAGCTTTGAAAGAAATGGAATATAATGATGAAGATAATGTTTACACATACAATTGTAGATGTGGTGGGACTTATTTATTAGAAAACTGTGATACTATACTGTCTCAAGTTATTATTGGTTGTAATGAATGCTCATTCTCAATACAAGTCAATATGTTATAGTATATGTATAATACTTGTTGAATAAGCTTACTATATTTGTATTATTAATATATTTTCTTAAACTGTGATTTAATTCTTTTCTTCACAAGTTAGCTAGAGGCTTCATCGGCTTCAGTATCTAGCAGTTTAACACACAATCTCTAACCATGTCTCCATGGTTGTATTGATTAGGGTGATTTTTTTATGTATGGCATATATGTAAATATATATATCCATCTGTTTAGTACCCACAATACAAGCTCTGCTTAGCTTGCTGCTGGATGGTGCTGCGTAAATTGTCCTAGGTCATTATTATTATATACTTTTCTGCCAAAAATAAGCAATTTTTTAATTTTGTTTTATACTACCAAACAAGACAACTAGTGCAATCTAATACAGAAGGTGATATAGCAAATACAGATGTACAGATAGATACTTTATATGACACTATATACAAATATACTGACAGCTTCGGTGGTCTAGTGGTTTAGCACACTGCTTTACTATCCGATGGTCGCGGGTTCGATTCCTCGCACGGTACAAACATTTGTATTCATGAGTATGATTGTTTGTATTGGTCTGGGTGTTTTCTATGTATAATATGTATTTATTTACAAAAAAATGTATCCCTGTATTTATATCAGTTGTCTAGTACCCTTAACACAAGTTCTGCTTAGCTTGGGAATAGATGGCGCTGTGTGAATTGTCTTCAGATATTATTATTATTATATTATAATGCACTTTATTTTGTCTAAGTTTTATATTGTCTTATGTATAAAATTCTCATGTGACTGTTAGTTTCCTATACTTCTCTGACCGTTTTTGATTGATTTTTATGAAATTTTATATGGATATTCAGTAGGTATGAGAAAAGGCTACTATCTATTTTTGATACCCCTAAGTGGTAAGGGCTGTCTACCTCTAACATAGTTTTTTTATTTTTTTGGCCAAAACTTTTTAATAATGAGGCATTAAAATATACATACAACCCTAAATTTTCACCCTGCTACCATCAACCCCTATTTTTTATAAAGATGTATTAATTTGTAGGACATAATAATGTTTGCCCGGTCAGCTGGTATACTTAAAATACTGTGTTATGTTTTGTTTATATCTTCATATAAGAGGAGGGACTTATACCCAGCTGTTAAAATCTTTTAAATCACATGCAATATGCACCCTCTCAATTATTTTTCGACATGTATTGCTAATTTTATAAAGAATTATGCAAATGGTAACCCACAGACCCACTGTATGGACCGAAGTGACCTTTAGCGCTGCAGGGAACGGCACTTCGCACTGAGTCACCTTAACTTGCGACTACACCATCGGTGTAAGCACGTTTATACCATTCTTCTCTAATATAAAATAATAAATCAGTTCAACCAAGTTTTGATTCATTTCTGCGGAGTAGGTTCCAAACATAATGGTCCTTCGAGCGAGATGGGTTAGAGTACTATTATCTAATCTACACTGATTCTTTATTTCTTTCTATGTAATTCATCTATTTAGATTTTATTACAATGTAATGTGATCTTATTTGCGATATTACTTTACATACAAGGAGTAATAGTTTTCTTCTTCGTAGTAATAGGTATGTTGGTTGACAAAGCTAGACTTGTATATGTATTGCATAGACTGGATTTGATAAAGACATCTGTGTGAGTACCTCAGTCTCACCTATTTCTGTTGTAGGGTGAGTAAAGGGTAGTGAAATAACAGGAAAATAGGAATGACATTAGTCCTCCAGAATGCCACCGCATGAGCACATGGCATCGCAGGTGTTACATGATAACGTGATGTCTGTTGTGCTGTTCATGTAGGTATATAGTTACCATTATTACTACCATCAGGTTGTAATGCTTGCTTTTGAAATTACATAAAAATGAAAGTAAAATAAATTAATGTTTCAGTTTAATGATACCATTTATTTTGCAGTTAGAGCTAGCTAGTACATAAATATAATATTTATATATTCTCCTGAGTAAATATAGTTGTTACTCATAAAAGTGAAAGACTATGTTAAATAACTAAAGTATAACCTAAGGGTAAAATATTATACAATTTAAAAAGGTACAAATCGAATTCAATATTGCTGAAGTAATAAATTAGGTACTAGCGACATTTCCATACTTATATTTTAATTTGATTTTATTGCAAACAGTTTTTACAACATACAAGATCTAAGCTATCACAATATTCAAATTATAATTTCGTACGTAGGTATAGTTTTGTATTTAAAAATACTTTATTGGCAAGATACTAAGACAAAAAATACATCCATAAGTTCATTATGTAAATTCTATACATAGAGAGAATGAAGAGAGACAAAGAGATAAATAAAACAAGTCAAGGATTGTAAGCAGTTTCACCATACTACGTAATAAAGTGTTATTTCTAATATTATTACCACCTCGTGCGATGTTCTTAAAACACAGCAGGGTAGCAATTTTTTACCCAGGGCAAGATTACCTTGTTACAGTTAAATTCTTGCATGCACTCATAACACTGAGATTATATCTTTTTAATTATGTACCAATATGTAAAACATTGCAGTGTTCAAGCTAACTTAATTTATAATGGCATAAACGAAATATTTACACATTGTGCGCGTTTTTGTACTTTAAAATTTACATAAATATTCGATTAAATATTCGATAAAAGTCCAATAAGGCAGTCGTTTCCATACACACTCTGCAGTAACGTATTTCTGCATTACTAAAACTGTTTATCAGCACAGTCTCACTTTATTAACACATCTGTCCATGAAATTCTTCTTTCGCTTGGTCTGCGTGGCGGCATCTAAAGGCGTAGGCAAAGAAAGTTGCGTGTGCGTTTGTTCATCTGCATCTAATATGCCCTCGCAGCTACGACACCTACGTGAAGTTTTGTCTAAATCAGTAGTGTCTATATTGTCACTACTCTCTGATAACCTTTCAGGTAGGCTGTATAGCGATTTTTCAGGTGACGCGCTTATCGATGTGCTATAATTAGAAAGTTGATCACAACTCTGTGAAGTTGTTCGTAAAGCTTTTTCTAGTGATGACTGACGGCTTCGTCGTGGTCTGTAAACAAAACAAAAAATAATATTTATATTTAAAAATGTTATTAATTTCCCTATGCCAAATTCTACTAAATACAGTAATATATATAAATTTGTGTTTACCTAACAGGTGGTAGGGTGTGTATGGGTGACTCTAGTCAATCCGTTTTGTCGCTGCCTCGACTCTCGCAAGAGGTCATACGCTGGTAATTTGGTGGTCCCCGACCTATGGCAGCCGTGCCAGGCGTTGGCACGTCACGAACTCTTAAAGGCCCCTCAAGGCGCGTGGCGAGATTGGACTTTCCGCGTAGAAAGCTGAAAAAAAAGCAATGAATTACTTTAAATGTATGTATGCCAATTAAATATTTTATATTTATTGAACTCGTCGTGGCTTAGTGATATTACCCCATATTGTGTCCCTTTAGTTCCAAAAGTCGTGAGTTCATATCTCTTCTATAAAATCGCATAAACCCAAAAATAATCCAAAAGACGGCATTAACTCGTCCAATGCCAAATATATACAGTGAAATGTGTGCATGAAATGCAATGCATTCATTAGGTAGATAGTATACAATGCCTCTGACTACTCCATCTCGGATTACCTTCATGATAGTATATCATCATAATATATACATATATTCTCAAACACCGCAACTAAAATAAGCTTAGCGAGACTGATAACTGGGGCAATCTTATAGAAATTAGTATTATTGAAGAGTTATGGTAAGTTACCTTTCTAGTTTCTCTACACACGCATCTTGGTAGTCATGTATCCATCGTACTCCGTTGAAATGACAAACCGCACGCATATCCTCCGGAAGCTCCTCCGCATTTGGCCATTCAAAATTGTCGATAATTGGTACAATGTTACATTGTGATTGCAACGCTGCCACTATTTCCTGTAAATAATTATTATAAATATATTATGATACTGATTATTGTATTATAATTATTTTGTAACGGTTTTATCTATATTAGTCATCCAGACGAAAGCCATATCGAAAAATGACTATACAGTTTGTGGTCGTAATTAACTCGTACTAATTAGTACTAATAATGATGAGTATGTATTAGGCTTATGGCATTTCTGTAACTTTTACATTAACATCTGTAGTCAGATACATACAAATGGTACCTGAATAAAAAATATATCAGTAAATTGGTTACCCATACAGTTTAGCAATACTGTACTATGATACTATTGATCTATGTCAAAATATGATGTATAGAAATATAATGTTTAAACAAAATAAATTATATTTAAGTATTATGGTTGACTGTCACTGAAAAGCGTAGGACTTTAAACATTACTAATTAAACTTCTCTTTTTATAGTGAATAAATTATTAATGAATATTGGACGTTTATTAAAAAAATAAATATATTATGCTTGTGAATGATACAATAAACAATTATTAAAATAAGAAATAGGTAATTCTTACCCGATGAACCCAGTCTTTTTGATCTGTATCTTCCTTACATCTATCAAGTGCGTTTGGAGTAAGAACCAGTAAGAAATGTTTTGCTTGTCGTATACTTTGAAGTAGATTGTTGTCAAATTTGCCAGCTTCTAATCGTTCCACATCTATAAATACTGTAAAACCTCGCAGTTGGAGATGGACTTTTAGTAAACTGGCCAGCTGGGAGCCATTGGATCTTCGATAACTTACGAAAACATCAAGGTTCTTCTCCATATTCTCTTCTCCTTTACTAGGAAGTGAACTTTCATAAACTATAAAAAAAGGTAAACCATTTAATCATTTATTCAATAAATACACATCAGTCTATAGCATATACGTTATTTTAATATTAAAAGATATATTTCTGATGCACTTTTTAATTAGAGGCAAATTTTATATGTATATTTTATAAATAATTTGTATATTAGTAGATAAATAGACTCTTATTATAATACTTGAATTAAATTCATGCTTATGATAAAACCTTGCATTAAATTCGAATTATGACAGAATTTAGAATGATAGAATTAATGTTCGTACAGCAATTTATTTCTTAGAGTGAAAATATGTTTTAGTAGGTCATCTCACCTTTGATGGCATTTAAAATTCTTAATCTATGTATACTATTGACAATTCTACACTCATTTTCCAGTTGTTCGTCACTAAGCCCGCGAATTGATTCCTTGTCGACACCAGCATTTAACATGGAGTATGTGTAGATGGTATACTCGGGACCGATAGTCTGAAGGAAATCGTTTAAACTCCCCGTATCTCGAGAGGTGTAATCTGCCATTTTCTTCAGTTGTTGTAGCTCTCGGGTGAATCTAAAAAATAACAGGTACATATTATACTTTCTATTAATAATATTAAAAAAATAGCACTCGGGATTGTGTTTACATATATAGACTCCGCAACGCTACTATCGTGAATTTGGACAAAAACTATCCAAATCTGATCTATCTTTCTATCCAACTTCATACGATTCTGTTGAGTAGTTTTTGCGTGATAAAGCAATGAACAACTATCCATCCGCTTCATCTCCTGTTTATAATAGGTATCTCTCGGGGGGAAGGTGAGTGAAGTACCATGTCAGGTTGACCTCCACGCGGCTGGAAACCATCGTGATGAATTCCTGGTGAATTTGTTACGACGGGCTAACTGACCTGACCTCATGTTCATCCTATCATCCTCCACTGGTGCCCCGCCAGCGTAAACCGTTAGCGCAGGCGGGTGCACCATTCCATAATCACCCTTAAAAAAAAAATAGGTATCTCTCTATCTGGTGCTCGCTCAGGCTTTTGTGAAGAGTGTTCATGTGTTTTCATGAACACTATTATAAACAAAATTATAAAGATGAATGTTGACTGATAATAAACGTACCTTTTTCGTTTGATTCCATTTTGTAAACCAATGTCTTCTTTAAGATTTTCTTCTGTTATTTGCAGTAATAGGTCTCCATCAACTCGACTCTCATAAAAATTAGTAGCATATTCAGAAAACCCTATTTGCTTCACCCATTCACGGACATCTTCAATTGACCATAGAGGTACTTGCTGTGATAATTTATGTGGTACCTCTTCCCCTATAAGTCGTAAAGCTTGTGCGGCATATTTAGATGCTACTGCATTGGGGCAACTTGCAACTTTCTTTAACGATTCTATAGCTCCTATTTCCCTGAATATTTCTGTGTTTCCTTGCTGCTTTTTTATACCAGCCTCCATACAAAAGTGAAAAGCTGCTAAATTTCTTGCCTCTTCTCTCTTTGAACTCAATACAGGGACGAGCCTTTGCAACCAATTCTTGCTTTGGCCGTGGGCATGCGCCAGATTTGAGCGTGCAAATTCAGATGGATTGTGTGTCGTTACAAACGGCTCCACTAATTCTAAGGTGCCCGACTTAAGAACTGCAGCTTCAATTTCTTTGTTAGCTACTAAAACAGCGATAGCTAAACAGGCATAATATTTGATGTTATCATCGTTATGGAAAGCTAACGGAAACAGCCACATGGGTACTTTCCTTTTTATCATGGCTTCTTGGTTTTCAGCACCACCATAAAGTGACAAATTGGCAAGGGCGGTTGCACAGTGTCTCAGTGTCTCTACATCATTCTTTCTGCATTCAAATAGTATTGCATCCAAACCTCCTAAATTAATAACGTCACTACAAGTGCTTTCACTATGTTTAAACAAGTGTTCCAATATTCCAGTACCTATTCGTGCATGATCTACTGAATTAGAATTTTTTGTACAAACACACGCTACATTGACAACCTTCTCGAGTCCATTTTCTACTACATGCGCTCTGTTTTCTGTTGTGAGACATTGCTCGAGAAGTTTTGCGGAGGAGATTTGTAAATCCAGATTACTACATTCCAAGCAATTTGCCATTAATATATCTAGTCCCCCAGATACCCGTAGCGCATTGCACAATGAGTATCCAAGTTCATGTCCATGAGTCGGTACCGCCCAAGCCCTTCTTAGCATTTCATTTAATTTATCAAAATGTACAGACGAATTCCTCATGTCTATTTGATTCTTCTTTATAGATGTAATAAAAGCGTTCAATCTTGACGAGTATTTTTTAATAGCTAATTCGACATCACCCTGATTGGAGTTTGCATTTAGTCTATCTAAGTCTTCAAAACTTAAGTTAGTCAAATCTTCATCTCCAGGTTTTATTGTACCGTTTAAAAGTTGAGTCATCTGAAATATTATTAATTATTTATTTATAAATAAAGCTTAAGGGATTATATTACAATGAATTTATAAAAAGGGACGTTTATAATTGTCTATAACCAATATTGCTAAACTATACGTTACTAAAGTTCTACCCAGAAAAAATTGTTATTAAAATATTATTAATTGCATGACATTGATTTGTTATGAAACGACAAAAGACTAAGCTACTTATCAGACAGTTAATTATTTATAATAGAAAATAATCATACCCATGTCCAAATCACTTGTTTTTGCAGATAACTCAATATGACCTTCAGTTTGGCATTGAGGAAGTAAGGTAACCAACGATTTTTATAAAAACTACGTGCAAGAATATTATTGGTAAACATGATGTGTACACGGGAAAACCAATAAGTTATTAAAAAATGTATAATGTGACTTCTGTAACTTCTTCATACATACACACTGATATTTATCAGTAGAATGTTTTATATTTACTTACAAAATTATCAATCATGCTAAAGTTCACAAATTAGCATCATTACCATGTTTCAACAGAATAGGTACAATAGTACGATTATTAAAGTCAGTTGTGTCTAACTCAGAATATGAAGTACTAACCTGAGATGAGATCGTGGACATATTTTTGCTGGATATGGTCATGTTAGAATGTGCAATGTGTTCTTTGTGGCTGTACATGCCGCTGGAGGTTACGGTTTGCCGTGCTTGCGCTTTGGCCATAGCTTTTTTCTCAGCACTGAAAGCCTCTGTCTGCAATCGAGAACTCGAAGCGGACATATTGTTTGCTTCTTGGGCGGTTACTTCGCCAGCCTTGAGTGATCGCTGCTCCTGGAATCGGAGAAATTAAAGAGTATAGAAACTCAATTAGAATAAAACGCCGCACTTAACTTCACACTATATAATATCTTTAATATAAAATAGCACAGACACTTGTAGTGGTGCCACAGGAGAGATTACTGTGACATTAATGAAGTGTAAACAAATTAGGCACTGAAATATATCCTCAAGAAGATGAGCTTGTTATCACTGACACGGTGATTCATTACGCTAATATTTGATAGTTACAACAAGAGCACCGGCACGTAGTTTAACTTTTGATCTTCGCCGTTTCGAAGACATTATGCGAATGAATTTGCGGTGGTCATCTAGAAATAAAAACTACTTTTTAACAAAAAAAACGTTGTCCTACGTCATAGCTGAGATTGTACGTCCTATTGGCTTTATTGGATATAGGCCAATAACGTAAAACTTGTAGGTTTCCAGTGAATTATTCTAAAATTTGTGTACAACCTACACTATTCACGGAAGTTAAACTTTTCGTTTAGAAAAAATCTCACCAAAGGATTTTGCGTGTGTGGAGAAAAACGTGACAGGACTCCACGGTGGACCGGCCACGGGGCCGACCCCCCACCCGTAGACATTCCGTGTCTATATTTAAAGCGAACTATTCGCGTACTCGTGCGCGCACGCGCATAAAATACTTCCGCGTGTGCTCGCGCGCACGACGGTCAGCCACTGACTGAGAGGAGCGGGAGAAGCTGCGATAAGCACACGTAGATAAATGAGCTCACCGCCCCCGGAGATCCTCCGCGGCGTAGCATCCTGCCCGCAAAGGCAACTAAACGGGCAGCCATAATGTTTTCATAACCACATGCAAAATATTGAGTGAACTCGCGTTTTCTTTCACATTCTTGATTGATGTTATCGTGACAAGAAGTTGTATAGTACTGGCGCAATTTGGGGGTGTCGTGGTTGAGGTGGCGCTCTAGAATATCGATCGGTCTCGGCCGAGCGAGGTCACGTCCTTCGGCGCGCCTTTCTGGCTCCGACAACACTTCTATTCATATATGTAAAAAGCAAGGTTTCGCTTAGTTTATATAGATACAATTTGTTGATATAATTCAGATTTTAAGTTTCTAGTAATGACATGGTAGTAATGATATATATATATATTTATATATATATATATATTTATCTCTATGTTGAGGTATGGATTCTTACGAGGTAGACAGAGAGTCGAGTGCTTATAAATATTACATGTTTACATTGCTTCATGTTCTTTGTATGTAGTGAAAGTAAACAGTTATTACCAACCTGAAGGTACGCGGCCTTTTGCTCCGCAGTTAGTCCGTCAGCTTGTAACATCCGGTGGGAGGCTCCGGCAGCGCTACTCTCTGCGTATTGCACATTGCCGTGCTGCAACCGCCTCATTTTCGCACTATTAGCTGCTGTTCTTGAAGCACTGTATCCATCAGCAACAACGCGTGTCGAACTTGCCGATGTTACACGGGCGGTACTGTATTTTAACTCGTTGGCGCTGTTGGAACCAATAGAAGCAGTGCTGGCCGAAAGTAAAGAGGGTTTATCACTGATAGGGGGTGGTGTGTCGGATTCCGGAAAAGTCACTAAAGGTCCGTCTGATGGAAGCTCATTAATATCACTGATATCGCCGATATCACTCATTTCGCTAAGATCCCTTATGTCTGGTATGTGCCGGTCCGTCAGGTCATCTTGGTCAACGATATTCTCCATTGAACTTCTCAGTCTGAAACGTCGAAGGGAATAATGATACGATGATTAATGATCACGTTGAAAAGAACTATTTCGCTGAATGAACCGCTTTTAATTTTACAACAATACATTTAAACAAATGGTGCGAAAGCAGTACTGTTACTTTTGTTTGTCGGCATGGTACTGAAAACATGTAGCGGAGAATCAGCGGGAGGGAATTGGCTGATGGCCAAGGTTGCTCAGGTGAGCCGCTCTGACTACTAGCTAATGCTGGAAACATTTTTGATATTCACACGAGAGATTACCTTTTATCAAAACAAACATTGTTAGATAACACAGTGTAGTATAGTAATGGAAATAGTCGCAAACATTCCCACTGCTGAAATATACTAATATGGCCTCATCTGATCTTTGACTGACAACAGACTTTGGACTTTCAGCTTCAATGGCGTTTGTGAAACTTTAAAACACATTTTAAATTTCCAGCAGGCTTTATGATTAATAAATCTAAAACAATATTACGATGTGTATCGAATTCAAAAGGAGGCATCATTAGGAAAAATTGAATATATATATATATTAAGGACTACCCTTACCGTGGCCCAAAATTTCTTGTGTTACTCAAATTCTTCATCTCAGATATTGAACTTTGAAGCTCTGAGAGATCGGATTTCATAGAATTTGTTTTCATCTCAGATGTAATATGTTGTAGCCGCTGTGAAGAGCTTTGCATTCGCTGACTAGTTGAAGCGCTGCTCGATGTTGTACTAGAAACCATCTGCAAGTAGAAAGACACGCCATGAAATGTTTTTCAACTAAACTATATTGATTATATGTGATAACAAAATATGAAGATTGCAATTCTAATATATAAATAGCTATGTTTAGTACCAGTACTTTTTATTTGAAAGTATGTAACAATTTAGCAAAAGTATAACTGATAACACACATCTTCATCGTCCGCAATCGTTATCGAGACTACAACTAAGGAGTTCAGTGCCAATGTTACAAGAGTCTGCAAAGGCGGGCGTCACGCTTCTTGGCGCACCTACGGACGAAGTAAATAAAGCCAGGGCTATGACAAAATAGAAACACCAAAATAACACAGTTTTTTTTAATTAGTGTGAGTAATGAGTTCGTACATCAACAATCGACATCTGGATCTACTGCTAATCATATTTAGACTTGGCGACAACCTTACATTATAGTTTATGTTACCTACTTTGTTACAGATAACATAGAGTTCACATTTAAATTATAAACAAACGACCATTCTATAGACTATATAAGTAAATGTACGCAGATATATGCTATATCAGTTTATCATTATGTTGTCATATATATGGGCACAAATATTATATTTAACAGCAAATTTAATGACTGAATCATTGCATGCGTGGGCGAAATGCAACAAAACATGTCCTTGAACCTCGGGCCCAAAACTGGGGAGTTATAACGTTAGTCTACCTATTGTATACCCGTTGTTGCCGTTTGTCTGCAAATTCTTGCGTGGGTGAACCAGTAATCATTCCTAAGTAGGTTGCTATACCTGCCTACAATACGCATTTATTTATTCTACAGTAAACAGTTGCAAATTCGGAACATATTTGTCATCATAAATTGAGGATTATTAATTCTAAGAACTTTGAATTTTAAAACTTTCCTTTCATTGAACAAAATTAATTCAATAAACAAACTCAATAATAGCTGTAAGGAACAAGAAATTCTTGAGAATAGGTACTACGTGACTCATTTCAAGACATTTTAAGTTCTTAAATATAGGATTTGTATAGAAAATATCCACGTTCTAATCTTTGAATATTTTGGAGACACGCGTAAAGTTTTTATTTACATTTTTATATAGATACTTCTTTTCATTTTTCTAAATCTAAAGTATCACGGACATTTGATTCGAATACGAAATCAAACATTTAAAACATACAAAAATTATACATTTACCTCAATATTTAGATACTCTTTTTAGTGTGCTCTAGGGGCATAAGGATCATTTCACTATAAGTGTAAGCTTTACTGGATTTATTTATTATTAGATATTTAAATTTATTCTATACTAGTTACAAAGGGGCAGTGATCTGTATCTGTTTCTTTTTAATACTTCAATTTTATGTAGGCGAAAAATATATTAAAAACCACAGAAAGACTTACGGTAAAAAAAAATAATCTTTTTATGTTTAGAGTTTATGTTATAGAGTACTAGCTACTCGGCCCGGTTTCTCACGGGTGTACGTGTATTATATATATAAATCTTCTTCTTGAATCACTCTATTTATTAAAAAAAACTGTTACAAAATCCGTTGCGAAGTTTTAAAGATTTAAGCATACATAGGGACATACAGCAACAGCGACTTTCTTTTATACTATGTAATAATAATGATGATTATTATTTTAGATATTCAATTAAACTAGTACGTTGCGTATGTACATACTATATAGTAACTCATAGTATAGATTATGTGTTTAATTTTATTTATTTTAGTGTAGGCTGTGCTCGTGATGGGTGAATTTAAAATTAACTGCCCATTTTATTAACAGAACGAGGCCAGTGCCGAAATCGACCAGTGTCTATAATTAAACAAACAAACATTACGACTGGTAATATATTAGAAAATGGTTCGTTATTTATTACATCTTTACGTCAAGACTTTAGGGTCAAGTACCTGTACCTGAAATATAATAGTAGTAGGTATATTTATTACCTCTGCGTCCAGAATAAATACTAATATTATAAATGCTTAAGACTGTCTGTATATCTGGTTGTTAGCTTTTCACGACTAATTACAGATTAACTTAACCGTCTCAAACATCAAACTTTTAGTTTCTTTTTCCAAGAACCACTTTTATACTTATTTATTTATGTGCACATGTAGGTATTAAGATATTGTTGTAATAATTAAAACAGAATTATAATATTATAATTACATATTTATGCCTTATAATTTATGTATGTCTATTGATTCATGTCGTTATTATTATTACAACAATATCTTAATATCTCCTCTTTTTCGTTCACATTTGTATGGTTTATCTAATTAATACACTATCCTACAACATTTTCTAGGTTTCCTGGAAGAAATCTCTTTCTAGAGATAAACTCGGCCTTGTACATTACATTTATTGTATCACTGTTTTTTTCCTATGTGGGTATATATAAAGAATAAAAAAAACTAAATTTACTTAATATCTATAATAGTTATCGATTTTACAGCCACTTTTACTTCTTATAATGGTAACACCTCACCTGCTGGCTTGAAGAGCTCGTCACTTGCGTATTGAGGCTCTGGTTTTGGCGGGATACCAAACCGCCTTTCTTCAGGTTTTCCATAACGAAGGCCATTTCTTTGGCGCCGCCGTTGTGTTTTAAATTTTTGCCATCGAAGTTGAACTCTGGTATCTGTAACAATAAATTTAAATACATATTAGAAACTAGCTAATATATCTACGTTAGTCGTTTAGTTGCAAATAGGTAACATAAACAAACAGACAAAGACTTTGAAATTTATAATATTAAGTATTGACAATTAGTGATTACCATTTTACAAAAGTAGTGGTAGTGTTTTATGGTCAGACGTAGGTACATAATAGATATCTTAACACATTTCTACTTTGTGTGATAATTAAATCATATTCTATTGCGATTCAGATTAAACGTAGAATTATAGTTTGAGTAAAAATATGTATGTCTATATCTATCTACATATATAATATATATAGTTGATAATATCATCTATTCATCCATGCGATGTTTAATAATGATATATAATGTCTCTATAGTTATTTAATGACTACCTGTTACAGTATAAAAAATATCCATGAACATACCAAGCGGCGCCATCTAGCCATTAGTTATCAGACTAATCAGAACTTATACTATGTATAAATTTAGACTTGATAGCCGTATGTTTTTACGAAAAAGTAATAATAAATATTAATGTCATTTGTTTGGACGTCAGCTTTTTTTTTAGAACGAAACAATTTTGAACAATATGGTCACGATTCTATAATTCAAAAAAGGAACAACAATTTATATATATGTGTATATAAATTGGCGATATGCTATTTGTTTGCTTTGTTACAGAATAATTTTTTGAACAGGGTTCAATTTTTAAAATAGAATTTCGAACGTCCGAAAATTTAAAATTTCAATTTACTTTATGATCAGGTAAGTAATAATAATTATTATTATTATAATAAAAAAAAGCGATTAACGCCTATTTTTAACCTTCAACAATGTGATGATATTTCATCGTGAAAAGTACAATAGCTGATATAGAAAACGACATATCAATATGATGTAGATAATTTGGTCATGTGACATAACATCTTAAATCCTCGACTTAAGTGGAAGATATTACGGGCAAATACAATAGACCGTAATTTTTTTACTTTAGTATATTTTTGGTAGAGATCACTGCCAATACCTTTATTAAACCTTAAGGTAAATAAATGCGTTGTCCTTAAATGCGTAATTCTAGGTATATTTGTCAATTATGTCATGGAACAATAATGCCAACAATTGTTTGCTGCACACCAATGCTCTTTATAGTTATAAAGCAAGTTAATAATTCACTATGTCATGCAATTATTATTATTGTTGATAAGCATAAGCTCCGTAATATTATGAAGTTAAATTCCTAACTTAATTAGATATGTGCAAGAGAGATATGTTCATAACATAACGAATAACGATAGAATTAAATAAATTGCGATAAAATTAGAAGCCATGCAAGTTTATCACCGTCTCAAAACATTAAAGTGCATAACGATAATTGAATGTGTGCAAATCTGCAGCGGTATGACTTTTATTAACAGTTTATTGCTGTTCTGTGAATAGTACAACTGCTTTGAATTCAGTACAAGGACAATTTGTCGCACGTATTGAACCCGTTGAATAGGGTCAACGGAACCATTGACGGTGTAATGTAATATCGATGGATGAGTCACGGGAGTGTCCAGTCCAGAATGCTATCAATCAGGCAGTCTGCTCACGCGCTGTAGTGGCGAACACTACAGCTCTACGACGCATATTAATGGCCCGCCTACTGCTACGTATGAGTATCATATCCGTACTTTAAAGAGCCTGTTTCTATTTTTCTTAAATACTAAAGTAACAACAGCGTTATTGAGTAGTGGTTTCCTACCTTGAATTTTACCTTAAATATGACCAACAACACTAAAAAAATTATTGTGCCAATTTAATTTAATTTTGATTTTTTAACAAATCGTCTAGTGATGGAAACACTGATAACAAACTGAAAATTTTATCACTTGTCCCTTCCTTATTGGATTCAAAGTGTAATGACTTGACAGCATTGATTATGTACATTATGTCTGCGTCGACTTATTGTGATGTTATGTCATAACCCCTTTATTTATAAAGGCGATAAATGTCTATTAACCGTTTTAACTATAATTGATTGTATTTTTATTTCAAGATTTTAGATATTTAAATAATTTAAAATAAAGTAATATAGCCGTAATAGTTATAACGGATTTATTATATTTTTTTAAACAAAGCCGTAATTATAGTGAAGAAATAGATTTTGAGTTTCCGATTCCTATTTATTATTATATATTCATTATTATAATTAATTAGTAAATCAGGTTGGCATAATTTTGTTAAAACATCATCATCTTATTATAAAAAGATGACGTGTCTTTATAGATTACACAATAAGATTTAACAGAGATAACGCTCAGCGATTGGCTATAGGTACAGTGTCATGTTGCGATGATTAAACTAGTATGGACATGAAAAATTGCGTCCGATGACGTGCGCTGACGCGGAGCATGCTGATGTCATGGCCACGCCGGCCGGCACGCGGCGTCATCAAAACATATAATCATTTTAATGTTTAAACTAGAATGCAAATACTATTGACAAATTTATAGAGTTCCAGAATTTCTTGATATTTCTGTTTTTCGTGACAATTGAATACATTCATTTGCTGCTTTGAATTTTGTTAGATTTCTAATTTTAAAATGTCTATGTAGTATATGTAGGCTTATTGTAAAAACTAACGCCGTCTAACTGAATAGAGATGATTTTGTTTTAATCATTTCGAAAAGGAAGAGGTTCTCAATTATACCGATTTAGGATATTTTTACTAGAATGTTTTACTTTTTCGCTGAGGTTGAGTTCGTCAAATTTTGTCAATTTTGGTGTCGCGTTTTGTTTGCGCAACAAAATATTCAACGTTTTAACAGTGCAAGTACGTTGTTTACAAGTTAATATTTAATTTTCGTAAGAACTATTTGATTACTGTAACAGTAGATTTTTCACATCTCGTGCCATCACCGCCGCGTGTCGGGTGATACGTAAGCGCTATTGTTACGTATTATTACTCCATTGATAAGCAGGCAAGTGAGCTATCCTGAGACAAGTGGTGACTAATACTCGTCGATACAAAAAACCAGATACATGTAACATAACAGGGTCAAATATTGTAGTATTAGTCATGGCATAGTTCGCAGCAATGTCGTCACGTTCAATATGAAAATGAGGGATCCTTTTCAACATCCTGATGTCACCATATTGACACTACGTCACGGGATAACGGAACGAGTCCTTTCAGTCTCTTAATACATAGTAATAGCAATAAATATTATCAACGTTAATGTGACATTGGCAATTCTGACAAATAGTCCATTGTGCAGTTATTAGAATAGTTTGTCACTTTGTTGATTTGCTGGTTTATTTTTATATCATTATTATAAATGCGAAAGTATATCTATTTGTCCATTACCATTACATAACTAAAAGGCTAATAGGATTTATATTAAATTTTGACTCTATGACAGAATTTTTATGCATATCTACTTATGTTTTGTCTCAATAAAAGCAACAAACGAAGTAGGAACAAAAAAGTTAGCAATAGGATTATGAACATATGTACAGGTTTCATAAATAATATTATGAAAATTAAATTTGTTTGAATAATAATATTTAAATGCAGTTATGTATTAAAAACAGTATTATTGGACCCCGGTGTCAACAGATAGTTTTGCTATAAATTGTGCCATGAATGAGATCATAAATATTGATAGCGTTTGATAACAGCAATTCCAACATGTTTATTTCAACATGTCAAGATATGTATGTCAGTTTCTATTTTTGAATAAAATTTCAATAATAATAAATTATGCGATCGATCACATCACATTGCGGAAAGTCACTGAAATAAAAATAAAGTAGAGAACTGTGTAACAGCATACATTACATTATTTATAAAATGGTTTGGGTTTGATTATTGTTTGAGTCAATATTAGAATTAGGACTTTTAGATTTTGCACGGCTATTTGTATGGATATAAAACATATATTATTATAAAGATATAAAAAAAACGTCTTTCACGTACATATATTTAATAAGTCTTTTCTAAAAGATCTAGCTAGATTTGTTGACGTTTACCTACTTGTGTGAGTAAGAGGATTGGCTCTATTATTATAAACTCTAATTTAGGACATTGATATTGCTTATTATTTTACTTTTACATATTAACTTAAGCTAAAGTCAGTGTTTTTATTTATTACATTGTTTGTATATCATATTTGAATCACCAGTGTAAAATTTATTGATTGTAAGTATTGTCTACCGATTATAAAGCATCCTTTGGATCGTATATCGTAGTAAATTTTATGATCAACGAGTATCTTCATATGGATATGGTGTTTATGGTATACATTTGTAATAAGTAAATGATTATTTTAATAAGAATAATCAATTAATTGATTACAATAAAAACGGCTTATGATATTTAAGTGAATAAATATTTGTTTTAAGTTTTGAATTTTACTTTTACGTTATATTCTACTAATATTAAAAGGACTATTAGATACAGTAGTCAATTAATTTATAAAAAACTATATCTACTTTCGCACCATGAAGCGAGAACAGGGTTATTGTTGTTGTAGTTGATCCTATGGATTATACAAAGAATTAAGGTAGACAAGTCAGAAAATGGTATTAAAGCAGTTGTTGTGACAAAGACATAGGCAAAATTATAGACATAAACTCTAATGTTTTAAACATGTATAATTGCGTAATAATACATGTGTTCCGTGGAAACGATGTTTTAGGATAGGTATATTGTCTAGATAGAGTTTACATGTTTGCCATAACTTGAGGATGGTATTCAACTCACGTTGCTCCTCTATGGACTGTCTTCACTTCTAAGAATAGCTTTCACGGTTAACTATTCACTATACATTTTAAAACAGATTTAATTTCCTTGATACTTTCTTCAACTGTCGACTCTACGATCTAACAAATGAAGTCAAATTCAAACTGGCAATGTTGTATAGAGGTATTAAAGTTTAATGTCTGTATTTTTGCCTTCAGAGTGCAATGTGCATGGCTGTGACTGATACCAGTTCTAACAAATATTGTCACTATGGAATCAAATATTACCTACTGATTTGTCATGTGATCCTAATCTATCTTCACGCCAAATTTCTTAGCAGGAAAATGAGATTAAAACGTCTGTTCTTATATACTTCAATCACTTTCATAACTTGTCTTATGCATATATACAACAGTAAAATCTTGTTTAGTCCTTCATATTGGTATATTTATCTTATCGCGATAAGTCAGTCTAGGCATACTCCTTATACTTGAATTACTTGCATCCTTTCACTTTCGCATTTAATTTCAGTATGCTTTTATATAACTAATACATGTTTACAAACATTTTAATGCAAATATTTTGTTTTACTATATATCTTAGATCTTATAAGTAGATAGTAGACTACTATAGATCTTAGAAGTATGTTATGGAAAGAAAAGAATGAGAAGCATGGTAAATAAATTCTGTAACTCTACATGTAGAGTACGCACATTTAGTTCCAGTGTAAATTTTTATTTCTTTAGACGATTGTTTACAGTAAATAGTAATTAAAAGTTGCACTTTTGCAGGATAATTAATAGTCATTATGGTTTTCCTTATGCAAGCAAATTCACCGTTATTCATTCATATAATTTGTTTTACAACAAAACTGTGTTGCACACATATTCTTTCTACCGATTCTATATATAAAGACAATTGTGAAGAATAGAGACAAAGTTACTAATTATTTCATGCTTTTCTGCTGTCTACTAAACTGTATAATAAGTTACTTAAGTAAATGCGAAGTGTATTACTACTGTGTACGCTATTTATTTTGAAAACATGAACCTAGGCTTCTGGTTTAACCATACATCAGTATGAACACTCTGAATATACAAATGTTATTGTCACCACGACATCCATTGCATGTCAAAATCTAATAAATGAATTGATGGAAATATAGTAGATACATATGAAAATATTAGGCACATTTATTTTAAATCTGCGATAATTTTTATACTTCTTGAGGAGACTCTAGGCAGTTTTACATGATTATTATTATAAAATAAATAATAAAAGTATTGACACAACTTTATAAAATTAGAATTGCTTGATGAGAGACACTTTATCATGAACGGCATTTCATATGACATTAATTAGTAACGTAAATAATTAACCGAATGTCTATAATGAGGATTATGCAGAATCCGCTCGTGGTACAATGGTGCCAGTTTTAGCAGTACACGAGTATAGTATAATAGCTTTACCTTGTGTTGCGCCAACGAGAAGATTAGAACCGATCGGAATGTTCATGTGATATGAGGATCCACATATTGAAATTTCCAATAGAAGATAGTCTGTGGTTGTTAACTGAGAGCACTGTCGATCACTTATCGTCATCACAGTCGCGTCGGCCGCGTGTACGAGAATGATTAAGTAATTGCAACACGTGTCACTGTGGCGGTTGCTCCGGCGTGACTGCCGGCCGATCGCAAACAAACTGACGACCACAATGGGCTAATTAGAATGGCGAGGCAACCGCACCGCGGGGTGGTGGGGCTCCGCTGCTCCACCCACGGTCCTTCGCATCCGCTTCATGGACAAGTCTGATGAGATACTCGGATCTTATCAACGTCCTCACATCACTGACAGATCAATCCATGTTGAACTATTAGATTCTGCAGGTTAGTTCCACTTGTGCTTCTCATTTTCTTGGTGTAATTAGATATTTTTCTTTAGGATTACAATAACTTTGCATTTACAACTTATCTTTGACACTGTTTGGGTATTTATTTTTGACAGGGCAGCCTGGACATATCACACTGCTATCTACTCGCAAACTGAGCTAATTTTGTATTAAAAAATGTATTTATCATTTATCTAGTAACTGATAGATACACTTGAATACATTTATTTAGTAAATACGCCCATACAAAGATTCTCTAATCTTGAGTATACTGTACAGATATCGAAACTGCATGTAAGGCTTTGTGGCAATCCGCTACACACAAGTTCGTTGAATCTGTGTTTTAGTTTTTTAGGGTAAAACTTAGTAAACATGGTTTCTAATCATCCTAACTCTGCCAACATCGTATAACTTCTAACATGGCATAGAATCGACGTATTCATAACTCAGTATCGAGAATAAGAATTAGATGTCTAATGTAAAAAAAAATACGAGAAAAAGCAGAACTCGGCGACTTCTGTCGTCTTGGTGAGGTCAGCGACCCTTCAATGTCAGTCTGTAACTTACGTCGAAACATCAACATTGTTACATTGTAATTAAATAATTATTAAATGTGATCATTGGAGAGGCAATTTAGTCGAGATAAATAATGAAGCGAATAATTTGTAACGATTCTATAGATGTAATGAATGATACATATCACATAAAATATGAGGACCGTCAGGAGTGTACCGTAAAAAGAGTTTATTATCTATAGCTTTATATAAAGAGCCATCTATAGAAGTATGATTAATTCTGTACGTTGACGTACATTATTTATTTACGCCTACACCTAACTACTACTCGCAAAGATATACATACATAATTTACACATTGATAACGTATGAATTATTTATTTTATTTAATTAAAAACGCTTCGAAAACCTTGACTTTAGAACATCCATTTATTTATTATTTTGGGGCTACGGAGAGATAGCAAAGTATGCGTATATTTTCTTTTATGTTTCTACTTAGAAGAAAATATGTTAACGAAGGATGACATCTAGTAATCGTCTAGTAAAGTGGTTCTATAGACAATGATTGATGTAATATAGGTAAATCTAATCGATAGTGATTTTGTAGTAATCAATATATACTAGAATGATCTGACGATCTTTGGCGTAATTGTCAATTTTTGCTTCTAATTGTAATAGTATAAAGGTAATTTTTATTCGCAACGTCTGTAGTTTCACGTATTCGGAAACGAATTTGTTATCTATAGTCTATATACATACAGACACTGTTGTCACAGATTGTTATATTATTAACTAGTAAATAGTTACTAACACTACTCTTTAATTAATTATGAGAATATGGTGAAAAATATCAACAGGCCACATTATGTCACTATTTATTATAGAAGAATAAACCTACATCCGGGAAATTATTTTATTCTTGTGGCTATAGCATTATAAAATTATCTCCTCGGTTTTGTTAATAATGTGGCTGTTGTAGGTAGATAGTAAGTGGTCCTCGCATAAAACTGGTCCCTTTATACGGACTTGGGTAGTTAACAGAATCATTTATGGATACTGACAGACATAATGACTGGAAATATACGTGGCAGTTGGATTGTCACAGAGTATATAATATTATATAGTCTGTGGGCTGTCATGCTATGTGAGCTAGTAAAAGAATTACTTTAATGCCATGATTGAATAAATTGTCAAGTTTACTGCACGGGTATAGTAACTCCAACAAGATCCAAATAAGGAGTGTAACTGTTTTTCTACTATTCAGGTCATAATTTCTTGAAAGTCGTAAATAAACCGCATGAATCACAATTCCAGCACAAATCAGTGTGTATAACGAATTAACGATTAGTCTCGTCGAACTGTAACAAATTAAATGTTTACTAAATTTGTGAGTAAGCGTGTCTTATTCATCTTCACTTTATTATTAAGCTAAGGTTTATTAATACAATATTCGTATATCTTTATAAGGGAACATTATTGTAACAGGTAAAATGTGAGTTTTATTTAGCACTTGTAACTCGTAACGCTTGATTTATCTAATCAAATGAAAACTATTCGTTTTCCGGTACGATAATCGTCCATTGGCTATTGGTCCACTCCGTCCTTTGATATATATTTATTATTCATATTATAGTAATATGTAGGCAACTTAGATTACATTATAAAATATTTATGAATAAAGTTAAATATTAAATTAAATGGCAACTACAATTAGTTGCCATTTCCTATACGAAATACAAAAGAAATAAGTTACATTTAACAATATAAAAAGCACATGTGGCAGTTGCCAGGCGACTATCTCTAAATCGAGATTAATTTAATTTTACTCTACACCGCCCAGACGGACCAAAAAAGTATATGGCGGTCGACTGTTGCTTCTGACTGCTATAACTACGAGTGTCTGTAGCTGACAAATTATTAAACATTCATATATTCTTATATGTGTATATTATATTCACAGATTAAAATATTGTATATCTTTATTATTAGTAAAAATAATTCTCTTAGATTAATACTATTGAACAAATTGTAGCAATTGCATAAGGAGTCTCTATTCTATTATCAGATAGTTATTATTATTATTATAAAATAAACATTACAGTTTCGTAACTCCTATACATACAAGATATAACACATATAAGTTCGATAAGTATAAGCTTACAAGTATTTATGAGATAATTAACGATATTAAAAGCCATCACGGGTAGGATATTTTATTTTAGATTTTGTCATATTAACTTTATAATACGCACTGTTCTTTTTTAAACGATTTCTTTTTTTCGAGTTTCGCAATGACCATAAACTTTATAATTGACATGCACTAGGCCGGTTTCTGTTTAATAATTAGAACTTTGTAAGCATTGGTTTGAAACAGTTGGTTAATCATGACATTTGTATTAGTCATTTATAAATTGTCGCGCAAACAGTGTAGTAATTTTACGGGGATATGACTAAACGTTATGAGTGGTTTCATTCATAGATGCATTCGGTCGAGTGATCACGAACCATTTATTGTTTGTAACGTCGAAAGTGGTGTCATATATTAATGACTATTATTACGAAGGTGTGTCTTATGCTGTTGGGATTACGCATGATTCACACTCATTCATATTTAGTTATTTCTTTGATATGAAGTCCATATTTCGTGTGTACTGTATGCTTCATAGACCGTAATGATATTATCATTACGGTTAATTTATCATTGCTAAATTAGTTCAAAGCAAAAAATTACAACGTTGAGTGTAATAAAAAATATAAAAAAAATTTAGATGGCATTTGCAAAAATTTAAAAAAATATATTTATATTACTATTATTACGAAGGTGTATATTATGCTGTTAGTATTACACACGAATCACACTCATTCATATTTAGTTATGTCTTTGATATGAAGTCCATAAATCGTGTGTATTGTATGCTTTATTGACTGTAATGATATTATCATTACGGTCAATTTATAATTGCTAAATTAGTTAATAGCAAAAAGAAATACAAGAAGAATAATAAAATTACAGTTGGCATGACATTTTAGTCCTCTACAATATCAACGCATTAGTATACTATTCCGCTTGCCATCAGGTAGTTCGTCTGTTTATATGCAAAAACTCTAAAATAAATATTTATATTACTATTATTAAGAAGGTGTGTACATATATATTGTTGGGATTACGCACGATTCACACTCATTCATATTTAGTTTATTCTGTTATATGAAGTCTATATTTCGTATGTATTGTGTGATATTTATTGACTAGAATGATGTTATTTATTAAGTCAATTTATAATTTCTTAATTATTTAATAGCAAGAAATATTTTTTTTTTATTACACTTCACATTTTTTGTAATATTTATTTTGCTATAAAAACATTGCTTATTTTCAGACTTAGTTAATACGATTGTAACTAAAACATGTAAGTTGAGCTTGATCGAGTGGTACAGAGGCATAACATCTTAGTCCTCTGAAACGAAAACGCACGTGAAGTCATGGGATGCGTGACGTTCATGTTATTGTTTATGTATTAGGCGACGGTTGCCATTTTCCATCAGGTAAGCCATAAGATTAATGATTATACCCGTTACATAGAAATATATACATATATCATTTATTTTTTTTGTATGTAACAGATTTCGAAATTGTGTTTATGTCGGATTAGAGTCGCTTGCGGCTTGAGTCATTGATTGCATACAAATGCATATTATATTCTCTCAATTCCTTCCTCCTAGTCTCTATGCATTCGTTTTAATTCTAGCTGACTCATCGTTCATTCACGTGGCCGCGTATCACATAGTACCCGCCACAATACCGTAGAGTAGATGCCTACCTGCGCGTGCGCTGATTACAACCAACTATGACTCACTCTACATCCTGTTCCAACATACTACTTTCACGAATATTAGCGCAAATTCGAAAGCTTTTTTCATTGAAAATATAGCAATATGTATGACTGCATTAGTTTTTATTATGACATGAATAAAGTAGATCTGCATCTTTTGTGGTAAGATATACATTGTGTCTGTACACACAAAAATGTCTGAATGATATTCTGAATATCGTTATGCTTATTATTCATTTTGTTAAACTAAACTATATACTACTACTTACTAACGTACATACCGTACTATGATTGTTGGTAATTGAGATATACTGTATGAATGAACTGATTACTTACTTCTTACCGTCTTCATTATTTACTTATTTTAGTCCATATTTGTACTGTTCCGTTAGAATATATTCAAGACTAAATAAACCGATAACAATATTAGTAATTCTTTCATTGCCTTCAGGACACGGAGTCAATACATTGTTTGTACTTAATTGAAGAGTATAAAAATATGTGAAACAGCGCAATCAGTAATCAATTCATCGGTATAGTATTGAGAGTAAAGTTTGCCATATGAAAATGTATTTGTTTTTTTTTTGTTTTTTTTATACTATGATGGTGGCAATCAAGCATACGGCCCATCTGATGGTAAACCGTACCGTACCGTACCGATGGTTACCGTAGCCTATGAACGCCTGAAACACCAGGGCTATCACGTGCGCGTTGCCGACCCTTAAGAAACCTTAATATACCCTTCCCCTTAAAAACCCCATGCTGTAGTCTCGTGGGAAAACCTCGGCAGGAAGTTCATTCCACAATCTAAGTGTACGCGGGAGGAAACTCCTCTGAAACCGCACTGTTCGGGACCACTTAGGTTCCAGCGTGTGGGGATGAATTTGTAATTTGTAAAATTTCTTCAAATAGAATACACATGTTTGTTATTCTATTCTATAATTTTAAAGAAAGTAGTAAAGATTAAATTAATTTGTTACAATAGAGAATTGTTAATAAAATTATTACAGAAGTAGGCTCTCCATTAGGTATGCGATTTTTCTGAACTATTTGAGAGCAGTTGCGAGCTAAGTTGTGCGCTTCGCAATTGCTATTATAAAATCATCCGTAGAGAACAAGAAATACAAAATTGTAGAGTTTAATTCGTAAGGCAATAATACATATATAGATATAATATAATACTACATATAAATAGAGATCAGTGGAAGAGAATGACATACTGCGCCGACCCCAAATAATGGGATAAAGGCAAGGCAATGATGATAAGAAGTATAAGATTTATTTTATGAAATAAAAACAAATCTCTCGTTTCCTTTGGATTGTTTACTGATACGCTAGTAGAGATCTACTTATATCCGCGAATAATTACGTATAGAGATAATACAGTAAAATGTTCATCCATAGACAATGTCTATTACGTCTATTATGTGTATATATGTATATAACCTTCACACAGATAAGTGTTTCCTAGAGTACTCGCATTATTGAATAGTTGAGAGCGCCATAAAAACAATAAATCTTTTAAATTGTCAATAATTACAATGAAGATAGGTAGATAGATATTTCATTTGCATAAAAGATTACACAAGGTACAATAAAAATAAGAAAAAGATAAAAAGGATATGTTTGTATAGTTCTGATAACTCGTTATCTAAACTTATAAATAAAATTGGAGTGTCTGTTTGTAATATTGAAATAACCGTTTTTTACCTACATGCATATATATAAATACGGTACATAAACAAAACAAAACATTTTTTACAATTGTTGTCTGTCTGTCTGTTTGTTCCGGCTAATCTCTAAAATGGCAGGACCGATTTTGAAGGGACTTTTATTGGCAGGTAGCTGCTGTTTTAAGGAGTAACTTAGGTTACTTTTATTTTACAACATAAAGTTAAATTCCACGCGGACGAAGTCACGGGAACAGCTAGTATACTAAATATAATTTTATAAACTTTAATTCACGTGCGATATAATACAGATAATGGAAATTAGTTAAGTGCCTACTAGTATTAGTTAGCAAATGTTTAATTAATAAGTCTGATAACATAAACAAACTGAAGAAACTGTTTAAAATGACTAATCTGATATAGTTCTTTACTGTATCAACATCCGTTTTTTAAAATGTTACATACATTAATATATTTACTAAATTTAAAACGCATTAATTATATAATAGCTCATCTACATTCAGTTTAAGTTTTCAATCTATTAAATAATACATGTCTGTCTATCTATCTTTACGCCAAGTCGCTAACCTTTACAGGGGTAAGGTTTTTATTTATACTATGATAGTGGTAAGTAAGCATACGACCCATAATATAATAGTAAATGCTTTCCGTAGCCTATTGATACCTGTAACTTTTCTAAGCTTATGTATGTACTAGATGTGCCCGCAGTTACACTCGCGTAGAATTTCAATAAAAAATATAGCCTATGTGTTAATCTGATGTATAAGCTATATTACTGTAAAGTTTCATCAAAATCTGTTCCGTAGTTTAGGAGTCCATCGCGGACAAACAACGTGACATGTAATTTTTATATATCTTATATAATTATCTTCTTATTATATCTTATACAGATTAATTCTGTAATGTACTAATTTATATGGGAAGTAAGTCTAAAATATTATTAAAGGAAGAAATGATTTGCTTCCAAAGGAGTAAACTGTGAAGTAATGAGTGTACAAAGGACGTTACTACATCTTTTTTACGAGTATTTATCAATAGTTACATGATATTTGATTTGTTAAAGTCCCAAATTTACAGGTAAATATTCTTATTTAGTCATATTAAATTAATATTTAATATTATTAACAAATTAATTTACTTGTAATAGTACCAGTATATGCTTATATAGGTAATGGTATTTAGTACCTAAGTAAACATTGTTTACTACCTCTGTGTAGATGACTCGCCTAATACATCATTGTCCGCAATAAATGGCTTGACCTACATATTGTTTCAAGAAAAACAAAGTAGTCTAAGACAGTATAAGGATATTTATTTTATTTATTTATTAAATACAGTTGTACCAATAATATGTACAGACACGTCGTAGCAAAAAAAGGGAGGCCGTATTGCTACGCATTAAACTCACCTACTGTAATACTAAATATTTTTTATAATTTATTATTACACTAGTGACCTAAACTCCACATGCGTGTACAGCATATACTGTTCTTTAGAGAATTTTATGTGTACTCGTGTAATACATGCATACGGCCTGTATGCACTAAACTAAACTATATATTCTAAACTATACTATAGTTTAGAAGTAAACAGATTAAACACTTTGCTTTATATTATACATATGTACGATAAAATAATATAAGATGAAAATTTAATTTTACACATAAATTTAATATGCAATTTGTATGAATGTGTTTGAAACGTGTGTAATGAAATTTTATATATATTTATAGCGTGATATAAAAGTTACCATTCAATAAAGTGCTGAACATTCAAAAGAATGGCAAATTATATTGTAGACAAATAACATTACTTGGTAGGGTTTTCGTTCATTACGATACGTGATCGGTCTACCACAGTCCACAGACGACTTGTTCAAATATTCACGTTCATGTATGTACATGTCCGTAATAACAAGCGTTTGTTGAAAAAAATATCGAGAATTGTAACAAAAGGGGAAAACCAGAGTGTACTGATTAGCATAATATATAGAGAGCGATGGCGTCTCTGTATAGTTATTATCACTATGCATTATAAAATGTACAGTTATTTTGTAATTTATTAAGTTTGGTACATATATTTTCTGTAAATATCAAGGCCACTCAATACGAATTAACAAGAGTTTAAAACTACCTAAGAGTATTAGAATTATATGAAACATGTTCGCTACTTTATGATTATAACAAAATAATGTAGATATATAGAATAGAATAGAATAGAAAATCATTTATTCAAATAAACTTACATTGAAGCACTTTTGAATAGTCATAACATTTTTTTTTTTTTTAATCTACCGCTCATTCGGAATGCTGTCTCATCACAAGAAGAACAAGCAAAAAACTTGTGTGTTGCTCTTTTAAATAATTTATTCTTACTTACAATTTAAGTTTAAGTGAGTGAATACAAAGAAATAAGAAGCGCATGACAGTTAAATTATATATAAAGGGAAATTTGGTGTAATTATTTTCTTTAATAATAATACATACAAGAATATATGTGCACCATTGTAAACAAATGTGAAGAATATGTAAAACACAGTGAAATATTTAAATACCTCTATATTTCTTTGAAATGGAACACCGATTTTATGATAACAGCAACAAAACACCATCTTCAGATGCAATTACAACACTATCAAAATAAATGTAATGCAAATGCTCCAAGTATTTTGAGGGAAAAACGTTTATATTATAAAGGCCTGCATTTGCCACATATACATAATGGTTATAATACATATACAAAAACATTCTTTATCATGGCCGTTCGCGGTTTGTTTGTCAAGTGACGCAACGTATGTACATTGTGCACGCGCCGGTAGTGGCTTCACAACCATCATGTTACTCACCCATGAAAACATAAAAACTGGCAAATTGCTTCTTTCCGAAACACATGACCGTGAAAATACTCATTTGTATAGAAACTATCCAAGCAAAACATACACGGTTTTAAGACAGTTATCTAAATGTTTAATCACACTAGTGGTCGCCCAATGGTCGAAAATCAACTATAATTAATTTAAATGATAAGTTTTAATGATATTAAGGTTCTATTGTCAAATATTACTTCTATGCGTCAAATATATAGTAGTGAGTGTGATTATTTTTATTGATAATGTATTTTTTATGCATAATAAAAAAAATATATCATTCTACACTGCTTTCCTATATAAATTATAAGTGTGCGTAATTTCATACACCTCCTACTACACAATTATCGTAAAAAGGGTTACAAACTTTTTGCTTCGCGTATAATGATTGGGTATCGCATATATAGTTATTATTTGCATTTAATTTGAATAAATTAAATTTCCATTAATACTACAATATTTTATCATTATACATTATACTCCTACTCCTACATAAATTAAATATATCTAAATAATATCTTTTTCGATAACATAAGGACGAAATAAATTCTCGACGACACTCGACGTCACGCCACAGAAAGATAAATAGTTTCTTTAGTGTCGAAAGAAAGAACACAGTGATAATGGAAAAGTTAATGGCGGAGATACTTAAAAAATTCAAACATCGGTTGCCATGGTTTCTATTACAATAGATCTTGGCTTAACCTACAGTCTAATATTATAAACGCGAAAGATTGTAAGTATGGATGGATGAATGAACTACTGAACACATTTTGTTGAAATTTTACAGTAGTATAGCATATACGTAAGAATGGCCTATGTGTGGGCTATTAACTTCATGCTGGTGAAACCGCTGACACAGGTAGTAATATTATAAAGAGAAAAAGGCTGTAGGGTTAGTCTATGGATCTACTGATGAACCAATATTGATTTTTTATTCGTCGGCCTAGGTGCTCTAATGGTTTAGCATACCGTTTTATTTTTGATGGTCGCGGGTTTGCTTCTTCACACTTTATAAACATCTGTATTCATAAGTATGATTGTTTGTATCTATGTATTTGCCATATATCAGTTGTCTAGTACCCATAACACAAGCTTAGCTTGGGACTAATAGCCTTGTGTGAATTATTCTGATATTATTATTATTATAGGTATTAACTTTACCCACCACCTAAAATACCAAGACAACATACCCATCGTGCACTCTTCGTTGTATTGTCCGCAGAAAGCAATGATTCTTCCGAACGTACCTAAAACAAAGGAATAATATTTAAATAAGTAAATCCCGTATTTATCCTGTCAGTGTACAATCATGAATATAAATAATACATTAAAATTATTTTTATAAATGAAAAAATATAAAACTCTAAAAACACAGATCGTTAACACTAAATTAAGCTGATAGTCTTCGAATGCTTAACAGATCCTTATAAATCGGTAAGAACCTCGGTCACGCTTTTAAAATAAAAAAGCATCAAATCGGTAGATCGGTTTGAAGTCTTGATGCTAGACAGATGCATAGGTAGATACGTTAAAGTTATAACTCTTTTGTCTTTGGAAATTCAATATTAGCTAGAAAATACCGCTATTAGAAAGAGCCCCAACTATGCGATATGACTAATTTGAATAGAATGCGTTATCATAAAATGTTATATGCAGACTCGATGTTGTTTTATTATCTTAATCACTTTTCATTAGCAAATAGAAGAATTTACTATATGTTAATCGTTCATTCCAACTTCGCATGGGTTGATTCTGATAGGACATAAATTTTCACAAATTAAGCTAATTATAAATGCGTATCATAATATTTTGCATGGCTTAGATGAAGTATATGGAGAAGTAACAGAGAATTTTTGACAGTTATAATAACAGGTAATAATAATTAATAGGTTTAGGAATAACCTAATAAGCATAGAATTATAATATATATTATAGGGCACAAATAAAGGGTTTAACAAATAAAAGAGACATGTACGAAAAATTTAGAGTTCCATACCTATTTGTAATTAATTACTGACGTAATACGCGTACATAAGTACGCAAACAGATATAAGTAATATGTCATATGTAAATATTTTGTTATCTGAGATAAGTAGACGCTATCGAATTATTTTTGATATAAATATTACTTAAATATGTTTATTTAATGAATTCGTAACCTACATACAGGTAGTTTATAATAAATAAATTATATTCCTTGTGAGAGTTTGGAGACTAAACTCCAAACCTGTGTTACAGATACAGGTACTATAGACTAAATCTATATATAATATTTGTATAGTACCCGTTCTGTCCATGAATAGTGACGGATTTTTAAGCGTTCACCTTATTTTTACGAAGTAAAGCTATTTGTTAACACTATTATTTGATAGTGTTAACAATTATTTACTATTTAATAGTCTACTAGTAACAATATGTTTTTTCTATATAATTATCATTGTAAACAAGCTGACACGGCCTGATGCTAAGTGGTTATCGTAGCCTATATACATGAACAGCGCACGGACATCATTTTATTATTTAAAGCCCGTGATACCACTGCGTTAATATTTCTGAGGACTTCTTATCCCGTAATTTCACTACTTTATCTCACGCAAACGAATGTAGTTAATAAAGTTTACTTTTATTAAAGCTGATTGACGGCTCATATAGGAAGAACTATACTACCCACGAATACGAATTTTACAAAGTCTACCTGAATAAATAAATATATTTTATATACTAGGTTTAAGTTTAACGCTATCGTAATATGTATATAAGAAAATACAGGCAACGAAGTAATTACTGCCATTTTTTTGTTCACAGTAAGGAAATTATGTTATGTTTTGACTTCACTAATTAAAAACTGGCATGTACGAACCTGTACTATTTTCTGACGCATTGTTTATTCAATTATTGTTTATGTATTTGCGTTGGCACAGTTTTCATTCGTACTGACGTAATTTAAAGAGGTGATCTATTAGGGTTCCGGGTATTTAGACGTAGCTACAAATCGCAACACTAACTTTTTTCAATAATAATTTAAAGAAAATATGCATAGGAAATATTATTATATTAAATATCTGTATTTATTATATTTTACAAGATTTAGCTTCGATATAAAATACTTATATATTAATAATAAGTTTAACACTCCATTAAAGGGAGATATATAAAATATATACATAAACAATAATAATCTCAGGACAATTCACACAGCGCCATCTAGTCCCAAGTTAGGCTAGCTAAAGCTTGTGTTACGGGTGCTAGATAACTGATACAAATACATAGAAATATTTTTTTCATAAATACATACATATTATACATAGAAAACACCCAGACCGATACAAACAGTCATACTCATTAACACAAAATTAAATGTTTGTGCTGTGCGAGGAATGGAACCCGCGACCATCGGAAGTAAAGCGATGTGCTAAACCGCTAGATCACCAAGGCCGTCATATATAATATATATTACATTATAGAAAAGATAAAAATAACAGCTCCTGTAATTTATATAAAACTGAAATAGCGACACCGTCTCGTCCATTTCAATTTTCATTTCGGCAGGATTCACTCTATTAAACGAAAACTTAAAATTAAAGATGTAAATACTCGTCGAATAATAAACTACCTATCAAAATTTATGGGAAGGGATGAAGTAAATAATTATCAGTAGGTAAATATTGACAATAATGGAAAAACTTATTCGTTCCTATGAGAATTATATCTCCGTCTATAGTAGGTCTAATGTCAACAATTAAGATATTTGCAAACCCTACATTATGTGATTAGTAATAAATTAGTGAGGTAACGTGATTTCTGATGGGTATTATGATCGAGACGAGGTTGACTCACCAAGTTTTCTAAAGGCAAGAGTATGTATGACACATAGTTCGTTTACCTTACAATATTTGTGTTTTGCTTATTACCGATCTCTTTCAAGTATAGTTTTTAGTTCTTTATCCTGTAATTACAAATTAATATTTAGCAGTTGGGACTGTCAAATTTATTAAATAGATCGTTTATTTTATTTATTATGAATGGTAGAATGGCATACATACATTATTAGATATATTAGAAGCAAAGTACAATAATTAAAGCACTGAAACCGATCTATCACGTATAAAGCTCTAGCAACTATCAAAATTTTTGATACAAAAACGCTATTATTTATAATTTGGTGTGTTTATTTATTATTAGGTATTAAATGCACAAAGTTGCTGGGTTGCCAACTTTAAAACATTTAGCGTCGTACAAAGAAACTTAAAAAACACATCTATAATTTTGTGTATTTACTACCTATAGGTAATATAAATAGGCACTAAAAGAACAAATTGTTAAGTAATATTAACAATATAGTACTCAAAGCTGAGTATCAGAACTTAAACATTATTTATATAAAGTTTAGTCTATGAATATAATATACATTTTATGTCGCTGAAGTGATATGATATGGATTTTATATAGTGGTACATCTTTATTATATTAAGAACAGCACATTAATTGTAAGAATTAAAATTAATGTACTCTTTTGTTTCTGTTACTCCTGATCCTCGATTATGTGACTTAGAATCGCCAGAAAAGTGAGTGCAGCCAATTGGAGAAGTGCCAAATAGGTACGGTAAGGTAAGAATTATCTCGTCTAGACAATCGGTCACTGCTTGGTAGTTGTGTGGTGTCGATTCTCGTTGAAACACAGAGAGCCAGGAAGTATAATATACATAGTTTGTAATATAACACGTCCTGTCTCTCGCTTTGTGAATATATTTGATTTGCTATTTTTAAAATATGTATTCTCAAACTAATTTCACGGTATAGGTAGAGAGAACTGAGTGTCACAGTACTTCTTTTATGTGTCCTTAATTCCTCCTTTATTACGGCAGAATGCGGCCCAAAATTCCAGTCTAGGAATAAATCAGCTTTGTTACTTATTCAATGTAAATATCTCTACATTTGACCACAAATGTGCAAATGGATAATATCACAAAGTGACTGCTTATTTTAGAACGTTACATAAATATAGGTCAGGAAAGCTGTTAACATGTAATTTGGATTTAGGTCTGTGTTTTAAACAGGAAAATGTAATACAAGGAAAATAACACCATCTATGTTCTTCGTTCTAATTATACATTTGCTTTTAATGCACCGGAAAGGGATGGCTATTTACGTAATAAGCCGTTCCGATATCAGTTGGATTGAACAACAACGTATACATATGCATATGGCACATACATTTTTCATTTGTTCATTTGTTTGTTGAAGAGATTGATGGTAATGGGGATTAGTAATGGCACTAATCCCCATAACTAATATAAGCATTGTAAGGTACACGAGGAAGACGATAGGGTCTGGTCTGATCGAGGTCTGGATTAATTCCTAGTAAATATGCTACAATAGGCTAATGGCCTTGTCTTCATTTCCTTTCATTCTCCAATACGTGCACAATATCACATAATTGGTAATTTCTTAACAAAAGTCGATTATTTGTATGATGTATTCCTTACTTTCATTATGACTATTCACTTACTTGATGAATAAATATAGAAGATAGGCGTTATCGTGCTTTGAAATTCAATTAATATTTCCAGGAAGTTGTGAATATATAATACAATTTTTATAATTTCCTTCAGATTTGCAAAGGATATCATATTATACACATTAAAATACGGTACTATATTTTATGTTTTATAAAGTATTTTACTATGAGGACTAATTACAAATCTATTTGGAATTGCAAATAATCTGACTATCAAATTGATGGTAAGTGGTAATGATTCCTAGATAGACGGCCTCGATGGACTAGCGGTATAGCATAACGTTTTACTACCGATAGTCGCGGATTCAATACCTCGCACGATACAAATTTGTAGTGTAATGTGTATTAATGGGTATGATCGTTTGTTCAGCCTGCGTATTTTCTATGCATATTATGTATTTATAAAAAAATATCTCTAGTACTCATGACACAAGCTCTGCTTAGCTTAGGACTAGATGACGCTGTGTTATTTATTTACACAGGTATACTTAGCATTTCTAATACGGCTATAATATTGATTAACTGCTTTAAATTGTCTAAATATGAACTTAAAAACATAAATAGAAAGTAATAATGTAAAATCAAAATTCACCAAAAGCAGAATCGCTTTGGTATCATATAAGGCTATACGCATTTATCAAATTGTCATCAGTCGATAGTGTGGAATGAGCAATTTAATGCGACTTATGAGTCCTCGTGTAGGCTGGCGGTTCATAAGTGTGTTGTAAACTCAATAAGAATCAGGGATGCCACCTGTACGAAAATCTCCGTACGAATACAATATTTTTTGTACTTTGGTACGAAGTCATTTTCATCCTAGTACAACTTTGTCGCTACGAATATCGGTTAAAAAGTCAAATTGAGGTAATAATATATGAGATTACATCGGATTTTTTTTCGTACTAGTCCAAGTGTTTTAAGATTGGCAACCCTGACAGGAGTGGCGACTGTCCGCTGTGGGCGGCCGGAAAACTGTTCTGTAGAGTGTTATTCGACTTCCTACTTAGCGGCTCCGCAACGGAAACGCTATTTTTGGCGCCCACCAGCACTTCCTCCGAGGAAAGTTTGTTCAATCTGTCCCAATAAATGCCTACTTTAATGCATCGTTAAATGGATTCATGAGTCTGGGTCAGAGTTGTTGATTGAATTTGTAAGTTTAGGTATACAGTTATGCCCATACTTCAACTCCTCGTGCTGGTCATCTCGTTGAGGTAAATTCCTTAAAAATTTCCCTACTGTTTTTTTAAGCTCTGCATATTTTTACTTGGCTCATTACTAGTAATAAACTAATCTTATCATTTTGCTTAATATTATCATAAGGGAATATAGTAATCTGGTGCAATACTGTAATAACTAAATGCAAGTTTGGTGTAAAACGCATAAAATAATAAAGTTGCAATTTTATCTAAATTAAAAAATAAACTACAATCTCGATCTATCGACACATTGGTTACGGAAATGGATGCAACAAATGTAATATACGCAATAAACATGATGAAAACAATGTTAATAGTATGTTGTACCATAAATAGTTATAAAATCTGCAGGAAATCAAAATCCGGAAGATTCTATAAATACAATTGGCGTATGACATGCTTGATCTAGGTAGATACTAATAAATATCTAAAGAGAATTATTTTAAACCTTTTTACTTGGGGAAAAAGATAAATAAACTAACTGTAGGTACCACTTTCTCGCCTCGACCACTGTTACTCGTACACATTAATTAGCATTAATTCATGCTTTGTTTTATTTAGGTGAAAGTGATTAAATTTTGCAGATTCAGCTCTGATGTGATATAAATAGTACGTTTACAATTAATTGTATAAAACTTTCTATGTAATTTGATATTGATAGTAATTGTAGTACGGGATACATATACCGTGATTTCTGGTTCCGCTTTGTTTTCTTTATTAATGGTCTCTTTAAGAGACTCTGTTCTCATCAATCTTAATGTTTAACTCGTAATATTGTCTTTTGCGTGTATCGTGATTAAGCTACAAACATCGCGTTTATTCTTTTAGGAACACACCGTAAATTCCTGCCGCATTCTTCCTCCTGTATGGACTCGCATTGTGTCCATAATGGCATGGTGGGAATGCACCGGAGCAGTTACGAGCGGAACACCCGGTTGAGTAATTTAGCGGCGTCCATTTTTTCGTGATGCGTCAAGTGATGCGGTCAAATTTTTTGGGAATTTTTGGTAGGTTTCGGTTTATAAAGTTTATTTGACGTTTACTAATTTAGCACACTGTCGATACAAAAATATATACATTGGCACTGATGTGGATCAGTTACAAAGAATTAAATATTAAAGTAAGTTTATTAGTAAATCCAAATTATATTGAACATTTCGGCTCGCGTTTAAAATCAATAAAATTCTATTAATTATTAAAATATCTACTGCGAGTAAAGGTACCTCCAGGCTGAACTCTGGTGGTCTTTATTTAATTAAGCTTTATAATAAAATTAATAGTAAGTACCTATACATAAATTTACTAATAGCAGATGACAAAATGTTAAACGGATTAGTAGAGGAGAGCGATGTAACTTTTCAGTAGATTACTGTTTTTAAGTGCAAATCAAGATGAACTTTAGAAATAATAAATAACTAACACTACATTGCATAAATAAATATTTACGTTGGTACTAAATAATAATAGTAGTTGTAATACGGCATAGGTAAATAAATATTTACGTATTTGTCTGTTTATTCGCTTGTTCGTTCAGTTGCAATCGAAATTATAGTTAAATATCTTGTCTTGCCAAAGAAAGAACCACCTTTTTACAAGTGCATCGACCTTTTTATATTCATCATTTCAAGGTTTCTTATAAAATTATTGACCTTTTCCTTTAGTACCCAAACAATTCAGCTTTATGTATTTTCGAATCTTTTTAACCCCCGTTACAAATAGAGGGCTGTTCATAACTTTGACTGTGTGTCAATTATCTGTGACATCGCTCCATACGTTTTTTTATTATCATGCGTTTTTTTATATCTGATGTGATTAAGATGGTATTCAGCTACAATTTATAAAAACTTATTTGATTCAGGGTTCTTTAAAATTAATTATATATTAAATTCAACTTGATAACAAAACTACCGCTGATAAACAAATATTTAAAAACTTTTAACACCGCAAAGGCACATGTATTCACTATAGGAGTATACATATGCATGTACAATGTATATGTATACATACAAAGTAAGTATATATATTTATATCATAGATGATTTAAGTGCGTTTAGTAGAATCTTGTTACTTAAGCAATTTTCCAATTTGAAATCGATTTGTTTAAATTGACCCATTGACAGCGGCGCCAGCGCCAATTGATTATCACAGGAACATTATCTCTTGTGTTGATAAAAGACTCGAAACGAGTGGTGATAGCATTTCATAAAATTCCATTTCTATTTCAATGTTAACATAAATAATATCAGCCAAGCATGTGATATGGATTTGTAATATTCAGCAATAATTATGTAATAGATTTAGCAATATCGAACTTTACTACTAAATAAATAAATATCAATTCAATTTAAGCTCTCTGTATTATACTAGTATAATTTGGGTAGTAAGTATTTAACTGATTTTTTTATGAAATAAAATTACTACTTCATTTATATTTTTTGTAGATCTTATTTTAAGTTGTATACAATTTTTCTAAGTTATATACTTGAAGATTCGTTTTTATAAATATATATAGTATGTGGAGCCTCAATTAATTGCAATAGTTACAATTGTTCTAGAACTGTGTTTGTGTATACCATCTAATTGGTACATAATTTATTTTATTTTAAAAATATATTTGAATAATTATTTAATTTGAAAATTAATATTTAAACAAAACAAACCAAAACAATTTTAGCAATATATTACCATGGTAATAAATTGCTAATCGTGCAAGTCGATTTGTAAAAATGTTTTACTTTAATCTGTCAAACCCATTATTTATCTTTTTTCTGTCTTTGTCTAAATTGTCAAGACTCTACATTGCTCTACTTAGCAAACAGGATCTATTTAGTAATTCTTTCTTGAATAAATATCCTCTTATAGCCTAGATGTTAGAAATAATATAACATTGACACATACGCACGAGCATTTAAATTATAATCTCGTTTCTTGTCATGTGAATATCATTATTAAACTAAGATGGATCGTTAATTTCTCGTCCTTTGATTTCTATCGTTTCTAACCGTGACCTATATAAAGAAGGCAATCAATTATAATTTGTGCTGCAAATGGCAAGATTGCAGTAACTATAATGTACAACCATAGAGTCTAATAACTAGTCAGTCGTATGCAGTCATGTCTTATCAGACACCGCGGCAATATCAAAGTAACGTCGCGCCTCTAACGATTTCATATCTTGTTGTTCTAAAAACAAGGTATAAATTGTTTCTCCATTGGGTTTGTCCAGATGTAGGAATTATTGTACCCTTTAACCCGATGGTAAAGAAAACGCACTCTTATATTTGTGACCAAAGGTTTATTTTATTGTGTTAAATATTTGTAGGTCACAGATATTGCACAGAGGGTCTTGTGTAATGTGCTGTATGAATACGGATTCTGCATGTGAATGAGAGAGTGAGAGTGAAGGACGATTTTTGGATGATTAAGCTTTTGTAAGAGTAATACGAGTTTATACAGTAAAAGAATGTTTGTTTCGTGAGTAGATAGACATATAAACTAAGAAACTTGCATATCATAACGGCTGTTATCCCAGCTGAGGTAATAGGTTAGTTGTGGTCTAGTAGCTTATTACCATGAATTACACGCAAAAGGTTGTGTAAATTGAAATTGAATAATCATTATAGTTTCTAGGGGGAACCCCGTGAAGTGAAGTGAAGTTTCTCGTGCTCATATTATCATCCTCCAATGGCGCCCCTTAAGCGTATACCGTTATCACAGCAATCCACTGTCATACATTAAAAAAAAGTGCACTGTCTACTCAGTCTGGGATAATAGTCATGACAGTATGTTTGTGTTTTATTAGTGTTCGGGTGTTTTAAGTAATAGAAGCTCTACGGTTATGAAATTGTTTTGCTTTGTTATTTTCAGGCGCCAGAACTACTAATGATCATTTTGTGTTTCGCAGAATCCCAGCAAGGCCGAATATTTACAATATAGGTTGAACAAAGTAGTTTAGATGCCCGCTGCTTTTAGCTAGATATGACTACTAAAACTTTACTGTAATCAAACTGTTGTGTTTACATTTTAAATGGAGTGACATTTTCATCATATGTAACTAAAACAGTAAGCACCTATATATAGAATATTGCACAATTAAATATATTAATTTATCGTAGGTGGTTATCTATATAATATGATTTGATTAGGCTATAGGTATCTACATAATATTTAAATTGGTCGCTTATCAATTAGTTCCGGTCCAAATATATTGTTGTAATTGCCATAATCTTATAAAATATTACATTTTTGATAAAATACAAATTTTAATCGCATCTAAGAAGGAAGTAAACAAAAAACTTGTGGTATCATCTTTTAGGTTAGATGTCGAAAATATATTCCTATTTTTGGTTCAGAGTGGGTATAACAACGCGAACATTTTTTTATAATAGAAATATCTATCAATATATCTATACTAAAATTAATTTGAATATTTGTAAGGAATAGAAACACATAATAGTGGACGGATTTTCATAATTCTTTTACCAACAGGGAGTATTGTACTCTATATTTTAGCTGGACATCAACGTGAGCTACAGCTAGTACGGTATCCAATGTATTATCAAACGTCTTTGATGTATTAAATAATTATTATTTAGGTATAAACTGCCATGAATATAACAGTTCCATATTATTTACTTTTCATGTATGGCGGATACCATTATGATAACAAGTGTATCTTGAGTCTATACTCGTATGTATGCATAACGGACGATTGTTGAGTTGATTACTATTTTTTATTTGGATAGATATTATGGATAAATTCATGTAGAGTCTGGGGGTCTAATCTTTGGGGATTAGTTTTGTATTGTATATATAATCCGAGTGCGTTCCTTAAGAAATTCCTATTTATATATTTTTAGAACTATAAATGTTCATCTAAAAATTGTTGGATTATATGGTATGGTATTAAAAATAAAATAAAAAAAATAAGTATGAATACTACGGCTTGTCTATAAGATTAGATCTGTTTTTAGTTCTTATTAATAAAAACAAAAACGGCATCCATAAAAATAGTTTTTCTAAATACTCTCGACAACGTATAATTAATTAACTTTAATCGCGGTCTTCATTTGGAGGTCGGCTGGATATTCCGCCTAAAGTTTGATTTTTAGTGTAATATTTTATCTCTGACCAATTCTTGTTTTGTGAAATATTTTGTAATTATTAGTGCGTATAATCAAATTTAGAATTAAATTCAAATAAATTATATATTTTACAAGAAATACTCACAATTTTATACCGAAAGAAGTCTTTATAAAGTGCGCTTTATTCTCGACGCTCTATGTACTTATGTTACTGGTATAACCATTATTTATTTATCAATACTTATTAAAATTCGTTTCTCCACATGACACAATGTAAACATTTATATATACAGTTAATTTCCTTACCTTCTTAGGGTAGAAGACTTTCGGTTGACAAGTAGAATACGAAGCCATGTCAACTTTAGTAACAACCATAATTTGATGCGAACTACTTAATCCGGCACTAGCACACACCAGCCTAAAGAAACGATACGCAAGACAAATGAAGATGTATTTCTTTGTATTCTAGAATTTTCGACAGTCACGTGTTCGGCTGTGAGAGCGATCTGATAGTAACGCTTTATGATTATAATTGTTCGAGCACGTATTGAGATCGTAACGAAAGTTTTTGTCTGACTCGATTTTCGTCGCAATAAACTTTTAATCCTTGGACGCGGCGCGACCACGTCACCGTCGCCGCGTTGTAATATCCGGTAACACGCTTCCTTTTACAAATTTAGAATAACACGTTTAATAGAAACAGTAAAATATCATCCGAAACACTCATAAGATGTCGCAGTCACATTTTAACATCGCCGCGTTTGTGCACCAACAAAGACACGTTACCCATGCTATGTCTCTTTTATAACTGAATTTTCGTCACGTACAACTGTTGCTTTTATCAATTCAAACCGCCGCCCCCCGCGCCGATCTATCCGTCTCTTTCACTCTACAGTTTGGGCAGTATATGACGTATGCATCAACCTCTAGTAGTAGAGACTACTTCTACAAGTATGTAGATACATACGTAATGTTTGCGAATTCTTTACCATTCCGATTTTAATATGTTGATAATAGACTAACATCAAAATTATTATGTATCTACTTGTAGTAGTAGAGCCGCTCTTATACAGTACATATTAAAATCAGAATGGATAAGAATTAATGGGTCTACATATTGGGTATTATAATTTCGTTTGCTAAGGATAGCAAGATATAAAATTATATCCTGTTTAATAATTAATATATAAAGTTATTATAATAAATTTTGGATTTCGGAAATTCAAACAACAGAATTTTCTTTTGGATAACTTCATAGCGCTTTGGATAACTTTGGATAACTTCACATAAGTGTGACTCTACTCTACTTACATGAGTAATTTATGATAATATGGAACTCTTTCCTCCTTATTCATAGACTCTAAAATCTTCATTAAATTCGTAATATTAGGATGGGCTTCGGAAATTTAAACAAAAGGAGAGTTCATTTGTATAAATGAACAGCGCACTTATGTGACTCTACTTATATGACTACTTTAAGATGATATGGATCTCTATTATCCTCATTCATAAACTCTAAAGTCTTTATCACATTCGTAATATTAGAGTGTTTTGTCACTTTTACTATGTAATATTATCTTATCCGTTCTTTTACTGAGGTAGAGTTTGTAAGGAGTCCTCTTTCTGTGTATATTTCAGCCGCCAAGCAGTTTGCTTTGTAATCTGTGCTTCTGCTGAAGGGTAGTAAAGCAGTGAAATTAAAGCATAAATAATACAGCATCTCAGTTCTAAGGAAAGCGAACTAATAAGCCTCGCATAACGATAACGTGATGTCGTAGTGATGCTTATGTAGTCCATCTATTGTATATAGGCCATTTCAATTCTTTGTTTGCCATTCCAATTTCATATAACATCATATAATACATGTAACCCAGCCAACGGCCCACCTAATGGAAATTGGTATTGGTATCGGTTCGGCAAATAGGTAAGGCAGAGGTACTCACACAGATAACTTTATAATATTTTATATACAGTTATAAAACCTCGCTAAAAATTGATACGATTCTCAAGAGCACCTTGAAGACACGTAAACACTTTGCTTAGACAAAAATAAATTTACACCAAATGCAATATACCTAATCATTTGTCAATTTGATGTCAGATACCTTGTTTTAATTAGAATCTGCTAATTTGGCAAATAAAACTAATCAACAAAAAATCCACACCTGTTTGTATGTGTTTACAAACAAGTTTACTGAAATTTAAATGAATATCAATTTTATTATATTCTATTTACATTCCAATATAGGCGTAAATTAAAATTAATGAATGAACTTAACATCACAAGTAATATATGTATATTCACACGTTATGAGTAAAGTTCTTCGTACAATAATAACGTATCTACGCAGTAGCATATAAAGAAAATTTTAAAATCTTTCTTATAATTTATAAATATATTCGTTTTGAAATATAGTATAAATTTTAATTTGTTTAGAAATATGTTATTTTATAAATCAGGATTTTTTTATATCCTTTATATTTTTTAAATTACTGTTAAAATGAATATAGCTGAAGTATCTATGGACCTAAAGTTACTAATGTCTTTGATTTTACAATATAATAAATACTGAAAATCAATTAAATTTGCAATATATGTCTACAATAAAGCAATTTTAATACAAATAATTTTATGCTTACTGGTCAGCCAATACTTCAATGGCACATTATAGAGAAGTAGTATGTATCCAGTGGAATATAACTGGTCAGCCTCCAATGGCGCATTAGAGAAGTTGAATCTATTCAACAAACCAGCTTAAGTACTCGACTTATAATGCACCTACATCCTACACCTACCCCCCAATCTACTGTAAGTATTCGTATGCATTGTTTTGCACAAATATTTGGTATATTTCTGCACAAATATACCAACACTATTTGAAAATAAGTTCATTGATTGTTGAAGACTGAACTGAAATTCGAGTTCATTTAAATTTTGAATGAAAATTAAAAACTTATCAAACTTGTTAATTCACTTCCGTGTTCAAATTTACTCCAAACACAGTATAATGTTTTAGTCATTTTAAAAATGAATCAAGTTGATAGCTACGTACTTGAATTATGTCATGGTGAGTGATTAAGATCACTGGTCAGTCAGACGCATGACGATGTTCAAAGACACAGTTTATTTTATTTCCGAGTTTGAGGTGAGTGTGAATGTAAGTAATAATAGTTGTTGGCGCCTATTCGTTTGGAAATAGAAGAAGATGACACATTGGTGGCGTCGAGGCGTGCTCCTGTCGCCGTCGGGCACGGCGCCGTCTTTCGTTTCCCTACCAAGGGGCTGGTTGAAGTTATTTAAGACCTAACTCTCAGACATTGCCTGTCAGGTTTACGATGCTCGGGTAACTTCCTTACGTCTAAACTTTGAACATTTACTTTTCAGTCGCAATAACAAAAAAAGAATAAAACTATGCAGTTTTAGGTATAAATATTATCAATATCTCCATGAAGGAGAATATATTCTGAACGATAAGCAGGTCCTTGAACTCATATTTATTGCCTTTGACAATATTTCCCAATAAATAAGACTGCACATGGTTACTTTAAAGATGTCAACTAAATAGACATACAAGTGGTATTCAGGCACCATTCATATAAGGAATATATTTCTATTAATTATTTTTTATAACACAAGTATAGTATACAGAAAATATCTGACATAAGTTTTAAACATACATTCTTTACTTATTTTCATATACATATTTTTATTACTCTCACCAAGTTTGCTTCTATTAATGGCAAAATATCTATTTTCTTTTGGTTTTGTATATTTGAAAATAAAAATAATTGATTTTTATTAATATTATAATATATAATTGTGTTAGAAACACACAAATCAGGAAATTTTATCTAATTTCAATCCTAAATATTTCTGTAACAAAGTAACAAATGTCTAGTAACAATTAAAAATAGTCATAGTAGTAATAACTATACCTTATGATTATTTATTAATTGCCAAAGAGGCACTGAAGTTAATAAAGGAGTTATTAATTACGTAGAACAAATTTGATCATATACCTATTTATAATATTTAAGAATACGGTTTTAGGAGCTTGACTTAAAGTCCATTCATACATAAGGCCACTATGGGTAACGCAAATCATATTTTTAATGAATTTCATATTTAATTAGGTGCTGTTATGAACGTAAGCCGTTTGAACATCTGTTGATAGCGTCTGAATTATAACATCAATTTGAATAATGACGTAAGCAGAGTTGTTGTTAATAAAGTATTAATAAGATGTGATATATGTAATTATCATGACTCTTGGTGTAGGTAAGTTCGTCTAATACGGTTTAAAACTGTCAATTAATAGTGCAATAACACCTTTTTAACAGCTTTTAAATCACTCACTGTCTTCAGCGTGTCACTACGTGTCGAATACAAAAATCACACTTTTTTTATAGGCTAACCATATTTTGAACTAAACTATAGATGTCAGATTATTATGGAAAAGGTACAAGGTATTCGTATTGCAAAATTATAGATATTAAGATAAAAACAAAAGGGATACATGAGACAAAACCTTGTGCTCTATTATTTAAAATTTCAATATGGATATTTTTTTATGTGCTCATATTAGACATGTATCTACAACAATATGTTAAATACATATTGTTGTTATACATACATGTTAAATACATGTCTAATATAACAATAACCCTAGATAATTAACACCGCGCATCTAGCAGCAGAAATCAGAGCTTATGTTATGGGTACTAAAGAAACCAAATATCTAAGACAACTTAGATATTTGTTTTTGTAATAACATACATAATACACATAGAAAATACTCAGATCGATACAAACATTCATGATCACTGAGGAATACAAATATTTGCACCGTGCGAGAAATCGAACCCGCGATCATCGGGAGTAAAGTGGTGTGCTAAGCTGCTAAACCACCGAGGCCGTCAAATTTGTATCTGTTCTTTACTACCAATACAAGGTCCGCTAAGATTGGGAGTAGATGGCGCTGTGTGAATTATTCTGGGTTATTAATGTTATTACATTATAATTAATATAAATAATTATATATTAAGAACTGTATTCTTATATCAAATCGAATGTATATTCTTCAATGTATGCCTTATAAAAAGAAATACACCGTTGTGTACAAATCTATATGTATGTACTGTTTCAAACATTGATAAACTTTTATAAGTGTGTGAGTGTGTTGTGAGGTTTAAGTATACTTGCAAAGCTTGTTTGAATCTCATAAAGTATGTAAAATGTAGCTAACGCTATGTTAGTTCGTAAGTAACTATGGTACTTTGTACACAGAATCTTAAACATCTAAAGTCTCACAACATATTTATGAAAAAACTACTACCAGTTTTCTTGACCATTGTTCTTAGATGTATCTACACTCTAAATATGGCGAAAAAATATAAAACAATTATTTATAAATGACATATATTAAGCTAATTTGAATAAATACTATTTACAAAGATAAGCTTAATAATGTAAATTAATTATGGGGGCATCTTTCTATATGTATATATCTAGGTCTTGCCATATTTCTTTTGGTTAATGCACAAAATTTGTGACATCTCTTTTAATTATATTTTATATTACGTGGCAGAAGTAAAATCTGTTTATTTGTTTATATTATTCAATTAAAAATAGTATAGAAAGTAGGCCATATGATTTAATATGAAATGATACCTGCATGCTGGCTATTTTCGTAGAATACTTGATAGAAAATAAATTTCCTTTGAAATAATACGCCACTGTCTTCTTAAGCTTCATTGCCACTAAAATGTACATCAATCGAGTAAACTTTGTCACGTCACGTACACAACACACGGTTCGCCAACGACTGTGACAATACTTCAATATTGTCACCAAGCGAGCACATAAGAATATTATTAAAATCAGCAATAATCACGACCGACTTTTTTCGCATCTCTGCATTTTGTTTTATTGTGTTATGCAATCGTCAATTACGACGTCAATATGATTTCTCTTTCTATTCAGCTTACTCTCAAGTGGTTTAAGTGCGTTGATTGTAGACAGCAATAATTTATCAACTATACACTTGTTTACAATATTTTGCTGATTTTCTGATATGGTAGCAAGGTGTAACACTTTTGATAATTTTTTGTTAAAAACATTATAAGGGTTCCTGGAAAATGTTGACGAATGAATGGATATGCAAAATAAAGCTGCAAAATTTACAACTATAAGCAAAGGCAAAATTTTGTCACAAGTTGTTTATCCATTTGTTTATAACAGCGCTATGTTAAGTAATTAGAGATATTTGTTTTAAATATGTTCTGAAATTTGGTAAGTTTAAAAAATTAAAAAAATATCAGCAAGAGATTTGAAAATTGATGATAAAAGTGTAAAAATAGAGTTGCCAATAAAAATGCGAAATCATACGATTATGATATGTACATGTTTATCTTCATAGTTTTTGAGTAGAAATATCAAAAATATTTGTAGATAATAAATACATAAATATTTAGAAAGTTATAATATAACTAACATATTTTTGAGATACATATAAAGCCTCTACAAATGAACTGACCTAATAATTATATTAATGTCTAGCGCCTCTTTTTTGCAGGTATGATTATTTTGTAACTAATTATAAGAAACTCATACTATCATATATCTAAGGAAAATAAAAATTTATATATGTTCAGAACCCTCATTATGAGCCCATGTCGCATTTTAGGTACTATGTTCTATTTAATTCAGCTTACTGCCAGGTCACGGATTGGTATTCAGCAATAGAAGCAAAGGCCATATTCTTATATGTATCGTATTTGTTGTTACATTACAAAGATTTACTATATTCCTATATTATTTTATAAAATAGGGGTTACATGATGGATTACACGAATATGATGTATGCAATGGTAAACGATTACTGTAGTGTAATAACGCCTGAAAAACTAAAAATATAAATTAATTGTGCTATTATCCAGCAAGAATACAGAAGAATACTTTTGTATAGAAAAAAAAACGTTTCCTCTTAAGAACCTTCATATACTCTTTCAGAATTATGAAATAATCTCTAGAAAAACCCTCGGCAGGTGAATTTATTCCGCAATCCAATCGTTCGTGTAAGGAAATTCTTCTGAAGCCTCACTGTACTTGATAATACATATTCTTGTTTGTGAGGACTAATTCAATTTTGATGGGAAGACGTGAGACGATAGAGGTAGCTGCAGGTGTGTATAAGATTATTATAATGATATGATTATTATATGTATATGTAAATTTAATAAAGTATATATAATAGTACAGTCTATAATACATGTGTTAGAGCGACGGTCATTGCACCGGCGGCACTGAACACGGTTTCGCTTTTATGTGAACAGTGTGTGTGCATTTTGACACCGATAAAACGCATTATCAAGCGTATCATTTATTTATTAATCAATTTTAAAACGATTTGACGTAAGTTATGTTTATTTATCAATCGAATACTTGGTGTATATATATTTAGTCCAATAATAAATAACATGACATTTTACGTATAATAATCGTAATGAAGAAAACTGTATATACAAAATAAAATAGTACTATTTGATAGATATAGAAAAATAGATGGATGTTTGTTACTCTTTCACACAAAAACTACAGAACGGGTTGATGAAACTGTACAGCTTATATAGCTTAGGTATGCATCGGAATAACATATAGGCTATAAATTTCATGTCTGTGAAACTGCGGGTACAGATAGTAATATATCAAGATATATACAATTTTAAAAATAAAAACCGCTACTGAAAATGATTCATTTATGAAGTTTTTATGTTCGCTTGTCTGTTTGTGATTTAACTGTTATTTAATGATTCACTTTAAAAAAGTCCCAAAGTTTTAAAATTGATCTTATTAGCTTTTTTATCCATTATAATTGTTAGTGAATTGTGAGTCTTGTTTGTTAGTAACATTGAAATTATTATTTTATAATATAACTTAATTTTATCAATTTATTCTGTATTGGGAGACCATCAGATATATCCAGATTCCATCAGTATAGTCTCCATCAAAATTGGCTGTAGGTCGTTGATAATATAACTAGGTAGGTTGCGTATAAATAATACATTAATATATATTGTAACGGAATTTTGACCTTTAGTTTGTAAAGTATGCATCACTGCAACTGAAAAGTGATTACGATCAAATATGGTAATACTCTATACTTATTTAATACCATTCAAAATGTTTAATGCGCCTTAAGGGATCTTGCACCAGTTTCATTGTAACCATAGAAATTGATGTTATACGGTTGCGCCTATACTAACCTAACGCACGCTTAATAATAAAGTGGATAAACTCAAATATTTAAATTTTTGGAAAATCTATAAAATTGCAGAATCGATAATCCAAATTGCTGTTTTTATTGATAAATAACGCGAATTATGGCTAAAATTATAGTTTTAACAGTATAAACACGATAGATTTTAATCATGTTTATGTAAAAAGTCACGTTTTTTGTAGGGTGCAGAAAAAAATATATATCACTTATAATATTTTAGAAATATTTTAATTCAACAGTTACATTATTAATTTGTGTTTATTAATATATTATATTATTTTTTAAGATCACATAATAACAATAGATAATGAATTTATTAAAATTGTAATGACAATTATAAAAATTAGAAGTATAGCGTTTATTTAAAATTAACAATTTTCTTTATATATGTATATATATATATGTGTGTATATTTCAATATAGTATATATAATGTAATAAAAAATATACAAAATGTAAATCGACAAAAAATATTATACTATAATATAAATACACTTACACATGTACCTTACGTTGATGAATAAATTACAATAAGTATTTAAATATAAAATATCAGAAATCGACTCTAAAGCTTTTATTGTTAAGTAAATTTTCAAAAAACGGATTTTTATTTAATACACTTTATAATCAAGTAATGACGCCGTATTAACACCTGAATGTAACATTTGCTTAATGAACAGATCAACTTACTCAGTAAGCAATGTCTGAGTAATCAATTCTTTATCTAGCACGAGCTCCCAGAGACAGCAGAAATGGAATATGTTTGTTCATAATTTTATGTTTGTATAATGTACCGATAGCAAAAAAATTAAGTAGATACTTTAGTATAGCGACAATTTCAACATAGCACAATATTTGTTGTTTAATTTGGTTACTGAGGACTGAAGTTATACTAAACATTATCAACAACATAGTGTATCGGTTTGTTTTACGGATGGAAGTACTAATTTCTCAGTTTGATAATGATATGTAAATGCGATTTTTGGAGTTTACGTACCAAGTACCTGTATTGTATCAGGTACTTGGTAGGTAAGCTAAACTCCAAAAATTTAATATTATTATTTTCTTTGAAATAATTAAATAACTCTTATTCGTAAATCCTAAAAGAGGACTCTCTTTATTTAAATCTATTGATTTGTATTGTATAAGATAAGACATATTTATATTATATATAGCTTAAAAAAAGAAATAGATTGGTAGTAGATACTAGCTCTACCACTATTTACTTGCTCTAATTTCTGACTTATCTTCTAAATTAGGTATAAATTTTATTCTACTGTTGGTATTCAAAGAAAGCTGGTATTTTATAAACATAGGAAGGCAATTACTAGAGTCATTCATAGACTGCTCGAAAGGTACTTATGGGATGCTGTTGAACGGAAACAGCGTTGTAGGAGCACCGCGTCATAGGAGGGTTGACTGTACATATTAGGCCGTACGGAGAAATAATAAAAATATGATCATACATATGTAAAATCTATATATTTATATTCATTGTCGGTACAAAATCTGCACTGTAAACAAACTAACACACTAATAGTATTGAAAGTTATTATCTGTGCTATAAAAATTATACGTAATTTATCTTACCTAAAAGTATTGTCATAAATAATACTTACTTTCTTACTTGCATGATTATGTTTTTACTAGGTGTACCCTGATCGAGGGAAACAGAACGTGTTGATATCGGCTTTTATTACAAACGCCTTATTCATTACAGGTCACGTGCTATTAAATATTGTAACGATATTTATGATTTATTAAACTTGTACATTTTATGCAATATCACGTCAGTGACTTAAAATACCTTTCAGTTAGCAACAATTTTGTTTTAACATTTGAAGTAATTTGAATATTTAATGTAATGCCACAAAAAAATAATGAAGATTTTGAGAAATAGTGTCATTGCAACATGTTTGCGCTGCGGGATGGATTATTCCGCGGTATTTTAATACCTACTTTTGTTTTATAATTTTTATAAGTTACGCCTATTTGGAAAATTATTATATTATTATATTTGTATCCATATACTTAGATGTATCAGTTATCAAAATATTTTTATTCTATGAACAGCAGTCTAAAGGTGCGTTGAATCAAAACATGCCTTAGACAATCATTCTAGGCTAGCTTTATTAGTAAATGCAAGGAGATCTGAACAAAACATATGGCAAGGTTCCACGGTGCCGAAGTGTCGTTGAACTGTTTATATTATTTATCGATTAGCAATCTATTATATGTACATATCTTATTGTATACGAGTATACTATTACTTTCGACGCGTTAAATCATTTTCTTGTCTTCATCCGAGCCGTTCCCATAAGAATTGATAAAAATGCTTAGTTATTGATCGTCTCTTCCAATTTAAATAACTGCCTATTTCTGCTTTATACAATAATTTACTTGAGGCTTTTTGGTCAGTAAGTGTACCTTATTAAAAACAGTCATGGAAGAATCTAATTAGTCAGTATTAACATTTAAAAATGGAGATTTAACATGCATGCGTGGATTTTTTGTTAAATGTCAATGGGATTAATATCGAGTTTCACATTCATATACATGTAGTCCACGGTTTTTAATAAATACCAGGGCGGCCGTTAGCCAGTTTGCCAATCCTGTTAATATAATAAAGAAAAACTACAATACATATGTGCTATGCGTTTCAAAGAACTAAAACAGCAAATCTGTTTGTTTGAATATCTTAACAGGTACACATTACCGCGTAATGTCTGCGAGTGCAATCTACTACAGGACATCCCAATAGAGTCGACATAAAGTTATTTGTTTAAGTTTAGTGTCCTCCCACGTACTGTGGGATTAGAATATTGTGGCTTTATTGTCCAACTCATTGCTCACTTCCACTGCTTTAAAGACCGCTACATGATACGAGAGTAACAATCTCACATCATCTAATGAAAGTATTGTAGATGCTGTATCTATTATAGAGAACTTATTTTTTTCTATAGATTACTAGATGTGCCTTTGTCTGCTTTTTTCAAGAGAAAAAAAAGTAAATCCGTTCTTGCATGCAATCTAATTTATCTTTACTTCAAATTTCAATAAGATTCGATCACCCGGTTTAACGTAAAAATATACTAAACAGACAGGCATACTTTAAAGTTTATAATATTAGTATGGATCATATTCATAATATATAGTAGGTATACCAGCTATTTCAATTTGATAGTCTCGCGAAAATTTAACATCAGTGAATACCGTGAAACATCTACTGGTAAAGTTTACCAAATATATCGGATTGGTTACGTTAATTTTTTCGATATTGTCAATTTTTAAAAATCTATAATTTTCATATAAGTATGTATATTCATCTTCATTCTTATTGCCCCTTACAGATGATTTCTAACGCGTATAGATTCAAAGGCCTGTGTTTATTTCAGTTTTACAAAAAGTGATAATTGTCCTTAGATAATGGATGCCTCAGTTGGTTACGACTTATCTATCTCTTTATAATATTATATATAGATGATTACGTGTATTACATTACAACAAAAGTAAAAAAAAACGTGAGTAATACATCATTGTAAATTGTTATTGATTACGAGGAAAAAAACATTAAAATTGATATCAGTTATCTCATCAATCGCTATCTGTTGGTAGAAATATAGTGTATGTAATATCTTACTTCCTGTAGATCCGGTTGTCGCCAAATATAATTGATTTGAAATTGTATAATACCTAAGGATTTACGGATGTAGATCCATACTTTTTAACTAATTTTTAAAAAGGGGGAGGCTGTATTTTTCATTTAATTTCAGACCAAAAATATACTATTAATTCTCTGATACTACTTGTGCCACTAATGCACGAAAACATTTTTTATTACTATCCCTACCATCCACTACAATTAGTCACTTCTGTAGAGAGAAAAACTGCGAAGAAACTCAACTGGTACAGTTTTAGTAGAACATTTAGCAGTCGATTGTATTGTCTATCCTCTATATTGCAATGCATAATTTGTTTCACTTATTAACACAATGGCTCCATTCAAACTTCAAAGTTAATAACAGTAAATTTATATTTACTTGTCCTCGATTGTCTAAATAATGTCTAACCTCAAAATGGAATCTGAAACTATTAAAGTAGTTGATCAATTAGGTAATGGAGAATACATATAAAAAAGTCAATCGAATTGCAAGCTATCGCTATCGCTAAAACGTATTCCATCTTTGAATTCTGTCGAGGGTAAATTATATATATTCTTTTATACAGGTGTTGCAAGGTCCCGAAAACGGGTTCAGCCATCAAAATTATGATTGTTATTTAATTCCTATCAATATATTTGCTTAAACCTTCAAAAGGTATAGATGCCTAGTTGGATCCTTTATAGAGGTTTAAAGAAATAACATAACATTTTATACGAATTTGCTATATATACTAAGTTTAGTCATAGATTTGGGTGTATTCGTAATACGCCACATAATTTTCTTAGAACACTTGAAAAGTTATGAATGAACGTTTACTAGGTATGTCAGGTGAGGTAACCGATTATCAATTACTCAATATTGCATTATAATCACTTTCCTTGATTAAAGGCACAGTTCTGAAAACACCGCACCTAATATGGACTATCTATTAAAGAAAAGTACATGTTACGTTCATGTGTCTTATCGCCTATCTTGTGATTGTCTTACATTTACATCCGTCAATGGATATGATGTTTTTCACGTCCTGATAATGTTCGAGAATTTATCTATATTGGTAACGGATGTATTATCATATTTTAACTTGATCTTTTATTGAAAGTCGTTAGTAGGTTGTCACAGCTGAAAACATAAAATAACAAATTTTCATCACAATCGACCGTCGCACGACCAAAATCTAGAAATTATCGCTATGAAACTGCAAGTAATATAATATTATTTAACTGCCTTCTCAACAAAACTAGTTCTTTAATAACATACCGTTTATATTACGTATAGGGGAATACCTTTTAATCATTTTCAGTACGTTACGTGTCTAGATTTACTCCAGAAATAATCAGTTCTCAGATACTTCATATTATTATACTAATTGAGTCACAGTTTAGCAGTTGTTAATTCAAATTTTGGGTATTTCTTTATGAGATGTCCCTTTAACAAAGGAAACGTTAGTATTATAAATCTCCAACCTGTTCACATAGCTCTACTATCTCTGATTCATGTCCTGTCCAGAACCATAAAATAGTGTTTACTTTGTTAGTAATGGCTCAGTGGCGTGATTAGTACATTGTTACCTTAACAATAGCTAATAATGATAACGATTTTAGGTCGTATTGATGCACATTCTTAACTTTTTATATATTTAACCTAAAATGCACGCAAACGTATGACATTTATTTAAATAGCTATAGTAGTCTGCATGAGTTGTAACCTCTGTAGAATGACAAGGGTCAATATAGTGGTGCTGTTTTGTTATATATGTAGTACATATATTTTAGTATATAGTATATGGAATAGGTTAGCGCATTAGCGCTGACGGATGTGCTATTCCTGTACACTTGCGGGGCACCAGTGGGGAATAATACAATGAAAGTTAAGTCAGGTTAATCAGCATCGGGGTGAATTCACCGGGAAATAACCAAGATGATTTCCAAGTGCAGATGTGTTGGTCGACCTAGTATATTTTTTTTTATGAAGGATAAGGGAATTATTCGTATTCTTAGAGAATTTATCATGATGAGCTAACTGACCTGACTTTATACTCAGTGCTTCATTCTCCAAGAAGTTATGATGGTTTCCAGGGGAAACCACGTGGAGGTCAATCTGACATGGTACATTGCTAGCGATGGGGTCAACAGTCCACATTACTAACAATCCACTTTCACCCTGACCTCATACATTGCTGGCAATGTATGAGGCACATGACAGACATGGCACACATGTCCCTACTACTACAGATAACATAATATTACATACTACTACTAATAATTTTCTTTACCCTTATATAGTTACAACTTAGAAAAAAAAATCAAAGGAACGAACAAGCGTATCTTAAATTTCATATTAACGAAGGCAATTGTGACTTTGTCCTCGGTTCAATAAAATTAAAAAACATTGATAATTACGTATTTGAATAACGAGCTTTTGAGAGACGCATTGAATATTACTTATAACGAATTAATAAATGAATATCATAACTCAACCGGAAATTGCATAATAAATAATCATTATTGTATACCTAACGGCAAAATGGCAATTAATTTTCGGAACCCGAATCGATGTTCAAATTATTTATTTTTATAATATCATTAGTCTTCGATGTTCTCATAGTGTACCATGGATTGGCATTTATTATATGCTACTGAAGTGGCTTGTTGCCTTAATGAGTATTTTATAAGTCATCCGTCTTGTTTAACCTTGTCACGAATATTTAGTTTATCAAACAAAATTAAAATGTCACAATTAAATATTTTTTGATGGCACTACATTTATTATTTGCTTTGGTTTATTTACTATTTATATTAAAAAATAGTTGTATTATGAATTCTCTTAATTTCTTATCTTATATATATAATAAAATCACTATATTTGTTCGGGATAAACTTTGAAATTACTGGTCAAAACTTAAAAACAATAGATTTCCTGTGTTAATTTTATTGCTTAACTAAGCTTTTGCGTGCTTGGTAAGCCTCGCAGGTATGTGTTTGAATTGAAGAGTGACATATGGCAGGCAAATTAGTATGGAGGAATAAAACCTAATCTCTCTTTGGTTGTCAGCTTGTATATTTTTATCTATATTAACAAGTTTTAATTATAACCTGTTTAAAATAAGATACCACTGCAACATTGTTACGTATTCTGCCTCCCGTTATTATCACTTATTTGTTTGTTATTGATGTTTATATAATAATAATGCGATTATCGTTTAATCCATCTTAGATATATTAAAAAACATAAAAGTTTCAGTACAGACAAACGTATATGTGAACTTTATATTATACACTTAAATGAATTGTGATCGAAAGTAATCGACCAAGTATATCAATATAACATACCCAAGTACGAGCATAGCAGGTATTACAGATTAGAGACCTGTACAGGAAACTTTTAAACAGTCTACGTATATCTTTTAAAATAAGTTTACTAGTGAGTCTTATTTGTCAAAAAATTGCTGAGTGTTACAGCAGACTTGTTTATCAAATATTGAAATATTATGTGGCTTGAAATTTCGTCTGCTTCACATTAGAAAGAATAATATGTTAAAAAAAATCTATGTTGTTGTGACATTTTTTAGAGGTGCTGCGCTCCTATTGGGCATAACGTGATATTAAGAAGACTATTTCTCTAAGACTATTTTCATCGATATATGAGTATTAGAATATGTTTTCCAATTAAAACAGTAGTTTCTAATACTAGCGCGTGCACCTAAATAAACACAAACTTTATAAACCCTTCAACTTTATAATATAATTTGCGTCAACTAGTATGACAATGAAAGTAAATAGTATGAAAAAACATGACAATTTTGATTGTAAAACAGTGGAGCGGCCAAATTATTTATTTTATACATCGTTGAAGTCATCTTGTATACTTTTCTATAATCAATTGGATGCTTGAAATATATTAAAAAGGTTTAAAAAAATTTTTGCATAGTATTGGCGACATTAATACCATATGTGCTGCCGACTTTAGCGACATAGTATGAAAGTATATAGGGTATCTTTATGAAACCATAACAACGAGAAATTCGTGCTTGTTTGGTTGGTCTTAATTAAGCCACATGCGTTTAAACTTATAAATATAATAATGAAAAAAGGAACAAAGGCTAACTAAAATATATTATGACATAAAACATGAATGCGGGCTCTGTTACGGCATGGTATCGACATGAAATATTTCTGCTCTTTTGTAATACTTTTATTTTTATAACAGCAACAACCTAATTTCAAAATAGACTAATAGGCACGTCTCGTCTGTAGTCGTGAGATGTTTCACATAGGAATTTAAATCGTTCAAATTGTTTTGACTTCTATTCATCTGAATTCTACTTTGTTAATGGCAAAGTTTTTAATAACACGGTGTAGCTATTTAGAAAATGGGACCATTAAATGTATACAGTTTTAAAATTGATAAAATTAGGACTTTTGGTTAATAGTTACATTCAAGATGCATGAATTGAATTTTAATTTGAATTATTGTATATAGAATATATAGAGGGTATTCCTATAGGTCACTTTAGAATGGGTCAACACGAGGCGTTGATACTATACAAGAAATTGAAAATATCGTCAACCTTTATTATTTCCTGGTATTCCACATTATCTCAAAATGATGAAGATTTTCCCGATTTTAAAAATCAAATTTTCGTCATAAAATCGTTTCAATCATCGTAAAGCCTTCAATTTTATTTAGTACTAGAATTGATGATAAATCTGTAATACATTTTCTATCGTGAGTCGGTAGTGCCCATACTCAATTACTAGTTACACTGTACTCAGGTCCTGCACTAGCTGTGCACAACTAAAATATCCAGTGACGCATGTAGTTTAGTACTTAAATGTATCACATTTAGGAATTAGTATAACTTGATAATAGTATTAAGCCCGTCCTTGAGCTTGTTTGCGTTTGTCATCTAAACCAGTTCTGCACTTCGCGCTATGATATGCCACTAAAACGTATATAATTTAAGAGGGTTTTAAACATAGTCTTCGATAAAATAATTGTGAAAAAATACTAATACGATTTTGTAGAACTTTTGGTCCAGATTACCTTTAATACGGCTCTTTTAGCGTTTAAAATGTTAAATGTAAAGACATATCCAAATAATCTATATTCCAGGGAGGTGGAACGAATTGTTTTTTATATGTTAAGAGATGAATTTGTCACAATGGGTTAACTTGTCTGGTTTCAGGCTCATGTTGTCATATATCACTGGTGCCGCTGTCATAGACAATTGGGATGGTGCACCATTCTATTATCATCCATAAACGTATTATTTCACGTACTTAGTTAGAATATAATAATGTGAATTCCTTGTAAGTGTGAGTATAACCTAGTTGTGGAATAAACAGTACATTTCATGCTATATAAAAGATATTTTGTTAGTTGAATTTGCCTTTAGACATACCTCAAAGATAGTTGGTGTATTTAAAGATGCATATCTATTATAGTATGTATTATTTAAATAATACATATATAAGTCCGCTATATGTACTTAAAATTTATGTGCATTAAAGTTTTAATAAATAAATAAATATTATTGTTACTAGGGATGAAATAGTTGGTCCATGAACTGTTATTTTATTACAACAGCTTGGTGAAAAGTTAAACAATTATCTTCAATTACATTTTTAGGTTTTTGGTAAACGTCGCAAATTATAAGTATAGACATACAGTTCATAACATGTACCTATTTAATTTTCATTTATTGATTTAATTCAAATCTTAATGATAAATGTTTAACCTTTATATGCGTGACAAAACATAATAAATTCACAAAAATATTACAGTTCGCGTGTTAACACCATATTTTTATAGCTATCGCCTTTGACTTCCATGAAATTAGATAGCATCATTTGTTTCTACTGTCATGGAAATATAGATTTCACCTTTATTAAATACCAGCAAATAAATAAACAAATGTTATTCCTCCATGTGTATTACATTGGGAACGATAAATGATATTTATCGTTCCCAATGTAATACGTAACAGTAGGTACCTACAGCCCTACCTACTAATGAACATTATATAATAAATATTTATATTTTGTAAATGTCATTGTTATTTAATTCATTTGCTGGAAGATGTTTTAACAGTATTAGAAAGTAAAATTTTAATTTACTGATATTAAATGTTCATTGTTCTGAAATAGGTTAGAAAGAAGTACCGACACATAGAATAAAGAATTATATACATTTTTATTAGGAACATAAATATTTAAAAAGAATTAAAAAATATTTCCTTCTATTCTTTTTAATTTATAATTCTAAAATTAAACAATACACAGATATTATATACGTCGGCAAAATATGTAAGTAGGTAATATTTATATAAGTGTGGTACTGTCACGTGTAGGCAATGTTTGTCTCAGATATTGCTGACAATTCTAAAGATTTTTTCCACCGGTTACATTAATAAAAGGTTTATGTGACAAGATACACACTGTGTTTGCATATTATTAAGTAGGTACGGTCGCCTGTACATTATTTGCACGTATTGTTGAGTTTGTATAAAGTTGAAAGTGTTACATATGAATGTGAATGGTTATAAGGGCAGAGGAAGGCCGAAAAAGAGATAGATGGACTGTGTGAAGGATGATAAAGTAAGAAAGAGAGTAAAAAACGAGATGACTACGAATAGAAATGAATGGAAGAGAAAAACATATTACGCCGACCCCAAATAAATAGGGTATGGAAGAAGCAGACGATGACGATGTTGAGTTTGTATAAATGTATTTGTTAATTATACGTTTTATTATGTCATTCAATAATTTAAAGAATATTCAAAGAATCTATGTTTAAGATATTTGTAAGAAAAAATATATTTATAACCAGTTAAAGATATTTTCAACTCTTTAAACGTTTTTTGAGAATCTGACAGTATTTTGAAAATATAATGAATTCATTGTACCAAATATGTCACGGTAAAACTATAAACTTATGGTTTTTTTACCAAAAATAGAAAACGCCTGAAGAAATAGTAGTACACAAATTGAACAACGTGGATGGATTGCAGAGCGAGTATGACGCGGCGATGCGTCGAGTCAGTCACAAATATTGAGATCATACACTCAACTCATTTATGAGCTACATAACAGCTATCAACTATAATAAATGACTAAGAAGAAAAAGTAATAAATAGTACAAAATCTTTAACATATATTATTATATTTTATTTAATAAAAAATGCCAGCATCGTACCATATGCTTCAGTGGTATTATAGAAAACGTGTGAATTTTGTGAGTTTGTAAAGACAATTACAAAACCACAACATTCATTTAAAAATTATATAACTATTTAACATTATACTTTAGTTTTTTATAGGTAGTGAAATTTCAGCCGATTACTTAGTTCGTTGAGAGCTTTGGTTAAATATTTAAAAATTTACTCGAACCGGCTACTGATTTATTTATATATATACTGATTTGTATATATATATATACAAATCAGTAGCCGTAGTACTGATTTATATATATATATACATAAATAATATGTTTTACATTTAAATACAATGAGCCTCTATCACTATAGCTATAGAGTTTGCACGTGGATATTTAGTTATTGTAGAGCTAGGTTATGTTTCATTGATATTTACTTGATGGATTATTTTCTACAGAGTTTATGTCTTATCATAGTCTGGTTATGGGTTAAACAAAATACGATATCCATAGATTGTTTACATAAAATTACGCAATATAACATTAACTGACTTTTAATGGCACTTTAACAAACGCATAATATATGTAAAATTTCAACAAACAATGTCTACGTTAACTGAAATGTGACCTATGTAAAATTTAAAACATGAAACACTATGCGCTAAGGCATTTTAATCACATTAACACGTGCCCGTTATCTCAGTAATTCGGTTAATACCCACGCGTCTAGCGGACATGTCACTCTTGCGCATACGCAAGGAAATTGAATAAAGAAGAAATATGATACTGTCAAGTTCTCGAGACGGTCTACATAATACGTCACAACACGTAGATACTACGTACATTTGTACTTACAGAACACTGTGACCAGGCCAACGCTCTCAGCCGCTATTTCCTCTTAGCATTTGCAAGATAATCATTACCTAAATTACAAAATGGACGAATTACTGCCCACAAAATTCGTCAGTCGTTAAAGTTAATATATAAATTTGTAACTGTACCGAATGTGGTAAACATTGTTATGCCATGTAAATTATTTCTTACCTTCATCACCTTGGGGAATAGAAATACCTAATCAAACCGTTTCGGTGGAGTTCAATAACAAATACTGTGACACGAAATTTTTTAATATTGGATGAATAATGCTTCTACCGCGTATTGCTGGTCCGTATATATAAATTATAAGACGAAGGAGTTCTAACAGTGAGGTCTACTAGACCTAGCAATGTGCCATGTCAGATGGACAAAAAGGAAAGTATCGTGGTTAAGCTCTGCGGAATTCGCTACAAGGGGCTAATCGTAGATTAATTAGCTCCCTGTAGCGAATTTCCACTTCACTTTAGTGATAAATTTTTATTTTGGTTATTTTTTATATAATTTAAGATGATCTGCATTTGATAGTATAATAAGATCGGATTGCATTTATTTACTTTAGAGAGGAAATCCCATTCATTCTTCACTTGTTATCACAATGTGCCAAATTAATTTCAATGCCAAGAGATACCTTAATCCGTCGCCCTGCTTTAAATATCAACTATGTGTTTAGATCTACTTTCACAAGAAAATAAGTCTTAAAAATATGTACCTATGTATGTAATTCAAATATTTGATAATGACGAAATACGTGATTTGACTCTCTATAACAAAAATACTACTCCCTATAAAAATGTTTTAATAAAAAAAAAGTTATATTGAAATAAATTCAAAATAATCATGTCGTGAGGCATATGAAGCACAAATTGTATGGAGCTTAATTTTAGATGCGCAATTTAATTAATTAAGCGGAAGGATAAATATTCTATAAGTAGTTGCATTTAACTAATACCTATATTTAATTTAGAAAGTTCATCGAGATTCCATTGGGTTGACGAGCTAACAATGCAATATGTCGTCTATGGATTAATTTTCAGTATCTCGGAAGAGGCAATCAGAAATACATGACATCTTCAAAAGGACGTAGTATGCTATAAACTAACTTTGTCTGTTAAACAGTCAACAGTCGATATTGCCTCTGAAAACGCCGTGAGAGATAATAGACGTCGAAACATACTTATTTATAATTAAGTCAACTGATGTTAATAATTGACGGCCTCGGTGGTCTAGCGGTTTAGCACATAGCTTTATTTCCGATGGTTGCGGGTTTGATTCCTCGCACAGTACAAACATTTATATTTTTGAGTAAAATTGTTTGTATCGATCTGGGTGTTGTATATGTATATTACATATATATTTATATAAAAAAATGTGCCTAACTATTTATATCAGTTGTTTAGTATCCATAACACAAGTTCTGCTTTACTTAGAACTAGATGGCATTTTGTGATTTGTCCAGGGATATTATTATTATAATTAAGTTATCACTTTATAATAATATCAAAAAATGTAGATATGCTACATTTTTCCTTTGATAATAGGTTTTTTTTTTTCATTTATTTAGGTCAACAAACAGTTACACAGTTACACATTATACATATGACTTATGGCTATTTACTAATAAATTTTAACAAATGTGTCACCCACTACGTTAACCACTGATTACTATAATTATACAATACTGCCTAAGGCATGAGGTTATAAGGGTTGTTATGATGAATACAGAAAATATTAAATTATCTTGGAAGTTAACACTAGTTAACCCCTGACTTTGAGTCCGTGCAACATCTTTATTTGTTTAGATTAGAATAAAATAAACAATAAATATCAAGTTAATTCTACTACAATATGTTCATAAAATCTCAAACCATGTCGGTATAGCAGTCTTTTTTAATTTTTCTAAAAATCATAGTTATGGCTTGTTGTACTTTAATAACATCTCCCAATAACGTAACGCTCTATCTTTCAAATACAGAAACCGATCGGTTAAATATTTATTATTAAATTAATTAAAACCCAATTTTTATATATTATAAAACAAAGTCGCTTCCGCTGTTTGCTCGCTTAGATCTTTTAAACTACGCTGGATTCTAATGATGTTTTTATCAATAGATAGAATGATCCCATGGAAAGGGTTATGTATAGTACATGTATACCCGTGAAAAGCTGGCGGGCAGCAAGTTGAGAACAAAACACAACAACCGGCAAAAGGGAAATAGTCATGTTACATAGCGATTTTTGAACGCGCAAATACGTCTGTCTTTATTGGCATTGAAAATAATCAAATAGTTTATTAGGTCCGACCTCTAGTCCTTCACATGTCATTCAGTCACACATCATGCCAATTTATTCTTGCACAAACTTTAAAGAAGTGATACTACTTATAAACCATTTATTTTTATTTTTATTTCTCGTTGTATTAGGGCGTAACAATATTCATTACTTTTTAAGAGGCTTGAAATTTTTCAACCTTGTAGCTGCAATTGTTATCGAAGTTATATGAATAATGTCTCCAAGGGTTTTATCTTTAATGTAGTAGTATGTAGTTTATGGATCAATTAGATAATTTCGGTCATATTGAACTAAAAGTATTTAGAGAAAAATATCACCAGAATGCGCAATTTATGAAAATTTGAGGGAAGTAATATTTTTTGCACTGTTTTTCACTTAGATCTACATTACATTATCTATAACATTATTACATTCTATGCCAGCTATAACCCGCGCCTAATCTTAATCTAGTACACGATCTAGGTACCTGTCTCTGTAGTAAGTTTTGCATGAAATAAAAAAGTAACAAAAAACCATTCATCAAAACACAAATTAGTTACTTTAAAATTTCATTTGTTTAAATACTTTATAACCAGTCTTTATAACGATAAATAGTCTTAAATATACATAAGAAATGCTTATTTTTAATTGATACAAATTAGTTTATGAATGGAAACAAACGAACAACGGCACGTTATTCTATTTTCACAACGAGTTAATAGGAAATTGACACAAAGGTCTATTAATGTGTGCCAGTGAGACGACCTCGGCTAATATTAACTGACGGTGACAACCCTATTAATTTTAGACACATCATCGTCGGGCCACACGCGTTATAACAACAAAATACGGTGAAAAGTCAATGTGATAATTGACTCTATTGTTTCTATTGTATTAACGTCAAGTGACTGCAGTTCCTAAAGGTAAATTTACATTTGGATAGTTATCAGAATCCCAGATAAAACCCTGTATCGGTATCCTTGGTTATGGGGACTATAGCTAGCAATGGTGTCATTGCTAGCTATAGGTTTCATGTTGATCACCATGCTGGTAAATTTGGCGCAATGAGCTAAATGATCTCAGGCTCATCTTTACATCCTCCACTGGTGCTTCTGCAGAGTATATATTCTACGCAGTGGATGGATGAAATGAATTTCATTGTTATTGATTGATAAATAAGAGAAATAAAATATCGTTGTATATTTTGAAATCCATCGCCCGTACGATTTCTGGCGCCACGTCACTCAATTTTCCCGGCTGACTAATAACATACGTAATCTGGAAGAAATAACTGCGACTAAACTGATTGTATGTAAACAGTGAGTCCATTCTCGGCGCCACCCACTGGCACTTGTTAAGCGCTTGCTGTAAATCTGCCTTGACACTTTAAATGCTTATATTTGGACATTATTCTGTCAGTATTACATTTTCTTAATTTATTGGATGTTACACAGAAGTTTTCGAGCATCTCATAACATCCAGCGCTCACGGTCACACTGTCACTTCACTTGTCAAAATGTTATTTCTAATTGATTGGATGACCCTCACTTGCGTTCTAAACTGAATAATATAACGCATAATGTATAAACTACATTTATCTAAGGCCACCTTAACACCTATATATTTAATAAGTAAATAAGAGAGTAAAATTTACGCAATTTATCTAAGTAAACTTTATATACGAATATTATTACAAGTAACATAGAAGAGTAATTATATTTGTCAATGTTCATTGTATTATTATCACTGAGTTTCTTCATTGTAGGTACCTACCAAATTTCCGTTCGATCGGTTTTCAGGATGTGGTTAAAGAATTGTTTATTTCGAAAACCTACATACAGGCAAGCGATGCTAGAACTGTAATTTTTTGCTTCTTCATGAAGCGCTTGCTATTAAAAGAGTGGGCTTTAGATACAGTATAGAAAGATAGGTATATCCCGCTATAAAAATACAAGCGTTGACTCAACTCACCAAACAAAAAATCAGGTCACGATAATTCATGCGTTGTACTATTTTTTGTTCCTCAAGATGAGACGTTTGATGTTACATTGCTCTTTAAATTATAAAAGGAAATTTTATTCGAAATATTTATTGTTGTAATAAAGTATTTAGGGTATTAAGAGAGATGCATTCAAGTAAATTTAACATGTACCTAGCAGTGCGTCCCGAATTCGGCTAGGTTTAGTAACATTAATAATTGCATACAACATCTATATTATATATATAAAATCAGGAGAAAATAAATTTTCTCTCTCTCTATATCTTTACAATATTAATGTAGACTGATATTATACTTTTTGGAATTAATAATGAATGTCTTGAATATGTTTATATAAAAACAATCAAATATTTGTTATATTTTCCGTCCAAAAACGAGCGAATGAATAGATTTTATTGGCACGCAGACTTAGTAATGAACTTATAATACCTTTCTTACATTAGTAATACTTACTATGTAGTTTGTGGATCAAACGATTTTAAATAAGGTAAAATTCTAATGTAAATTATAAATAAAAATAATGTTTCTTCCAGCTAATACAAGACATGAAAAACGTATTATATTTTACAGTTGTTAATTAAAGAGACTCTTGGATATTAGATATATTGAAAACCAATATTATATTCAGCATAAGCTTTGTTATAGAATAACTATTATTATTTATTCTGTGCCTATTTGTAATCTATTCTACCGGTAATAATAATAAGAGGGTAATGCTTTTATAACGATTATTATTTATTAAGCCAAAGGCTAGCAACAGAAGCCATTTTAACATGATAGATAATTTTCTTTTAAATATGGATAAATTTACCAGTTATTGTCATAGTGAGTCCTATAAAACCTCTAGTAATTAAGCATTGCGAATCCATTACATTGTTCATTATACTTAACATAGATTTATTGTATGCATATAATATATGTATTTGATTTCTATTTATAATCACATAGTCATTCGGCGTCATATTAACTCTGAGCGAAACATTCTGGCGATAAAATTTAAACACTGATGCGTCATAAACACTTTCAACTAAACGTTCAGGAAACATTTATGAATTACAAATAGGTATATATTATATTACATGATAATCATATATCATAATCATCATCATTTCAGTCCAGCAGACGTCCACTGAATAAAGTCCCCCTCCAAAAATCTCCACGACGAGTCCTTCGCTACTGGCATCCAACGCTTTCCAGCGATCTTGACCAGATTGTCTATCCACCTTGTCGGAGGCCTTCTCACGCTGCTCTTCTGGTTCGTGGTCTCCACTCGAGGACTTTACTGCCTCAACGGCCATCTCTCCTACGAGCTATGTGCCCTGCCCATTGCCATCTCAGTTTCGCAATTCTTCGGGCTATGTCTGTCAGACTGATTCTTCTGCGGATCTTCTCATTTCTGATGATCACGCAGTGAAACTCCAAGCATCGACCTCTCTATTGCCCTCCGTATGACTAATGTTATTTAAGAGGTCCATAGTTAGCGACCACGTCTCTGTGCCGTAAGTCATAAGTGAAAACACACATTGGTCGTAAACATGTAAATACGAGTAGTTCTTCAAATTGTACCACTAAAATGTTTACTGTATTACTATTACTATGTAATATTCTCTTATGTTCTATTCTATTCGCGTATGAATGAACTTCCTTGTTTAGACACTGTAAAGTAAGAATACTTTATGCTTTATCGATATTATTGTTTCTATATTTTAATATACTTTGACAATTAATATTAATAAATATACTCCTTACAATAATCTTTTTACTAGTGACTTATAATTTATGTTTCTATAGTAACTCTAGAGTGCTGCATATTAGCACAGATAATATTTAGTATTATCTTCAATAGATTTCACAATGTATAAGGTTAAGGTTAAGGATTCAAAATAGTTAATTCAACTATACTTTTTTATGTGCCTGTGCGATATCTTCGACCAATTTTAATGAATACTTCGGCAATGCTCGAATGACAAATCGTGTTGATGTTTATGAAAGAAAATCTTGAATTGTCTAGGAAGACGGACCGGAGGTTGACCTCCGTCTCAAAGACAAAATACCGATAATCACATTGTATTTGAAACACAATCACGATTTAGGTGCGGCATCCAAACATACCAGTGCTATACGAGCATCACATACAAGATTTATTTATTATGATGACGTCATGCGCCATTGACCCGCCTTAAGTGCGCTTGCGTCTGATATCTCACTACATGGATTTCCTTATATTAAAAGGAGTATGAATAATTAATTATTTTTTTAATTATTATGCATTCCTAATTACAAATCCATTACTTAATTTGAAGTATGTTTGTATATACAGACGATATAGTCAATAGGCTAGTTGCCGTTTAAAAAACGAGTTAATATTGTAATGAACTATATTTTGATATAAATTTCTACGATAGACTCGATTTATTCTAAATGATCTGGTTTTTGTATAGAGTTAAATCTTATTTGACTAAAATGTGTAGTTTTGTAGGAATGGAGTTTATTTTACAAAACGAACTTTAAAATATAATTTTTTTAACAATATTAATATTGATTAAGCAATTAAGTATTACATGACTTAAATTAGTTAAAAATAATTAAAGAATTTCAAGCACTATACTACTACCTTACAAACATATATAGTATGCAATGTGCGCTACGCTTCAGAATTGAAACTAAATACTACTCGACTATGAATTAGAATGCAAGAGAGAAAATGGTGAATGAATTTATTACTTGTACTTAGCTGTGTAAATACGGCAGTATTTTGGCATTAGTTCATTATATTTTTAATGTCTGACGTCATTCATTCATATGCTCGTATAATAATGATGTAAGTTGACGTCTTCATATGTGTTTCAAAATATAATGTCTGATTGTTCTATACATCACACAACATAACAATGGTGAGGTACAGCAACATATATATAATTATTATCTAATAAAAAGAAATACGTTGAGATGGAGAAAAAAATATAATATAAAAAGGAATAAAAAATCTATAGTTCTCGCCTTGATTAGAGCTACTGTACGGTACATAGGCCTGTCAGGGACAGGTATAGTGCGATAGTTTTTATCTTATTTCCAAAGGTTTTTTTTTATGATGATACTGTCCTAACCGCATCCACTACGACGACCAGTACAATGTTACATGCACTACGTGTGTCCTCATGTGTTATAAAACTTGATTTTGGGGACGTCAGGATAAAATTTGTGACACCATTTGTGTCGCCATCTGTTCTAATGGTCTGCGTTGTAGGGGCACCATTGGAGGATGAAGTTACGTTAGTTAACTACAATAGTTTCCAATTGGAACTGTGTTGATGTTGACCTGACTTTTAGTACTTTTTTTTATTTATTTAGGTCAACAAACAGTTATACCTTATACATCTGGCTTAAGGCTATTTTGCAATAATTTTTAGCGAATGTGTCACCCACTACGTTAAGTACTAATTACTATAATTATATTACGCTGCCTAAGGTATGTTACAGAAATCATATAATACTTATTAACTACAGTTACTATTTCTTTTCACGTACGGACATAATAAATTAAATTTGATATAATTATTTATACTATATTTTTTTTATAGCATAAGGGACAAACGAGTTTACGGCTTACCAAATATCAAGTGATTACCGCGGCCCATCAAAAGAATGGCAAATGAGTTGCCTTTTATAAAGGAAAAGCTGTTTTCTGGACGGTTTAATTATAGTGGCTGTGAGTGTCAAATTTTTTTAAAGAAACGCACGATGGGGGACTCCTACTCATTTAGATGATCACGAAGACAGACATTTTTATCTTAAAAAAGCAGACAAACACGCCGTTTAAAATCCACTAATAATAAAATGAAAAAATAATGAGTTACCATTACCAACATGTAGCTAACTTCCATTTTATTTGATAGATTAAGATTTACCTTTCGTTTTAACGTTTCAAAACAACAGTAGCAAAAATTACCTAATCATAAGGAGTTCTGACTAAATATGGTTTTATCCACTAAGTTAACACAGCCTCCAAGGCTGTTATGTCGTGCTAAACGATAAGGTAAATACTATTAAGTACTACTAAGTATTGCTAGTGACGTTTCTCTGCAAGAAATATACATTATATTTTACTTATTTATAGCTTGAATTTAGATTACGTTTTATCCATTAGGGATAAGTAAGGCATATTAATATTATAGTCATAATAGCTGACCCCGCAAACATGGTTTTGCCATATTATAAAAAAATAACAAATAAAAATTTTGTACGAAAAATAAACCTCTATATCCCTTTATATCTATATATATAGGGGTGGACATCTATATATATATATAAGAGGTTATTGCTTTATATATATATTTCTAATGTAGACTATAAGTTATGAAATAGATATTTCTATCTTTTTCTTCTTATGACTGGAATGGCAAGAAAGCTGACTTACAGCTCACTTGATGCAAAGTAATACATTCCTACATGAACGCCATCACAAAATATATATAGTATTATATATCTCAGATATATAATACTATATATATTTTACTATATGAATCAGAAGTACCTTTACGACTCTTGCAAACCAAACTACTTAAGAAATAGGTAATACAGAGGTACCTCCTCAAATGACGTTGTACAAAGTCTCCTACCATAAATTTTCACTGAATTATGTTCTCTATATTTCTCTATATATATCCAGTTTGTGTTATATGATTGTAATATAATAGGTTTAAAGCAGACACATTTTCTATATAATCTCATGAGTGCTTATTACGTTTTTGCTGTCTTTTTTTCCTTTCTTATACATTTTGAAATAGTAAACAGTGGTTGTTACTTTAAACAATAATAGATACGAATGAAAACTAAATAATTTTATAAATTATTTATATAATTAATTATTTTATAAATTATTATATATAAATTATTTAAATATTTAGTAAGAAGGTATTTAGTTATAATATATATCTAATCTAATCTAATATATTCATAAAATAAACCATTGCAGTTCAGTTAAACTTTATTAGGGGGTATATGTTTGAAACTAAACTATTAAATAAGCTTATCTAAATAAAAATTTTACACTTCTCTCAATTATAAATATTTGTTCAGTCTTATAGTTAATTAGCATTATGTATTTGAATAATATTTATTTATTAAATTGTAATGTATTTATTATAACTAGAACGAATGATAAATTCATATACTTAGAAATTTAGAAATTATCAATTACATCATATTAACAAAGTTAGTAAGTGGGTAAATAAATAATACTAATTCTTACAAAGATTTATTTTGCACTGCTGCACTGCTAGGGGCGCTTACTAGGTATACAGAATCAAGGAGAGGTCGAACGAGATCTCGAAACAAAACTACGACATCAAGGTGATTTTAGTCGAGTATTTTTAGATCCTATGAATCCAGTTGTGAGTTTAACTCAAATATAAATTGTCTATGCATATATGCTACATACAAGCAACGTAAGTGGTGACTGTTGTGTCTGCCAATTTTTTTGTTAATATCCAACTTTACACATATGTAGTAGAGCAGTTATATGCGAATAGAAAAAAGCTATTCTCTTAAATAGTAGATAATTTAATTAATGAAAATTTATTTTTTCAACAATACAATAATAATATATATGTTATTATTATATAATATAATAATATTGTATAAAAAAATATATATTAACCATAATAATGTTTATATTTAATGACATTGTTTAAATCTGAATGTAATATCTAATTAACTTCTACATAAATTGTATTAAACGTTAAGTTAGAGGTGAACGAAATATTTACTACTTTATTAAGTCTACAAAATGCCTTGATTTCTGGTTTCAGAGAGTTATATATCTTAAAGAGGGTTTATATTTTTAGGGTAGAAAAGATTCATTATGATTATATTTTATTTAGTTGACAATCAAATGAAATAAAAAAATAGATGGTTATATAAATTACTGTTTTACTAACTTCAAGGATGATAACATATGGGGTACATAAGATGTCATATGTAATATAAATGATATTATGATATGTGTCCAACCAAATAAAAAAATAACTATTTGGTTAAACCGTATTAAATTGATTTCTATACATAAAATAGTAAAATGCATTCAATACTGAGCCAAACACGATATCATCCGAAACGTACGGCTGTACAAAAAAGAGACTGGATTTTTATTAAATTTCATCTCCAGTTTCAATGTCAAATGGGACAGTAAAATGTTTACACTAAACAAGTTATTCTTTACAAATCACATCATAATAGATGCAAAACGTGTGAAGAGCAACTGTTTAGTACGATTACCATAAAAACTATGCTTACCGAGGCAACTTATTTATATGCGTGTAAACGTGGCAATGATGATTTAATCATTAAATAGATAATATATTTACTTATATGGCGTGGTAAATAGGATACCATGTATTAGATAGCTATACTAATATATAGTAATAAGAGTATTGGTGTGAGAATTGATGTGGGAAAATGTCCTATTTCAATTTAGTTTATAAAGTTAGGTGCATTACTATAGAAGGTACCTACTCCTTTTGTGCATGTAGATGATTATTAAGTACCTATATAGTAGTTTGGCGGTGTTGGTGGTCTAGCAGTTTAGCATACAGTCTAGTCTTACTTTCGATAGTTGCGGGTTTGATTCCTCGCACTGTGATAGTTTGTATTGGTTTGGGTGTATTCTGTTAATATATATATTTAAATAAAAAATATTAATGTAATAATTAGTTATTTAACACCCATAACACAAAATGCTTGACTATATGGCGCTGTGTCTTAGGTTATTATTACAGAGTAAAAGACATAATACACAGAATAAAAGAGCGATGAATTACACTTTTTTTAGTACTTTTCTTGTTAAATTACGTTAAGTCATCCCTTAGTGCGTAAAAAGTGTGATTGAAGCCTTTGTCCAGTCAGCCATTGGCTGTAATTGTACCCGCTATGAGTATTCTGTGTCTAAAATTAATAAATGAAAATAATAAATTTCTTAAATGTTTGAGAAATATGAATAATATTAAACCCTAAGAATTTTTTTATTTGTATATACAAATAAAACAAATCCAATACTTTAAATTTTGACCTCATATACTATATGTACTAACTAATTCTTTGTTGCTGGTATCACAAAGCATTGTATTGTACAAGCGCATCAGCTCGAAAGGAGCAAACTACCAGTTGAGCTCCTGATACACAGCGCCGACTCGGAAGATCGCAGTCGCAGGAAGTTATTTCGGGAAATCGCCTGGACTTGCTCCAAAAACGAGCAAATCCAAATCACTTGGTCACTTTCCTCGCTGAGTCAATGACATGTGAGTAAGTCCTCGCATCTCACTACACGTCATACATTTACTGCTACTATTTTTGTTTATTCAACACAACATTTGTATACTTCCCACGAAATTTATACGCTAAGATTTTAAAAATAACAGGAATCTAAGCATTAATCATTCTATTAAGTAGGTTGGTACAGAATTTACTAGTGTTACATCAATGCTTTATCCTACACAATTCTAGGTAATTTTATGTTGCAGTATGCGGGAAAATTTTGAAACTTTCTTGTTGACTACTAGAAGGTTTCAGGCATGTAAATAAAATTAATCTCTCGAGTAAATAAACTCTAGTAATAATATGGAACCTGAATAGATTATCTGAGAGCTATTGACATAGTTTAGTTAATTGAATTCTCAGTTACTCACATAATCGTATACTGAAATCAATCAATCCACTGATGTCCCGTAAAATTTACCCTTTCCTATGTAACTTTTGTTTCCAAAAATTATACCTGCCAAAGGTAACTTTCTACAATTTCTAAATTTGAATTTCGGGAAATTTACACTTAAGGTAAGAGGAGAAGTTTAAATATCAATTCCAGGTAATATGGCATATTGCCTGGAATTGATGTTTAAATTTCTTATTATCTTATTAACAGAAATATTTCTTATAAATAATTTCGTCATCATTTACTAAGAAGGAGTTTTGGAAATGCCTATAGGAACTGAATATAAGTCATTCCACGTGAATGAATCGTGACCTATTAATAATATATATTACATATTTACAAGGATAAAGTCTAGGCTATATTACATGTATATAATTCTAGCCTAGAATAAAGTCTCTAAAATCATTTTTCCTAAAAGAATTTTATTATATTGCATTACAATTTATAGAACTCTGTTTATGTCTCTGAAAACAAAAGGTAATACATAAATTTCATTTTAGTTCGGGGAATAGACTGCTACAATACTTATTTGATGTTTTAAAGAACTAAATTGTTTGCAGAAACTTTTTCTGAGAAAGTATGTAGTAGAACATGTACTATTCTTTATTATACGCATTTATTATACTCATGTCGAATAGTTTGGAAACAGGCCAGTCACAGTACATCTGACATTCCAGCTGTAGTTGTAGGAACCTGCAGAAATGATTACAATAGATATATGTATATCATAACTAGCAATCCATCTAGATTTTGCACGGGTTATCATGTATATGACTTTTAGAAGATTATGATATTTAGAAAACTGCTAATTTTGCTGAATACCCATGGAAAATTGTCTCAAACTATATAACTACTACTACTACTACTAACGTTACCTAATGGGCATTTAAGAAACAACACAAAAGGGCGTATCTATTACTTGTAAATAAAATAAATCAGTTATTAAGCATCTTCCTACTACTAAAAATAGATACATATATATTTACTTGAAATTATTTACTCGAAATTATTTATATATTTATTCTATAAAACTCGACAGTAAAATGTGTTTATTTTTAATTTTTTTTTATAACTATACTTGATTAGGTAAGGTACATAATAACTGATTTATTTTATTTACAAGTGGTAGTTAGTTTTATTTTCGGGAGATAGAAAAATGAAATGTTTATTGAACGAAACATTTTTTATACTACATATATAACCTTTTGAATCGAATTATATGAATCTCAATACTAATTAATGCGCATTAGATCATCACGGATATGTAGTAAACAAACCGAAGTTATTTCGATTGTTTTAACATGTAAATTTTTAACTGTTTAAGTATCTGTATGAATATATATTTACGTAGTATTCTGCGTAAGTGCATTGTGCATATTATTCGTCTGGATATTCAAAGGATAATAAGTATGTACAGAAAAAATAAATGGAAGTAATTCTTTTACCATAAAATATTGAAAATATTTTGAATCATTCGTTTTATTATTTTTATATATTATCCAAGTTATCATAAAGTATAAACTTTCAAATGGGTAACAGCTGGGGGGAATGGGATTGTTAGTAATGTGGACTGATGATCACATTGCTAATATTTTACTATGTCAGGTTGATCTCCACGCGGTTCTGTCTGGAAACCATTGTGATAAATTCCTGGTAAATTTGCCATCATGAGCTACCTGACCTGATCTCATTCTCATCCCCGTTATCATTTATATTAAAACAATGGATAACAGGACTCCATGGCTAGCAATATGCTATGTTAGGTCAACCTCCACATTTCCTCTTTATTTACCATCGTAATAAATTCTTGATGAGCTGTCACTACTATAGGTACTATATGGCTAACTAATCTGAACTTCTTCATCATCATATTGTCGTCCTAGTCTGAATTTACAGTTAGCCCAGGCGGAAGTACCATTCCATATGAGAGAGTACAAATTTGTCTACACTAATAAATTATTATCAACCGATAAATTGTGTATATTTCGATGTTAGATCTTATCAATGATATTCACGTGATTACAAGCTAACATTCATGTTGGATATTAATTTAAAAATGTAATTTAAATTGTCAGTTGTCAGTCTTCATAATACAATGCAATATTTAGGTACTAGATGATGCTGGCAGATAATCTGAGTATTATTTGTTTATTTTTATATAACCGTGCGTACTAAAGTAGACAGGAAAACATATATATAGTTTTATATTTATACGTAATATTTTCCTATTTCGATCCATAGTCTTTATGAAATATATATATAAATAACTATATATAATTATAATACATTTGTATTCCTTTGGAAAACATTATTAATTGTTGTGATTCGTTAAATGAAACAAATTAAGATCATAAGAATATAAACTAACATGAATGTTTTTTCGCCAAATTTGATAAGTGGCTATTATAGGTATGGCTACTTATCAGGTTTATCAAAACATTGTAGTAATAAACGTAAGCGTTATGTAAATAATTAATTATATCAAAGACTTGGTGCCGGCTTATTTGTTTCAATGCTGTAATTATCTAATTAGACGTCAAAATATATATTATAACAAATTTGATCTCTGCGAACCGTAAATGTAGCATTGTGACCTTTATGTATAAACATAAATACTACTTTAAAAACTTCTATATTATTTAAAGATTTTATACCACACCGACTTTCATATTTGATCGATTAATTTGGTGTATATACGTGTATTTAATAACTTATACATTGCTATTATTACATTACGAATAAATAAACATACATCTGTTCTATTGATTCTAATTCGGCTTGAGATAATGTTGTAACTCGTAGCTATTGAGGAGTTATCACAGTATAATATTAGCTGATGCAAAGCAGAACGACCTATACCGAACGCCAGATTCGTTCCGCAACGATAAAGGGATTATTTGGTCACGCACCGCAAGCACAGCGTTCATATTAGCTATTAATAATATATTCTTTTGAAACGTATAATATTTTTATACCTGATTGAAAAAGCGCTCTCTCGCTATTGCCATCGACTCGGCTCTCTGACCATCCGTTTCGCTGTGCTCTGGGTCGGTGGGCTGCGTCGCATCCTGCTGTGCAGCATCATACTGTGGAGGGTCGCTCCCACGAGTGTCTTCAGCTGGCGAAGTTTGCGCCTGCGCCTGAACGGGCGCAGCGCGCTCTGACCCGTCCTCCGCCACGGTTATCACTTTCTGTACACTACCGTTTTTCTTACCACCACTAACACCGTTTGTTTTCTTATTTAAACCCTTAGATTTCTTTTTTTGGTTCTTATCTTTCGGCTTGGGGGGCTTGCCCTCGTGGAAGCGTCCGCTGGCGCAGCACTGCACATTACCCATGTCGGTGCACGCGCATGTCGCGGTACACACGGACGGGATCGGGAGTCGGCTCGGTCGGTCGTTCGAAGCGCGTCGGCGTCGGCGCCGGTTCGCGGAATGAGAGCGTCGCGAGAGACCCCGTCGTTGTGGTAACGCCCACCGCCCCGATATTTTCGACACAACTTTGGAATCACGCTGACCACCGATTACGCGGATAGCGTCCGCGGAGGATCGCACCCGAAAGCCGAACCGCGTGCCGACCGCGCTGGCGTCATCGCGCGCTGCCCCCCGCGCGCCGCAAGGTCAAGGCGTACTTATTGTTCCCGCTGGTGTGCTGGCTAGACGCGCATCGCTCCACTCAAATGCCCGACAACTAGACGAGAAGCAATCCAACTACCACCCAGAGTGGAGTCGTCGAGCAAGGCACGCGATGACGCCGTTACAGTTCTATCGATCACGCGATGTTTACATTCAGCTGCCACGGGAACCGTAGCACCACACGCTCCTTTCACCTCTCGACTTGCACCTCAATTAATCGTGTTGCCAATGACAACATAAAAAATTGTAAATAGGAATCGCGAAATGTTATAACGAGACACTATGTTTGTGTGTTGTGCAATGATGTATCGTTATCGAATGGCGCACGAGAAGCAGATAATACCGCGAGAGCTGCACCGCGCACGTGTTACACTGTAACCATAGTAAACAAACAGTTCAAAACACTGACTAGCTACTCGTACACGCGCTAGTAAACGAAGTATTAGAGGAAAATATTACGACTTACGACCTCGCAAATATTACTGACTACACTACTAGTATGCTGTTTATGTCATTTCATCTAAAAGAGACATAAATTGTACGTTACTTGTTTAATACACGACTGCCAAGACCTTCAACGAAAGTAACAGTATGTAGTTACTTCATTGTAGAGTCACGAAAATCTTGCTAAAATTGGTAATTAGATCAAAAAATATGCATCTAAGTGTGTATGCATTTATGCCTTTATTTCCAAAAGTTACAAAATAATTCTGGTAAAATTATAATAATGTTACTATATATCTATACAAATATATTTTTTATAAAACAGCTTCGTTAGACGCATGGAAAAGAGAACTATGGTCGTGGTTTAGTGACCTATAAAACTTGACGATCGGGGTAACCAATATAAATACAGACGCATCTAAAACTCGGTCGAGACCGTGGCGTAATCTCGTCTCGTGCCATTCGTCAACTGTTACTGGAACGAACGTGCTTGTCCAGTTTTTTACCAGTTGTCAAGCCCTGTATCATATGTATAGTATATATATATATCTGTTATTTATTTTCACGAACTCAATTAACACACCAACGACAAAATCTTTTTTTTCTACTATTAAAAATAACTGAAAATATAGTAAATAAATAAGTAATTGTTACGAAATATAATCTTTTTGGTGACTTTAACTGACGTGTGATTGATGTACAAAATGCTGAGAAAACTTATATGGAATGCTACAGAATAATAGTAATACTAAATCTAAAACTTTGTAAACGTGTGAAAAAATCCTACCATGACTGTCGTCTATCGACGGAGGCGGAGTGGAATACGTGGGGTTTTTGCAATTACTTAGTATAAAACAAAGTCGCTGTCGCTATCTGTCTGTCCCTATGTATGCTTAAATCTTTAAAACTACGCAACAGATTTTGAAGCGGTTTCTTTAAATAGCTAGAGACATTCCAGAGGAAGATTTATATATATAATAACCGTACACCCGTGCGAAGCCGGGGCGAGTAGCCAGTTTAATATAAATCCTTGCCTCCGTGGGAATATTGGTGGAAAAAAAATCACAGGCGTGCCTCGAGGTGCCATGGCGTGCCGGAATAATGGTAGAGCATTAGCATTTCATCACGATAAACTAGTTTTTGCAAAGTATAAACAGGTGAAATACAATTCTTAATTCTACCTGCTTCTTTTACTTTTAATGATGGCTAAAATCCAAACCTTTCTATGCTGGAAAGTAAATGTTAACAAAATTATTTCTACTCCGGTTGGTTAATTGGATCAAAACCAAAAGTAAGTATTTTCAAGTAGGTCGTAAGTATTTACGTGTATATCATGTAAGACATGAAGCTGAAATAAAAATCCATATATTATGGATTTTTATTTCAGCTTCATGTCTTGATTATGCTTAGTTCGGTAAATAGCTCCAATCAGATCGGTACAAAGAAGAAAAAAATACATACACACACTCATATAAAAACAAATTTTAGGAAAGTCAACTACATAAATCAGTTTTCAACATTTTTAAAATTTGTTTTTATTATATGTAGTTCACTAGAGGATGAATGATGAGGAGAACTTGAGGATGAATCTGGAGGAATAATTATAACCGGATAAGTATATTATAGTAATACGTAATTATATAACTTCTATATAATTTTATTCGAGGAAAATATTTCTGTAGAAGACGGAAAAAGAATATTTATAAAAATATATATATCAAAAACCGCAGACGAAATCGCGAGTAACAACAATAATTTATTGCTGCCAATAAAAATAATTTATGTGAATAAAGAAAATACTATTTAAAAGAACTATTAAAACGATATTTAATTTAAGGCACCCTTGGGACCCAGTTCTACGTATGCATACAGGAGGCACCTGTACTGCACTGGTTTTCCCAAGTTAGAATATAATATAAAAAAATGTGTAGCACAATATAACAACTAATCTGTATTTGATACAAATAAAAAGTTTTCATCTTAATCTCAATGACACTGTAAATGTCTTAATAATAGGGTTTTTCTGTTATTAAGATTAGTAATTAGTAATCTTGTATTAAGTATAACAGAAAAATAAAAATGTATGACATAAAAAACTACTATTGTAAATGTGACTGTGTGCCTGTTTGTTTGTTACCTTCTCACGTGTGAATGGATGTTTGATGTGAGGATAGACGTGGACAATCATGTTAAAAAAGTACCTTTTATATAAAAATAGTAGATGAAGTCAGGTGTAACAACTATAACGCTATTATAATTAGATACGTACCTGATGTGACAAACCAAAGGACATCCTTGAGCTTTAAACTGCGAGCAGTCAGTATGATTCAGTAGGTTATTTAAATTCTATGATTCAATGTACAAACTAACGCGAATTCTATAAATAGTACGGTGAAAAATATTTAAAATAACAACAAGGAAATCGAAGCAAGATTTGTGTCTAGATTACACGACGCACTCATTTTAGTCTGTCTGCACTGAAAGGGAATTTGCATCACAATATACATACATATGTGTTACCTATATGAATGACTTATTATTTGTAATATTATATAATATATATAATACGCTGAAATATATATAATAATTTGTAATATATATAATAGCTACGATTCCAGTAATATTCTTGAAAAATTATACAAATTGGAAAAACTATAGTCAACAAGCACTGTACAATATAATATTCAAACTTACCGTATCACCATCACTCTCCTCCGTGGCAATAGAAATTTCTCTCTCAAGATGTTGTTCAGCTCTATCTAGCTCTCTCTCTAGTTCTGCTGCTTCGAGTTCCAGCGGTGGAGACGACTGTAGCTCCTCAACTCCTTGTACCTCTTGTTGTTCCCGGACGGAGTGACGCGCTGGCATTTTTAGTACCATTGGCCTGAAGTTTAGACGACCGTCTGTAAATTTTGTAAGAAAAAAATACATACAAAAATATGAGTTCTAGTAGTTTCTTTGTATGTGAAATGCGACTATTTAATAGTACTTTTAATATAAACTTATTTGAATAAAGCGTGTTCTGTTTTTATTTATAAATTCTTTTACAATATTTATGATTTGTATCGAGATATTTGTAGAGATCTTAGAATAAGTTATTTTTCTAATATATGAATAGCATTTTCTAGAATAACACACATTTACAGCCACAAACTAACGACCTATTGTTTAAATCAATAACTTAACTCCGCACTTTACTGTGGATTAACATTTAAATGCATTTAAATAAACCTACCTACATTTTTTCGGTTTAGCCCGCATTAATTTCGATAGTATGTACACGGCTACATAATTCTAATCTTTCTATTTGCATACATAATTTTGTAAACAAGTCGTGAAGGCGATATTAGACAACCTTCATTTTAACTCGAAAAGTTTATCTAATATCCTTACTAGCAGCGCACCGCGGCTTTGTCCGGGCGAAACATTTGCCAGGAGAACTTCTCTAAGATAAAATGTAGAAATACTTATCTATTTTTTTATTAGAATTTTGATTTGTATTAGCAATTCTACAGAACAGCTGCCATATTACAAATGTAATGTAGGTATACAATATGTGTTTTTACCTTTCAAAAGAACATTTAAAATGCTATTTTATCTTTATTATAATCTATATATACTTTTATAAACGTAAAATCTCTAGACCGCGAAATAGTACATGATGCACGTTCCTTACAATTTTTAACACTCTATTTCAACTCATTAATAGATACATTTTTAAGAAGTGCTTTCTAATCTAAAATTTTAAACTATAAATTCTTTAAATATCAATAAATTGTTAATGGGGAAAATATTCAAAAAACCTACAAAGGTTTTTTGAATATTGAATACTGTAACATCTACCGTCTTCTCTAAATAGGTACATACAGAATGGTGTTCTTTGTAAATTGTTGCTTAGATAATAGTTTTGAATTTGATAATTGACAGAGTCATGGCGACAGGTTTCTTTATTTTAAACTTATTTCACGGTAGTTACAATTGTAAACATTATATAAACATGATACTTCGATATTGTTATAAACATCCGTCAGAGGTCGACCCGTGACCAGGACGTTTGTGAATAGTATCTGTAGCTGTTAAATTATATTATCGTGGTAAATATCATTTATAAATGTGTACTGTTTTCTTTATATATATTTTAAAATACTTACATTTCTCTTCTTTATGCATCTGTTTCATGACATCTCCAGCGCTTTGCAATGATTGAGTAGTACTCGAAGAAATGGGTCTAATCGAAATTCTTTGTAACCCACTGCCAGGCAACAAAGACGTTACCACTTTTTTAGCTGTATTCTTCTCAGAGCTTCTTTTGACGGTGCCCAAAACATTGTCATCTTGGTCCGCGTCTATATCCATAAAACCTTCTTCAAACGGTCCAAAATTGTCAAAGTCCGAATCTAATTCCCCCCTGGAGCCGTGAGTTTTTGGTCTATAGAATGAATCAGAATTACGTCTATAATCAACGTACTTAGGTTCAGGAGATGAGAAGCTTCTGGTTACATAACCTTTCATTGCGTTGCTTTGAGACGTTGTATTGTCTAGATCATTATCTGGTGCTGGCGATGAATAGCTCCTTGGTAATTGACTCTTGGTTTGCATCCTTCGTTGCTGTGCCTGATTCGTTCTCATAGCTATCAGGCTTTTCCCTCGTCCTGCGCCTTGCGGCGATGATGGCTCCGTGCGGCGCATTGCTTGCACCTCGTGTTCTTTCTTATGAGTATTGCGACCAACTGAAGTTACTATTCCTGGTATCGTTGAATGTAATTTTGCTCCGTGATTTATGCGTATCAAATTATATCAGATCGAATGACAATATTGAATAACAAGGCCGGGTACAGCCAGATGATATATCATATGGCAAGCACCGGTGATCGCGAACGACTTACTAATATTCTGGTTACACACGGCAGCTTAATAAGATTAACTGAGCACAGGTTCGCCCACGACAAGATCTTCGATAAAATTCATATTATAATCTATGATACACGATCCTCAAGTACTTGATATGCTTAGTGTTGATCGAACTAGATTGTTGACGGCTATTCGTGAATTTAATACCAATGCACACCATTTATCTAATGGTCCCCATCATAAAACTGTAAGACTTTAATACACTGCCTTAAAAATGTAACTGTATAAACTATATAACTATAAAAAATTATATACACATTAAACTCAACTACACAAATTAAATGCAAAAGCACATGTGTATACGATAGAGCTTTACTGCACGAAATACGAAGAAGCAGTGAATTGTGGGCGGCCAACTTTCTCTTTACCTTGTTATGCTTGCGACTTCAGATTGACACTTGGCGAAACATGACACCTATAAGTATAACGATCAAATTAATAATTTTATTTACATGTCATTGTCGATCTTTTCTACTACCTTTAAAACCCTATTTCATATACTGTACCAACTGTTCTTTTTTCTTTTTTCCAGCAATTCTAAACTCAATATTGTGACAAAATACTTTAAGTGTTTGATTTTGCTTCAATTTTAACGAATAATATTACCTATTATGAACACATTTCCGATTAGATGAGTAGAAAACTTCATTTTATACAATTATAAATAAGCTATAAGATCCCCAGGTGGAACATTGTATTTGCCAACACGTAGTACAAATTAATAGAACCATAAATAATCAAAGTAAGTCAAGGCCAATTATTGCCAACTTCAATTTTTCATGAATTTGATATTCATCTTTCTCATTATTGTTATTATAAAAGCGATAAAAGGTGTGATCATATCATCTGCCCTATCGATTATCGTGTGATGTTGCAGGTAACATCCGCGACGTACTTTGCTTCTTCAGTGAATGGATATATTCGATATATTCGAGTAAATATTCAATTATTATTAAATCACGCAAATGTGCATTTTATCGTACAGAGAACTCCAAATATACGTGAACCTGATGATGATCCGTTTGTCTGATGACGCAATAATCTCTACAAAGTGAATCGGTTTCAGTAATATATTTATTGGATCCAAGTACATCGAACAAATTATAATGAAATATAGTTTTGAAAAATGTTAAAAATGAAAGCATTCTATTAATTATACGTATTTATCTGTAAAAGTATTGTTAGAGTTATCTCAGAAATGTATAAATCAATTTGGGCGAGGTTTTCACTAAGTAACATAATATTATTAATATTGTATAAAAATTATTATAAATATTGTATAAATATTATTGTAACTTGTAAGATTCATTTTAAACATTGTTTATTATATTCAAATCGGTTTAAAATGAATAAACCATTGTTATACCGAACACGAAGTCATGCTTTCATAATTAAATTCTCGCGGATATACACAGATAATATAATTAGTGTTACAGTCACCTTCACGCCATCTAGTGAAACATTACATTATTATTAAGTATGCCAAGAGCTCAAACGTTTTACCATAACGCTGCTAAATGTTGTCTATATCAATGCTGTAGTAATGTTATCATAATCTTAAAGATGGCTCTTTCAAATAGATATATCACCAACTGTAGTAAGTAAACTGTGTATTTATTATATCTATAGTAATATTATGTTATCTGTGGTAATATACAAAATTCTTGTTTCAGTGTTTGTAACTAAACCTTTCCGAAACTTCTTCGTATGAAATTTTATGTGTATATTCAGTACGGCTGACTATTTTACTACTCCTATTTTTATTGTGTATTTTTTTAACAAAAAATATTATATGTATTTGTTATGCTTTCGTCGTTAAATACTCAAAATTTTCATCTTTCTACCAACAACACCCATTTTTTACTAGCGATAATAATGCTTTAATAATTTTCTACTCTCGGCGGACGATAGCTGATTATTTTATATGGCAAAACAACGTATCGGCTCTACTATTTTCTAGTTACTATTATTATGTAATATATTATCTGTGCTATTATCTATTTTGCCTACTACTCGCACGCATGTCATTCTGAATAACAATATAAATTAACTTTTTTTGTCTGTGAACTGATGGTATAAGTGTTATGGGACGTTTACTACAACATTTGCATGCACAAACGCACAGTTTAACAGTCAATTCTAAAAATAAGCATTCTCCTGGTTATTTAAGTAACTACTTTTTTAATGGTGGAATGAAACCCAGCTGCGCTAATGGTTTATGTTGGTAGGGAATCAATGGAGGATGATAAGATGTATATAAAATCAGATCAGTCAGCTCATTGTGGCAAATCCACCAGGAATTTATCACGATGGTTTCCAGGGGGATCCGTGTGGAGGTCAATTCGATACATTGCTTTAGTCTATTATTTATCCATTACTAACAAACCTACTAACCCTTTCCCCTATTTAAATTTTTTAATGGATGATAATGGAATAGTGTATTCGCCTGCGCTAACGGTATATACCTACTGGCGCGGTAAGGATGAAGCTGAAGGATGATAGGATGAACCTGAAGTTGGGCCAATTAGCTCATCACCACGAATTAACTGCGATGGTTACCAAAGCTACCAAATTGATAGCAGTGGGGTTACTATTTCAATCCCTTACTTTCTTAAATGTAGATTAGAACCATACAGAACATAAAGTTACAGAGGCAATCGTCTTTATAGTTCAATGTAGGTACCTAGTTAGGAAAAGGAAAAGTGGGAAAGGATCAGAATCTACTCAAAACATGCTTCTTAGTTCGCCGTATAGTTTACAAAGATGTATCCATTAGGAACGCGACATATTCTACCTATATTTGAGATCTATATATGTTTTCGGGTAGATGAAACAATGAAAATAGTTACGAGATTTGATAACTTCATTCGTTAATTAAGCTGACTATTTTTTTGTCTTATTTCAGTTTAAGATATTTCTTAATTCTTTTCAATTTTATACTTTAGCTATTAAGAAGTAAATAGAGACAAAGACATCACTATCATATTGGACAGACAGACAGTGAATCATATATAGTTAGGAAGTCCTATTGTTGCAAATATATTATATGGTTTACATGAAATTATTATGGAAAGTAAAAAATGAAATGGAAATGAAATTCTTATGGAATTAATTTACATAAGTCAAAAGGAGGGTCTGGTTTACATGTGAATGTTAACTAAATTCTCTTTATTTTCGACAAACTGTCTAGTAATTTAGATAAGAAGTTATAATCCTCACAATCTTGACAGCCTATTTGTAAAAGTGAAATTAATAATTAGTAAAATAATTCATTAGCAGGAAGATATAAGAAATCGCTGTGGTTTCGCTTCAAAGGTTTTAATTTATTACCCGTGATTTCCAAGATTAATTTGACTCACTCCTTACTCTTAAAAGAGTCATCAAGATATCTACTTAGTATCTATATCAATATAGATTACTTCCCAACTTCGTGGTTTCTTTATTTGGTTTACTAATAAAGTGTTAAATAATACGTGTTATAGTTTTTAATCTATGGGAGGAAGCAGCGATAGAGACAAATAATGTAAATGTATCCTACACTCACAACTAAAAAGTCTAATTATCAGCAAACAGAACAGGCAGTAGATGGTCTAGTAAGATTTAGTACTAAACATTGTCAACGTAGGTATTACAGGGATTCGAAAATAAGGATGATAGATGATACTTCATGATAGATTGATCTTGATCTCTCCCACCTGATATTCCTAAGCAGTTTAGACAGATGTAGAAATTAATTACTATTTGTACATGTCATCTTTCTATACCAAGTATGCGCTATGAAACTGAGAAATAGTTTTGATCAAAATTACGGAACTCTACCGACCTGCGTAATCATTACGTGATATATTTTCACTTTTTCAGTATATTTATTGCTAAGTACCTACTTGAATTACCGAACATCAGTTGGCGTAATATTTACATCCTTTGTTTGAGCAAGAAAAAAGTATGAATTTTATCGACATGCAAAGCCTGCAGGCATTCTCATCCATGCGCTGCACTGTCGACTGTTATACAACAAGTCAGTTTGGTTGCGCACGCGCTGCCGCGAACCTGCCGCGTTCTTGACGGTTGCAGCACTGTAAATGGATACTACGGTGAGCCAGTTTTCACTTTTTAAATATATGTTTTCACGTTCAATATTAATTACTAAGTGTAAAAATATTTTAGTAACAATTTCTATATCTTGCGTTTTATTAATTATTTAAAGTTCATAAGCGTAACGACTATTGCCGTAAATAATTAGGCTTTGGTTAATTTTTTTTTAAAGTTTTATATAATAAGTTTTGAGTGGAAAAAGAAAACTTTGCCTTACATATCAATATAGTATAATCAGTATGCGTGTCTAAATTATTTAGCGATATACAATAATAGTTCAATTTTCACAAGTGTATACCTAATTTAGAAGTAATATTTTAAATAAATTATATAAAATATTACTGAAATACACTCACTGTAAACTACGACGTCGTAGTCAACGCAACTCTTTGACATTTGATGAATTTGAATTTGAATTCAGCTTTATTAAAATATAATGGTTTTAGATTTTTTTGGTAATACCAAATAGTTACAAAAATATTATTTTAATTGTATTTGGATTGTCTTGGATAAATATGTCCTTAAGCATCTCGAATACCCTTCGCAACCTTCATGTTTTTATTCCATATTTCAAGTTGGAATTAAGGTAGCAAACAAACTCCCTTTCACTTTTATTATTATTTATTAACACATATTTTAAAAACTAATAATAAAAATATTAGTATTTAAAAACAATCAGCAAATTTGAAATTAATCACTTTACCAATATTCGTTAACCGAATTTTAATCAATATAATAAATATTTGTATAACAACTATTACATGCATGTGTTACAGAAAGTAATGTTATGTGTATGTATATGTATTCTATATCCTTATTAGCTGACCTGCCCAACTTTGTTTCCCTCACATGTAGAGATAGAGTTTCTTGATAATAAACTCTCCAACACTACAAGAATTTTCCTGAAATTAACGTGTTTAACCAAACAAACAAATATATTATTCAACTTCATAATAATAGTACAGATCAATATAACCACTTACCATGAAACCTGTACGTAAGTACAGTTGCAGGTGAATCAATTCACTCGCATACTCGTATTTAGGATCGCTGCATTCACGTCATAAACCAGTTTAAGGGGGTCTTCCTATGTGACGGCCTGTTTTTTAGGGATATTTTAGGATTTTTTTTCTACGACCAGTAAATATTTAGAGCTTCAAGTTTTTTATCATTTATGAACACATATTTGGACAGTATAAATATAAAATTTCAGCTAAAAATATTCAGTCAAACTAGAGTTACAGCGCTCTGAACACCCCCGCCTCGAAAAAAAGAGCTCCCACTTCCTCCACGATTCCGGCTGATCGGCTTATCTGAAAAAAAAAAAAACGGCGTTTTAATTTGTAGGCTTAAAAGCACGGAATGACCTATAATCAAATGAATATAAAAAAAATTGGATTTTTGATAGACATTTGAAATAAAAGTTGCAAATTAGGCGTTTTTTTTTTTGTTTTTTGCTATAAAAAAATCGAAGTTTTGAAATTTTTCGATTGATAATAGTTCATTCCATGCGTTTACATATATTGAGTGTGCCCTGTAAATTTCAAGTAATTCGGTCCAGCCGTTTCTGAGATACAATGGAGGAAAGTTTGAAAAACACAGTTTTGAGAAAAACGCGTTTAAAGTTTCAAGTCCGTTAAAAACTATTAAAATATCAACTTACTCTCAATCGGCGATGCCTGGTCCATAGAGTATTCCTTCCTCTTCCTCGTGAAACTCTTTTAAAGCAGATTGTTCAGCTCTTGAGTCAATCCTGGCTTGTTTAACGACATCACTTACGCACCGCTCAGAGCGTAAGATTCGCTTTTCATCCCGTTTCTCAACATACGCTTGGGCTTCACGACCAACAGGGCATCCCATAATCGACATAACTTTTAAAATACCTTGAAAACCTTCATTAAAGATAATAACTGCTAAGTAGCTAGCAATTTCAACAACTTTGGGACCAGAATGAAGATGTTTAGGAGCGAAAGTCCAAATCAAAGATTCAAAGATTCGTTATTGTTTTGTGTCTCTGCTCCTAAACAACGAATTAATAATTCGTCTTTCGATAAATCTTCGAAAACCGGTTTGATAGCTTCTTGGACTTGCGGAATTAGAGGTGGTTTATCGTGATGAAATTGGTCCAGTTCATTATTAGCTTCAGCCTTACGCCATTTACACCAACTGTCTTCGCCTTCTGGACAAAATTGATGCTGAGGGTTTTCATCAGAAGAACATTTGTGATAGTACGTTGCCCAAACTTCCTTTCTCATATCTTCAAGCGAATCTGGATGGCGTCGAATTGCTAATCCGTAGAATTTTGTAATTTCTTGGATAACTTTATCAGTAAGTTTACCTGCTCCTTTTCCTCCTATTCCTTTATTGGTTTTATCCTTTTTAACAGCCCGAAGTCTGTAGAAACGTGTCTAAACTTGTATAAACAAATATATTAATAAAAGGGAGGCCAGGTATAAAGCCGACGGTACACAATAGGCCCGGTCTCTAACTGCCAACTCACCGCTCCGAACCGCTCTTTCTTTTACCTGCTGTATCTTTAAAACGACTTCGAATTTTCTAAAATCGCTTTACTACCGTATTCTAGACATGTTAAGGGAGCAATTTATGAAAAAAAAAATCGATTTTTTCAACCCATCACATAGGAAGACCCCCTTAAAATGGTTCTTTATCTGACGAAAAAATTATGCGCAAGTTATGCTAATTGAACACAGGTAATTCTACTTTATAAGCATTCACTTAAGTAATGGATCATCATATAAATAAATAAATAAGTAACCCGGGACAATTAACACAGCACCATCTAGTCCTACGGTAAACAGAGCTTGTGTTATGGGCTAGAGTGCTAGACAACTGATATAAGTGCTTACATATTTTTATTTGTGAATAATATACATAGAAAACGCCCAGAACGTTACAAACAATCATACTCATGTATACAATTGTTTGTATTGTGCAAGAAATCGAACCCGCGACCATCGGAAGCAAAGCGGTGTGCTAAATAACAACAACAGATATTCCGGTGAACTATGCGGACACGGGAGATAAAGTCGTTCGCGTATTTTTGTCGCAAACTGGAGCTTGCTAGATGTGTTTTGGTTAGAAAAATATGGACATATTCATCACACTATATTATTGTAGCGTGCCCCCTCGTAGTAGGCCGTCGAAGGAATTTTTAAAGTGTTTTCATACAACTGCATTATTAATTTACTTCTCTATTGAACCGCGACGATAAAATCGTTCGATTTCGTGATGTTCGACGGTTAATTATAAAAGCCGCATATGGCAGTGAAATTGGTGTATATCCAGCATTGCATGGGCTGCATATTATCTTGATCATCAGCAATGTCTATAAATGACCAGAGTTATAAATTCAGAGGATACACCAGTAGTTATATTCAAAACTTTAAGGTGCTGTTTGTCTACAGTAAAATGTTACCATTTTTTTATTAAGTCGACCGTTAAGTTATTTACCATTACAGTTATTTAAAAAAACCTAGTTGAGCATCCAAGAAACTTCATGAACTTTTAGCTACTTAGCATGTTTGAAATAAATAAAATTCGGAGAAGACACGACGGAAGAGAATTTGTAGGATTGGTCTAAAATAATAGGCACTAATTTATCATACGGTAGTATCGTAAAATACTATTGCCAATGTCCATAAATCCAAAAACGGCTATGAATATGAATGGTAAGAAGATCAAATTTATAATCGAAATTTAATAGTTCTTCTCCACACAATTCTTTATTAATGCGTCTTTATTTGACGATTGGATTGTTCGGACGATCAAAGCAATTAGTAATTATAAAAACGACAGCATTTTGCATGAAATGAGGCGAAGGCGTAGCGGTATATCCAAATATTTGTTTAACAACCGAGTACGTAAGATACTGCGCGCGTGTTGGTCTAAGGAGAAAGACGGAATACAAGGTTGCTGAACAGGAAAATATGTTACGTCATACGTATCTCAAATTGTTTTCTCTAAGTTTTCGCCACATAACCAACTTCAAGCATTTCGTTTGGGATAACACACATCATAGAGATGACAACATCGCCTTCGATTTAATGTCATATAGCATTTAGTAAATTGCAGCTACGAACGAAGTAATATTTTAGTTCCAAGAACCATTACCATATTATATATAAAATATATTGAGTTTCAACATTTTGTCTATTGATTAAGAATTCAATAGACAAAATGTTGATGTTGATGATGATGTTTATCTTTGCACTGTAGCTTGTTACTTCTATCTTATTTTCTTGTTATGGTATCCAGTATTTTCCTATCTATTTGCTAGATTGAAACTTGTTAGACGATAGGAAACTTGTTAGTTCACTCATTTGATATTTAACTACGAGCAAAAGTGTATTTCTATAAACCGGATAGGTTGTATTCACGTTTACTATGATTACTTAACTAACATACCAATATGCCCACTTACTACAGGATCAAAAGGAGTTTTGCGTAAGTTGTTTATAAATACGAGTATATTCAAGTACTAAAATTGTTGCAATGTTTACGTGACTGGGATCGAACTATATATTTTTAATTGTAAACCGATGTAATAGAGATTGGTATCTGTTGCTATGCCTATAAATATAAACAGAACTACGGACCTACTGTGTACTGTGTACTTGTGTACTACTAAGTATGTAATTTCTTTATCACTCTATGAACCGTAACACGGGTTATCATAAGGATAATTGCTTGATGACAGAAATATGTCTAACAATATCTAAGCCCACGTAAGTTGAGTACACCTGTAAATATTTTTCAATATTAATTAAACAGCAATTAGTCTTATAGTATATCATGAAAATAACTTACTCAATACGTGCATTATAATTTTATAAAAACCTTACATATACTTCTTGCAGAGGTTGGAGTGAAACCAGCAAGTCTTTGGTTTGACGAGTACATCATCGGGAACGAACCATCAATCTGAAGTACACTCACAGGAGTAATTACTAATAGAACTTAGTCTCCAAGGTAAAATAACATTCTACTAGACGTTGTACCTGCAACATAGTACGTATCTGCATCTTAACGTAACTACGTATTTACCACACCTCTGACCACATAACTGCAACGAAGATTGTGCGCGAGATTACATCCTCGTAATGTTTTCTCACTGTACTTGCATAACGCATAGAAAATCTTGAAGCTACAACAAGTCCGAAGGACTCTAGAATATGTCAAAATTTAGCAATTTCATCAGCGGGACTAAGGACTAGTCTCCTGTGAAATGCGTTTGAGCATGTATTTATGCCAATACCAACGTTAGATTTATCTTAATTTACTTTCTAAAATAGTAAATTTTCTAATTCATTATTTTTATTTACTACTTTAACTGAATACATTGACAATATTATGATTATATCATATTTTTAAATACATTACCTAAATACAATTTTAAGAAACGACTTTTTAGTAAGTTACTTCCTAATTTATTTTTGAGACTACGATACATAAAAGAAATGTGAATTTTAGAATCGTAATCTCTTATCGAAAAATATTAATCAATTTTATGATTAAAAGTAAACAATAAATGTAAATACACTACATATCTCTGTAATAAACTATCGACAATGTAATAAGTAGGGAAAATATTACAATTTGTTTTTTTCGATTTCATTACCAATTCCATCGCGTCAGCATTATACTATATTCAATATTTTATTATAAGAGAAATCGTTAGACGACAGACATATGGCATTTTAATATAGTCTTTAAGATCTCATATACGCATCATTTTTGCTCAATTGTTCATGGGATGAGTCTTTCGAAAGAGTTGTAAAATCAGAAAGAAATACGACTGTTCAAAAATGTTTATATTAGGTTTATTTGAATAAAGATTATTTCTATTTTTATCTATATAATATAAGTTATATCAAAAGTGTGAAATAATTAACTTTACTTAATAACACATATAGACATTTACATCTGTTTGATAATACACAGTGACGTTAGGCTTAGGTCATATTAGTGCTAAAATTAATACTTATTCCTAAGAATAAGTATTAATTTTAATTATGACAGCTATGTAATATAAATGTAGTTTATAAAAATAAATTATTAGTCTCATTAAAATTCATATAATTATATTATAATTATTCATATAATATAATATATGAAAAAAAGTAAAGTAAAGTATAATAATAAATATAGGTAAACAATAAAGCATTATATATAGCTTACTAAGCTATATACGATATTATAAAGCATAAGCTTTATTATTTACTGTTGATCTATTTGCTTATTTTTAAAATAGTTAGTATAGGTATAGAGGCCTTGAAAGATTTAACACAATTGTAGGGAAACATACTCAAGTAAGAAATTTATTGGTATTTCTCAGGGCAGTGTTCTAGAACGCTTTTAGTCCTTATAGACACATTTAGTAAAGTATTTACCAGAAGCAATAACATCATCAAACAATTCCTCTAACAAATAAAGCAACTATGTTATTGTTAGGGGTTAAAAAGCATTGCGTACTATGTTCAAAAGCATTTGTTTATTGATGGTATTTTTACCTTCCATACCAGTATTATGGAGTAGTAATAAATGTGCATATGTTTGCCTGTCCAACTGTTTGTTATCTTTTCTCGACTTAACATAAAAATCTCTGTCGAAATTAGGCATGAAGATAGATTGTTGTATAAGGATGAGTATACTCAATCTTTTATCTCAAAAAAAAAAAACAATCAAAGACGGAAAACAGCTAGAAAATCAACCTCAACCAAACTATTATTGTCTCTGTAAATTGTAACTGTAAATTGAATGTCTAAACTGTAATCATAATATTCTACAAATAATCAAATTATGACTGCAACATTTATTGCACTTACAAAATAAACTTTATACATGCGTATAGGTAAATGTAAACATTGCTAAAATCTGCAATAGAATTCATGTGCATTTAAGTTACATATTTTTTAACATTTCATTCAGATGACGTCAGAAGTAAATGAATGGTATAGAGGGCGCAAAGTACTCATCACCGGGGCCTCAGGTCTTATGGGGAAGGTCCTCATAGAGAAGCTCCTGTACAGTGTTCCAGACATTGGCTGCATATACGGCCTCATCCGTAGCAAACGCGGGAAATCGCCGGAGTCACGCATCGAAGACATGTGGAAATTGCCAGTGAGTGTAACGAGGACATTTTGCAATGTATACCAATGCTCAATGTAATGCACTGTGCATTGCACTGATTTGATCGTTGAGTGTTGATACATATTGAAATTATTAGAGTATAAGTAGTGAAAACAAGCTCTTATATTATTGTTTTCTTGATATCATAATTGTTTTATTTTTTAGTCTAGAATTAATAGTTTAAACAACATTTTTATCTATGTAATATAACTGGATGTCCTTCATACAGTCCATTACAATGACCTAGTAAGGACACCAGTAACAAAATGTAATGTTGAGTAGAGAACACATCATAAACATATGTAACAGTGCTAAAATTATAATAACTACAATACCTATTAAAAAACTCAGTCATAAAGAGCTACATTATTAGCGAGTAATATGCGAAAGCGAGTTTGTTTCTGTTTGTTTATTATATATTTTTGACTCTTTAACAGCTTAACCAATCATAAAAAAATTGTCATACATAGCGTTCAGAATGGAGACGGACATACGCTACTTCTTTTATCTTGGTCACGGTTACGCAGATTAAATCGCGGGCGTAATCTCAAGCTGACGGTTGACACCTTTCTACCCTCTGATATGTAATTGTATATATCTATACTAGCTATCTAAGGTCACTATTCCACGCGGACGAAGCCGCGACTCCGTACGCGTGGAATAATACAACTTGAATGGCATTTTTCATTATTTAGGAAAATTATTTTACAAATAGGACATGCAGGATCGATATCCTGCATGTGCTATTTGTAAAATAATTTTGTGTATTTGTAAAATAATGGAAATTCATCATTTTTGAACCTAGAACGATTTCTAGGTTCAATAATGATGAATTTTCATACAAACTTTCATCGCCCATTTTGTTATATTTTATCCCCTCAAGGGTAAAGATTTTAGAAATTTGGAATGTCATATTTATTTATATTTAATCAACACCCTAAAAATAACTTTCGAGCTTCCAGCTTCATCTCTCCTTACATATTTTTTCGCATTAAAAAGTAGCCTGTGTCCTTTCTCAGGGTCTAAACTATCGGTGTACCAAATTTCATTCAAATCTGTTTAGTAGTTTTAGCGTGAAAGCGCGACAGACAGACAGCCATGAGTTATTTTCGCATTTGTAATATTAGTAAAAAAGTAAGGATGAATGGCAAACAAGCTGATGGCCTACCTAAGTGGTAACAGTCGTCTTTATACATGAACAGCCCTACGGACATCTCATTATCATGTGACGCCGCGTTGCTATTCTAGAGCACTAAGATTTTGTTAGACTTATCTCACCCTTTAACTGAAACAGCTTAAAAAACAAGTTGCTTTGCGGCGAAAGTAGGTAAGAGTCTCGCTCTCACCTATTTGTAAAATGCGATTTATTTAAGTTCTACCTTGGTATGTGTACAATTATTATGATTATTATTTCTTTCAGTTGTTTTCAAGAATAAGAGATGAGAAACCACATGTTATGAAGAAGCTGATACCAGTCAGTGGTGATATACTATATGATAATCTTGGAATCGAGGAGAAATCGCTCAATGAATTATATAGTGAGGTATCTATCTATACATAAAACACAACTTTTATAGTTCTAATATTAAGATAATTAAACTGGCTGGTGGCTTCACCACGAATAATTTTGTGCGTGCTGACTGCTGGCTGCTGGTGACTATTACTCTTTGTTCGCTTAATATCACAAAGTACATACACGTATTAATCCTTTTTTCGCCGTCTTTATATTTGTCTCCCACAAACGCCCCTTCTCTCTCTAAGCCACTCCTGAACAGAAGTGTGTTGGGAGACCACACACTTCTGTCCATCACTCATTCTCTTATTTTATTTACATTTTAAATATAAAAATCGTTTACGTATTAAAACTTTTTAAATATTAATTATACAACAGACATTATTAATACTTATTACAGATATTATTTAAAAACGTTCTAATTTTATTTATGAACTTCTGTGAAAAGGTCAACTTCTAAGACCTTGCCTAAAAGTGAGTTTAAAAGATGATCGAGCAGTGGGATTATTACTAGCATTTGTGCGCTGACTCGTGTTATATTTTTTTAACCCCACCATCCAGTTTTATAATAGGCACAGTGGAGAATAACAGACAACAAAGTCAACTGTTATTTATTTTTAAAATTTACCATTGAAATAACAATTAACAAACAATAAAATAATAAAACAATTTTAAATAAGAATAACATTGTTACAGGTATCCGTAATATTCCATTTCGCAGCCAGTTTGCGTCTGGAAGCTCCTCTCAAGGAGGGCTTGGACATGAACACCAAGGGTACGCTGAGAGTTATAGAAGTGGCAAAGAATATGAAAAACCTGGCGGCCTTTGTGCATCTTTCCACAGCTTTTTGTTACCCCGACTATCATCGACTTGCAGAGAAAGTAAGTTAAACAATTGAAGTAACTTTTTACAATTATCGGTTTACATTCACATAGATAGGTAGCTACATTTTATATATGCAGTACATTTTACATAAAAAGCGCTTAAAGTGTTCGATGGAATTCAGTTTTTATGAAAATCACTCTGATCAATTTTTAATCAGTTTTTTCTTACTATACATATTAACTCTATAGTTAGCATTCTATAGCTCATTTTTTTCGAATCTGACTAGCGATTTCTCTTTTTTCTTTAATATCATTAACAATCAGATGAACTTAGTAAAGTCCTTATGCTAATTTTGCATGTGGATATATTAAATACTAGCGGTCCAATACGGCTTCGCTTGGTTGCTCCTAACTTTGAGAGTTTTGTATATTTTTACACAAAATTTGGAATATCGTACCTGTCAAATGGAGAAAGGAGAAATTTTTAAAATTGGTTGATTATTTTATAGTTTATCCATTGTAAATACGAAAACAATCTACTCTTTTTCATTAATAATATTAGAATAGACATAAAAGTCGTATGTTTTAAAATTTTACGTGTATGTAGGTACTCATTACTTACAAGAGAAATCTTTGTGTAAGTTATTAACGCCAGACATGTTTGTCGTCGTCAAAACACTCATATTACTTTGATAAACTGTTCTTGTACGGTACAATATCTTCTATTGAATCAGTGACAATAGGCACATATACTTTTTTAGTCAGAAGACAATTACCAAACGTCTGTTTTAGAACAATTTACGTTTTTCTAAAGCTGCCAACAATGTTAATTGTTGTGGTTTGACTAATTGCTTTATGCTGTATTATATACTTTTGGAATTTGTTTAGACTTAGTTTTACCTCTACACTATTTTATGTAACGATGCTAAGTAATAGATTTGCCATTTAATTATAATAGTTTCATACCTAAGACGGCCTCAGTGGTCTAGCGGCTTAGTACATCGTTTTACTTCCGATGATCGCGGGTTCGATTCTTAGCACAGTCCAAACATTAATAAACTTCAATATCTAATGTATAAATTAATTTATATATCCTCTAGGTGCACGATCCCCCAGCAGATCCCCACGAGGTGCTCCGCGCAGCTAACTGGCTCACCGACAAGCAAATGAACCTGCTTACCTCATCCCTGTATCAGAAACACCCTAACTCCTACACGTACTCTAAACGCCTGGCTGAAGCACTAGTGAGAGACAGCTACCCTCAGCTTCCGGCAACTGTTGTACGACCGAGCATTGGTAAAGTTATACTGCTTATCAAACTTAATATTAACTGAAAATAATTTTAAACGCAATAGTTCTGTGTTTTTAACAGTTCGTTTGTTTACTCGTCTATATCTAGCAATATTTGTATTACACTTACAGATAAACTAACTATCATGGAGGAATTACTAATAATATTTTGACTCCTATAATGTATTTAAAGTTACTACCATTGCACTAATATCTATAATCTTCGCAATAATCCTATGATTGCTATCGGCTGCAGTAATCATGCACCATTAAGTCATGCCATTAAATTTGATGCTTTTATTATTTATACGTAATATTAAAGAATAACGTGATTTTACCAAAATATTAATAAATCTAATGAAATCAGAGAATGTATTTTTGAACGAGTTTCGGTAATAGCAATAAGATTACTCTTATTGCTGCTACCGACACATAATTTACCACTTAAGGGCTGCTCTTAAGTTTACACAATATTAGGGTTGCAGCGACTGAAACGTGGAGAACTCAATATTACAAATAAAACGTGGTAACGTGGTGATCTCTTTTATATAACTATAACTTAGTCACAAACAACTTCAATTATTTAAATTAATTATTTATAGTTTGATATTCTTACCATTGACCTCCTATGAATGTCAATAATAACACAAATGCTGTCAATTCCAGTAACACCGTCGTATAGGGAACCATTACCTGGCTGGGTGGATAACCTAAATGGGCCCGTCGGTGTAATGGTGGGAGCTGGAAAGGGGGTCATCAGATCCATGCATTGTTACGGCCAGTGCCATGCGGAGGTCATTCCAGTGGATAGCGCAATTAATGCAATTATTGTCATCGCATTCAGAATTGGAACTATGACTGAAAGGTATTTTTTATGATATTACGAAGATCATGTTTCGATGAAGGTATTTAATATGAACGTGGATGAATGTAAAGGGAGCGATGACCGAAAAAAGATAGATGGACTGTGTGAAAAAGTATATGTGTTATATAAAATGAGAGTAAGCGCAAATATGACGGCCGATAGGGACCAGTTGTAGATGATATACTGCTGACTGCAAATATAATTATTGTTAAAACCCTTTAAAGCTCAAGGAAAAATCCGAATTATTTTGTGAAATGACATAACTTGTCATAGGCATAACTCCTCATCACTTCTTCCCTTACTATTAGTATTGTTTGTCATTCTATTTAGAAAAATAATAATAGTACTATTTCACAGGCCCCTAGAGATCCCCGTTTATAACCTAACTAGTGGAGATGACAGGAATACAACATGGAAGGATATCCTGGACATAGGAAAAAACACTATTCGGAATTATCCGTTCGAAGGACCCTTGTGGTACCCAAATGGAAATATAAGAAGTAACAAGTTTATACACAGCCTCTGTGTATTCTTCTACCATATTGTACCAGCTTACTTCATAGATTTCCTGATGTTCATATTTAGACAGAAGAGATTGTAAGTTTTTCATATTACAAAATTATATTATCCCTCTCTCTCTGTCTCTTTAAAAACAATAACTAAAGCATATTGGTATTCCATCTCTCTTAAATGTTGCCTAGAACAAATGTTGGAGATTTCCATAATATTAAGTCGTATGTTTTATTTTATGTCCTTTGCTGCATCAGTCATCTAATTAGAGATACAAAAAAACTTTTTTATAAGTAAAAAATAAGTAAGAGAAAATATTGCAAAAAATTAAAAAAAAACAATTAAGTTTACCATGATTTATTGATTGCATGTAACGGTTAAACTCTATTTTAAATTCCTGTTTGCATTTGCTTTTTTTTTTCAAAATATATATAGAAATTATTCTCACTTATCTGAATCAATGTTAACTGCATTCATCAATGTAGGGTTTAAATATTTCTGTAACTAAAACTAAAACTAAAAAGTTTCTTAAAGTATGTACGTAAATACTGTATTATTTATATACTGAAATTGATTTTACAGCATGGTCCGCATCCAAAACCGCATATCTGTTGGTTTAGACGTCCTACAATACTTCACGACTCGAGAGTGGTGGTTCGATACACACAACTATAAGGCATTGGCTCCCTCTTTGAACCACGTGGACACCCAACTATTCCCGTTGGACTTAACAATTATAGAAGATGAGCCATATATCGAAAGTTGTATCATTGGCGGAAAACTGTATTGTTTGAAAGAAAAGCTGGAAAATCTACCTAAAGCAAGATTGCAAAACAATATGTAAGAAAATTAGACCTACTAATATATTTAACTAAGTGATTTATAATATGGTGTACCCATCTGCGCTAACGGCATACGCTGGGGTATCGGTGGAGGCTGATAGGATGACCATACTCTCAGATCAGTCAGTGCATTTTGGGGAATTCACCAGGTTTGTTTCCAGGAGGGACCGCGTAGAGATCAATCTGACAATTACTAAAAATCTCTCTGCTTCTAACTACCTACATATTTGTTGATATACAGGAAACTGTTTATTCAAATTAATGGGGATGGATTCAGGGGATACAGTTAGTAATATATTTTTCTTGGAGAACTTACACTACGCCATGTATTTTTTTGGTGATTGCTGATGATGACAGACAGACAACTGATACTTCTATAATCTTCGATATCTTAAATATATTGTATAAATACATGCATTAAACATCGAATCCAAGCAGTTACCTAATTGATATGAATATTTATAATGTGTAAGAATTGAACCCAGTCAAACTGTTTGTCGCTCTTATATTTCAGAAACTACTAATACATAATATCGCTGTATTTAAAACTTTGATTAGTTTTATATAATAAAATGTAATAGGTAATATTTTTATACAAAGAGCTCCCAGTTAATTGTCCTCATTGTTTAAAGACTATAAACGTCTTTAAAAATATTATTGAATGTGTCAGATATGCATTTAAATACGATTTAATATTTTGTTTCAGTCTGTACGTTCTCGACCAACTTGTTTCGGTGTTCTTTTATTTGTTTCTGGTATCCTGGATGGCGTCATACTCGGGTTTCTTACGAGACATTCTTTCCTACGGCGGACCGCTCGTCCGGCATTTGCCATTTGTCGGTAAAGTCGTTTTTAATGACCAGTGAACAGAAATACAGATAAAAAATTATAATAAGAAATGTTATAATTTTACATTGTTAATATTTCTAACTTATGTACCTGGTCTAGTATTATTTTACATTATACTTTTAGTTATATTAGATTTGTAACTTAAAGGAATAGAGACAACTTATTCTACATATTATACTGGCTAATAAAAATCATTGTTTTATTAAGTTTTTATTTACAATATTATGTTTTTGAGATTAATGAAGTATAGACATTAATGAAAGTTTACATTCAATATTGGGCTGATCATGTAATATAAGATCAAGTGTGAATATTTTAGATTGGGCACAAACTGATTTCTTGGATCTCATAATTGTCTAAGTTCCGACTGTGCAACTACTATATAACTATATACTAATTAGTTTACCTAACTCCTTGCGCCAGTAATTATAGTACAGATCTTCTTAATGTAAAATAAAAAGTACGCAGTATATTATTGGGACTTCATTAATGTGTTTTTCTCTATACTATACCAATGTATTATTTTCTCAATGCGATTATATGGTGCTGTTTGTAATAAACTTATATACTATATTACACTTGTTTTTGTTTCATTTCAATTCATGCAGTATTAATAAAGATATTGCCATAGATAGTTCATACACTGTATTGCATTCCCACGCTTGACGAGACAGACCCTTTCACTATGTCTTTTTAGTAAATACAATTTAATGTACATTAATATTATAAAGAGAGAGTGTAAAATTTGTACACGTGTGTGATTATCTTAATCAATCACCGGAATCACTGCTATGTGTTATGGTTTCAGACAATTCCATAGTACACTAACCCTTTCAAAAAATTTTTTTTCTTTTATATTAAATATATTTTCGTGTTTATGCTGAAATAACTCTCGTGTTTTAAACATTATTAAAAAATAATAAAAAATTGCTATACCAAACCAAGTTTATATACAAAGTGCATATCACGATCGTGAGTTCTAGCTTACTTAGATAATTAACGTCATTATTACTAATGAGTATATTAATATATATTTCAGAAAATAATACCTAAATATAAATGAAAAAATATAAATGTTTAGTTTTTTACTATGTGCCTGTATATATATATATATATGTATAGTAGTTATTTTGAGTAATACTAAATATTTATTTACGTAAATAAGTTTTTTTTTTTCTTATATTCACTATAGCGATATCCATAAAACTAAATTAATCACTGATTAGTGGAATTGTATTCTTTAGATTTTAGATGATTAGTTTTAAAGGTTTCTACGAAGTATCCACATATTTCTAGTATTTACGTAGGTACACTAGTGTTGTCATTACTATCAGTCAATTTTTTTTTGTGTTGTTTAACACAAAAATACATGTTTGTGAATTCAGTAAATATTTTTACGGTATTAAACTACGAAATAACAATTTTCTTTTAAAAACCTAAATATTTTAAATAGATGTATGTTTTTAAAATAAGACATCAGATCAAGGTTATTTATTTTGTGAAAGAGCCAGTTACTTTTTGTTATAGTTAAACATATGTTAATTAAATAAACCATTTTGATACAATAACCCCATATTTATTAATAGTTATGTTTTATTAATTTTGTGTTGGTTTGTTTTAAATACACACCCACATATTATTTCTGAGTAACTTATAAAAATCACTGATTATTATTATTTTACGATAGTGCCACAACACTATTTACAAACAGACCATCTTTTCTATGGTCTTAGTCAAGTTTGCATAGATACCCAGCCATATTCTTGTACGTTATTACTATATACAATAATATACTATCGCGTATATATGTGTGAAACAATACAGGAGATGCTGATAATTAGGTGTTGAGGCTATCTTAAGCGTATAATATTTATTACGATTTTCCTGTAGAGATTCCCAGTGTTTATTGCTGTAACAATAATTATGATTGCACACAGCACTATATATCTATATACTCGTATAGAATATTACATACCAATTTGATTTATCTCTCTACATAGTAAAACATCTAAAAAGATTCAAATCTCTCATCGAAAGCTAAATCTACACCAATGTCATCATTTTCGCATATGAAGAAGCACTTATGATGACATCCTAAATCGTTCAGATGGCCATTGTAGAACATGGATCCACATTTCTCTTTGTCGCCCCCATCGGGCTGTCGATAGCCCCATGTAGAATATCCAGTTCTTTCTAGAGCCGTTCCTGGAAGTAATGAGAAGAGACGACATTTATGTTTTTTATTTTGTCAAAAACTAGATTCATAACTTCACGATATTTTTTTATTTACACAATTGCTAATCAAAACTGATTGGACTAACCAAGACCTAGAGACTTGAAGCAAGATATTTGAAATCTCTTGGTTCATAGAGATAAATTTGGTTCAATAAGGAGTCAATTTGTTTTTGCTAAACCTCTGACGTAAACAGTGTCTGAGAGAACTGTCTGAGGCATTTTAACTCCAAAACAATAACAGTTTTTTTTTGTTGGAAACCTGACGACATAGACGTGATGTTTGATTAAAGTGTTATAAACATCGGCAATGAAGAAAATCATATCAAAATGTTCAGTTGAAGAGTTACGAGTCCTGGAGTATACCTATATATAATACACTAACCTCTAATAGTATTCCAACCCTCGTCGTTTAAGTTATGAAATCCCAATATTACAGCTCCTTTTAAATAGTCCCCTTGAACAGAATCCTTGGGTGCTTCTTTAGTGAGTTTCACTAAATAATCAGCATCGGCTTGGTTTTGAATTATAGCTAAGAATGATTGCTCTGCATTACACGTAGCATATGCTTCAGTCCAATTTTTAGGTGTCAGGTGAAATTTGTAACATCTTCCTAATGTTTTAGAATAAGTATAATCTGAAAGAACATACGTTGTCAGTTCGAATTATCAAACGCTGTTTTTCAAATAATTATTATATATATTAATGAAATTTCACACGAAGATAGATTGCTTTAGTTTTTCCCTAAAAGCAATAATTTAGAGTAAAATAGTGTCAAAAATAAAAACTAAACAATATAAAACTTTCGAGAATTACCTATATGACTATCAAAATTAACCTGTTCCACAACAAAAATTTATCATTTAAGTCAATTAATAACGTAGCTGCAGTATAGCAATATGATATACAGTATGTACATATGTAATATAATAGTTATATTTTCTAAGTTATGATTTTGGTCGTACGTACTCAAATGTCTACTAATATTATAAAAAAGTATGTGTTTTGAATGCGGTTAACTCCAGTACTACTTGATCCGATTTTGAGTTTTATAGCCAATTTATCAGTGAAGTCTAGATATAAGCTAGCTAGTTAGCATCACGACCAGTAGGAGCAGAACTGAAGTGAAAAGTATTGCAAGCTAGTGCATAATAAAAACATACGAAAGGAACGTACCAGTATAAGGCATGTTACAAGCATAATTCCATTCCAAAGAAGCCAAAGTTTTCTTGCAAATGAAGGAATGTTGGACATTACAATTATAGTCATAGAGAAAGCCAAGCTTGTTTAACTTCACACAGTCTTGATTGCCGGACGCATTATTCGGTTCACCTTTCGCCCAATTGCGGTATACGTTTGATATTGAAACTCCTATAAAATAATGGATAAAATATATACCTAATAGCACAGATAACATAATCTAATAGTATGCGATTTTAGAAAAGTTAGGGAAAGTCAGAGAGTACACCCAATAATGCTTTTATATGTAACCGGAATTAAATATGCTGAAGTTGATATGTTGATAACTTTGGATGATATGTTGATAACCATCGCCTATATAAATAAATAAAGTCACAGTGATATCGCACATCCCGTGTAAAAAGGCCAAACTACACTTGCGTCAAAAATGTTTTATTATATAAATAAAGCGAGCTTCACGGTTTACACCTTCTGTCAAAATCTCATGAAGCTATCGACAAAAATGAAGGAATAAATGCAAAAATACTAAAATATTGCGACTTTAGAAATAATAAAATTCCAGCATAAAATAGATGTATGCGTATTTGCATTTATTCGCTATCAATTATCCCGCTCATAAAGTCATAATTATATATACGTAAATTTTAAAAGAAGATTTACAAAAAATTGTTTAACGTCCTTCCATATACTTAAATACTTGTTCCTATATCTTACAATCTAGGACTATTGTGTAATTCTAATTACTTTTTGTCTTCTTCTACGAAACTTTTAGCTGATAGTTTATGTGTGATTATTGACATGATTTCCCCCCATGATATCAAAACTCGTCACAATGCGTAACAAAGTAGTTGTAGTTACTATCTTTATTACACGTAACATTTCATACCTGATGTTCTGAATAATTTTAAATACAGCCGATCCAAGTATTTACAAGAAAAAAAAATAAGAATATGTTCATGTAATTAAAATTAAGTAAAAAAATAAACTATTTTTAGCTAATTGTATAATTACGCACCAATCATGGATGATAGGAGGAGCAGGAGATCAGATGAATTTTTTTATCCTGCCAGGAATAGTAATAATAAATGATAGAAAAATCGATCTGCTATTCACTAGACATATCAATAAGCGCGAATTGATAAACTGTATATAAAAACAATAGATAAAAAGAGGATACTTTTATTTTAAATATGGATAAACGAATATACAATTTGAAGGTTAGTAGCACTTCCAGTGAATCTTATTGTAGGTCTAACAGGAATTAACTTTGTCGATGGTTTCCCTCATGGACCGCGTGGAACTAAATGTACCTTATATTGCTAGTAATAATATTCAATATTAATTCCTCCAACTGTTCATAATAGGTACATCATAACAATAATCCTGGTCCCGCAAACGTTACTTTGTTAAAATTAAACTCAGCTGTGCGTTAAATTTCAATAAAAAATATATCCTGTATTCAGATGTATAAGCTATATTTATAAAGTTTTTTAAAAATCTATTCAGTAGTTTTCTAATAGTTGAAATATTAAGTATATAATAAAACTTTCACGTTTAGAATATTATATTAAAACTGAAAACTATTAAAAAATCATCATAACTTCAACTTGTGTCTATCCACAGTTGGATATAGACTACTGCACCACCTGTCCCAATTTGGCTTTGGTGGTCTAGCAGTTAAGCACACCGATTTACTTCCGATGGTCGCGTTGATTCCGCGCGGTGCAGATATTTGTATTCAGGAGTAAATTGTTTGTATGGGTCTGGGTGTTTTCTATGTATATGTTTCATGTATGTATATAAAATCTAAGTATTTATTGATATAAATGCTCTTCATACCGTGTGACTAAAGGCGCTGTTAATTGTTGAAAATAATTTATTAATTTCCCAATTTCTTACACCATGTTTATATACAATCTTCCGCCTTTTGTTTCCAACGTCATTCACCTTCGTGATATCTTCGGTTCATCTTGCAGGAAGGCCCGTATATATATATATATATATATATATGTAGAACTAATATCGCTATTAAAATGTAGGAGTTGATGGTAGAAAACCATGTAGTGCGATATCGATGTATGTATTATTATGATTTTTTTATGATTCATTTAACGATGATTAGTTTTAAAGTGGTCCAAATCGAGAAGGTTGTCGATAACATACTAATAGATCAATCAAAATAAACAAACCTAAAATGTGATTGATCAAATTAATATTTTTACACATTAATTCGAAATAACATTATCTCCGCAATCTAACAATGATAAATTCTTTTAAAAGCATAATTGTTTTAAAATGCATCGTTTATTTATTTTAAGAAAAACCCAGATTATGAAAATGTTACTTAAATAAACCTCTCAGAGATGGTACTATAATATTTATTACATATGATGTTTTATTAATTTTGTCGTTGGCCACTTTGATCTCAAATACACACCTTTCGCCAGGATTCAAAGTTCAAATTTGTACAGTTATTTACTCATTATTATTATTTTCGAAAACCGTAATCCATATGTTTTTTCCATCTTTGGTTTTTGGTCTTTACGTCACTGAGTTTACAAAATGGAAAACATAAAATATCACGTTTTTACTATATACGAATATCCGTCGCGTATATATGTGTGAAACAATAAGGATTATTGATGTGTATGGGGATGGTGTCGCAAAAGAAAATACAGTGCGTTTTTTTATTCCAATGTTTTCGTTCTGGAAATTTCGATCTGCAAAAAACAATGAGCAGCCACAGTCCTATATATTGATAATGAAGAATTAAAGGCTAATGTGGAAGCGATCCATCGCTATCTCTCTACATAGTAACAAAACTGGGAAGGTGAAAAAAGCTTGAAAAGATCATGAATTGAATGGAGCAAATCGACAAACGCGCGTAGATGTCATCATTTTCGCGTTATGAAGCCAAGCATAATAATGAAGGGATTTTAAATCGGATCATTACCTGTTATGAAAAGTGGATCTTGTACGATAAACGCCTCATCGCAATGGCTGAATCGATAGCCTAAGAAATCCTGCCCCAAGCGAAAATTCAAACTCAAAAAAAGTTCCTTGTGAGCATTAGTGGACTAGTGCCTGTGTTATTTTTTTCATTTTTCTTATATCTGGCATAATATTACGATATGTGTATTGTTACACAATTGCAAACCATGATGGAAAATCCAGACTGCTAAACAACCGAGACTGGTCAATCACCGTCTGCTGCTTCAGGATAACGTTACGTTCAATTAGAAGAGCTTCAAATGTCCAATATATCCAAAGTACTTCTGATCTTGCTTTTTTTCAAAATTTGGAGAACTTCTTGCAAGGCATTTTAAAAAACAATCCAGATTTATCGATACCCGTCCTAATGGTTTTTTAGTAAACGGATCAATAAAACTACCTATCAAATGGCAAAAGTGCATGAATAGCAATGGACCATATTTTGATTAAATAAATGTATATATAAAAATCAACTGAAATTGGCGTTTTGTAATAGTATTCCAACCCTCGTCAAATTTCATATGTTAGGACCTAATATATTTACTACACGAGTTGGATAGTCAAATTAAAGAGATTTGGCAGATCTTCAATGTCCGTGAAATTCCAAATAAAATACGCATTCGCTGATGAGACACCAAATAATAGACAAATAGAGAATGATTATGAGAAAAAAAGAGCTGCACACAGCGAGCATATGCTTCAGGCATTTTTAGTATGATGCACCGCTACCGATCTTCCTAAAATATATACAAAAGACTTGATGAATCTATATAAAGATACAAACATCACCACACTATCGAACGTGTTTTTCAAATAATTATTATATATATAATGAAATTTCACACGAAATCAGATTGCTTTAGTTTTTCCAAAAGTTGAGGATAATGAACATTAATAAAAATAATAAAAATATAACTATTTTGAACATTTTTTGATTATCAAAATTATTATGGAGGCAACAAAAATTTATCTTTAAAAATAATAATAAATTAATAATAACCCTGTTTGTTTTCATATTCTCTAAATAATTTGCCCCTATATTTTCTAAGTTATATTTTGACTCATGCACGCACATAATAGACTATTTATTGTAAAAAGTAGGTATTACATGATACAAATTAAATATTCAGTTACTTTCCGCATTTTAAAAGCTATTTTTATAAATACACTAACTAAACTAAAATAAATGGCTCCCTAGAAATACGTAACTCGATGTACAAAAAATGATATTTCGTTAAATAACAACGTAATTATACTTGCAATTCTAGATGTTAATGAAATATAGGAGAGTATAAAGGCTTAAGTAGAGTTAAATTTGTTCATATATTTCAAAATACATAAAAATAAAGCAATAATTGTAGTTACCCCTTGATTGCAAATGTTCTTTGTGTTTCGTGGAATATAGAAGTAACCGTGTTTTTTTAGATTATCTGGAAGTACATGATGCTGTAATCCTAAAATATATACACATGTAGTTGAAGGCAACTGTGACCTACGATTTTCTCTTTGAAACTTATTTCTAGAACTCATACAAAAAATATAGGACAGTTTTTTGTAACTCCTGAAAAATATGCTGAAAATCACTTTGGATGATATGTTTTTTCCACGAATATAAATAAATAAAGTCACAGTGATATGTATAAGGTGACACGGTAGTAATAGAAACAACTGTTACGCACAAGTACCGGTTTATTACTGACTGTGTTTGAGTTACAGGCTCTCTAACATTATTAGGAGGTAGTCATAATAATAGTGGTAGCACAGATAACATAATATTACATAGTGGTAGGTAGGTAGCTACACATCACACAGGCAATACCTAACTCCTGTTATATCATTCTTACATTGAATTTCACAAGTACTAAGATATCATACCTCAGTATCCTTTAACTGCCTTATATTAGCCAAAAAGGCAACATACCTTACGAAGAAAACTGCTTGGTAGATGACTATGAACAAATCATTCCAAATAAATAGTCGATATGTAAAATATCTTTCCATATCTTTTCTTAAGTATAATATATATATATATATGTATAATTTACTATAGGCAATAGTTTACTGACATTACTCTTATCTTACTCTAAAATAACTTATATTAATAACAATTTATATTATTATTTTCATTGTACATTGGTACAAAAAAAGACTAACTAACTGAAAACCGAATTACGAGTCAGACCTACTAATTATAACGACATAAAATATTTAAAATAATAGTTTTATTGGTCGTATCACCATCTTTGTGTTAGTTCGCCTAACATATTATCGGTTTAATTTAATTTTAATTGAGATCTGAATTCAAAATAAACAAAAAAGATAATTATTATACATTAAAGACTTACCATCGACAGTAACAAAAACACCTTTAGCAAGCAAGGACGATATACCAATAAAAATATGATCAATTACAGATTGGGTGTCGGTCCACATTTTAATTACGGCATTTGCCTCTTCCTCGTTTTCAGGATAAAATAAACTACCACCTTCCAATTTGCAAGTACGTCTTGCATCTTGCCAAGTTCTTGCCAGAGTGTGAATCTTATAAAAACTTTGCGTGTCCTCTAAAAATTTATAATCTCTTCTGAAGAATTTCTTGTCGCGTTGTGCGTCTGAAAATGTATTTTTTTTAATTGGCTTTATATTTTTATTTCATGGAAATATATGACTGAATTTAAGTGAACTTACATGAACAGTGGACAATTAATTGGATTAAAATAAAGATTTGCATGATATTAATTGAAAACATTGTAATGAGATTTTTACGCTAATAAAGTGTGCACGAGTCGAAGTGACACCCACAAATGAAGACACTTAATTATTTTATCAAGAGACGCTTCACAATAACTCACAAGTAATGTGTAGATGTAGATAATTGCTTATTAATAAACATATGTATATATACACTCATCTGCGCATTTACTTAATATACTTTACTTAATGGGGATTCCCGTTAAGTTTTCCTTATGTATAACCAGTATAACATTTTCTATAATTTTGTTTTTTTATGTAATTATAATATATTTTTTTTAACACAAGGGTCAAACGAGCATGCGGCTCACCTGATGGTAAGTGATTACCGCCGCCCATGAGCACCCGCAACACCAGGGGAATTGCAAGTACGTTGTCGGCCTTTTAAAAAGGAATAAGCTCTTTTCTTGAAGGTTTCAATGTCGTATCGGTTCGGAAATACCATTGCTGGAAGGTGACTCCACAATGTGGTTGTGCGAGGCAAAAAGTTTCTATAAAACTGCACTGTGGAAGACCGCCATTCATCCACATGATCAGGATGGTATTTCAGTTTCTGGCGGGTGGTACGGTGGTGAAACTCAGCAGCTGGTATTAATCCGAACAATTCCTCAGAACACTCTCCGTGATATATGCGGTAGAAAATGCACAGAGATGCAATATCACGCCGCAAAGCCTGTCACATAGACGTTGTGTGTGATATTTATGTCTATTTTACGTATGGCAAACAAGCTGATGGCTTACTTGATGGTAAGTGGTAACCGTCGCCTACATACTTAGTTACATGAAAATCACCACGATATCATGTGACGTCCTTCGTATATTGTACTAGCAATGATGATCCTTTCTATACTTAAAACGGTATCATATTTTAATAACGGATCATTTAAAATAGCGGCGTCAAAAACATGGAATGTTCTCCCACCACCTATACGTGAAGTGAAAACAAAATATACTTTCCGAAAGCATTTTAAAGTTAAGCATTTGCTACAAGTTAAAAAAAAAATTGATACTAACGATAAAGGATTCACTAAAGGCGCGTGGGTGGCGACATTTTCCTTGGTTCAAACTATTTGCTGGTACCAGAGAGCAAGTGTTATGGATGTTTTTATTTTAATACTACGATACCGTTATTAGAATACATAAAATGAACAGTACGCGTCACTGTGGGTATTTTTTTAAATATTGTTTGTTTTCTTTTCTCCATTATGTATATATCTAATGTTTTACGATTATTATAATTTTCCTTATTCTTATTTATATACTTTTTCTCTTAGATATTATTATTTTTATTTTAATTGTATAATATCTGTTTTATAAAGTTTATGTATACGTATTTTTTAATTGTAATTTATGTGCGTCCGTACTGTGGGCTCAATAATTGTGCACAATTAATAATTATGCACAAATTCGTAATGTAGAAGCTCGTAATTATGCACAAAGATTATATAAGACAATCGTTGAGGAAAACTATTACTGCATGGAATATACGTTTGCAATGTACTAAGAAATAGGTACAGCGATTAAATCTGATTGAATCACATCAGTGAGATCGATTCTTTAGTAGGTATTTGTTTATTTCAAATCAATTTATTAATGAAGAAAGAAAAAGAAATAAAAATTCAAAGAAAGCCAAATTTATAATTACTTAATACTTATAACAGAAGGGGTAAATAAAAGGCATGAATATATTTTTATCTTCTGGTGTAAGTTTATTCGCATAACAATGTTTCATACAAATTTCCTCATTTTGTACACACCTTTTCATGGTTTATTTTTGTAGTTTTTATAAAAGTTGACTCTCTAAAATTTTAACATATCGTCATGTCTGTTCCCTATATCTAATTTGCTTCACCGCTGTAGTTAAATCATAAGATAACAGAGTAGTTACTAAGGCAAAGTAATAGGAAGAAAAAAATTGTTACTGTCGACTAAAAAAAATATGAAAACAATATACAATAATGTGTTACAACGAACACGGAATGGGCCCTTAGAGCGTAATGTCAGCATTCCCAACGTTCCACGTGGCACTAGAAATGTATAAAAACTTGGCCTTAGTAGTGTACAAACATCTATATTGAATTTCTTTTGTTCTGTACGCCAGTTGTATAATCAAATGTCATTATGAAAACTAGGAAAGATCTAAGGCCGCATAAATACTACTTATGACGTACACAACATGGTTTATATTACATTAAATTGTTAGTCCACCATAGGTGTACGGCGTTCTATTTCCAAAAATAAAATGACGTACAGAACAAATGCAATCTCAGAACACAGAGATGCCAAATGTTAGCGGATGGCAGTGTAACTGGCGCAAGTATCGGAAATATGACAGAAATACTGCAGCGAATGCAGTTGATTATTATACGGACATTGCACATTGCTCTCGATGCACTGGTATCGGCTAGCTAGGCGGCTAGGCATCTAGGCGACGAAGCGGCTAAGTGCCACCTCGCGATGTTGCCCAGTTACACCTAACAAAATTCGTTACTAAATAACAACTAAATCACTTTAAAAATCAATTCAAAATGTACATTATTCATCTTATCAATGTAAACAAATCTAATCTGCTACAAAAAAATTAGCAAATTTAAATACAAAAATCACCTAGTCCTCCTATATAAAATTAATCGCTTAAGTATTAGAAACACAATAGTGATAGTGAATGTTGCATCGCAACTCACTTGTGATATATTTATTATGCCTTTTAGTGTACATTCAACGAATGAATAAAAGGATATTGCATAGACACATTAAAACTAAAAATTGACTGTACAATTTATATTTAATATGTAAATATTTGTACATATTGCACTCTGAAGTAACAAAATTATTAAGAAAAATCTGTCGAAACAAAGAATATATACGCAGAACAAATGATAGGTAAATACAAATTCAATTGAAATTAGCAATCACAATGTTCGTAGCTCGTACACTATACTAAGTCCCTATGGCTTACAAAGTTTACAAAAGATAAATACAGAGGTCATTTACAAAAAATATACTTCTACCCAAATAATATAAAAATAACAACAGCCATCTGTACTTTCTTAGATGAATAAAATTAAACGTACATATGTCAAACATATGACAATAGAATCTAAAGGTATCTATATACAAAGTTAATGGACATTATTATGTAGACTTTCCCGAATTAAGTCCATCATTTTAATAGACTGGACGTGCCACGCTTGGTCACTACAATACTTAGTGCTTCCGTACATAAAAACTAATAAAAATGTAGATTCAAAAGGCATTGAAGGACAACAGGTTGTAACAGTCGAACATCGTACTTCCTCGGCCAGTCTTGTCGTTACATCTCCCCCTCTCCCTTCCACATGTTGACTCAGCGGGTGCTCAAGTGTGCTGTCTCGCTTTTACATCATTATCCCAATAAGCGATATAAACTTATCATCTTACTAATGTTTCATTATTAGCTAAAGACACAAATTATATTAGGGTATCTCATTAATTATTAGTTTCTCATGTGAGATTATTATACTTAATAAACCTATTACAATTTCGAAATTGAATAATATGTATCAAATACGACCGGCTGTGCACCGACGGGTACCGAAAACTATGAAGCTAACATGAAACTACGCGTTCAAATGATGTAAGTATTAACAATTACTTATCCAATGGCAGTTATATTTGTCACAAACCTCTGATGTAGACGTAAGTAAATAAAGGTCGTGTACTCGCCGCACACGCTTTACGACCACATCTCAGTTATAAGGCATCGCATCGTAGCGTACATTATGCGGGATAGATCAACTCTAACTACTGACCGCGATTCGACGGATCTCATCTCACGCATAATAGATCCGTCACGTATATACGTTCATAATGGCAGTGTGTTCGTTATGAAGACGCCCCTATAACAGCAGAGACCCCTAAGACACTCCAGTGACGTTTTGTGCATCAATATCTATTTTAGAATCGCCTACTGCTAGAATAAAATTATATATATGTCGAAAAGATGTATTGAAGCGGACTAGCGCGCGGTCCGCGGTGCAAGCCCGATCGTTTCACGCTGAATTTTATACGTATATTAAGAAATGCATTTCCAAAAGACGCATGCATACCGATTATGTAAATATACAACACACTTAATGGCATGTAAAGAAGACACATTCAACACGCACCGAACAGACACTTAATTACTCCTTAAACGTGTAAAATGTATGGATGGTGAAATCGTCGATTTGTGTCGACGCAGCGAACACGAAGATGCGACGCGACGCGATAAATTGGTGTTCTACATCTTGCAACAAACATCGGAGGCTTTGAGACACACACTGTACAACAGATGGAGTCGCCGAATGAGCTACCGTAACGAAGAATGCCCGGCGACGGAAAACCGCTTAACAACGCTTATGGGTAATTGAGATCGATTAATTTTAGGTTCTATATACTATGATTTCCCACTCATCAACAATGTAGGTACACAATACAGGTAACGCGAAATAAGGCATATCATAATATGGATTGTAATAACTTTCATGGGCAGTTTTCAATGTTCAAGAATAACATTTATAGTTTCATTTCTTTCATGGAGACAGATTTGGCCATACGCATTGGGCGTGGTGACAATTTGCGTGCACAAAAACCGTATAATTGCAGTGTCTACTACACCAATATTGTTCCCATAGTAAGCTCGGCCAAATACAGTTGTAGTTTATATTTTAAATCTTTTATAAATTAGCTGCCATTTTGTACTTTAATTTCATTATACAATTAAAGGTTTCTTGTCGTGTCCTATATAGAATACGTATAAGTAAATTAAAGCCGAACAGAACTGAACCTACGAACTTTCTAATTTCATGCCTACATAACAGCTGCCTTAATACTTGCACGCAATGTCATATAAATAAATTACTATTATATACCTAATATCCGACAATAAATACAAAACTGGGATTTTCTAACCAAACCTGCCTCCTTATATCTATGTACGAGTATAATTTAGATAATGTGACACGTACACATAGTCCATATAATTTAATGTGTTATTATTATTTTATGCTTATGGAATAAATTGCACAGACATTCTTGTAACATTTGGCCTTACAGCAAGTGGTAAGTGACATTAGCTGGTCCTGCAGCTTGCCTAATCTAAACGAATCATACAAACAGCACAGTGGCACACAATGCAACACGGACGCTACACTGCAGTACGTAAGTGTAAAATGCGAAGTATGTATGAATCATTAAAAAATTCAAAACAACAACATAATTTTCTTTCGTGAAAGCTCCGCATGACAGTTTTATACGTAATAAGACACACTTATTTCAGCCTACGTAAGATAATTCAACATGTTATAAATGTAATCACAGCGATAATAAATTATAATTACTCGTTTACTAGAGGGACGTGGGCACAGGACAATGGAACATGAATCGGAACTAAAATCGACGGGACACGATAACACGTCTGACATAAACTATATATAAACAAACACCGCGGCATATATCACCGACAGTAACGTCCGCCGGTAGTAGCGGCGCAGGCGCACCCACCGCCGCACTGACGATGAGATTCGATCCACTCCTACTAGCACCAGTTCAGCCTCGAATCTAGTACTACAGGCGGCCAAACTAACCGCGGGACGTTACCTCGCGAACCACTCATCACATTATATATTAATCGAAAATGTTAATCAACATATAGTTAATTTTGGTAAATAAACATATCAACTTTTCACCCAATAGAAACATCTCATATATTACTTTAAATTTATAACTCTCGTAGTATGTACGTATCTGTAATTTAGGAGGTGTACTTATCGAACGTAGTCTTATCATACAGTCGTATCCGAGTGACCAACTCAGTATCCAGTCGTAAACGAAAAAACTTGGACCCGAGACACGCGTCAGCCAAAACGAGACGAGGTCGTTTGGGCCGGCGCCGGGCCTGCAAACAATCAACACTATATATATTCTCCAAACGTTCAACAACACATATATTCACTTATCTCTCGCACATCATCGTCGTCGGTCACCGAATACGTACGAAATCGGGCGGGGTGCCCTCTTAAGTGGTTAAATTTGCACAATCCTTATAAATACTTTCATCACGTCCGACTTGTGTGTCCGAGCACTTCACTTAAACTAGCCAGTCTATGAGCGTTCTCTCCTCGGGGGCGCGCCGTCGGCCGCTCGTCGCTCGTCACTCGTCGTCTGCGCACAGAGGATTACATGCGTAGTCCGGTGTGGTCACAGCAGGCCGCGGGCGGCGACGACGGCGGCGGCGGGGGCGGCGGCGGGTGCGGGGGCGGGTTTGGGCAGCTTGGCGCCGAGGCCGCGCAAGGGCTAGAGCTCTGTGGAGGGATCCAGCACGGGCGGCTGCGCCGTCGACATGTCCGCCACGTCCCAAATCTCCTCCAGGAACGGCGGCAGCTTCCTGTTCTTCAGTTTGAGCGAGATGCACATATTGGAATTCTGCATACCGAGTGTGCGGAGCTCTGTGAGCACCGCGAGGATCTTCCCGAAGATGACCGCACACCGCGGCGACGCGCTGTGCTGATTCAAGATGTACACCCTCAATGTGTTCAGATAGTATCTCTGGATCTCCTCAACTAGTTGCGGTTGCTCGAGGCCTGGTCGGTCTGAAAAGATATTATATAAACACAGTTAATGGCGTTTTACTCACATATGACATATAATGTTGATGTCAATAAATAGCAGTCTTCAATACTGGTAGAATAATTTATCTAACTAATATAAGATATAATGATATCTAGCTAGCTGTTCTAAATATTATAGAAGCTGGCTAGCTAGCTTTACTTAAAATGTCAAACAAAAACCTGTAATTAACCGTACTAACCTTGCATTGTTAGAAGTTTTTAGTTCGGATATTCAGAGATCCAAATTTATTATATTAATGTTTTAATAATTGAGATATACGAAAATCACTAAGTACTTACCAGAAAAAATGACGACAGCTGTTAGTAAGGCGTAGTGTACATTGTCCATGGACATTGAATACATGCACCGGCAGAAATGCAACAGGTCTTCGATGACGTAGGCCATGCCAGCTTTACGATAATTGTCGCGGGTGTACGCCTGGTTGTTTGCAAACAGAACGCTGTCCGTCGCGGCATCATACCGCCGCGCCACTCGCAGCATCATCACTTCACTTGAGCAAGCCTGAAAAAGATATACTATTAAGAACTCTTATGTAAATATAACCGACCTAAGTAAATAATATTTTTCTCCAATTTTGTATGATAATTTAATTATACTGGGATTATTTTGCTTTCCATACATATCATCGTATGCGATAAACAATGATTATAATTCATGTAAAAATAACTTAATTTAGAAAATTTCCTAAAATTAAGCGATTTTGTATTATACTTGATTTTGTCCGTTTCCCTAAGGTTCCCTTGAAAAGTTTGCTTTCAATAATAAGGCCACCATATAAATACATGTGTAGCTGAATATACTACTAATGTCCTTTTTTAGTGTATATTGCAAATAAAGCATATTCTATCCATATATATTTATTTAATTTAAAAAAGATTATATAATTATAATATATTATATTATTTATAGCAAGGTATTTACTTTGTTCTAATTACTTTTTTTAATCAATATTAATCATTATACAATAATTACAATACATCGTAGTAAGAAATATGAAGATTATATATCAATAGTCGTAGATAGTGGTGTGTAGAGGTTTGCTTATTTCTCAGATTTCCTTAAATTACATAATATTGTAAATAGATAATTCTGTTTATATATATCAAAGACCCTAGTGTGCAACAGCGATGGTTGATATCAATTTAATAGTACATGAATTACGTGTTTTCTAAGAATAAAAATTAGTCATTTTTGCGCACATTGCTTGTGCATTGCTGTAATATAAAAGATATTTATACTACGTTATTAATAATGATAGTTATAATTCTATCGGTAGGTTTTGTAAGTCTCTTTAATAGGTAAAAACAATGAATATTAATAAAGAGATTAATAATGTTAAATTTTATGTTTATTGAACATATTACATTATATATATCCTATACAACATATATATGTATATATATATAAACTTAGATAGATGCTATGTTATGAATATTTCTTTTATTATTATGAATAAAAATATTTTTAGAATATGTATGATGTTTAATGACTATATCCTAGTGAATTGCTAGTTTTGGTAGACAAACGAAATGGAACTGTAGTTCTTATCACGATATATCTTAAAAACTAAATCTATAAAAGTAGGTATCACATGTATGAGAAACCTGATTATGTAAATCAAATGTATTTATGGGGTAATAGTATGAGTGATCAAAAAAATCAAAAATAATTTATTCATTTTAGCCGGTTATGAACGTCAAATTTGTAATACAATATTTTTTCCAACCGTGCAGTTCAGTATACAGATTCAATTGAGAAGAACTGGCAAAACTACTCAACTGAATTCCATTTTTTTAAAGCCAGTTTATATACATTGTGTACTCTTTTAGCCCGTGGATGACCAGATATTGCCATGCACGTTTATAAAACTCTTTTGACAAGCGTTCTTGTTTTAATGTTTTTTTACCATTATATAAAAGAGATAAGCCTAGGAAGTTTGTAACAGCGTCGAAATATTGGGAGCTTTTAAAATGATTTTTATGTTATATATCTCATATATATATGTACAAAAGCATTCGTCATTCCACACAATACATTTAGTAGAATTATCATTACAAAAAATAATGTCATTAGCAATATATATACTTAATAAAGTAAATGTATTTTGTTCACTTACTTTTAGTAACGTTATCTGATCTGGTTGTGAAATTTTGGAGAAGCCTGGCAGTCCTTTCGCGAATTCCACTATTAGCTGCACTGTGAGGATGGTCATCTCAGTGATCTGCCTGAACGGCATGTCAGATTCTTCATCATCTTCGTCTGTCTGTTGCCACGTCTATAAATAACAACATAGTCGAATTAAACAACAGACATCACTAATGAAATATAGATTTTTATTAATCTAACTAATCGCAAGATTCGACTGTATCTCTGGATATTTCCATGCAGTACAAGGGAAGATAACTTCTAAATAATAAAAGCGCGTGGGTAACGTAGTAATAAAGCTAGCTGTTGTGCCTGACATTGGGTCTATAATAATATAACACAATTCACACAGCGTCATCTAGTCTTTAATCAATTATATTCATGGATATAAACGTATCCTTTGATGAACCCGAGATCGTAAGAAGTAAAGCGGTGTACTAAAGACTATCAATAATAAGCCGTCGATAATTATGATGATCTTACCTGTGTCACCCTCTTGAGATCCTCTTCTGATGGTTGCTCGTATCCGTCCTGGTACCAGACGAGCCTCGCGATCAAAAACTGCTGGTTTGCGGTCAGGGGAGGGATGTTCTTTAGCCGATTCTGCTCCAACAGCTTGTCGGAGAGGAACCTCGGGACCACTTCGTGCTGTAAACATTCCAGCTTCACGTTGGAAACCGATACGTTAATTCGCTTCATCATGAAACGATTAACATTAACTTATGGCTAACATGAGCAGTAGATACTTAATTGTTAATTGAACAAGTCTATGCACAAAGTTGTCTGTGTAAGAATTCCTCTATCTTAGTTCTGTTGCTTTGAGTGAAATTACAGCGTACGGGGGCAATATACCTATGTCTTCAGAAATGGCAATGATTATCCTAATACTAACGATATGAGGTAATACAGGTGCAGAATTACGACGTGATTTTCATGATGCTCTTCATCTATATAAGCTATGATTGCTATCATAATAGATTACCATATAGGTTCGATTGCCACTCAAATTACAAAATCAAATAGAAAGTTTGAAATCAGGCAAATATTTATTTCAGTATTCGTTTATAACAAAAACGTTGTATAGTAACTTGTTCGCCTATGATTTACATGAATGATACTTACAATCCTTGCTGCTTCTGGGGGTGGTGGATCACACTGCATTATGGGTGGCATGTGATCGTCTACTGTTGTTGTGCTGACCGGCAGTTTGTCTTTTTCTCTTTGTGCCCTCTTTTCTTTTCTTTTCAGTGCACACGTGCCTTCCGGAACCACACACTCTGGCCTCATGCCCACTGCCAAACATTTTTTTAACCGACACTCTTGACATTTCCGCCGCATATACATATCCATTTCGCACGCATGACCAAATTTGCATATATATACCGCATTTTTGGTAACACTCCGCCTAAAGAATCCTGAAAGATAAAAAAAAAACAATTAAAATATTTTCGACACATATTTATGAAATTGGTATTACTATTATATAAATAATTTATCAGTTATTATTTTGTACCTTCAACCACTTTGGAGACGTTGACCTGCGATTTGGTTCTTACGCTTACAAGAAATAACCAATTAAAATATTTATTAGTTATCAATATGCGGTGTAGTCCACTTTTGAGACATTGACCTGCAATGTGGTTCTTTTGAGATTTTGACCATATGAGGGTTGGAACTTTTGATATATAAATGGACTGTTACTTAAAACAATATATGAGGTGTTAAGATTATACATATATGTTCCAATTTGCAAACAACTTGAATATTTATTCACCTTACAATTAAGGCTACGTCTGGGAAGCTTCTTTGAAACTGTTTCACTACCTACTTTAATAACGGAAGAGTCAGAATGTCATAGTATATTTGCTTTACGATTACTGAAGAAGTTTAATCGTGGACATATTCACTTTCGCATTTTTAAGATTAAATTGAATAATAAAAAATTATTAAATATATAAATTATATACACGTGTAAGAGATAAGATAGGATTACAATTATATAGGATGTATATAGGATAGTAGGTACCTATTACCTACTATATATGTGTAAATTCGTAATAAAAAGCAGAGGTCATTGACAGCACTGCTGCTAGTTCAGTAGGCACAAATGTCGATTTTTATTGTACAAAATAAACAAGATAGATAGCGTGTAAATTGTTTGAATTGGACATAATTGTACAACGCGCTACATATAGATTATAGGTTGTTTTCAACGGAAACTAACGAGTTTGTTCAGTGTATTGTATCTGAGAATCTATAGATAGGGTATATGTAAATTTACTATGTGTTCAGGCTATGGGTGAAGGTTGGAAGTGATGTACGATTCACGTGAATCAAGATCATGAGCTGCAGACACGTTGTAGACAGTTATTGTGACGTTGGTCTCGACAACACGTGTAAGATATGCACGCGCAGCTCGTAACTGCCTCTCATGGCACAATACGCTAATTCAACACTGAATTGGCACGATCGTGGGCGACCAACGACTACGAACTATGAGTACGATATCGAAACAGGACTCTACATTACAATTGGACGTATACCAGATATACTATTCTAGTTCGAAAATGAAGAACTCTAAAGTTTTAATATTACATTAACTTATTTTTACGACTAATTCATCTACTTGAATTCAATAATTCAATTTGAAAACATAATTTATAACATCGCTAAGACTAAACAAGGACACTAATAGTATTCAGTAATATCAATCAGCAGGAGAATAGAGTCGATTCATTTCCATAAAGTACAATAACAATTGTCAAAATTATTCATCAACCATTAATCATTCCAGTTTTTATATCTTATACCTGAATAGATACATAAGTATGAAAGTATAAATTATAGAAATACAGATCATAAATACATGTGTAGTGAAATATAACAAATTTAACTTATTAATATTTTAAATGTGAAAGCGATCATATCATGGTGCCATAATGCTGGAGGCATTATGGCACCATGATTGATAAGAAATTTAGCAAAAAAGTTCAATTTATATAGACTAATTTTAATTCGGCAGTTTTGAGGTTATATTATATATTATAGAACTAAAATCAATTAGACTTTTAATTAAAAAAAAAACATACCTTTGCATCCTTCACATGTGAGCGCATTATAATGATATCCTGAAGCTCTATCACCGCAGACGAGGCATAACTCTTCTTGTTGACGTGGCGCGGGTCCCTTCTTTTGTCGCCGCGCATCTGAACTACATCCATTTACACTCGATGCCGGTGACAAATCCTCTCGACCTGTAATAAAACATAAATAAAACTTTAGTATTCCTTGTTGCACGCTAAAATGCAACTGCGCAATAAATGAAGATTGAGCCCGGTGGCCAGGGGCGTTGAGTGTCGAGAATATCTAAAATCGGACGCTATAAAATTTGCATACATTTCATGAACCATTTGTCGAGCTGGCGAACGAGCGAGCCGTTTTATTTTTCATTTTAAAAATTTGGACTGTTTCTTCGGCGAAGAGATGTTTTCGTATCACACTCGCAAGTGATTTTCGGCGGTATAGTGTACGTTTCCTGCTCAAACAAAAGGTGGTTAGAGCTATCGTCCGCATACTGATGACTTTGGATGTTTGAATTTAGTATTCCCAGCGTGGACGAGAGCAGGGTGTGCGATGCGCGTTGGAAATGTAATCGGTAATTGTCAATCACACAGTCGGAACTCTAAGTTAGAGGGTACCGAGGAATTTGTTAAAGTACTTTATCTTCATCCAACAATGTTAGCTCTGTTAAACGATTTAACAGTGTTATGCTATGATAATCACGTTTTTGCGATGTACACTTTGTATTTAGTTACTTGTGTATCCTGTTTTAAAGCATTAGGTTCCTAATGTTTCCGCTTTTTGTGTTTCGTTTATTGTGTTAAATAAAGGTGCGTAAATTCGTACGTGTTTAAAGGACATTCGGCATTTAAAATTTCGGGTAAAACTAAAGGTACAGTAAAAACATTTTAAATATATCAAATAGGAAAGTTTGCGTATCATCAGTCAAAGTAAGCTCCATTTAAGCTTCTCTAGTCATTAATTTTATTTACATTTTATTGTGTCCATTAAGGCGCGCCAGGCGGGTCGCTGGCCGCGGTCCGAAGTACCTGCGTTACGCAACCAGCCAAAATAGCTGCTGCCAAAAAAACTAGTTCCACGTGGGATCAGAGCCAGCTTAATCGTCCTCGCCTTGCCCTCCATAAGGTCGAACCCACACTATAATTAATGTAGGGCGACTGATAATAAGTAATTAACGTAACTACACCACTGGTCACTTATGTAACGTTTAACGTTTGACGTCCTATGTGCGTATAATCAAACTAGTTCTACAATATTTATATCTTGAATATAGTAACTTAATATCGGTATATTATGTATATAATAAAACATAGTTTTAGCAAATATAGTGAAGTTACCAAAGGAATAGAAGAAAAAAGTCTAGCCGCGGGCAAATTAGACAGTATAACAGTTCATTAAAAACTAGTTAACAGTTTTAGTATCGTTGATAGATCTATAAAAGAATTTTAAATATACTTTTAATGATTCCTAATCTATTTTTCTCGTTACTTGCCTAAATCCATCGACCTTGTTTACTTTAGCGTTTGCCAATTCAACTATTATAATGTCAATATTTGCTAAAACTGCCTTCTACCAAGGGAGCGGCTCGGCCAAACGTATGATTTTTAAAAGGGGTCAAGTGCAGACTATTATTGTATTATATATCGCATTAAAACTTTGTTAACGTTAAAAATAAACTTATTGTTTATGTAATGAGGTTAAACATTATAAGTAACGAACTTTATATTTTATCAAATTAAAACACCGAGACACCCGTCAATTTAAAAATTATTAAATATTTATGTAAACTCATATTATATTATTAGCAATAAAAGATTATAATAATATTTAAGTTAAAGATAATTATTTCAGTTTATATTTATGTAAAATATTTAGTTATCTTAACCCCGGCAGTCGTAATCCATAATTAGTATCAACAATATTCATTAACCGTGAAAAAGAAAGCTAATCAAAAGTTGAACGCACGGATGACCGAGTCAGTGTGTTATGTTATTACGTCTCAGCTGTTCAGTGTGTTGCGCTCGCGCATTGGAAGGTCTAGTTCGTGCCGCTTCGGCGGGGTTCGGTCGCGGTCGGCTCAACGAGCGAGAGCGGCTGAGACAAGTGGGACGCGAGCGTCGACCGGGGGCAGCGTGCGGCCTTGACTCTTGAGGCCCTGCCTCCTCCCTCCTGCTCCTCCGCTACGCTCACCGCACAGCCACATTATTTATGATAGCATCAGAGCTTGAAGCAAACTCGCAATTCTCAACCAACTAATAATAACTCGTTTTTCCTCTCACGCGAGTATAGTTTTTGCTTAAGATCTGCTAGATTTGTTTTTAATTTTTATATAATTTACGCTGTCTATAAATATCACTTCATTTTTAACATGTTATGAACTGCAAAAATATGTGCTGTGAAACACGATGCTTCAATTAAATATGTAATATAAAATACTTTCACTGTGACCTCAGAAAAGAGGCACCGCAATAATTTTGCAGGCGTGCCGCGTAAGTGTCTAGTGAAAGTTGGCCAAAAGTAGGTATTGCACAAGACTACATACACAGCACACGTAATAAATTTGGGTGTGGCGAAAGTAAGCACTCAATACAACGCATAGGCGCATGTTTCGTGGTTGTCATGCGTCACCGAATCATTTGTGGACCAAACATTCCGCATTCTCTATTATTGTGCAACTTGATTTAGTAGAAGAATCATCGCCAACGCACGTAGTATTGCGAAAACCTAGCTCTCCAATTAATAAAAAGTGACGTGACTGTTGTACAGACCGCTAGGGTTATCAGATTAACTATACAACTTTTTTAAACGACCAGCAGTTACAAAAATTATTATCTTTACATATTATAAAACAAAGTCGCCGCCGCTGTCTGTTCGCTTTTATGTTTGAAAGTACTCAACGCATTTTAATGTAGCTTTCAGCTATAGACAGAGTTATTAAAGAGAAATGTTCATATGTTTAATATATGCGTGTTATAGTACAGAACAAGCCGAGAAATTTAAAGATTTGTAATGCATCCATTACATTGATTTCCAATTTCACATGTTAAAAAATTTTTAGCATCTGGTAACCCTGACTACGGCCATCTTCACTTTAATAAAGTAGTAAAACTGATGCAGAAAAAGTGTTGTACACGTGATCGATGCATCCATTGGGCGGAGATCGGCTTACCACGTTACTTTCTATGATACTTTCTAGCAAGAGATGTGGGCCGCACTCGCACAACTGGAGCGATCGGTTTCTCCGCGCGCCGGGAAAATTGGATTGAAATAGAAATCGCGCGGTGAAAATTGACATTTTCACGTCATCATGACGATGTGGGAACTTATTACATGTCGTTAACAGTGCAATTTGTGTTGAAATTAATATGATTTATAAAATAAAATAAAATTTGAGAGTTGGTTCTCAAATATGTTGCTATAATATAATAGCTTACCCGCCGCGTAACTTCGTCTGCATCATACCTACTTGACATTTATGTTTATATTTCGCCCAATTTACGTATTATTTTTTTAAATTACAGTCTACTTATGTATTATTCTGATACTGTAAATTTCCATCTAAATCCGCTGTCACAAGCTTTAAAATTAGCGTTTATAATATTAGTATAATGTTATGTATGCTCAGAGTAGTAAGACCTCTAATATTCCATTTGACGACTTAGATAAATAGCTTACATTTTTTACTTTATTGATATCTCTCAATTTATTATAGTCAAAGTCAGTTCATGTAACATTCTGACTATCAATGTTTCTTAATAAAATTATCAATATACTACGTACCAAATTAATTATATTAGATTGCAACAATCATGCAATAATTCCATAACATTTAAATTTGGCACATGATTGACATAGTTACACTGCAATATTTGAAAGGTATGTTATTTCGTATGGACATAGCTCATATTAATTCCCCCGGTTTTTAGTACAGAATAAAAGTAATTCAGTTTACAGATAGGTAAACATTAATCGACACGGCGTCAAGGGGGATTGTGTCGGAACCCATCCCATTCGGATGATCTGGGAGGGCGCGGGCGGACGCACGTGGAAGTGTTTACATCCGCCGATGTAAGCGTGGCATCCGGAGTGCCGACAGATGAGTCGCTTCTGGAACGTTGCTATAATTTTTGTAACAATCTTTGCTTATTTCTTTTAATTAGAGTGTTAAACTGGGAGGAACGTAGCTCTAATCATAAATATATTTTATGTGTATCGCACCCAGACGTATATGAATGTGTATATATTTATAGATACAAAACATTATTACGACTATAATTACTAATGGAACTAATGTATTTTATTAAACAATAGTAAGTAGTTATTTATAAATCAGGTTTAATAAATATTGATTTCTAATAACAAATACACATATAGATTCACTGTTTATCATACTACTTATACAGTATCTATGATATTTAAAAAGTCCATTTATAAGTATAACAGCGTTCCTATGTACATTTAAGTATCACTTAACTTTCTGTTGACGAAGCTCCAAAATGTTTAGTGTTCAGTATTTGTATTTCGTCATACGAGCCGTAAATTAGAAAGCGGGCATCGGTTATCACGTATTCGTACTTGTATTAGGATATCTATGAGTACTCACATAATAGATATTCCACAACTCCCTAACATCTAATGTATTGACTGAATGTTTAAGTTCTTTCTCTCTTTCTATTACAAAGATTTCATAGATAAAATCTGTGTTTTTGTCTCTCTCTGCTCCCTAATTTAGTTAAACGCGCACCCACGCTCCGATGCGTCTTTTCGAGTAAACATGGGAATGGGCAAATAGAAAAGGGAGGGAGGATATAATTAGAATAAATGCAGCATGGCTTCCTCGTTGCAACTTGGAACTTTTAGCGTCAGTTGTTAGTTTCTATGAACAACCATAAAATTGAATATGAATAGGTCAAAAGCATAACAGTATAACAAAAATTCACTTACTCGTAATTATATAGAAGTAGATTTGCAGTTTGTTGCAATTTAAACAATGAGTAAAAATGAGTTCACTTCATTTGTAATAATAATAGTCTTGATTCAATAAGAATACCTAAGCATATTAAGTATAGATGTTAATTAAAGTTTATAAAAATGTTATATTATTTTTATCTAATTTTGATTAAATGGTTTTAAGAATTTTAATCGGATAAAAACACGTAGGTATTTTTATCCGTGCATACAATTTTTTTCTGCGTACTTAGAAAAATAATGGAAAGTTCTAAAAACAAGGAAAACACTAAAAAGACTTAACCTCATTATTACAAATAATATAATAGCAACAAATGTAGGCCAAGGTGAGTTTAGGTGACGTAAAATTTATCGTTTACTCAGCGGTCGCCATAAGGACTAATTAAGGTCCACTAAGGTACAAGTAGGTCAACGACTCTTTGTTCTCTGCAAATTGATAAAGTAATTAACTAATGCTCGAGTCTAGGTCGATTTTTCCATTACAACATCATTCAAAATGATATAATAATAATAAAAAGGCTAGAGAATTTGAGGGTCCTTAGTTAAGATTCCCAAAATCGACAAATTATGTTTTAAACAAGATATATACAAGTCTAGATAAATATTACATGATACTAATACGAGATTAAGCCCTACCCTGCCCAATAAATACTTCTTTCATTTCGTTACTACGTTCATCAACATTCAAATATATTATTTGTATTTTAATATGTTCCCATGTTTCTTTCATGTGTTTCTTATTTCCTTCCTTTATTTTATATTGTTTATATATTGTTTAGTTTAAATACTATCACTGAATGTCAATAGTTCATATACCCTTTCGTACCAACGCTTTATAACGTCTATAGTGCAAAAATAGAGGTTATAATCATGACCTAACTCTTTAGTCACAGTTATCAATGTAGGTCATTAACATTATTTTTAATAAACATCCGAATAAACGAGGAAAACTGAGTCGCCGGCGTAAAGTAGGTCGCGATTATCCGACAGCGATGAATCGAGGCTGAAATAACAACGCTGGGACAGTATTAACTGGCTATGTTGTAATCCACAGACGTAACCTAAAAATAACTAACATCGGCCAATTTTATATTGCAAACTTAACATTTTACTTTTAATAATATTATGTAGGTATGTGTGTTGATATTATCAATAAACTATAATATCAACAGCACTGCAATATTACATACAATTTGTATTGTATTGAAAATGGAGGTTTTAATTTGACTAAAGTCTGCTCCCATGTTATACCCATAATTTCGTCATCAGTTTTAATTTAACACATTACTTTAGTATTATTTGTATTTCCATATAGGAAATGTATACAACTTTTACTTTTATATCAAATATGTATAGGTACGTATATTAAAAATAAAAAATAGACAAATTGTGTTTAAAATAGTGCGAGATTTTTCTATTCTCCAATAAATTAGCATTAATTTTCTGGATTAACGATGAAATTTTCTGATGCTATAATTATTAAGACTAATATCTTATGCAAGGAGAACGCACTAGAAGGTAGGTAAATGTAACAAGTTTGTAGATTAATATGTCGCTGGGGAACGCGTGAGGTCGCTGACCGGGTATCAGCAGAGATAAGCACGACGAAACTGTTATCGGCTGACAAAGAACGCTTTGTTGACGACGATTTAGTCGCCCGCTAGTGATTTGATCAATCAAGATTGTTTCGTACAGTACGGATATGGCTAGTCTTTAATTTATTATTTATATTTTATCAGTTGTTAGAAGAACAATAGAATCATTAGAAACGTTAAACGAATAAACTAAGCAGGTACATAATATCTATTCATTACAACTAATTGTTACCCGCTATTTATCTTCATTTTTATTAAATTAAATAAAATTAGCCTAAGTTACTCCTTATAACATGCGCTATCTGCGAGTGAAAGTCCCGTCTAAGTTTAGACTAACTAAATAGATATAAATTGTACTGATATTAGCTACTGAAATCCCGTGTTTTCGCCAATGGAATTCCAAAACTATTTTGAATATGAAAGTTTTCAAGTATTCTGCTATTACAGTATATTTAACTAAGGTAATAACGCAATTGAAGACAGTTTGGCGAAGTAATGTATAATAAATCAATCAGCAATTCACATACATATGACAACTATATTGAATAGGTCCCAAAGACCTGACTAGTATAACTTTCGAGTTAATTCAGATTGATCATTCGAAGAGAAATGTAAACAGGTTATTCTCGTGTATGGGGGTGGAGTGAGGGAATAAGTAATTTTTGTATGAATCTTTAATGCTACGTGCGATTTGGTTCAAATGTTTAAATATTACTGTTTATAATAAACAATTGGCAAAATCAATACTATCGCGAGCGAAGCCAAAACTATAATTGTATCAAATAAAATCTGCTACAAGTGTAAGTATTTTGAACGAGTGCCTCTAGAGAACTGGTCACACAAGCAGGGCCTCCTTACCGCGTGACCAGTCTTGAGTAACGAGCAAAAACTAAAACGACATCCGACCGAGTGAAGACGGAAAAAACCGACTGTTTCATTTGTACCAAAACATTGTACACGAAGATAGCCGATTAGTTACCAATAAATTTAACGTAGACGCAACAATAGCATGGCAATTATAAACTGCGAGTTGCGAAAATACACTTTTAGATATACTTACTAGCAAATTGTAATTAACAATTTGGTAGTAAGTATATCTAAGTGTACTTACTGGCTATAATTTATGATGAATTATATTGACTTTTTTTATATAAAATTAAATGGTTGTTGGATATTGTATATGTATATAATGAGCTCGACAAGGCGTTTATTGGCGGCGTGTGTGGAGCGTAAAACCAAGACAGAGTCATCGTTTGTTGTGGTACTTGTAGTATATCTGATGAACTGTGTCATGGGCTCGAAGTCGACCCACGCTCGACGGAAGGTCGCCCGCCCTCCGCCGTCACCGGACTCGCTTATTGCATTACTCAATAAAACGTCTGCCGTATAGAACCGTAGATAGTTACGTTGTACAACAATTTACACTGGAATTATAGAATGGACATGGGGGCATGTTTATTTTATATTTCATGGTAGTCAGATTAGTGCAAGTCAGGATTTTTAGACCCCCGCCAATTTATTTAAGCCCATGAGAACAGATCTTAGATTTTTCAGTTTAATCATACATGGTCTATGTAACTTAACTTGTGATGATAGAAGAATCTTCAGTCACCGGTATCGAGTAAATGCCATACAAATTCATTTTGGCGATAAATTATGACTATCACAATACCCCTTTCTAGCCCTACAGACATTTCAGTGAAAGGCCCGCACGAGTATACGACGGCGTCAGATAATAATATTCGACGCTGTCAGGTTGATGGATGAGCTAACGATGACGAAGCGCAGTAGACATACGAAACCCTTCCCCGCCCTGCCCGCGCGACCCTCGACCCAGCCAGCTATTCACAGCCGTTAGCGCTACTTGTAAAGAATTTAAAGCATAAGAACACTAATCATCGTCCAGACACGCAATTAAGGAAGCAAAATCAAATTAACAATTTGAAAAGACCTTAATAATTGTCACTTGTGTACATGTATTGCCCGAGCTCTATCTGCACGCTCCGGCAATTCAGTTTGCTGGAAATCTTTAACACATAAAATTGAACTGAAGTTAGACCAATTCGATTTCGACGCTCGTCGCAACTAAGTTACGTTCCGTTACTTTACAATAGTGCTAAGAAAATAAAGCTTAGAACTACGTACTAAAAAAATTGCTTTGCTTTGTTCACAACTACTAACGCAATCCCAACAAGTATCAACATTCAGAACATATTGATTCGATTTTTGTAATAGAACCAGAAAAAAAAATTATATGACTGCACAAAATTACTTAACTACACTTATATTAGGAATTATTGAATAATATTAAACAGGTAAATATACTATACCATCGGTTATTCTATATTCAAATTGAAATAAAAAAAGAAAAAATATTTTAATAAATTGATATAAATAATAAATTACATTCTTTCCTATATCCTATGATCGTACTTTGAATTTGGACTTATAGAAAGGTATAAACTTAAATCCAGTTGGTTAATTTTACAATATAAGAAAAAAAAAATAAAAATATGATAATTCTCTAGGTCTTTAAGTTCTCGAGGATTTCATCCAAAACGTTACAATCTCACTATTTAAAAAAGAACGCATTACAAAATATCAGAATAATTATCATCTTCCTCTGGATATTTTACGAGTATAGTCCTACTGAAACAAATACATTGTTGGCGTATTTGCGATTCGTTCGCAGAACGATAGTCGGCGTAGTTAGCGAGAACAGAGCATTCCTCGAGCCGGGCCGACCGGTTCCAGACCCAGACGCGAGCTGTTTATGGCTGGACCAGATATAAATAGATGTCTTGCAAACCATCCATCCTCGTAAAGCTTTACTCTTACCTGTTTCAAAGTAACGATATTGTTTCAACATCCCACATTTAGAAATGCTTAACAATACAAATAGACACTACCCGATATTGTGATCTGGTAGATCATGATTGTCTCTAAGAGGATACGCAATTTGGGCCAGCCTCTCGTGGTGACACATTGTGTTGTTAGAACAATTTATGGAGCCATAGAAGACTATCTAGACAATAGCCTTGTTAACAACTGCGAGTTGACAGAGCTATAAAGCAATCTAACTAAGGTAGCGACTTAGCAGATATAGAATGGCGATTAGTTGCAGGTACAGTAGGTATACAGTGACAGAAACATGTATATTACTGTCTTTTCACATCTTATTTTCACGTCTTGTCACTATCTTTTCCATATTACGTTGACAAAGTAAATATTGATTGGATTTTGTCTAGTACATTCTTATAAATTGTCCTTTATGCATTTTTTATGTATTAACTATATGACATACATATATTATGTTATGTTAGATAAAATGAGAAATAAAATCTAGTCATGCGAGTTGATTATTGATGTTTGCTTTGTCTGGGACTAGATGGCGCTGTGTGTTAAGCCCAGGATCTAATTATATTCATTATTGATCAGGTCTCATTAAATAATATTTGTATAATTATAAGTTACGCCAACATGTAAATACATAGGAGTAGTCCAAAAATATACTACTTACCTAAAGACGATTTAAAGATCTACATCTGAAAAAATAACTGTTTGCTATTCATTACCGTGAGAAGCAGAGAGACGAGATAAAATCAGTAAACTTGAGCTGTAAATCATCTCATAGCAAATACTTTACTTTCACTCAGCAATGTATGGAGGATGAATGAGTATTAAAAGTATATTTAATACAAAATCGCAATACTCTGACACGTATTCAATAGTTAAATTAATGTAGCTTGTATTATCCTTTTAAGAATCGTGCCATATTGTGTACGCACATTTTGTTTCATGTTGCATAATGTAAAATCAGACAGTGTCAAGATCAATGACCCCCAAAAATGTGACGTTGATAGCACGTCGCTATCAAACACCTTTCGTATAGATAATAGTCGTTTAGGCATATGATAACGTTTCAATTCAATAGAATGTCAATATAAAACACTTGACTGATCAAATAATAAACATATTGTGTTAGCGCATTCCCATTGCAATCTGAAGATTGTCTCAATCATCGCACACATTCTAGCTCCGTGCCGGATTCACCCACTTACATCGCCGGTGCCAAATTGTTGCATAAACGACCTAGTAATGTCAAAGGGGGTCATTGTCATGTTGCGCGGACGCTGCGCCCATCGATCAGCGGCCAGGTACAACGTCTCTAGTACAGGTTAGATAATTATATCGATTGAACCCCGGTCTCCTTCGGCGTGTCTGTGACCCCGATGTAAATAACCTAAGGCGGTTGTACTGTAAACAACTGACGCTGCTTGCGTCAATCGCTTGCAAGGCATGGCCACGACGCGGTAGAGCTCGCCCAGTCATTGATGTATTCTCTTTTGACTTACGGCCCGTACTATTTTAGGAGCATAGATCAAACACTGACCAGGGAAGTAAAGGAAAACAACAAAATGTAAATAGACGTATCATTTGTTCCAGCATTAGAACATTTTAATATTAACTGCCGGCATTTAGACTCAGTAGCATTTATTTGACAAAATGGGATAAAGCGGAAAAAATAAATTAATTTGTACATTGCTCAAAATGTCAAAACGAACAAATACCTATACCATTAGTGGTGTACTCGTATTGCTTTTATTTGTTGCAGATGTGTAGGTATGGATGATGCTCTGAGCTCGTGTAAGCTAAATGTAGAATTTCAATTCGCCTCAACATAACAAGCCACATTGTGATCGTTAATGTCTAGTTCGACTGTGGAAGTCACAATTATTTATGTTCAGGAACAGCCAAGCCAACATTGTACTTGTGTGCGATGTTTCCTACGTTCGATTTAATCGACTTAGTATACTTGCTGACACTTCATTTGTCATTTGAACGATCAGCGGTTCCAAATACAAAGCAGCAAGTGAAAACTACGTGCACCAAATAGTATACAGTAGAATGTTTAATCTACAAAGTAAGGTGACCTAAATGATAAGATTATTTCAATAGCTATAGGCACATTACAATGCACACATAGAAACATTTAACTTGTGTGAATTCGCGGCGGGTTCGTTCGTACAATGACATTGTCGACCTTGACTACTGCCTCGTATAAATATCAAGGTACACACACATGTACACATACTGGCATCAGGAATGTGTTCGTCATGCATATACGTTATTTGAAGCTAGCTTTGAATTATAATGCGCCTGAAATCAGATATACACTAAAAACCGCTGCACTCATAACGTTTTCAGGAAATAATGGGTCTTATTATTGAGTCGGTTAATAGTTGTAGTGCTGAATATAGGCTCAATGTCTGGTTGATTGGATATAGAACAGTTCAACATACGATAAGGTGAATGCCAACATGCCGGGCGCCGTGCACTGATGCACAATCAAGGCCAACTGAACAGAATTATCACGTTTGCGCTATATCAGCGTACATATGAATAAAAACACACTGAACCAATACATTTACTATACATATATTTATACATCGTAAATTGTTACAATTATGTATTACATGTATTGTTGAAACGTTTTATTCAGTCCGATTGGTAAAATAAGATATTTTAAGTGTTCTTTAAATATCATTCGTCTGTTGTTGTGATTTTTAAAACATCACATACACTGACTGCATACATAAATTAAGACAATTTTTTTTTAGTTACCATAAATAAATATCTACAGTGGTATTTTTTAAAATAAATAGTAATTGAATAAAGGAATTAGGAATATACAGATATACACAATATAATATCTAATAACGTGTCTACGAGACGTTATTAATACAACTTCAGACAGAAGTAGCGATTCGTGGGCGGGTGGGCCGACATACAATAATTGATTGAATAATAATCCCGTAATCTGTTTGAAAATTATCATACCATACATCAGACGTGGGTAATTGACGTTAATAAAAATATCTGTATTTCAAAGAAAACATGCCACAAACTGTCATAGATACAACATAATATTTGTCAAATTTTCTTTGATCTTCAATAACCACATCTGCGTCATAAGAGCTAAATTTTGTAATCAGTTAAACGTTGTCGCTTTAACTGATATGAAGGGACACGTGATAACAACCGATTAGGTAGGTTACTATGTCGTTTGTTCAATAACACAAACATATTATTACCAATGTTCTTGATGAGCTCGGTATGACAATATCAGGTGAGCGATATAAACTGGTAACCTTTGGCTATATTAAAGATCACTCTACATTGTGATGTTTTTGGTACTCCAACTATTGCTGATATTGAGGACTAACATACCTATTTTCAATATCATTACATCCTAACATATAACAAAGCATACTGCTTGCCTTCTGATGCAGGTCTAATAAATTTTGTGTTTGTGTTTATGTGCGGGTCACTCTCTAATACCTCTGAGAAATATTCTTTTCTAACCATTAAGGTTAGTCTATATGAAAATTAATACTCACGATGAGTAATGATTTGAATCTATAAATTTAATTTAATATGCACGATTAAAAATTCCATTTATAAAATTGAACATACAAGCATTCATGAACAACATTCTTTATCTTAATATTATATATAGTAGTTACAAGAATAAAAAAATAAAGTTACAAGTTTCGTTCCATAGCCTGTATAATGACTTGTTTCTTAAGATCTCGTTTTGCCATTTCGTTATTTTAGAAAAGAAGTCGTTTCATATACGCTTGTCGTGTGAAGTAGTCGGCACAAACAGGTTTTGTCTTGAAGCGGGCATTAGTTAGTGTAACTTGTAAAAACAATTACCAAGATATAAATGTGAGAAACTTCGATGTTACACACATAAACACGTCGGACCACTCAATTTTATGTAAAAGTTACTAAAAACTAAAATCAAATATATATTTTTTGGTACTTGTAATAAATAAAAAAAATCATAAAAGTATTATGTAAAACATTCTTCGGGAAGATACCTATACACACCTATGTATTTATACTAGACACTTTTATAATATGTATGAAGCAATAATCATAATCGGTGTAGGAATTAAAGTTTATAAATAATTAAACAAATATGACTTCTCTTTCTTATCACGAATACTATACATTTTGTCTTTAATACCTGTAGGTCTACTCGTAATTTTAATCAATTCCAATCTAAATTCCAATGTTGATCGATGTGAATGTGTTTAGTAATATGCTTATTCAAATGGTTATACTCGTATATGCAAGATAATGGTTTACTTGAGTGCCTCGTGTAGGTAGAAATGTCCGGATGATCCAATACAATAAAACGTCAAGGGACAAGCGAGTGCGGAGGCGGCAACATGGTCGGTTTGTGATCATATAGAAACAAATCAGTACAATAGGTACAGTCGACTACATAAATATGTTAGGTGACACGGTGTTTGAATGCAATGTCAACATTAACTTAGCATCAACACTTATCAAATTGCGACTATAAAGTATAGGGATCTACAAAGCTGACTGTGCCTTCTTATAGTTCACCTCAGTCACGTATATTGCCTGAGTTCCGCGATGGAAGCTAGGATCCATTGATATGCGATGCGATACATCAATTGCTTTGCAATATCTATTGATTCAATTCCTTTGTTGGATAAAATCATCCATGTTTTTATTTCGTTAAATATGCTGTTACAAATAAATGTACAAACTTTTGTACAAAGGACAAAAGACATTGTAATAGTAAATTTGAAGTGTAATCAACTTTTAGACAATCTTAATTAAAAATAAAGCAGTGAAATAAAGCGATACATCATTAATGTCGATTATTAGAAAAATGAGAATTTTGTCACAAATTGGTATGAAAAAATAAATAATAGCTCCCACTGTAACAGCGTGTAAACAAATAAACAGAAAAATCAAAATAAAAATGTCTAGAAACGTGTAATTTTAATTTTGTAGAATTCTTTTGTACAGCAGCGAAACCAATTTACCCGTAGAGTATACTCGATTTATTTCCTCAAGTTAAATCACAAATCACGTCCTAATGTAGCGTCAGTCGTATTTGCAATACATGTTTTTATGTACGCTGCTAAATAATCAACCGAACAGACGTTTTTTTGCATTGACAATAACGACTCCGAAGTGCCGTGAACGCTGAATGGTTGCTATTGAAGTTAGTACACACGTTTAGTAAACGTTTAATATAATTTATTAACAAATTCCACGGCTCATACTTCGCAACAGGTTTATCTCGTCCCAAAACTTATAACAATACAACCGGTCAAACGATTAGATATAAGATCATCGCCCTCCCCGAGTCTTTGATTGACAATGTTCAAGAGTACATTCATTTAACAACGCCTGTGACTATTTACAATGTTTCTCATTGTGAGATTTAATAATCCCGTTATGATCAAATTAGATTGATGCTCTGTTAGATCCGGGATGCGAAGTTTAAGTAGTACCTACGCTTTAACAGTGACATGTCTGTTTAAATACCAGATGCTTAAAGATGATAAAAGAAATAATAAGAAAGATAAGTATAATAAAGTTCTTATTGTTCCTATTATTAAATATAAACTGCACGATCATTTTGAAATAACGTATTGGGGGTACTAAGAAAAAGGTTATCTATAGGGCGATAATTTAAAATAGTTCTTAAAGTAAATATCTCTACTGATCTTGACTTAACGCAGACTAGATGATGTTGATCATTTAAGTAGTATTTCAGATTAAATTTAAGTTGTGATTTGCGAAGAAGGTTGTTAGAGCAAGCGACTTGAGATAATAGAAGTAACAAGCGTCACGATGGCAGCGCGCGCGCACCGAACCGCGAAGCGCGCTCAACCGCACATCCGCCCCTATACATCTTCCTAGACTTACTACGTAAGACAACAAATTCACTTCTTTCTATCTATGATAATCCCAAGCAGTATTTTAATTGTGAATACCAAAAAAACACTGCATAATAATTGGCGTAAATTATGTGATATGGACTAGAGAAATCGGCGAAAAGTTCATTGTGAATTTTTGCAATAGACTACAACCCTCATATATCGACACGCCCTATTTTATGAACCCCCGACGTCAATAGAGGCGTATTGAATATACGACTTTCGAAACTTTTGTGTGTATGTCTGATATTTGCTTGTGGCATTACAACTTCTAAATCTATTACAGTTATTGAATGGTGGCAATGAGATTCTGTGTTTGAGATGTCTAGAGTTAGCTAAAACACGATCAAAGTGGGAGATGTAAATTTTGTTATCTTTTGCTGAACAGTAAGTTACAGTTTATCTTAATAAACGCAGAGGTATTGGAAGCCATTAGTAACTAATACTCTGTACTCAACTATATCATTATACTATCAAATCATTGTGAAAAACTCACAACGTGTGACGCGCGTGGTCCGAATTTAACATAAGTGTCAAGTTATGTCAACGAACTCAGAAAGGTTAACTGGATCGAAGACCTAGCTTTTTGACTAGAACAATTCGACGTGATTATCTAATCGATACTTCGATTTGGTTGTCACACTTTGGGACCGTTACCATTTACATATTAAGGAACAAAATTAATTACTAATTCCATTCTTAATTCAAGGGTTCGCACACAATAAAATAGGCAAATGCTTTATAAAGGTCTATACTTATTCAATGAGGGGTCAGGCGGACCATTAGATTACTCAGTCAAAGGGTTGCCAAAAACGCTTTTAAAAAAATGGACCCTTTCGCTTAGACGCAGCAGCTGCTGGTGTAGTATAGATTAATATTATTCTAACACTGCTGCAGAATGGGCGGCTAATAGTGGTCGAGCTGATCCGATTTGCATGCTAATATATGCCAGTCTGATATATACAAACGGAAACTCCTAACAATCAGAGAGCTTGCTTAAGAATCACGATATTGTCATTAATTACTCTCAGTGGCATAATTATTGTTACATAACATGTTTCATTCAAAATAGATGAAGTCATAAAGCTATCTCCCCGTTTAGAAGTGGAGGTTACCGACCTCTTTGATTAAGGAATCATCAATCATGCATGGCTCTACGAAGCAACGAGGGTATCACATTTCACACATATTGAAAACATTTACTCATGAACTACATAACATTCAAAGGTATTAAAGGCGCGAGTATATCGGATAATTTAGGCGTGATATTACTATTGCGCCTTAACTCACGTTATATTGGAGAACTATTTATAAACTAGTGTATACCACGATTTGCCCGTGTAAATTAGGATAAAACTATCCATGATATCATATCCATAATCATCGTTTATTATGGTATGTACGTGTAATTTTTATTAAAAATTAGTCCAAATATTTAAAAGTGAATCTTTATCAAACTTTTTTTTAATCTTTCACGTTTTGAAGGTTTCACTTAATTTTGGTAGAATTTCTAATTTTGATTGTATTTTTATAAATGTGACATTTAAATTGTACACAATGTGTAATGTGTTGTTTTAATGCCTTCTGCAATCTTTATTAATTTTGTTAAGTTAATTTTTTTATTTGAAGCAAAGTGTAAATTATTCTATACATAAATTATAAGAAATATTGTCATTTTGATGTAGGCTGAGAATTTTTTTGTCTTATATGTTAGGGTGATAATAAGACTTCTAAATATTGAATTACGTTTCTAAACAAACTATATTATGACTATTATTATGTACGTTTAGAAGCAAAACACAATGGGGCCCTACTACAGCTTTACTTCAATATTTGCTTAGAGCGTAGATTTGTTTTGTAATTAAGCACTGTCGCTCTTAAGCTCTCTTGGTTCCATTCCAAAATCAATGTTATTGTCGTAGGGACAATTCAACCCAAGGTCTCACGCAAGCGAAGGTCCAATACCCTTTCGCCGCGTTGGAATAAAACGATTATTCAAATCGAGAAACAAATAATTTCCGGATAAGTGAACCGGCATGAAGTAATTAGTGCTACAAGGTACATGACGGCTGGCTTTGCGCCTATTTACAGCGACGTGTCAAAAAACCGAGGTGACCTTGGCGCCCCCGCGCGGACGCGTCAATACATTCACCTCAGGAGGGGGCCCGCTGGGCACTGAGTTTGTACCCTTCATTTGTTTCAGTGTATTACCAAGTAGCCAAATTTGTCTAGCACTGCGAAGCCGCGAGGATGATGCAGTCAATCAAACTTCAAATCAGCAACAACAATACTATTAGAGTAAAGAACAGTCACAGCTTATGTGACTGAAAATAAAAGAACAAGTGTTATATTTCATGAGCCTAAAGTTGTAATATTATCTTATAATCCGTAAACTCGCTTAAAGTAAGTAATTTTCACAACAATAGAAGAATCCTCTCTGTGGCTTTATATTTCTAAGTGGAAAATAGATGGTTTAATTTTTTGTAAAATTTATTACAAGACGAACTATTTAATAAAGCAGGTTCTGTTGTAGTGTTCAAAGGGTAAAAAGCCTTATTCATACTACACTTCCGATATTGAGGTAAAAAGGCGATTAATGTTTAGAATATCTATAAAAGCTTTCATTATTGTTATCAAGTTATTGTTACTTTAATGGACGGCATGATCATTAAGTTTGCGAAAAATGAATTCACGTTAAAAAATAGGCATTGAATTTTATTTACATGTAATACGGCCAACGGACTGCACCTAGTCTGTATTCCTAATGGGGCTCTCAAAGAGGTCTGTATTTGGACAATAGAAACGCAGAATTTGGATCTACTGTGAGGTAAATTTTACCAGGACTAACAATAACCGTAATCAAATAAAAAGTGTATCAGCCAAGCAAGGAAACAAGGTCAAACCAAAAGCAGATACTAATAATCTCGATAACATAAATCAAGAGTCATGAATTGGAAGAAACGATATTGTTTTTGCTTATGAATTACGAATTTGAACAGAGCAGTTATTTCTGAAAGTAAATAAGTGATTTAGAAATATTTATTAATTTACACTGATAATATTAATTTACACAATTACATCAAATTTGTAGTGCAGATATTACCCAAGTGGTCGCAGACATACTGCACAAATTTTAATCTTATACATTTACTAAAAATAGATCTTTCAGGCGAAAATATTGCAAAAAGAAAATACAAAAACATCACTTTGAACAAATTGCTACGGTTACTAAAAGGGCTGTCAAAATTACGAGTCGGACCGACTCGAGACAAAAAAAATACAAAATACTCCCTCAAGCAGTCATTGAACTTAAAAATGTATTTTCTAATTACGCACCTACCAAAACTTTGTCGCCTGTAACTTTGATGGATTACATGCCACTGTGAAAATCAAGCGGAAATATTCCATAAGGAAAAATAAACTTTTTAACAATAAAAAAATTAAAGAATTTAGCTCTTTACAACAATGCTATTATATAGGACTCAAATGTTGCCAATTATTGAGATTGTGCTTAATAAAAACACGTACAGAGAATTTAATTACCTACTATTATACTATATTTAATATCACGTTATGAGAATATCGAAATCTTTGATATTAAAAAAAGGTAATATTTCCCTTCAAATGTCAAAGTAACTGCGTGTCAGTATACTTATAATCAATTGCAAACAATTTGGATTTCTTTGTATGGGTACGCTATAGACAAGACAAAAGGACATAGACTCCTTGTTGTCACTGGTAAAAACCAAGTAGTTAATCAGCATTAGTATAGATATTCTAAACAGGATCAAAATACAAATAATAGCTGTGTAGTCGAAAATTTAAAATGCATATTCTGATATTCAGTGTTACTAGAAACCCAGTAAAAATAAACATAGCATCTAATGCTGCAGCGTACAATAAAAACGGTCGTCACTTGCATATTTTCCACTTTCTTCTAAGAGCGGCCATGCGATGAATTCAAGTTTCACACGGCTATCTAAGTAATTGACAAGTCGCATTATAGTGCAGTGCAGATTTAACTTTCTACAACACAACGTAAGTAGTCACTTAAGAAAATGTGAAAGAAAGATCACGCAAATATTATTAAGTCTATGTATGGTAATTTTATTAGCACTTACTTAAGTAAAGACAAAGTATAAACTATCACAATAAAATCCTAGTTTGGAAATATTCAAATGACTTGAAAATTAAATTTTTAATATTACTGTACCTATGTAAATTTTTGTGTACTATCCTTTTTCTTACTTATATTTACATACACAAATCTGCTAAGTGTGTTTAAAAATAAAAATTAATAATTTATTACCATACAAGGCAAGAACTCTGGATGTGTTGCCTAGCTGGATTACAATTGCAATATTCTTCTCTAATGGGTCGAGCAGCCCTTCAGTCCTGTTCCTAGTTGACGGGGAAGAGCGACAAGAGGATTTATTGAGGAATATTTTATCTCTTATGGATATAAAATCTCGACGACAATATACCTCGACCAAAAGGCGAAAATAAAAACTCACACTATAAAAAAGAAATATTGCATGAAAAGTAGCTCAACTAGCTTAATGTAAATTATTCGCAATACTACCCAGAAGAGAGTTTCTTATACATTCGTTCAATCTAACTATACTCAAAGTATGGGATTTTAATTTAACAAGCACGTACGTAGTTACATTTCTGTGCCCGCATGTTTTTCTGAATAGTTATGTGTGTAAGTTTTAACTACGGTAGGTAGCCGCGGCGTGGAATAACTTTTATTGACACATTCACTCAGAATTATGCCTGATGCGGGTTAGTTTATTAAGAGATGACATCACTAAATTTAACAGATGTACAATTTCACATGCATGTACTTACTCGTATTTTTTTTTTACCCAAAAAAGCGACTACTTCTTGACAAAATTAATATAGGAATAAACTCCTTTAATTGCAAAAATAATCATCATATAAATTATTACGAAGATATAGCGCAATGTGTACTTACCTATAAATAAATCAAATTGGAAAACTTATAGTAGGTATATTTATAGTCGGTTAAAAAGAAGTAACTACATTTTTAATGTTACGTTTTGAGTCTGATTTATTTTTAATGGAATTGGTTCACTTATTACTAATTTTGTCAATGTTAAAATCGATTTAACTTTTAAGGAACAAATTTTCGAATAAAATGTTAATTTCTGAATTTCACTCTAATAAATTGACAATTGTTTGTCAGACATGCTGATTAAAATTTTAAGGAAAGCTAATATAAATTATGTTCATCCCATCAATTCTAAGTCATTCTGTGCTTTAAAATTGAGTAACTATGTCTGTCTCTACTTTAGTACACTTTCTAGTCACAATTCACCATTTATAAAAATGTAAACGTATAACATATAATAAAAAAATGCTGTTAGGTGAATAAACTGATTAACGAAAGCAATAGTCATCATATGTAGATAACATACAATTCCAACATACCGGATATAAAAAAAATTGTCTAAAAGCGACGAAACGCAGATAGCGTCAGCTGTATACATGTAACACTACTATTATATTAATATACATACTGTGATATGATTACTATTTATCGAAATGTGGCCACAATACATATCCAAAGTCTTGGCTTTTTCATACATTTGGACATGAAATTACCATAATAAAAACGCGCGCAACGGATACAATTTAATATAAGTCTTGTTTGATTTTTTAAAGAGACATCCATACAATTCTGGTAAAGTGCAAACATTCGCGAGTTCAATGTTAGTTTGTGATTATTAATAAAAGGGTACCTAAATGAATTAGTGATATCTGATATCGAAATGATTAATATAATAGCCAGGCTGATAATTAAAACCAAACAAAGAGTCAATAACATTACAAAATGACTGATAACTTTTGGTGATGTTATCATTATCCGTAATACTAAAAACTTAACAAAGAAATAGCTATGGCACATACTATATATATTTATATGGTAGTACGTCATATTAATTGAAATACTAAATAGATGCTTATATGCCTCATACAAGCAACTTAATTTTAGAGGGTACGTTACGTCGTAAAATTTTATGATTACAGATATGTCCAGAACGACTAATCATGGAATTTTAGTATGACTGGCATAAAAATATAATGCTCAATGAATATAGTTTCAGTAGAAAAAGACGCAGATAGGGTTGTTGCGGTCAGTGACAGAACAAATTTTCGGTTCGATTTTTGGTCTGATTGAGCAGAAAACTCAATATTTATTTCGGTTATAAGTTATCAGTTTCAGCAAAAACTAGTTGAAACTACCGAAACCGACCCTACGTTAAAATTAAATCCGGATACCTCGAGATTGCTTCTCAGAAAAAAATATATAATAAATTAGACTTCAATGTTGCCAAAATTCTCATTTTTATAATAAGGGACATATCAAAAACGATTCACATTCAGTAAACATGCACGCTAATAAATACGAATTAAAAGCGCGTACCTTGAAATTGAAAAAGCGTAAACTTTATAATAATGACAATATTTCTGTTCCCAGAAATATACCACGTACCGAGTTAGGTAACTAAGTATATCATGCACATACGTGGCACGTCAGCCGATGCGATTTACAATCAGGAGTGGTCCTAAACCGGTTGGACGGGTAACCAGTACGACCAAACAGCGTCGAGCTTAACTCTCAAATGTTTACAGCGTATGTATCACTTGGCAGATCGCAACTGTATCACAGAATGTACAAGTATATTTAGTTCCACAAAAAACAATTGACTCCAAAAAAAACCCATCTCCTTATCGATTACAAAAGAAATAAACAAATCCGGTCAGAATTGGCGAAGTTATCGCGTAACATACGCAAAGTACTTTCCAAGTACAGTCCAATCAAGAACCTTCATCTTTTTAATCGCATTGAATCATTCCAGGTGAATAAATCTAGATAACGAATTTGATAATTATAATTTTGATGAATAGAGTATACCTCGAAGTTGATTGTAAAGGATAATGGTATAAGTACGTAATAAAAGATATTATTATCTCATTCTTTGAATCAGATTAAAATATGTAATTAATTGATCTTCCACATTCTTTTACCCTCTATCTCATGATTTCCAAGTTGTAAAATAAACAGTATCATATATTATGTAAAATAGAACTATTTTAATATATAATATAGGATAGTGTAGATTATATTATACAATTTCATTATACAATCAATTTTTGTGTAGTCATTTCATGTGCAGCGGACATTGTCCTTTGACAATAAAATTCCATCGCTGGGTGTATATTTCCTGATTGCAGTTGACAGATATTACCTATTTGGTAATAGAAACCATATATATGCTAGTAGTTCGCCAAGTCAAGGATACTACTCGTATAAAGCGGCTACGGTTCAAGGGTACAAAATATTAAATAATTGCAACAGCCAGTAACGACAGAATAGCTCTAAAACTATTTTACGTTTAAAACGTTTTGCTTTGTATCTATTTTGAACCGATTTCAAAAAGGTGTGTTCAAAGGTGTGTTCAACATTAATTCTCTATGCTATTTACTGGAATCATATTTAAATTATGAACTGATTTTGATGTTTATTTTTTAATCGTAAAGATTACTCATTTATTATATTTCGTAAAACAGTTTTATGTTAAGAATTTATTATATCAAGCACACCGCTTTACGACCGATGGTCGCGGGTTCGATTCGCACGGCACAAACATTTGTATTCATGTGTATGATTGTTTGTATCGGTCTGGCTGTTTTCTATGTATAATATGTATGTATTACAAAAAAAAATCTATGTATATGTATCAATTATCTAGTACCCATAACACAAGGCTAGAGGTAGATAATAATTATTATATAAAAAAAAAAAAAAAAAAAAAAAAAAAAAAAAAAAAAAAAAAAAAATAAAATATTGTACACATAGGTGCATAGGACTATTATGTATGTGCTATAGATTACATTGTACATAGTTGCAGTGGCCTTCATTCTGAAAACTGATTTCAGACTTTGTTGCATTAACATTTTTAAAGAATAACAGACTTGCTTGCTTGCTAAAGAACGAAAATAGCTTAGTTTCTATAAACAACTTTGGGGTGGTTGTGTGAAGGGAGAAGCCCCTATTCCTCCCCCGTTCCATTATGTCCCAACATTTGTTGATAGATTTATACGGTATGGTTTTATGACATTCGTGATAAAGAGTGTATAGTGCGAGAATATAAGGTACTAGCTGTTCCCGCGACTTCGTCCGCGTGGAATTTAACTTATTTTTCTAAAATAAAAGTTGCCTAAGTTCTTATTACATCAGCTACGAGCCAAAAACAGTCCCGTTATAATCGGTTCAGAGATTAACCTGAACAAACAGACAGACAGGCAGACAAAAATTGTAAAAAATTTTGGTGTATGTACCGTATTTATATTCATATGCATGTAGTAAAAAAGGGTTATTTCAATATTACAAATAGACACTCCAATTTTATATATATATATGTATGTATAGATTACTTAACACAAAAAAAGAGATAAAAGAAAATTATTTTTCACTTTTACTTTAATAGATCAATGAGTTGTTTGTCTTGGTCATGATTTTCGATATCTTTAAGGTACTTAATTATTATATTATATTACCATACTTCCGATAGTATCAAAGTAAATACTAAGCTATCGTCAATTTTGATGATCATACTAAGTGGAGGTTTTTAATATAAACCAGAAGAGCAGTCACTATGATATTTGACGTTTGTGTACTCTTTTTGTGTACTTATTTTGATTAAAAAAAAACCCACAGAATCAAACATACACTGACCGTAATAGCAATCGATGTTTTTGTGTTAATAATGCCAATGACTGACAATGTAAATTTTCCACCACGACCTTGGGCGTTCGTTCCTTAGTATGTCGCGATAAGAATTACTCATTTATAAGCGATACTCCCACATTATTTTGTTCTGTTGGGTTGTATTTTTTCCATTATCCTTTTAATCTTTAGATTAGCAATTAATATAAAAAGGTGACTATTTCTAAAAAAATACTTGTTCGAATAATACATATTATACTATATATACTATGTTATAATTAATATACCTATTAATTTTGACGGCAATGAGTTTACAATGGGATATTTAAAGAGAACTGGAAAACTGGAAGACATTACCTTGTATTGAAATATTGAATAATAATTGCATCTAATCTACGGTTTGCTAAAGACAATTATATTTTTGGAATTTATAAAAAAAAACAATGTTTATTCTGTAACATTAAAAATAATTGTCAATATTAAAATTTAAAAAGAAAATAGGCGTGGTTGTCCCTTGGTTAGGCATCCGGGCCAGACTGTAAATAATTCATTAAAACATGCAAATATCATAGGTATTATACCTATGACATTATATTTTGTAATGGAAAAATCATGGCGCAATAATGACTAATACATGTACCAAATAAGAACCGGAATCCATAATTTGATTTCCAAATAAGAACCTCATAGGAAATCTACTTAACTAATTTTTGATTTTTTTTTTAAGTTAATGCGGTTTATAATTGACCGTGTAAAATGTAGATCACTATGTTGTAATTTTTGCGCATGAAAAAAAAATGCCTCATAAAAATACTTAAGAAATATAATTTAGGGATAAAAGAAAATCGAATGTAGATGTTTATAGAAGGCCGAAAAGGAGATTGGGTGTGAAAGAAGATCGAAAAAATATTTTTGAATGGAAGAGAAAAACATATTACGCCGATCCTAAATAAATGGATAAGAAAGAAATGATAACACATTAATGAAAAAAAATTATATAGAATAAATACTATAAAGCTGAAGAGTTTGTTTGTTTGTTTGTTTGTTTGTTAGAATGTGCTAATCTCAGGAACTACTGGTTCGAATTGAAAAAATATTTTTGGGTTGGAAAGCACTTGTCGAAGGAGGCTTTAAGCTAAAACATTACGCTACGATCAATAGCTACGGCGCTGCAGCGAAATATATTGCAATAGGTGGGGAAATGATACACAGAGGAAGGTGCGGGTCAGCTAGTATAGATTTTTTTTATATAAATATTCAAGTTTAATTTAATTTATTTATAGAGTAGTTTAATGTAATTATAATGTCAAACCGCGTGCAGGTGTCATGGTCATTGCGTCAGTTTGTGACGTCATTACCTAAGCACTTTGTGTCAACGACAGGATGTAATAGTGAGCTCCGCGGTTGACATTATTTAGCAGAATGATAGAGGAAAAACCATAGGTGCGAAGTTTGTTTCACATAAATATGGCGTAAATTGTAGTTTTCAGTTTTATATTATTAAAAATTATGAAACTAGAAGCGTTAGAATATTTTAAACTTACATTTAGCAGATTTTTTTATTATTACCTAATTATTGCCGTAGAAGATTTTATTTTACAAATTAATATGTCGTCTGTTTTTTATTTTAAAAGCCGAACTATATGATAGATATATATATATATGTGTTGCGAAAATTATACGATAACGAGGAAAACGATTTCAGTAATATTGTCAATTTCAAAATATTCTACAAGACAGTAAGTAACTTAAAGAAGTAGTTTCATATTTTTTATGTGACTTTAGTGGTAAACAAGCAGCGTATCTACGAATCTGAAATGGTAACAGACGACCACGGCGAAAATGTAAATATACGTTACTAGTTTTATGCATGAATTTTATAATGTAAAAGCTTTAATAAGGTGTGTAATAACTTAACACAGGACTAGACTAGGCCAGGTGGAAACTGCCGGGACTATATAAGTTTCCTGTGATCTAGCAGCCCTAGGTAACTGTTCATGTAGGTACTTTGCAGGGTTGTCAATCTTAAAACTATTGTCTCATAGATAGGTCACAAATCTAGTATATTGGCTCAATTTTAGCACCGTACACATATCTCATTCTTTGTTACAACAATGAAAATCATATGTACAAAAATCGAAAAATAATAATATACATAATAGATAGATTAAAATCTCGTACTACATTATACGAGGATGATGACGTCATTTTACCTCATACCGAAAAACGAACACCTCGTAGGTAGGTATAAGAGAATTTTCTTATGGTTAGCATTGCTGGTACTTCAGCTAGGTGATAGTGTCTGATTTGTTTATTATATATAGGTAATATAGATGCGGAGTACCGCGTTCGTTGCTATTGTACCTAACGTATTCATTCATGATATATATTACTCTCAATAGCCGTGTAAATAAAAATGTCATAAAAATTTACAGAGGGACAGGTCATCAAGTAAGTAAGTAAGGTCTAGTAGACTAGCTGGTTGCTTAATAATTGTATGTATCAAATAAACTACTCAAACTAAAGTTAAATTGCATCTAAATATATTGTTAAATAATTGAACATGTCCATTGACCTCAATGTGTCTTTATTTGTTATCACAGCAGTTACACGCCGACAGATTGTAATATTATGCGAGCGTAGTCTTTAGTTCCATTTAGCGAATGTAAATGTAGGTAAACAAAACGATTGTGATTATGTTGAGCGGGGCAAGGAGACATCGGCTCATAGCGCCCGGTCAAGGTATCCGGGCCAAAGGTCGATGACAGCGCCGTCGCTCGACTCACGCTGAGCGATTTGATTGCCGCCAAAAATTACACAAATACCTATTTGCATTCTAAATTCGAATTGAAAAACAAATTAAATGAAAACAACCCTGACCTGATGACATTGACTCGTTTTCCGATTTGGGCGTCGTGGGTGGCATCGGTAAGGGCATCGAGGGTAGCGCTTGCGTAGGCTGTTGTTGCTGCTGCATTGTGCATGTATTTCCGAGCAAGGATTGTGCCGTGTTATATGTGATGCCCTCGTCGTAACTCCAAAGCTCGAGCCCGCCATATTCAGGCGAGGCGAGTGACTCTGGCGACATAACCATAGCCGGCGGCAAACCCAGAGCTGAAGAAGACGTCACTTCGGACGAGCTATCCTCTAGCATACGCAGCGTCTGGAAGCCTCCGTTGTTGGACCACCGGCGTCTCATGTCGGCGAGCGCGTCATACGCTCCGGTATCCACGATCGACGAAGGACATCCTCCGGAGTAGGCTTTCACTTCACTTTTTCCTCGCACTAAACTATCTAACCGCGACTCTATCGACATGCACCATTCGTCTACGCGGCGTTGAAACCAAACCGATTCGTTATCCACTGTCTCGACTTTATTCCACACCGATTAAATTAAAATAGTAGCTATTGTAACAATAGCTTTTTGTAGTAACAATCACTCAACAGGTGAAAAGAGCACGCGAGTCTCACGAGTTCTTCCGATGGATGTGATGACAGAAGTTACCGACCGCGTTTGCCGTAAAAATAAGAACGCTCCGCGAGCGCGACCGTCACCAACGAAGTACATAGAGCGAGCGAACGAATGAACGACGCGACCGCTCTCACTACTCACTGCCACGGTCGACCGTGACGTCACAGCTCCCCGCGTACCTCCCAGCCCCCGTCGACGGGTGGCGCGCAGCCGTGGGCCGTCCGCGTCCGTGGCACAGAAAGTCAACTCACCAGCGACAGAATGTAGCGCATCGAGCCACTGATAAAAGACCCTTCAATTTATGTTATGAGACTAAACTTGTTCTATCAAAACATTTCGCCGATATTCGTTTGTTACGTAACGTTTGTTTTGAACTTGGAAAAGTAATTTGTAATTAATTTTGGAACGCTATTCCTTCATTTACTGTTGGTATTAAAATATGCTCAAAGAAATATACTTTTTTAATATATTATGTATATATTTTTGCTGTTATACATAACCTCCCTTAGGTTATGTTATAGAGGAATATTTAAGTAAGTGTAATGTAGGTACATTTTATAATAAAAAAGATTATACTCCTCCCTTTTTATTTTCAATGTCTTTCAGAAATATTTTTTGTTAATAAAAGTTACAATAAAATATAGAACAATATTCTATGGTACTATATATTTTTTTAAATCAAAAATACTTTATAAGTAAAGTTAGTGGTACCCCATTCGTCTTCCTAAGAAGTGCCACGAAGTTGCACTCGACTGGTTTTTGTTTAATTCAAGCTGGAATATTAATTAATCTATTCGGAATATTTTATGTTTCCCGGTATTAGTTCCAGAAAGAAATTAGCAAATGAAATTGTCTAAATATTTAGGTGGGCTCCTATTTTTACTTTCTTGTACTTATTATAATGAACATATGTGATGGTTTTATTCGACTTCTAAAGTATAATAGGTCCATAACTGACTTGCTATGTTATAACAACGTTTCGTGATATCCTTATAAAAAATGCGATCTCTTTATAAAAAATAATAAATAAAAAAAATATATGTATAAAAGTGAATTTGCTGATACTATTCATAACATCTGACAAGAATAATGTATTCTTTAGTAAGCGCTGTTTTTGTATAATCAATTCTTATATAAAGCCATGACATAAATTGTAACCATAGTAATAAATGTTAGTAGGTATACTCGGTAGGTATTAATTGAGTAGATTAAGTATTTTTATCACAACAACTAGAACATGTGCATGTCTCGTAGTTCGCGAGTGACACAATAACATGAATTTCAGGTGTCCTCCAAATCTAAAATAGCACGGTGACCTAAATTGCTGCATTCAGGTTATCTGACTCCACAGCGATTTATGAACGTTGCCCAGCGCTGATGACTTTTATCAACATTCAATTCAGTTATCACAGGTGTGCGACAACTGGTTGATCCGTTGTTCTGTTTACATTACATTGCGCAGATTCCGCTACGTAAATAATTGACGTACCTATTGTGGCAATATAAAGCGCACAGCAATGTATAGTGTAGTATTTTTTTGTAATTTGTTTAACGATAAGATTAACTGTACAAGAATTGTGACTGAAGACAGCCGCCATCAGAGATGATCATGATTGCTGGCTGGTAGTTCGCGTCACCGCGCATCACGTGTTAGCGCGGAGCATTGACCTGTTGTGTTTTGGAAATATATCGCTACACCATCTGCACAATTGTTATAATATGGTTGGTATCCATCATTCAATAAATATCTTATCTCGGCTAGATGTGAGTAATAACTGTTTATGTATTCTTAATGTGAAAGCCACACAAAGTTACCAGTTTCAATTTATTGTCAATTTAGCAGGCCGGCGGTGCTACGCAATGTGTTTTCTTAATTTTTTAAATATCCATCATTCTTATTGCAAATTGTTACATACTTACCTACGATCATTAGGCGATATATTTTATAACAAGATTACCTATCTTTACAAAAGAAACTCCAATGATAATTCTTTAAACTTAATTAATTGTGTTTACAAAATGAATTGTAGCCATATTTTATTTTAGTAGACGTAATATTACTGTTACATTACATTAAGCAAAACAAGAAGAATTAAGAATAATGTTTATAAATGAGAACTATCCTTAGAGAAAAACTATAGATAGTCTACCTTTACTGAACATTACATTATCATACTTACATATAACATATTACATACTTATCTATACCTATTAGACTACATACCTATAAAAACACAAAAGAAATAGTTATACCTATAGATAAGCCAGAGATTAACTTGTCTGTGAGAATGAATTCTGGTGGAGATAGACAAGATTCAAAGAGATAGGTATTTTTTTATTATAGTCGTATTTTACGACGTTCGTTTATTATTTTTTCCTTGCTATTATAAGTACTAACATAATAAATAATAAGTCTTCTAAATTTTAAGAAGCTTTGGATAGAATAATCATTTAAGGCACAGTAGTACAACGTAGTACAGACTGTCTTACCGTAGTACTTAACTGTAAAAAATGTAAAATTAGTTGTTACATTTTTTCAGTCAAAATACGACTTCATATTTCAATGACATTGTATTTTAGGTACAACGAAATTGTCTTCAGAGGACCTACTTATCTACAAAGACACTAATTAATTCAATACGGCTTATCGTGCACTAGCTAGCTGCTTTTTGAGCTTTTACAGCAAGCAGCTTTCAATGCAAAAACAATTTTTAAGTAATCTTTTAATATTAAAAATAGTTTGATTGACAGAACAGCTAAGTTCTGTGTATTTTATTATAGACTAGTACCTACTTAAATAATGCAATCGTTGTGAGATTTAGGGAGTAGATAGGTATCTCTAAAATATTTTGTTTGTTTGTATACGTTAAGTCCCAAAATGTAATAAATATTGATGATACCATATGCAGTTAATAAGGATTAGTATCGTTTCTATGTTAATTCATTCTATCGTCACATCGCATTTTGTATTATGAAACCAAATCTTTAATTATCAACACCAGTATGGTTTTTATTAATTTAGTGTTTTCTAACAACTGCTTACAAGAAATGCAGCGCTATAAATTTAGGAGTTTTATTAAAGAATTGATACCTACATACCAAATTGTGTCCAATTTAAAAGTGATTCGCCGAAAAAGGCGTAAGCATGAAATAAAGCGATCTCCAGTGTACCTTGAAATCACAATCCATTTAGTGGTCATTCGATACAAAACATTTCGTAATGATGCCGCCAAGAAACAGCTGAGTGGAAAAGTGTTTTTGTTTTATAAACTAGTAAACGCCCCGACTTTGTTCATTGGAATTAGATCTATTTCTGTGGTAAATGATGGTCTATAGACATCTAGCAACACATCGGTGGATACTTAAATACAGTAATAGCGATGCGTTTGCAAGTGTACCTATGGACAGAAAGTATTAAAATTCTAAACACTTCTGTTGCTCCAAAAAAGACACCCTATTAAACTTTTATTACGCGTAGATTCAAAATAATTAAATCGTATTTCATTTCTTAATTTCAAAATAATCGTTATTAAAAATGGCCGTCGAAATTATTTTATTGAAAAATATCAATTAACACCATTTGAAAATTATAAGAAAATATTCCTTTTATCTAGTCATACTAATAATAGTATAGGTACGTATAAAACAAATTGTAGATATGTAAGTACTTGTCATATATGAATACGTTATAAAATATTACTATTTCATTCTCTTTTATTGAAAAATAAAGTAACACAATAAAATATTTACATATATATTGATCATAAAATAATTATTATATAGTATATATAGCATACCGTCTTGATGCTCATAGCGATACTAACAGTATAGATTACAAATTACTAACGGTAATATAAACAAATTTATTGAGTTGGGCAATATTAATTAATTTATTAAAACATTTTCATTGTTGGCTGTACGGAGTATTTGTATAGTCGTGATGTTGACCAGTCGTGCGTGCAGTAAAGTGCTCGATTGGTTCCTCTTTCCCCCCGACCACCTCACCGGCCCCTCCAGCGCCTGTCTCGTCCTCTTTCCGAATTACATTGCTGACTGTTTACATCTCCAGTCAATCTTTTTGACAACCATTTGGTTATACTACTTATGACTATTTTAAATAATTACTCTATAACCGCGTTAGAGCGTGGTATGACAAGCGTACAAATAAATAAAACTTAGGTAATTTACGAAAACACTGTATTCAGTGGAATGGCAAACAAGCTGACAGTCCACCTGATGGTAAGTGACAACCGAGCCACTATAAGTGAACAGCACCATGGATAACACGATATCATATGACCCTGCTAATATTGTGCCATGTACCATATATACTAATCACTATCACATCTCACTCATTAGAAACAGCTTGCTAGTTTTATAAGGAAGCTGCTTGGCGGCAGAAATAGATATAGAAATCTTGGTAACACTTCAGTGTCTTTCACTGAGTATATTTGAATCCGACCTCGCATGGAATTTATCCCTCTTTCTGTGTAAAGTGTGTAAACTTTTATTGTAGGCGGAATATTTAATTTGTTACAAATTATTGTTACGCGATTTTGTCTGTACCATCTTTCATCACCTATTTAACCTTGTAAATGATTTTTGAAATAAAAGATGGTATATGCTCGTTCTGGTGTTACAGTCTATCTTCATGTCTTTCATTAAGGTCTGTTCAGGTGTTTGATCGTGAAAGGGCAGAGAGACAGACATACATATTCGTAATTTAAATGAACTAAATTATATTCGTAAGAAAGTATAATTGTTAAGTTGTCTTGTAAAGGTAATCTGCGATAAAAACTCGAATCAAAATGTTTCTATGTTGAATGACACGTAGGTTCTTCTGTCAAAGTAACTTTAATATAACATATATATGTAATCGAAAAACTTTTGTAGTTCTTTTATTGTACTATATCTATCATAATTCTAGATGCTGTTGGTAATTCGATACAGCCTTGTCTCTAGCGGGCATAAGCTAGGTTTTTTATTGCGTCAGAACTTTTTGCTTGGTTTCTATTAAATACAAATCTAAGATGAAATTGATCGATCTATCGACGTCCATAGTATTCAAGGCTATTTAAAAACACAAGTACACGTATTGTTTTTATATAATGCCTTTGGTTAGCTCGTCTAATTGCTATTCAATTCTATTCATACTTTTCTTATGTTTATTGATATCTGAATAATGTTCTACTTTGAAATAGAAATACAAATAACCTTTATTCAAATACACTTAATTTATAAATACTTCTGAATAGTATTTTTCCACGCAATAGCTGTAGCCTGTAGCTCCTTTAAACAAATGTTGTTTAAAACTTTTTGTCTACTTTACTTTTCAACAAAGGAACGTAATATATAGTACCAATTCACAAAAGTGAAACATTAACTAAATGGTTACATAAAATAAATAATTTGTACTGATCGGTGGATATTTGTTTATTTTAAAGTCATAAGGATATCAAACGCCGATAATATCATAAATTTGCAACGTTATATACTCGTTTGTTGATGCACAATAGTTATTTGCTGTATTTATCACAACACCGCTTTGTCAAATATGTACCGACTTATAAATGGCGAATACTTACATACCGAGGAATGATTAATGAAAGCAAAACTTGGCTCGACGCCATCCACTCTTTTGTAGTGGTTTTGGCGGAAAAAAAACAGAAATAATTAGTAATTATTATTAATTGTATTTACCTGCTCGGCCAGCGACTGCTTGCACAGCGGTACACCAAAATTCACAGGAGTAAATAGTTTCTTACCTGAAACAAGGCAAAATGGTTACGTTAGTTTATGCATGACAATTGTATTTTTTCTAGATTGCAGCTGTGGCGGCTGGCGACATTAAATTACGGTAGAATTAACGTCAGCACACTGTAATATCAGTTCATTGCCCCCAGCTCACATGGATGATTTGCTTTGAAACTTATGCCATTTCATGACCGCAAGAAAAAACTTATTTATCAAGCAAGATCTGCGATGGTCCAGCATGACGAAGTGTGGCTTTCTCGGTAGAGCGCGTTTGATATAAACCAACTGCTTTGAGATGTGACCAACCGGTTTGAATTTTCCTTAAGTTATTGCACCATTTAGAACTGACTGGGTTGGCGTCGTTGTCGTGTTTTTACTAGCAATGTGCAGGCGCATAAAAAGTGGACTCGGCGGAATGGTCCGCGTAAGCGCAATTAAGACCAAGGTCTTCGGGTTATCAAACCCATGTCGGCGACTCGCTATGTCGGCCGTGCCTCGCTGCTGGCAAAAAAATGTAGCGAATAATGAAGTCGATGGTATTAAAAGATAATAGCTGCGTTAACACGACGGCTGCATAGCCTTAACTGACCGTACCAACTTCATTCTGCGACACAATAAGAAGAGTCAGTCATCAGAACAACACATTTCCATCTTGCATGAAGCATTATGAATTCATGAAAAAATTTCGAATCTAGTTATTTCTATAAATAATTAAAGTTATTTTTATTTTATTGAATGTTTAGTTTTGATAAGATTTAGAAAAGAGAACAACATTTATTGTTTTACAGAATCTTCAATAATTGGTTTCGTTTACTTTCATTAGATAAGTCGCTTTTTACGTGAAAGAGCAAGACGTGTGACATATCTTCATCATGTAAGAAAAATGTTTTACAACAATTATATTTCAAGTAATAAGATATGAATAAATATAAAAAAAAAACTTGAAACTCTTATTCGTTTTTCTTCTAAAGTGCTTATAGTAAAATTCAGTCTCGTTTTGATTCTGGTATATCACACTAGTAGGCACAGAATTAAGTTAATCCTATTTATAATTTAAGTAATGTAAAAGTAACAATAAACTCCTTATAATCTATGAACACTTTAAATATCGAGTTGAAGAATTACTTTCACGTTATTGAGACTAGTGATGTGGTGTATTTATTAATAGGTACCTACGGGAAATTCCAGAGATGCATAGTAGGTCAGTGAATGGATCTGGCTATAAGCCACGATAGTACCTGGAGGAAGTCAAGGCTACGATGCGTCTATTGCATACAGAATGCTGAATCCTGTTCATTGACTCCCATGCACTTGACAGACGCTGATGTCATTCGCATTACTATGACCTGCTAAGGAACCATGTTACCGTTCTTTCAAATCACACGATTACTTAATGCAATCCAGACAGTGTATCTTGGAGATAAATTAAATTGAGCTCTGAGCTGAAAGCTTTAGATTTACTTTCGTCTGGATATTTTTCAACGATATGTAATGGCATAGAGTCGGAAAGCGCAGTCGTTGTGTGGTAAACTTAAATGCAGTGGCCAATAATGTATGACGAAAAACTTATGTAAGAACGTTTTTATTATATGTAAAAAGCAACTATGAATTTGGAGGAACAAAAGTGTATATTCAGACAACATTTTATTGCCGATATTTAAATAAATAAGAATCTATCTTGTCTTTGAGATTTCAAATGATTTCTTTTTTTATTGATTAATCTCTAAAATAATTTATTGTAAAATATAGCATGTTACAAATATACATATAGTCTGTACTAAAATTGAAGATACTTATAATAAAAAGAAATATCAGTTAAAAAAAAAACATTATTAATGTACGTACATAAGATAGATACATCATAAAGTAGGCACCTGAAAGACAACGGTGTTGGCGATTATAAAATATTGAATTCGTTGGTATGGACAATGTCTCCTTTGTAAATATCACAACGTGTCTAAAGAAATATTAATCATGATTAAAGTCAGCGAAATGTAATAATTGGAACCGGCAGTGCTTTACGAGCTTATTTACGAGTTCCCTGCGAGAACAAGTTATTTTTGCAAGAAAACAAACTTAATGTGAAATATCGATGTTTGTTTATGCTGACTTTTTATTAGAGGCCTGAGTAAACAGCCTCATGCGGAGCAGTCAGGAAATTAACGCTAATATTAGAAGTTTCAAGGAGCAAAATGAACGTTATAAATCTTTATTTAAGGAAATTTACCTAATATAAGATCATATCAACTTAATTAAAGTTCACAATGTAGATAGTCGTAAAAATATCCGTGTTGTGTCTTTATAGTAAGCAATAGAAAATGAGGGAAATTAAGGATCTAAGATTTTTACAAATTACAACTTATCTGATGGTAAACAGTTACCGTAGACTATGGTCGCCTGAAACTCCAGTGTTATACGTGCGCATGGGCGACCTTTTAATATAGCCTTTCTATTATAATTGTACATTAATATAACAATTACGGATACTAATTTATTGACTTAAATATATTGTTTTATTTCAATTACTTACTGATTCGGAGAACTACGCATAATATCAGTATCAGTTAATTCATTAAGTCAATCCATTCCCGAGATGTTATCAATTTGTCAAATTAATCATTACATTAATTTAATTGTTTACTCATAGTATAATGTAGTTTAACGCAAAATTGGGCAAACGAAGCGGTGATGAGCTGAGAGTGGGGCAATTTGGTATCGGTGATTCCGAGGTCAAATGCTGTAGAAGGAGAACCTCTTTATGATGAACTCAGGACATGGATTAGTCCCGATGGTGCCACAATAAACGAGATAGATTTTGATGTTTCTGTGATCAATGCCGTCAATATTGGAAGTGATCACCGGATGATAAGAGGCACATTGAATCTGAATCTGAAACTCGAACGATCCCGACTGATGGAATCTACGCTCCGCCCTATACCTATACAGATCCAAAACCCCGAAAGCTTTCAACAATTGCAAAACCGTTTCGAAAGCCTCGTTGACGTGGACGATTACAACAACAGGTAAACTGTCCGTGCGGCTGGGTCTATGCACTTCAAAACCCGCCGCGCAGAAAGAACCGGAAAAATATCTATCTCTACCCTCAAATTGATGGATGAAAGGCGAAGTTAATTCTCAGTATCGGCAACTTAGCAGGCAGATCTCTAAGTCCTTGACTCGTGACTTACGCCACTTTAACACAAATTGTGTAAAGGAGGCTATTGAGAGAAACAAGGGCTCAAAAATCTTTAACAGGGATCTGGCTGCCGGACAGAGCCAGCTGACGCGACTTAAGACGGATGACGGCAGGATCGTTTCGTCTATTTTGAGGGAAATTGAGAAGTTCTATGGACAGTTATACACGACAACACGGGCACCTGTTAACAACACGGCGAAAGACCCTAGAGCCAAATTAACCCGACACTATACCGAAGATATCCCGGACGTCAGCCTGTACGAGATTGGTATGGCTCTTAAACAACTTAAAAACAACAAGGCGCCGGGCGATGATGGAGTTACTGTTGAGCTTCTGAGGGCTGGAGGTAGACCTGTTCTACGATCCTCCAGAGGCTGTTCAACTCCGTCATCCTCGAGGGCAAAACGCCTCAAGCATGGCAAAGGGTGTGGTGGTTCTGTTCTTCAAGAAGGGAGACAAATCGCTTCTGAAGAATTTCAGACCCGTGACACTGCTGAGACATGTTTATAAGTTGTTTTCTAGAGTCATCACAAATCGTCTCGCGCGCAGGTTTGACGACTTCCAGCCTCCCGAATTCAGTACCAACCACATTCATACGCTGCGGCAGGTAATTCAGAAGACCGAAGAATACAACCTGCCACTTTGCTTGGCGTTTGTGGACTATGAAAAAGCCTTTGATTCGATCGAGACGTGGGCTGTGCTACAGTCTCTCCAGCGGTGACAAATTGACTATCGATATATCGAAGCGTTGAAATGTTTGTATGAAAACGCCACTATGTCAGTTCGCCTCCACGACCAGAATTCGAAGCCTATCCAACTGCAGCGAGGTGTCAGACAAGGCGATGTATAATTTTACCGCTATATCTTCAAGCTTACTGGAGCGGGCTTAACATTAACGGCGAGTTCAATCACCTTCGATTTGCCGACGATATCGTGGTCATGGCTAGATGGAAGACCTTAGCAAAATGCTCGAAGACCTTAAGTCTCACAAGGAGTATATGGACAAGACGAAAATTATGTCAAACGTCCATGTCGTACCTGCTCCCGTTTTTTATTTGTCGATCACTACGTATACTTATATCCAGCTATTCAATTTCGAGAAAGAGGTCAATCGTCGAATCCAACTCGGATGGGCAGCGTTCGGGAAGCTCCGATATATCTTTTCGTCCAAATTTCCGCAGTGTCTCAAGATGAAGGTTTACGACCAATGTGTGTTGCCAGTGATGACTTACGGAACAGAGACGTGGTCGCTAACTATGGGCCCCATCAACAAGCTCAGAGTCACTCAGAGGGCAATGGAGAGGGCTATGCTCGGAGTTTCTCTGCGTGATCGAATCAGAAATGAGGAGATCCGCAGAAGAACCAAAGTGACCGACATAGCCCGAAGAATTGCGACTTTGAAGTGGCAATGGGCAGGGCACATAGCTCGTAGGACAGATGGCCGTTGGGGCAGTAAAGTCCTCGAGTGGCGACCACGGACCGGAAGACGCAGCGTGGGAAGGCCTCCAGCAAGGTGGACCGACGATCTGGTCAAGATCGCGGGAAGGCATTGGATGCGAGCAGCGCAGGACCGATCGTCGTGGAGATCTTTGGGGGAGGCCTATGTCCAGCAGTGGACGTCTTCCGGGCTGCGATGATGATGATGATGATGAGTATAATGTATCTATATATCGATTAAATTATACTATTTATATCTCAAGAATAAATTAACAGATTTGTCGATTAAATTGGAAATAATTGCGGTCAGTCTACCAGAATAACCATTAAAACATGGGAATAATTATTTTTCTCATATTTACATAGACAGACATTTTGGTGAAGATGAGTTAGTCTTTGAAAATAAAGCAGAGTTTCTTGTCAGTTCTTCTCTGGTCAAATTATATTCGAAATTGCCGGTAGATTTTACTTAACATTCGCGTTTGTAATAGATCTGCATTAATAACAATGTTTTGATTTGGGATACAAATGTTTCACATTAAAATTCCAGCATTAAAGTAATGGCTTTTTAATAATAGAATATAAATAGAAATAAACTATTTGCTAGACTCAAATAGCAATTGGGTCATAGCAACAAGATGGCGCGCCGGCGACCGTTGTTCAGCGTGCGTGCATTGGCTACCGATGCATAGTTGCGTAATGCATTGTCCTAGCGCAGTATTAGGTGCGATGACATAATAATGAATGCAATTGGGTTACATGTACTACCGGTATGGGTATTTTGCACGATTCTTTGGACCATTATAAGACCACACAACGTTTTAGTCTATAATCACAATAGTTAATTGTGGTGACTTGAAAACGGAGGATTTATAGATGTTAATAGGCGTTAAAGTACTAAATAAATATTTTTTTCAAAATAAGTAAGGAAACGGAAATACAAATAGTACCGAGCTCGCAAGTGTAAAGTATGAGTAGCCTTTACACGTCATCAACATTACGAAAGATTGCGAAATATGTTTATTTTGTCCTGAGACAAAATTAACATATTTCGCAAGGACTGATCCTCGAATTCTCAGCTTATTATTATTCTTACAGCCTTTAAAAACATAAGAATAGCTTTTAATTTCATAACCCCAAAACCGTAACTGAAGCATAAACAACGAATTTAACAACTAACATAACAATACTGAAGCATATATAAAGAATAGACGTTAAACTATTCATGTAGGCCATTTTTTCTTCCTCGTAAAGTTAAAGACCTCGAATGTAAACACTCATTTAACCGTCAACTTCCCCTAGACGCAGAAAACAAGAAAATAGCGCATAATATGTGTTTTCAGCGGAATAGCCGTGTACAGCAATTTCTCACGATCAGTAGGAAACAATAAGTCGAGAAACATTTATTATTTTTAGATGCTTCAAAATGAACTGCCTATTTATTTCCTTGACATGTACCGTGTCGCCTGTCACGGAATACGTTGACTCCAGCCCAGGGAATTTGCCAAAAAGCACAGACTAAGAAGTTATAATAGGAATAGAGTGACGGTTGCAAACGTCTCTGGCTTCCTTGCCAACTTTGCAATTAGACAAAATAATTATTTTTTATCATCCATACCACACATGTGGTTACTTAACGAAACGTTTTTTTCGTATATCGCTTTGAGATCATAGTTCTTATTTAGATTCCCAATTTAACCAGATGTGATGAATGATAGATGAGTTGGCCTAATACCTAGGTTATTTAAAGCTGTTATATATTATTTATTTTTTATAATAATTAAGCCATCTAGTAATTCTGTTTCTTCGAAGATCACTAACGAGGTAAGGTTACATTTACGAAGGCACAATAATTGCAGTGTATGAGTTAGATATCAAAGCGGACTACCGCGAATAGCATTGGAAGCAGTACAAATTGAAGGTAATTATATCTAATTGCAAGTCACGGTCATGGCCAATAAGCACCAATAAGCAGTAACATGGGAAGGTGGACTGAAGGTTTACCTTTGATATCCTAAGTTGTTATTAGTAACGAATAAGAAAAATACAATAGGGTCACAATTTTCTATTTAGAAATTGAAAATTATAACAAGCAAAGACATTTGTAATTTTATTTATAATGAATGTTTTATTGTCGCAAATTGGTTATATCAGATATACACGATATATCTACTCAATATATTCTTGTAGAATTTATACAGGAATCCCAGTGTAACCTATTAAGGCATTGCCAACAAACGGTTTACGTTAGACACCTACGTTGCCCCACTTATGCTGGACACCCGCCAAAGTCTAAGCAATGGTTTTTGATTTAAGTACGATCATCTCAATTTGCATAAAGGTGAATATGAGTGGAATTATATCGCATCCCTTTTAAAAACCGATGACTACTGAAAGTAATCTACCTACTACTGTATTATAATAAAAGCAACGTTTGAGGAGGTTAATTATTAGAGGATTCATGGATGTCTGTTGCTCATTCACGCAAGAAATTAACGGACAGATTAGAATGAAATTTGGTATGCAGGTATCTTAAATTAAAATATGGAATACTTTTTACCCAATTCTGTTAGTGTAAAGATTTCTAAATTATAGAATCTGATAAGTAATTTTAAGAGTGGAAATAAAATAAAAAAATATTAATTGAGGATATCATCCATAGGTATTTGTGTACCAAATTACATTCAATTTTACATTCAATTCACATTTAAGCGTGATTGAGTTACAAATATCAATCATTCTAATTTATACTAATATTACAAACGGAAAAGTGAGTCTGTATGTCTGTTTGTTATCTTTACATGAATAACTGACTGAACGGATCTTAATAAAATTTACTATGCAATAGATTGTGTTAAAAGCACAAACATAGGTTATCTTTTATCTCAAAAAGATAGACGAAGCACCAAGTTACTTTATAAAGTTGAAATCATCATCATGATTCAGTTTAACTGGTGAGCTATAAATAATATAAAAAAGTGAGTGGTAATATGAGAGTTGTATTGCTAAAGCTGGTTTGGTACAAAGCATACGTCGCCATAGTCGTTCGGGTCACGGGCACGTCCTATGCTGTATTTATAGGATCGTAACTTGTAGCAACGATCGGCGGCCGCCACAAAACCGGCTATATTACCACCGACACTATTGTTCCAGCTAGGTATAAAAGCAAAATGGTCGCTCACCAGTCGCGCCAATAAGCGCAATTGTTTGAACTCATTCTTATACTATAGAACTTGAGAGTTACTGCCGCATAGCTTTGATTTATCGTTACATTTCCTACATACACTATGCATCTACAATAGTTCAATATGCGTCACTTCGAGGGGAATTACTTTATCAAATATCATATCTGTTTTTTAATCATAAATACAGAACAGAATGTTAATGAAAATTTAATATATATACCATAGTGAAAATTTGAGAAACGAGTATATATTAAAATTAAAACCTCCTAATTATCTACTTTAATTATTAGGATGGTTTGTCTCTTTCTTACAACCTTGTCAGTTCAGTAGTTAAAATAAGTTTACTATACGTTTGACCGTCTTACTAAAAAGAGAATTAAGCAATACTATTATACAATTTAATTTAAGAATCCCTCAGGCTCCATGAGTCCTTCCATTTTTGTCATTAGAATATTTCAATAAAGAAACTATGTATAACATTACATATAAACAAATTGATTTAGCTTAAATATATTGCATAGTGTAGCTAACATCCCCCTTAGTTATTGGATCGAGAGCGGATCTCTCGAGGGTCGAAATTTTGGTACGGATATTGCGAAATGTCTTCGAAATGTAATTTATCGGTGATGTGAACCAATGAGAGACTTGTAATTACGCCGGCACATAAACAAGGTTCGATGGCGAAACCTTTTGACTTTTAATTATTGCGCTCAACCACAATAGCTCAGTTCGCCTGCTGCCTGCTCTGAGGTGCCCTTTAATCATGTCTTGTAAATCATTTGCGAGGCGTTCAATTCAATGTACAATCCAGATGGAAATGATTGTTACTTTTATAACTTAGGTACTGTTTTCTCAAAGAGAAATTGTTTTGCGGTGTTCAATAACGTCTGAAGTAATATAAAGAGGAATATTTCATTTTTGGTTTGAATAAGTTAAAAAAATTTAGGATTGATTTAAAAAGTCCTTCATCTAAATGAGTTTGATTTTAAATGGGAAGCGTCGGAGAATAAAGTTTGAATAATGTTATACTTAATGTTACAAATACACAGTTATATACTGCCAGTGCATCTTTAAGTTGAGTAAGACATTTAATAGTCTGCATTAACCATTTGTGAATGTTATTTATGGAATAGAAGCCAATCCAGTAAACACTTTACCTTTATTTTTCTCTTTTTTACTTCACATAATGTGATTATTTTTACTGGCTAATAGGTTCTAAGCTATATCTTAACATACTTAACCTATAATGACTAAATTAGCTGACTCAGTCTTGGGGATTAACTATTGCTAGTATATTCTAGAGAAGTTCTCATGTACAAACACGTTGGCTGGCATATGTAACATTGTTTTTGTTACGTTGCACAACATAAAGCTAAATAACGCGTCTTGCATGTCCATTTTTTACCGAAGGCTGTATACTGCACTAAGCTTGACATTTCAACGGTCAGTATCGCCTTTAACAGCTTTCTCTTTTTTTCATATCCTTCTGTAACGATGTACCGTCTCTCTTTAGCCAAACGAATACATTCATAATCACTTAGGTTGTTTCTTGTTTTAACAGCCACAGCTACAGGTTAGTTATAAATTCTAATGGTGTTCACACATTCAACTGTCGCTAGTTCAGTATCGTGTTAAATTATCAACAATTATTATTATGTGTGATAGTTATAACTAATTAAATATTATTTGTCTTGGTTCCTGATTTTATTAATACATGATGTAAAATAAGTTTATCAGTGTCTTTGCTTGTATTTGAGCTGTGCGAGTTTGATTGTTAAATTCCAATAATTTAGTTTAGTTCCAATAGTATTCCAACCCTTGCAATAGTATTTGCGTTGTACATGGACAAAATCCATAAATACTCATCAACTTTCGCATTTATACTGTCAGGCTTCTGTCGGGGTTCAGGCGTATTAGTTTTCTCCTTTATAAATTATAATTTTTAGGGGTTTTTTTATGTAGAGTGTAGTATTTGCTCATTATGTCATTGATAATGTCGAAACATTAGCACTGCCATAAGGAGCAAAGGCTATAATACTACGAGACGCGTTTCAACGATTTATTACGAGATCAAAGTATTCTAGTTTTTTCCTGTTTGCTTTACTTTTATTGCTCATATTCATATCCATAGATGTTAATCTAATAGTCGTTACGTCATGTTTTATGACTTCTTTAAAACTAAGTATAAAATTACGTTGTTTTTATGTAAGCATCATAATTTTGTAAAATAATACTTGTGTTTACTGGTAATTATATAAACAATTTTTTTCCAAATAAAATCTAATTCTATCGTAATATAATAGTATAATTCATGTGCTTTGTTCAGAGGTTTCCTCTATTAAGAACTTCAATAAATTCTGAAACTTCGATATTGCGTAATATATGCACAAATGACAGTTAATTGAAGAATAAGTATACCAATAATTTATTTGTTGGCATACACGGTAAGTATGTCTTTAAAATTAACTTATTCTGGCATGGTCACGTCTGAATCTGGCATCTTAACTCGGTTAAAAATGACAATGGACTATGTTAGTTTTCAAGTCCAAAGTGGAAAAAGTTATTCAATTTTATGGAAGGGCGGCTGATAAACTAGCTTCAGCTTGGCATTTGTAAAGCTCTGACATTTATTTGTGCATAACTCTATCCAATGGTGCAATCATAAACCAAGATTTACTGTGGTTCCGACTTTCCGAGTATATAAATCATCCAGTTTACTGCTTGTTGATGCTATACTCATGTATGGAATTCAACAGTAGGTAACATATTTAAATGATGTATATACAGTGGCTTTATTTACTATTTAATAACAATAATAACTTTTCTCTTTGTTATCGACAGGTCATAAACAGCGAGGAAACGGATTGGAAAGCGCATATATTCGACGGTGGACCCCATGCTGTAGAAGAATAAAGGTACTCTTTATTGTGTAGAGGAATGAATAAAAAACTAGTAGGTATGTTGTGTTATGCAAAAAGTGCATTGCGAAAAGAGGTCATATAAACATTTTTATTGAAATATAGAGTAAATAAAATACAGCAAATAACCTCCTTATTTTACTAATTTCGAAGAATTCGAATGGAAGGTTCAAACATTTGCAAAGAAGAAGTTGAGTTGAGAGCTGAATAAGTAATTGGTGATAAGGGTATGTAGGCATCCTTATGACTTTCTTTTATACAATTGCTATGTAATTTATACCTAAAATCAACAATTACCACGAAATAATCAAATATCATACTACATACAGGATTAAAAAATATAAAATAGGCGACCTTTTCTAGTGAAAAATTTGCTTTGGGTTAGCAAAAACTAGGTTAGGTGCTAAATTATTCTACATAGCTGAAATTAAGCATTCAAGGCCGTACTTCGCTTGGATTAACCTATATTTTTTATCTTTAATCAAATAATAATATTGGAAGATTACATTCATTGTCAAACACAAATACTAAGTATTTATAATTGCAAAAATGTCTACTTCTTTGTTACCTTTTACTAAACGGCTGAATAGATATTAATGAAATTTGACGTGCAAATAGTTTGTATTACGAGGAGAAAGAAGGATATATCCTTCTAGAATACTTTGTTTTATGATATGAAATAAACGAGCAATAACAAAAATATCACTGTATAGTGGACAGTTCACTCACAAAGAAAATATACAACTATAAATTATGTCCTGTTCTGTTATCGGAGCACATAACGAACACGGTGGTAAAGCAAAAAGTGTCATTAAAGTCTCGTTTTTACATATCTATTATGACTTTAAGCATAATGGTACGTATGCACTGATGTATAGCTATTATGTAGCGGAACGTGGGCGGAAAGGAATAAAACATAAACATAATAAATTACGCCCAACCCAATGTTGTCGATGGTTATTTTTGCATTCATACAATCAATAATCTATATTTTTTGCTCGACACAATCACAGCTCAAACATTCGTTTTATTTGGGAGGTTATTACAATATCAAAGATATCATCATATCTTTGATAATATAGTAATATTTTTGAGAAATGCAGAGAAGAAACAAAAGTTAATTGGTGTTGTAAAGCATTATTAATGATATAAAAAAGTACATTACCGATGCTTCAAAAAGTGACAAAATCATGTAGAAAACTTCATTGATTGGATGTTTAATATTGTAATACTCTTCAAGCGCACCTTTATTTTCCTTTTTTCGTCAAATATTGTACTTGTTTTCATATATATTATCTACATCGTTAAATGTGATATTGTATTTTCTATTAGGTACTAATATTGTATTATTATAATCAAGAAATATATTTATAGATCATATTGATTGAAATTACCAATATACTCCTGTAACTATTTCTAGAAAATTCTGCAACTTTGTATGACTTCTTTCAGCTAAATCTGTTTCTGTAGGAATACCTAGGAATTCAAACTCTATTTCTGTAACTTGGCCATGTGTTTAAGTAATATTGTGTTAAAATAAAAAAAAATATAATAGAATGTTCTTGTATTAAAATATTTTTTTTAATTCTTAAATAATTTATTAACGCTATTCATAAATTATTTAAGACTGCATCTTCCGTTAAATTGGGTACCAGAATCCAGTATTGCATTTAAATGGTCCAGAGCTAAAGGGTTAATTAATAATCAAATTTCCCATGACTGAAACCTCTGGGCTAGACTGTAACTTCTTTTAAAATATATATAAGCATTGAAACTTAGCTCTCAATTTCAGTATTACCATATACATTTTTATCTATGGAATGCGTATAACACGGTGTAATCTAGCCGTGGCGTCATCGTCTCATGCACGAGTCATTAACGACTCCTGTCCTGGACATTGTGGCCTTGAAAATCCGATAACCAAGTGTTTGCTGCGAGGTGAGACCACTTACGTAACATAACTAACCTAGTAGTTACATTCCATTGTATTTTAATCTAACCAGCCACTGGACAGAACCATCTCAGAATATGAGTACAAAGGTACTTCAAGTTGTGTTTTATGTTGTCCAGTCTTGCTGCAGTCTTTAAGGTAATGATTATACTCGTAAGTTTGTATTTAAATAGGTAATTACGTGGGCAAAGGAAAACATGATTTTGGTAATAATTGAAGTCAGCCTTCGGAATATTTGTTTTAACTTGTTACAGGTATATTTTTTTCTATAATGGTGTTCTTTGTGGATTTTTGGTATATTTACATTTTAACAACTAATAATATTGAAAAGTTTAATTGATTATTACTTTAACGTTTTTTTAATATTGAGTTGTTATTAAATGGTGTTATTTTTTTATTTTTAAATAACTAAAAGAAATATTTAATATTGAATATTTAAAATTCAACGAAGTAGGTTACTAGTTAATTGAACATTTCTGTTTAAGCTTGGATATTATACAATGTAAGATCATAAGATTGGATATTATACTTCTGTTTTGTCATTTGTGCACTAACAACTAATATTGGTAGCTCATAACATAGTATGTAATAGAAATTTTATTACGCAGTTGCCATTTATCTTTAAGTGAAGGTTAAACAAATGAACTGTTAGATACGAAACTTACATTATTCTTGGTATAATAATGTAGTTAATTCAATCATAAGTATTTAAATAAATGTGTTTCTGAATGTAATGTAATCCCGGACATAGAGTAGATGTACATGTATCATAATTTGTATGAGAATTAAGTGTGCCACTAAATAATCCTGATGTTACATAAGCTCTTTATTGATTTAAAACTTCTTCTTGTGGTAAAATTTTATTCTTTAGATACTACTGCTCTATTACTGCTGTTTTCGTGATTTTTTTACTAAATTTTCAAATTCATATGTAGTAAGACCAACTAGAGAATCATAAATTTACAAGGTGTATTTACATTGATTCATAAACGTGACTGTAATATTATAGAGTGCAACTAATAGAACTGACAAATATTTCATAGACATAAAAAAATGAAGGCTTATTGCATGTTTGTTTTATAAGAAGAATCCCATAATGCTTTTGAAGAGTCTACATCCATTCATACCCTGATCATCAGGATATGAACTCACAGAATAATACACCTTAACTAATGGATAATAAAGTTGAGAATGGTTCTTATTATGCAGCAATATATGTGGTGGATTCTGATTGTGACGTCATTGTTACAGTAGACCTCGCAATTGGAGCAGATATTGAACTTAGCGCTAGCAGAGCCAGCCAGACCAACCTTGACCCGGCCCGCATGCACCACGTCATTCTGTTGCGCCCGAGACATTCTGTGTCAGAGTATTACACAATGACCAGTTCTAGTGATGAATTGAGGTTATGTGCACTATCCTATGTTATCATGTGATAAGAAGCGTGTATTAAATTTTATTAAATTTATTAATTAAAGGTCTATCTAAAATCATACTTTAATGTCAGTTATCCTAGATGGCTTTTTTTTTAATAATCGAGTTTCGCGAATGGAATACGTATTATGTTTGTGTTCTTCATTAAATATTAATATATATAAACTATATGCATATATTTATTCAACATTTAATATTGATTACATATTATTATGTGTATAATTGAAAACGTCTCAATGCCATTAGATTTTTCTGCCGGGCTGGTTACCTCGCAGCCCTGTAAATTCTATAAAGGATTTAATTAGAAAGTAATTAAATAGACCTAATTTAAGGTCTACTTTATACATAGCCTTAGGTGATCAGTGTATAGTTAGGTAAATTCTGATAATACCCTTAAAGGTGTAAATAATGAAAATGTAACTGATCTTTGTTGGTACTTGAAAGATACACGAGAAAAAATATTTTTGGGGGCACTTTATTGACATAACATAATTCAAAACTATGATTGTTACAATTTTTGTTTGTTTGTCTGGCTTTCGGGCGTACTAATCTCAAAAACGTAACCAAGTTGGGTGCAGTTTTCACTAATGCATTATTCGATTTAGTATGTAATGCATCATACTAGTTATACGCTGGAAATGTTTCTGTGACAGTTGTGAATCCATTGCAGAGTAGCATTAAGAGGACTTAGATCTTTAAAAGGTTCATCCTGCTCGGGATAAACTAGGCCGCGTAACGGGGACAAGGCTGGCGAGGACGCATTATTCTATCAAGCAACCTACAACCAACCGTCGCTCTATTTCTGGATAAGCGGTCCTTCACACTAATTTATCGACTACCTATCCAATTAACTCTTATAAAATCTAATAGGTAATGGGGAGTAACTAAGAATAAGAGGGGAATATTTATTAATTTGAAACGATGAACATACGTATATTATGTAACTTGAGTGCCGTAGAAGCTGACTATCCCATTCAAGGCAAGTGGAAATTGTTGTTTATACACATGAATAGTTTAATGGATATCAAATCCTCATGTGTTATTATTTCTAAGTACTTAGTTCTTTTTACCTTATAATTTCACTGCAATATCTCAACCTTCAAATGGAAACATAGCTTGCAAAACTAGGTTAGTGCCAGAAATAGGCGAGAGAGTGGTCCGAGTACCGCTTTGTCACCTATTTCTGACGCTAACATATGAATTTGTATAAAGACTCGCCGACACGCATTATAACGTGTAATTTAAGTATTCAAAAATTTCTTATAAAAATCCTTGAACACACACGCTTAAAGATATGTCCCAAATTATCACTTCTTATCTATGAGGTCAACCTTGAGACTCCTTTTGGCGGCATATTTACAGCAACCGTTCAACGGGCAAAAAATAATGTGTTCGCCGCTCCGCTCATCGGCTTAAAATGATAAATTGTTGTAATTTGGTAAAATAATAACGAAATTATTTCTTCCGTGTTCAGACGAGGTCACAATAATTTTTATCACAACGAACGACCTCTAAAAAAGAAAAATAAGATGCATTCGTTATCGGGTGGCCTTCCTGTTCTACGTGATTTGGATATGTATGTGAGTATGTCACATTTTAATTTGCTAGGTATCACATAACATTTGACACTGTATATCGGCGTACCTAATTGCGTATTTTAATTAAAATGGTAATATTTATTATATACTCGAACTATTCTTTTGACTAACATATTGGATTTTAAATATTTAAAGGTTGTATTAACCTTTGATCATATATATATAAGAGATAGCTACAACTTCCATCCATCATATTCATCCTATTGTATGCTAAGTTTTCAGTCAATCAATTCAAATCAACCCTACGTTGTTATGTACTCCATCTACGGTCACAGACATGACTCTCGGAGATAGTAGAAGTCTTTTTTTCTTTGCTTCCACAAATTTTCAGTTTGTAATCACATAGTGCTATTAGAAACCCGAATTAGGTATAAATAATCTTTTAAATTCTATACCTTTACTCCCCTGGTAAATTTTCCTTTTCCAGTAGAATTCTCAATCTTTATGCGATTTTATGCGAAGTCGTCTGCGTGACCCGTGTCTTGCCTATTTCAGTGCTAAGCAACATGCTTTGTAAATGAATTTCGGATGTAGGGTAAGATATGACCGAGAAATTACAGTATGAGTCTTACCACGATCGTCATACGATCACGAGATGTCCATGATGCTGTTAATGTATCATTACCACGATGTAATGCTTATCACTTACCACCAGATGGGCTAACGTCTTGTTTGTTATTAAATTATATATAAAAATTTTTCAAAGAGTTCAAGGGCGCCATTCAATACAAGTAAATCTGTATGAACTTGGTAGATAAACGCAACATATCACTACTACAGCAAACGAATAGAATCATATCTACAACCTTGCTAATCAGAATCTACTGCCCTTGGTCTACTTACAGTTACGCTATCTCGGGTAAACTGCGAGCATCTGATAAAATAGCTCGATTCTACGTTACACTGCACAATATTTTGTCCTCATTACATATTTTGTAATAATATAATTCTTTTATGATGTTATTTTCATGCAAAACACATTTCTAGTGTTAACATAGATCAAAGGAGGGACGTTGCAATAAATTATTTGTTATGTGTAATTATGAAAGGGCAAAGTTTATTCTAAAATTTAAGAATATGGTCTTCTACGCGCGGCTTCTGCTTTAAAGATTCACGAACACAACTCTAATTTTAATAATAAAATTAATACAATAAATTTCATCAAACAGTATACTTTTATTGTATTGAATAATAACAATATATCACACAATATGAAAGTAGGCCAAGCAAGTGAGACACAGGCCGGTGGCACTTCTGACAGCTCAGCCGTCTCCATAAAAGGATCGGACGTGGAAAAGATAAATTGTTTTAGATAATAGTAATAATATATGACAAAGATTGTAAACACGAAAAAAATGGTTGCGAAATATTCTACTATCGTAAAAACCAATCAAAACTACGTGATTCGATTTAAATTCCCAATGAAGTTTTTTATCCCTGCGGCTGCAGATTTGGTATTAGATACAATGCTGCCGAAATTCGCGTCCAACAAAAAATGGAATACCACACAATAGACAATCAAGACAGAGATCAAATTATGGGTGATTAGGTGCATTTTTGATAATAATGGTAGGGTTGGTCGTGTAACGGCACCGTTTGCAAATAGAATGTATTCAAACAATGAAATGCTTAGTGATTCCGAAGATGTTCCACCTCTGGCTTAAAGTTCAAATTACCAAAACGTTAGAGAAGCAGACATTCTGCGGCTGGAACAATGAGAGTACAGTTACAGAAGATTACTCGGCAGCCGACAGGAAGTGCGATTAATATGGAAGTTAAAATCAAGTGTAGGCGATTAATAACCGCGTTCGAATCATGGTACCGTTTCAACATTGTCTGCAACCATTAAAACTGCCATTACTTTTAGTTTTATTTCATTAGCTATATTATAATAATTACTGTATACTTCTTAAACACATCACAGTTTTAATTACATTACTATCATTAAGCAAGCCCATTAACTTACTACATATTTTTTTATTCGGTGCAATAGAATGTTGTTAATTTTTATTATATGATTAGTGTTGTTTGGCTGTATTGATAATAAAATTGTAGTGCTCATCATATTTATTAATAACCAAATAAAAATATCTTTATTTATGTAGGTCTAATTATAGACACATATGATAAGTCAAATATAATCTATGTGAAACTAATTTAACCCGTGGGATGCAGTAATTTTTTCGGATTTCTAGTATGACACAAAATAATTTTGTAATATCCCAAGGAAAGATCGAATCACGCAGACATCGAACATATTAATTGGTAAGCATTCGCCTTCGAAAATGTATAATGCCACAGTATTGAGACAAGTTAATATATCTATGTAATCTATGTAATGTAGTATACATTATTTTAGTGGTTTTACTTTACTTTACGAATATTTTTGCTCTAGCTAAAGAAAGCGAGACAGAGTCTGAAAGCAGGACTGTCCTGTCCAAATCTGGAAAGTTGGTAACCTTAAGTATATCTAGTTTTGTAGACAAAATACCGCAAGAGAGCCTTGTTTTTATGGCCGCTTCATACAATGCAGTGGACAATGCGACACCTGCGCCACCCTACACACCTGTACGGAATTTATAAATAGGCTCTGTTAGACCACCTATTACACAGTCACGCTACTAGCTGTTACGAATAGGGATGTTTCGATACAAGAAAATACGATTAACTACGTAGTCGATGCTTTTATTTCGATAACAAGTAGGTACTGCTGCCAACGAACCTTGCATATAACTAGGTATCGTCACGAAAGTACTGGCATTAATATAGAATTAAAGTAATTGATAACTAATGATGTAAAAAAGTAAGAGATTTTATCTGACATTTCATATCATCATTACATAGTATAAAAAAAAGTCGCTGTCGCTGTCTGTCCATCCCTATGTATGCTTAAATCTTTAAAATTACGCAACGTATTTTGAAGCGTTTTTTTAATAGATAGAGCGATTCAAGAGGAAGATTTATATATATAATAAACACGTGCGAAGCCGGAGCGAGTAGCTAGGTATTTATAATATTTTAAATTAATCTAAATACCTCTAAACTAACGATACACATTTGTATGAGTAAGTATCGTTAGATTAGAGAGCTTTATTGGAAAGTGACTTAAGTACAACTTACACGAATAGGTATCGATATCTTGTAGGTATCTGAACATCTCTAACTAAGAGTCGGTTATAAAGTAGTATTTGTGAATATTAAACGACAGATGTTGATGTAAAACGACTTTGACATTTAGCTTTTCAACACGATTGTTTTTTACTTGGATTAAAGAAGTTTTGACAACTTCCATTTCCTTTCAGTCAACTTTATTCATACTTAAACTAATAATTAGATGGTGGCAGGTACTAATCCATCACGCACACTAGGGACATACCTCGACTTTGCACGGATGTAAAGTATATAAGACAGAGGTAGTGAATGCGTTCTTAAAATTATAATGAAAACTATATCAAAATAAGTTGCATGGTGTGAAAGAAGTTACCAAAGAAATAGACTTTACTTTGCACTCTTTAAGATTTATAATTATTTACTCTTTTATTAAGAAGTAGACTAACCATTGAACCCTAATAGTTAGCTGTATACCTACTGTTACATTATTTTAGAAAGGGCATTGTACACCAAATGTCAATTAAATGAATAGAGCATATACAAATTGATTACGCTTCATTGTGATTGGCAGCAGTAGTAGGTAACAACATAATATATATTGGGAACCATTAATGTTAGCAGTTGCCAACATTCTTGTATCAATCAGATCGGACATAAAGTTATTTATGGCCAAAAATATTACTCCTGTAATATAAAATTGTTAAATTATGTTCCTATGTTTATTTCATATGGCATAAGTATAAATAAGAACGTTATTACTTTTATGCTTAAGCTGTACAGTATTTTTTTAAACATCTCTCTAGTTCTATGCTGTCCTGGTGATGGAATGGAGTAGCAGAATGCCTTAACTGTCTTTTTTTATTCCTAAGATAATTTGTCATGTTTTTTTTTCTATACTTGGTAATATTATCAATAGAAAAGACTTTATTTTTGATATGTATAAAAATAATTTAAAAAAACTTGTCTATTTTTTTATATGTTCTCATGTATGGATAATTATATAACCGACAAGTACTACTACTACTATTAGTGCATTCTACGCAAGCAAAGCTGAAGGATTCGGGTTTATTAAAGAAATATTATCGATAGAAAGTATTCTTGCTGTGTGTTAGTTTATAAATACAGATAATGTGGGTGTTATATACATATAATGAACGTCTAAGGGTGGTGTGACCTTCGCAAGAAATAACAATAAAATGGAAACAAAAGGGTAAACGCGCGTAAAAGCGTTTGGCTGAATAATGATTTGTAGCGGAAATATTTGAGTAATTGCAGTTTTTATTTAACATAACAATACATAAAATACACTAAAAGACCTCTTTTTAAATAACAAAATAAAGTCAACCTACTTTAATACAGTTTTATAATAACTATTCTATATATAATTATGTTTTTTCCATAAAACATTTCTTTTAGTGTTCTTTTTAAATTATTATAAAAACATAATCTTTAAACTTTTAGTTTTTTGTAATTGTGTATTATATATTTATAAAATTGTACTATTTGTACTAATTGTACTATCTAATAATTCTATAATTAGGAGATAGATTAATAGACAGATAGTTCAATTTTTATGAAAAAGTATATCCACTTGAGCATTTATTTCTGTATTAGTTGGCAGGTTTGATAAATAGATATATGTATCCGACTATTAAGTAAAAATAGCAAAATAGCTAAGCGAGTAATCAGGTTTTACTTGAATTACATCCGTTCCATGGCAGGCAGCTGCATGTAGTACATTTTTGGGGTTCTGTACCAAACGCTACAAATGGATTCATATTATAAAATTATAATAAAGCATAATTCTTTCGATAAGACATTGTACATTTTATATACTATTATAACATATGTTATTTTATTGTTAATAGAATAGTAAAATAAGAAATGTTCTAAATTCTATAAGAGTTTAATAAAGCTAAGAATTTATAGTAGAACTCCTTTTATAGAAGATAATAATAATTTTGAGTAGTCTAATTTGTAAGAATTTCATTAATATCTTTGTTATTGTGCTATTGGTATCTTATGTGTAGTAACTCAATTTAGCGCATTGATATCTAAAGAAAACAATAACATAATTTGCGATTGCTTTCCAAGCATAACGAACCCTAGTCTTGTAAGTTCAACTCGCCCTTAACTGGTTCTTTTTAATATGATCTAGTCCAAACACAGACCACATCCTCTGTTAATAGAAACACGGGGCGCCTTATATAATATGTAGCTATAAGTATTTGATGTAATTAGTGACTCTAAAAATCGCATTTTTTATTTTTCACATAAAATTCCAAGACTTAAGACGTATCCTGAGGAAACCTGTCGACTACACCAATAATGCTGAAAATTCTTTGAATATTGGCGAATACGTCATCTAATTATATAAGTTGAGAACATTAGAAATGTAAGTAGGTAGGAATGTAAGTAATATGTTATCGAGAAATGGATACAGCGCTTACGTCGAGATATTCCAATGATAGCTTATTATTATAACTGAATATAATACTTATTCGTGTAAAAATGTGTATCAAATTGATCATTTATTATACAACAACAATATATATTTAACAAATCAACTGTAAACTTAAACAAGTTTTTTATTTAAGATTACGCTGTCAAAAAGCTCTTGAATAAAATAACGTCCACTGAGTGGAATAATCAATTTAATATTCATTATGCAGCACAGACCTATCTAAATATAATATTTTCAAGTGTTTAAATCATTTATATCTTTGAACAACAACTGTCACTCGTTGAGACTCGGGTCAAATGATATGAATTCAAAACAATTTTATGTGAGCGATAAAACGAAAATCAAGACATCTAAAGCTGTTTTGTATTGCTTTGTAGGATTTATCAGCACGGACAATGATTTATGTCCGACTTACAATTTCTTGTAATAATATACTCATATCATAATAAGTTGTTTTTGTGAAAATACTAGTCTACATAGTAGTTGACACGCTAAACTTTGTTTTTGCATATAAATTATTTCTGTACGGGGTCGCCCTTAATAAATTAAAAATTTTATAAAAATCGGTAAAGCCTTTTCGATAGAGTAGCATAATACTGTAACACGTGATTTTTATGTATTAGATATATTATAAGTATATTTTTTCTGTATTTACGTAATTAAAATGTAGTTCATTATTTCTATCACTTGTCCAGTACCCATAGCATAAACTGTGTTTAGTGTCTGTGTGGCGATGGCGCTATATAAATTGTAAGTATATTTATTTCTTTCATTTTCCTAAAATTATATAATTATAGTGACCAAATTTGCCTTTTTTTGCTTCAAATTTAAATTTTATGAAGTAAGTAGTGTATTGTGTTACTTTGATGAGAGTTCTTATTGTTTCACATGTCATTAAGAAGTTCCTAACTACATATTAATGAAGACTAATCCGAGTTACAGAGATCCCAACTGTCCTTTAATGCTTACTTGTAATTTATATTACTTTAGGGTATAAAATGTAATAATTTATATAACAACTCATTTCTTGAGTACCTACTCAAGAAATAAGTTGTTATATAAATTAGGTAGAAGCAATGCGTTCTACTTATTATCTCCGGAGAACTCAAGGAAATTACAATTTATAATAAGAATAGGAGGTTTCATACCTCGTCGCGTTAATATAAGTGTAATACCTAAAAGGATCTAAGTGAAAATGTACACCGTTTTCGACAAAAGTATTTTGTAATTTCATTACATACATATTTCGTCTATGCTAAAATTACTAAACTAAAGAGTTATCTGCGTAGGTAGCTCAGTCTTGCCTATTTCAGTCAAGCAGCTTGCTTTGAAGCTGAATTTCAGTTAAAAGGCAGTGAAATATATATATAAAGAATATGTATAGAGGCAGCAGTGACAGGATATACATAGAAACATGACATCTTACTCGGCCGGAATTGCAAGTCATCTGTGGTATCAAGTATGTAGGCAATGGTTACCGCTTAACGAGGTGGTGTGACAGCTTCTTATCCCAGTAAAATAAAAAAATCATACAAAAGCTTTTATCTTAGTTAAGATGTTCATATACTGCACTCATTTTGCAATTGTAGTGAGTTGATATATATATTTTAAATTATTTGATATTTTGCTTCTCTAAAAAATTTAAGTCAACAGTATAATATACTCATATAATTTTCGTTAGTAATGGCAAAAAAGGGGCGGAAAGTATCTTTTAAAAACGAGCAGAAACTTAAAGACGTGAAAAAATACGTGAAACTTTAAAACATACCTCATAAGTAAGGGTTACTATTATTGAAGTCTATAATTTTGTACACACTTACAATCAATGCTCCCATTTATCAAGTAACTTCTTTCAACCATTTCAAGAAATACAGTATAAAATAAAAAAAAATACAAAACCGGACGCTGTTAAAATATATCTGTGATCAACTATCTGGAAGGCGTCCGACTGGTTATCTCGTCAATGGTAGCCTTTACAATAATATAATTATTTTTAAAACTATTGAGATCTTGACAATACATAAAATGTGAATGAATTCGTCTTTTTTATTGAAATTATACCTAACTGCTTATCTTTATAAAACGGGTTACAGGTTACGTTACGTTCACAAAATAGAGGTCAAATGTAAACAATAAGTAATTACATAGTAAGATTATTGTAAAAAGTTAAAGTCCATTTATATGTAATAATATTCTTGTTGTATAATATCGTATATAGAGTTCATTGCCATCGAAATATACATCGATCGTTAAAATTTTTCAATACTAAGTTCATTAGCATGTAGTCGTCATTGCCGCATTGAGTCACGAGAAAAAAAAACATATGCGTAATATTACGAAGGTTCTAGATTATTTGTTTCAGAAATAATCTTATATGGTATTGGTCAACAATGTTACTTGAGATTCAAGGCATATATTACAAAGCGATAAATATTATTTTTACAACTTTACGACTCCTATCCCAAATTGGGCGGTCAGAAGCATTGTCAATTGTAGATCCTGTAATGAATGGTCAAGTGGACCGTATCCACATTTCGAAATCCACATCCACGAAATGTGGATCCGGTCCACTTGAGCATGTATGTGATCAAATATAACAAATGGTAAGCCTACGCCACGCCGTTTTTCGAAAAATTGTTGGTATGGTGTTTACTTCTCCGGAGAGTCAAAAATATAAGTAGACACCCGAAGTTATTTCATATTTGTTATACAAATATAACTAGAAAACCACAAAGCCACAACGTTTTCTGCTACCTCACTTTCTTCTTATACTTTACTGATTCAATTATTTTTATTACAAAATGTTTGTATGAGACCAATTGTTGACATTTTAGCAGCCTCAGTTGTCTAGTGGTTTAGCACATTGCCTTACTTCCAATGGTCGTGGGTTCGATACTTGCACGGCACGAACATCATAAGTGTAATCATTTGTATTGGTCTGGGTGTTTGTTTGTTATATAAATATATATACAAAAAACATGAAGTTTTTCTATTACTTGTTTATTTAGTACAACATGAAGCTCTGCCTAGCTTGGGACTAGATGACGTTCTATCAATTGTGGAGGGAATTTATATTGTACATTGCGATCAGTATTAAATCTGTTTTATTTACCGCAATAGTTATGATTAGATTAACTATCTACCACATGTCTATCAAATTTAATTAAAAATAAATATAATTAAATTATTAATAGTAATGACCTTATTTAGAATAGCTATTTAATTTTTTTATCAAATATACTATTTATACATTTATATCTAAAGAATGGATTTTTTTTTTCAATTAGCAAACATATATTTATGTATACGATTTGTAAGTAAATATAATATATATGTTTATTTATTGTTTAAGAAAAAAATATCGCTATTCAATAACGTATGTTTTAACATAAAACTAGATATCCATTCTCATGATATAATTTATCTTAACGTTGAATTTTATTGAAAATCATTCAGCCGTGAAAAGGTGAAAAACAGACAGACAGTTTTCCATTTATAAATTAGCATGGCTTATAGCAGTTTGTATATACATTTTTTCTAATTACGTTATAATGACAACATTACGTAATCGATGACTAAATTATTCTACTTCCAGAATTATGATCAGTTAATTATTTACTTTATACGTCTTTAAATATACACGATTCACTAATGAACTAATCCTAATATTATATTTGTATAGAATTTTCATGTTATGTACAATATGTGTGTACTTTTTACGAAAGCAATGTGTTAACCATTCTTTGTGAATACATCCCTGGACAATTAACACAGACTCTAAGTCCCACGGTAAGTAGAGCTTGTGGAACTAGACAATAGATACAAATATATATATATATATATATATTATTTTCTTGTAAATACCTACATAATATACATAGAAAACACCCAGACCGATACAAACAATCATGCTCATGAATATAATAGTTTGTACCTTGCGAGGAATCGAACCCGCGACTATCGGAAATGCCAAACCGCTAGACCCCGAGGTCGAAGTCGACTTTTGTTTCTTGTTTCGTATAACGTTTTTTAATAGTTATCACATCAGGGTTAATAGGGGTACTGGGTTTTACGCTATTTCAATGATACCATATTATACATTTCAGATAAATATAAGTAATTACAATAAATAACGTAATATTGCGAGCATGACTATTGTGACCATTTTCTGTGTATATTTCTATTACAATTTCTAATTTGATAAGCTTATCACATTAAATCCCGTTATAACGGGCACAGTACATTCTGTGATATATAAGTATTTTAATGGTTTTTAATCTAAGCATTCCTTGAGGGTACTAAAGTATTATTTATAAGGCTAATGCTATTAGGAGTAATGAACAGAAAAGCATCAGGAGCATGTACGTTAATATAAGTTAAGATGAAATCACGGGGAACATCAAATGTATAATATAGTATAACCACAGTCTAGATTAACGTACCAGTAGTTGCAGTTAGTTAAGAAACGTCTAGATATGGAAATTATGTGCAGTATGTTGTGCGAGATGAGTGATTGGCATAATACCAAACTTCCCGAGTCTTTAAATAGATGTTTTGGGATATTTGTGGGACAAGCAATTTTATTTTAATTTTAATATAAAGTATTGATGCAACAATCGGTCTCTCTCTTGCTCGATTAATAATGTCTGCGTTACAACCCTAAATAATTATCTTTCATTTTAAATTGACGTTGCATGATTACCGTCCCCAACTTTAGTGTTGACAACGTCAGACCACATCACCACACCTCACACGTCATAACATTTATCTGTATACCATTCACATGTTGCGGTAGCAAAATAAATCGTGATTGAACTACTGTACTATTCCCCACACTGTGGTGTAATCGACATATCGTATCAACATTGAACTTGACATGGAAATTAATATATTTACTTTCCCATAAATCCAATGATATTTTATGTAATAGTTTATTTAACAATCGACAGACGCGATTACAGCGATAGGACACAAGGGCAATGAATTATAAAACTTATTTTTATCAGTCAGATAATCCGTTCTGCACCTACGTATGCAGACATACATACACACTGGTGTAGTTAATATCTATGTAAGTGTATTACTGTTGATAGTTTATATGTGTTTCATGAACTTATCTATGTATTCAGAGATATTGCGTCCGTTGCCCGTACATCAACTGACATTGACGGAGAACAAATAGTGATAAATACGTATGAATTAAATGTATGTAGGTGTTTGCTAGTCGTTATCTAATAGAATTTATTTGTTTGTGACAAATTGAAAATAAAATAATAACTTGTTTATTGATTCTTTTATATGCACATATTAGTATAGTGTAGATCACGACTAAGATAAAACAACTGATAGTTAAAGTAGTAACATGTACTACCACTGTTTGAAAAATATAGGAGTATTACAGCAACGTAGATTATTAAACCAACAATCAAAGATCTGAAGCCGTCAAACTGGTTTAGTCACTAACCAATGAGGAGGGATCACTGGTATAAAATAATTTAAAATGTAACATGTGTTCACATAAAAAATATACTAATGTAAAGACTACAAATACAATAACTTTCATATATACAAAACTAATATAGATACAATGCAAAAGTGACAGGACGCAACAATCAGAGGAGATCCATTATGGACCAATCAATTAGGATTTCTAAGGGATATGTGAAAATGAGGCAGATCAAAGTGGACAAATAGAGTAAAAAAATCTATCTGTAAGACACCTGGCGGAAAGATTCTTTTAAGGAATAAAAGTAATTAGTATTAGTAAATATATAACGCGCAGTAGGAAGGGGAATATATAAATATTATAGGGGAATATGTACCTATTTCATTCTAGAGAAAAGGTCGAATGTAAATTGTTGTTTACTCAGTTATTTTGCAAATTATATGCATTCACAATATCATATATTGCAAAGTAGATTTGTTTATTTTCTATAGGTCTATGGCAAAGACATTTGGTGTGAAAGTCTATTGTAATACTGCGGTGTGTGGGCAATATACACTTAATTATGTTAAGAATATCTGTGAGAATAAATAAATGTAGATTTATGTGTGTGGGAGCGTTAACAACTTTTGACGAAGTGCGACATCGCAATGTTTGTCTTCTCAATTCGATGGCAGTGGGCGACTACATGGATGATCACGTGACGGTTCCGTATGAGTATGACTAATGTTATATCCTAACATGGCGGTGCAATTATCTCACAATGTCGAATAAACGATGGCACTTCAATGAAATATTCTGGACAAGAATATATTAAGTCCTAACAGGTTCGCTAAATCAAGAAAATCCGCTTTCATATCGAAAATAATCACCTAATGTGTGATTGTCATATAGCAATAAATACACTTACAAAGAAATTATTGCAAACTATTGTTCTCGATGACTGATTAAAAATAACGCCATTTATGAGGAAAATTGCATAAGAGGACAACAGCAGTTAAGGTTACTACTGTATCGTTCATAGACACCAAAATATTACGATCGTAGAACTTTACTCTGAGGCTATTCATCCAATATGCCAAAATACAAGTGACGTAACCACAGAGTTTAGTGAACGCGCGCCCCTGCGTCGGCGCACGTTGCCGCTTCGTTCTCCGTATATCTGATCAGATTCTCAAGGTCTGCGCATGCTTCGCCAAGGTCATGTGTGGCGCGAAATCGTAGACTGTAGGCATCGTTATTTTATCATTAGACATTAGCATGTTTGATTGGTCACTTTAAAAGGGGCGTTACTTCCTATTTTTAAAGTTATTCCATGATGTTGTTTCCACTACCTGTTTAAAAACGAACGTAGCAAAATATCAGTTGTGAAACAGACTACTCATTATGACATCTTAATATATTATACTACTATGATATACTATAACTTTATGGATCATATCAATATAATAATGTATTAATTATAATATCTATTTAACTATATGGAATTTCACGGCTACAAGTTACAACGCAACTATACAGCAAACTATACAATTCAAAAGATATAACTAACATATTGTAATAGTTAATCGATAATATTAATACAGACGTAGGAGGCAATGCTAAACAGGAATTTCTTATTAATAACTCATCTACGTTGAAACAGATAGATAGGTACATACTATTTATAACACAGCAAGACGCCTTTAGATTCTGTGACTAAGACTAGCAAAAACGTTTTATTTTTACTCAAGTTCATTTTGAATTTATTCTATAGCATGACTTTTTAATTCTATTATTTATTGTCTTTGTCGTAATCGACGTCACGAACATACTTAACCATTATCGTCCCATTAGTACCCATAAAGAACATTTTTCTAGAAGAAAATATAGTTGTTCACTACTGACTAATAAGCTAATCCAGTAAAATAACCCACCGCTCACTACAGTACCTCACCACTACTTACTATTTTGATATCTTACTGATAAAAAGGAGTATGTAGTGATATTATATTATTTTTTCGTCTTTGATGTTGTTATTGTTAGGTATTTCGCAATAATTATGGTTTAAGTAGGAAGCATAATAATTACGTAGACTATAAAATCTATACATATACCTAGTATACTAATTAACGTATAATATGAGGTGCTGATAATATTATAGAGGGATATAACTTAAACACGAAATATAGTATTTCAATACTATTGTTTAGAAAATAAATTACATCTATTAATCTTATAACAATGTTTTTTTAGTTTCGTACTCGAAAAAGATAAAAATCTTTACTTACTACTTATTGAAATTGCTGGCAAATAACTGGCTCATTATAACTTATTTCTGTGTTCTTGTTATTATTATTGTGAAGTTTTCACTTTACGTCCATTTGCTCTTTAGTTAATTGGTTAGAGTCAGACGGTCCATATTCTTATTTCATGGTTCCGACCTTCATAATTATTATTTAGTACAAAAGAGCTTACAAGGTATTTTCTGACGTAAACTATATTAGTATAGCACTGGTGTCTTTAAAAGATACAGGTTTCTTTATTTTAATTTCTATAAAATATACCTCCTACTTAGAGTACTGGATATTATTTAAGACATAAAAGAGTTTTCTGTAAATTAGTACGTTTTTGTTTAAAACAGTATTTTCTCCAGGGCCGAACATATGTATATGATCTTCCGCTATTATGACTTGCAATTTTTTATACATGTACATTTACAATTTTAGCATAATATGACTTGAAAATTCGTTGAACAAGTATACACGACTTAATAAAAAAATCTAACAATGCGGAAGTATTTTACTTCAAAACATTTGCATTTCTTTATATTTTGCTTCTGAAGTCTCTAAAAGTTTGTCATCAAATTCCAAAGTTTCAGAGATAGATTAGGCATCCTCGCTTTCAGGGATCCCGTTATCTATCGCTCCTGTTGAGCGTTAAGAAACAAACTTTCTTCGGGGATTGCGTAATTTTTATGTAAAGTATGTTGGGCTTTTTGACTGTACATTAAATATGTCGCTGCGTTAGTTAATGTACCTATAATTTCATATAATATTAATCATCAGCATCACTCAAATGTAAAGCACTGATTATTATTGTAGTATATATATTCATATTAGGCACATTTGTGAAAATAAAAAGAAACAATTTAATATAACTTTGTGATGTGATCGAATGTGTAAAATATATTATAATAGTAGTATTATATATCTCTATAAATTCATTTAATGTTCGAAAATAGCCACTAACAGTAGCTCTTTATCTCAAAAAATATTAATATAGTGAAACCTAATCACGTAGTATAAATTTTCCATAATTAATCTGAAACTTATTCATAGTGTTTGAATGAAAAGTGTGTATCGTCAGACCTTCTTCGCAGTAATTTGAAGAAGATGAGACATATAGTATATTATTATATATAAGATATCAGTTTTATATTTGTAACATTCGTTACTAATTATGATGTTCATAATGCGCCTTTTGGTATATTTAAATGCTAGGACGCTTTTCTGAGGTTCTGAAGCATGAAGCAGTGCTTAAAAGATACAAACATGAATTTGTATCTTATATTAATGCTTATTGTACGATTCAATCCTAGAATTCCTGGATTATAGATAAACGTTCTAAGGATTTATTATTATCACATCTTAAATAATTTCACTTTATTTATATATGCTGTAGGTATATAGTAGGTATAAATTTTAATTTGTCGTCTGAGATTTTCTTTATAAGATCATAAATTTAATTACGACTACGTCTTGTTTAACAGATATTGAATTTACTAGGTACATATTAAACAACGACTGTAATTTGGAAGCAATAAGTTCATAGAACGTTCCCTTTGTTGAACATCCTTCTTCGAAATAAGGTAGTGTAAACAAATCTTTTTTTAGCATGTAAAATGTATGAAGAAGATGAGACATATAGATATATTATTATATATAAGATATCAATTACAGTTTTTTTATACATAAAATTAGGAAAAATGTAGTTTTTCCTGATAACTATCAAGGCAAAAATATTTACTGGATTCACCACTTACTGATCTGATTTCATCTTCATTCTTTCATAATTCACTAGTACCTCACCAGCATATTCTATTAGCGTAGGCGGCTTCACTTTATAACATAATTCAAAATAAAAGGAATTAATGAGAACGTTAGTAATACTACTAAATCCTCAAGTATAATATTATAATAGTTTTTATATATATTTATATTTGCTTAGTGTATAATTTTAAAATACTTGTCACGTAGTATTGCGTCATTTGGAGATTTAAAGGACTTGATGGGCGAAAACATATTTATTCAAATCTCCACACCTAAGAGGTGCCAAAAAACTTCATGGAATGTTGTTTATGCTGATCATTTTAGGACTTGTTCTTTTTTGATCTGATCAAATGACTAGGTTTTAATATTTTTTTTGAGATATGCGTCTTCATACAAAAAATTGAGAAACGATTTCAATAATTTAACTCTATCAGCTCTATATTTCTTTATTTAGAAATGGTTGAATTAAAAAAAACTGAATTAAATCTATTGTTTCTAAGAGCGTTGAAAATCATTATTCTCTTTAAAATTTTAAAAGACTGATGAATAATTTTGGTGAAATGTGTCTCTAACTTATGTTGAATTTTATATAAGTTTAAAGAAATATATTCGCTTTAGTTGGCAACTCTAATGACATATACACTTAAGTTTAGTATTTTGTATATAGCGTCACGCTACCTATTATACAATTGAAAACTACTACACCACAAAAAATAGATTACTTATAAAAAGATACTTGTGCAAGAAACGAAGAGCGTATACATATATTAGGAGGTCATGAAGTGGTATATTCTCAGCAAGTACATATAAAAAAAATATTATTATGTATATAACAATTTTATATACGCGGCCGTGTCAATTTTTAATCTAAAATAGTAATTATACATTTTAATATGTACATTATGTTATATAAATAAGAATTTGGATTTCACTCTGTTAATATTAATCTATGTATACGAAAAGGCATAAATGTCAAAGATAGACCCATTACTCCAGACGAACGTAGACCATAATATGCTCAGTAATTAAGTATATATTTCAACGATTATATTCCATTACAAAATTACAATCAAAGACCTATATGATATACTTATACCTGCCTATGTATCTGACAAATATTTATGAAGAGTCTTTTAATGAATTATCGGTACAATACGATTGAAGATAATATGATTACAGGAAAATCAGTACAACGAACAGTCAAAATAAATTAATGAAAAGAATGTTTAAGCGTACATTCTAATTAACGCCGTGTACTTTAATGGAAAATATTTTACTGCCTATCAAATTATTGATTGAGGCTTTTGAGTACAATAGAAATAGAAATAACAACATTATTCAAATAAACTTAATATACCTATACGTCTGCATACTCATATACCAGTGAAAAATTGCTAGTTACTATTAATATTAAAATAGGAACCGACAAATTTGCACTTTTGAATAGTCAAGTTTTTTTATTGCACCGCTCATTCGGAATGCAGATTCATTACAAGAAGAATAACCAAGAGACTTGTGTGTTGCTCATTTAAAAAAATAATAATGTTTATAGTTTACGATTATAACATTAGATAAACATAATAAGCATGAAAGCATGATTGAGAAAATATTGAACGTTTAATAAAAAATATAATCAATGAAATTTTAATACAAAAGTTAAAAGCAATCTTGTCAAAAAAAAAAATTAATTTAGGTATTCTGTTATCGAATTACGTATTACTTAATTATTACGTACGTAATACATTAATTAGTATTTTTAAATAGTCCATGTATGAAAATATTTGTGGTACGTCTCTCGAGTATTTCTTTATAACCAATACATAGCTAGTTATTCCATAAAATCTAGTCTAGACACTATAAACTTTAATTCAAGGTTCTGATCCGAAATATTTATCTATAAGTAAAGACGCTATGGTTCAAACTAATTTGTGTAATATTTTTAAACAGCTTATTTTATTTTTCATACTATTTTAATAGCGCACGGCTGTTTACAGACACGCTGGTAATATTTAACTGCACCATACCGGTTTTCGAGTAAGTGCATAAGTAAAAGCAATGGAAAATTTTAAGCAATTATGTTAAGAATAAAAAAAAACTGTAGATCTGAATTTTGCTTACTTTTTTTCAAATGACATATATTTACATTTCAATTATACCGATTAATGTTTAATTTAAAGTAAGTGCAGTTACTACTATGTCTGAAGGAATTAAATTTATCAGCAATTGTAATCCCCACAAGTAGCATCGTACACGAGTATGACATAAATAAAATAGAATTAACACAAAATAACGTACAATTTTAATTAAACATTTCAAAGTCTCATTGGCTGGAAACATAGGTAGAAAATAAAACAATTGAATCAGTAAACCATTGGAGTCATGGGAAGTGAACTTGTTTTTTTGTACGTCGGTAGCATAATTATTGTAGACTAGTCGTGATCATGGATCCGTGATAATGGACTTTTTTGTTTTTATTTCATCACTGGATCCTAACTTAGCACAGTAGTCACATAATTACATCATATAAATCGTTGAATTATATAACTTATATGGATATAAATATTGTATGTATATATATATATATATATATTTAATTATAACTATTTTTATTTGTAGTTAGATTAATATATACAGATTGTGTTAGAAATGTTGGTAGACAACCACACTGAGAATCGTATGTTTGTGGAATACTAATATGTAATGCCTTACTTGTTCATACCTTCATATACATGAAGTTACTTTTAAGTCATGACAATTCCTTTAATTGTGGATCTATAACAATGAACTTTTTTGTTAATCATTTATCACTAGCTCCTTTAGCACTCAATTATATAATTCTATTCTTTTAAGAATATTATATATAGCTTTTAATGTAATTTTTATTTGTTTTTATTTAATATAACATGTACTATAATATTCAAATAGGGTGGAGAGTCTTCATTTGAATCATGGGTCTGCAATATTGTTGTGGTTTAGTATTGATTTTTTAATTAATATGATAATTTGAAAATAATAGGTATTATTTTCATGGTAAGTTTGTAATAAAGAAACATTATTGTTCTCGTTACACCCACTTACACACAACTGTAAGTACAACATCTTGCTATAATACCTAAAGATTTCATAATAAAACATCTAAAATAACCACAAAACTGGTTTTTAAGAAGTTATATTTTTTGTACGTCAATTAACATTCAAGATATGAGAAAAAAATTAATGTTTAACGTTATACTTAGTTAACTCTATAGAGGTCAAAGCACTTCATTAAAATAATAGGTAAACTACCTACGTAACGTTTACGTGGATTGAATGATGGTAAACATACTGGCTTTTAGTTACCGCGGTAACAGTCTCATTCGCGACATCTGTAAATATCTTAGATTAATTGTTAAGTATGTATATATTAAGCCGAAAGTATCATGAAGCTGAAAAAACTTCTTCTAATAAGTATACAGAAAAGTTGAAACTATTCTTTGAAACCTCATACAAAAGGGATCATGTGAAATATTGTAGTGTGGAAGTCCGAATTGATTTTCCAGATTTTCACTTTGTTTTTAAATTCTGCGTATTCATGTGAAATGAGATGCAATGGATAATCTTTATTAATTGATTATTTAGTGTAGAGATCCATTTAACAGAGATAGCTTAAAAATATTCTTGTTACTTTAGGTAGAATATTTATAAATAATAATAAAACAATCAGTTTGTTCTGTTCAGACAAACGAGTGACGTGTTGGAAAATTACACATGCACGAACATGTATGTATTATCTTGTCTATTGTAATGTTATTCCTGCTTTAGTTAAATGACTTTGGGTATACTTATTTAATATATTAGTAATATAAAATTTTGTAAAAGTAAATTATCAATAGTAACATAATCATAACTTCGCTTAAAGATACTACATAGGAAAAAACGAAATTTTATTTCATTGTTTTGTACTTATTGTTCTTTGTATATGTGTAAGCAAAAAAGAGTTTTTATTACTCTTACTAAATTCCCTAATTTACATACGTTTTTCACTTTCATATACTAATATTAACAAAAACTTAATAAATGAAAATAGCATCGAGAATAAGCACAACGTTTTTACATATTTTTTTACATTTAGCACAAACATTTGCAAATTATTTTATTCAATCTGTAACTACGAATACTTTTTATTTACCTATGTAAGACTTATTTTATCTATCTCGCACTCTTCAATTCTATATTATATTTAAACTTGTATCGCATTTGTTTCTTCTACTGCCTCCATATTGTAAATAATATTCCGGTAATATTTCAAACTTTATTTTGTGTATCGTGTTTTTATTCTCTCACTGATATCAGATAAACGAAACACCAATAAATACGTTCTGCGCGCAACAGCTTTTGAATTTTTGTAACCCCAAATAAGCCTATATTAGCATGGCGAGTACGCCCATATAAATCATCTTTATGGCAGTTGGCTGATATGATTACAGGCATTTAAAAAGAAATAAACTTCGTTTTATTAAATTTTCTACAGAAACAACAATATACACGTCAAAGTCATAGAATAACAGATTATATATAAGTCATTCACGTCTAAACAAAAAAATACAGTTATAATTTGTTTCTAACATTAAGAAAGTGAATCTTTGTAATAAATAGTCTGGACGGATAGATATGAGATCTAAAATCACCTCTTCCAAGAACAATTTGAGATCAAGTAAACAAATAGAAACAGGGCGATTGCGTAGTTTTTTTAATAACTTATATTAATAACCAACTTATATTTCAAAACTAATCTTCACTTCATACGAAATTAATTATTGTGTGTGCAAATAGGAATATACAATAAAAATAAAGAGAACTTGATCTATTCAATGATTAAATTCCTTGGATCCTTTTCTTAAGAAGCAATTATAAGGCGCCACGCAATTCACAAGTCCGTTGGTTGTGGAACACTATCTTATAAATAAAAAAAATACAATATGGTTCGCCTGATGCTCGTCTCACGGTCTATATTTGAAAGCCGAGCTTGAGCATTAACAAAAAATATTTTGCGTGAATAAAATGAATCGATTCAACGCAGAAGAAGATTGATATCCTTATGCGAAGCGCTTCATAATGTTCAAGCCTTGAATATACGTTTTTATATTTATCGCCGTGAAACTTAAAATTCATGTAGTCATGATAAATGTTAATGCAATTAAAAGAACGTTTATTAACATTAACTTGATGCAGTATGGTTTTGATTAATGGCTCCTTAACTTAAAAAAAAAACAATATAATATTAATCAATTCAATTAATATTATATTGTTTTTTTAAGTGATCATTATACGAAATGATTTTCAGAGTTCATTCAATATCTCAATTAGTCATACCAAACGTCATATTATACACATGTGTACAATTTTAGCGCAATACTTTGTAAGTGATGACATTGATGACCTAAAAATATTCAGATCGTAAGCTTGAAAACAATTTTAATTATTACGTAAAGTTTTACATATTAGTAATTTATATATAATTAGAGGTTATTTAAAATATAGAATCAACTTTATGGCAATTAAGATTAGGTTAAGCTTCTCTTTAAGTTTCTCTACCACAATGAACTTTACCATCTTTTTTTTATTGTTGGAATTTTGAAAGAACAGTATAGATAGAAGGTAAAACTTGCAGTGACTATTATTTATATAGTGCATATTATATATTTATAATTAATAATTACTTTTGGAATTTCAGGTTGTTTTTATATTTTGTAGATAGGCAATAGGCATATTATTTCGATGAATGCCTCTTTCAGTGCTAACGTATTGTTATAGATTTGATAAAATTGGAACATGTCGATTCTTTGTCTATAGAGATAGTGTAATCTCTAAAACAGTAGCTTTAGTAGCATTATGTTTAGAAGTAATAAGCAATTAGGAGTATCATAGTCATATCAGTAAAAGAAATGACCAATTGGCCATATCCATAGCTAACGACCACTCTTAATCTCATTTGGCACATAAGGACACAAAACAACTGTAACTTGTAAATTAAATTATATCTGATAAAAACATATTTGCTAAACAATATTACTCACTTTCTACGATTGCAAGTATTTGCACTATAACTCTGTAAATATTGCAATAAGTCCCAATTCCGTGAAGCCCAATTCTAATAAAAAATAAACCATGATAAAATATATTTAGCTAGTTGCGTATCGTCAAGGGCATCGCTATGAAGGGCGCCGAGGGCATTCACATTACTGGGAAATCGATAATATTTATGTAATTCTAGATTTTCACTCGCAATTTTATTTGTACGTTATCTTTAAGTATGTTTGAAGTGAGTGCCCCCATTGACTGACTGAACTACATTATTTGGTTAGTAGTTTTATTGGTTAAAGTTTCATAATAAAATGCGGTTACATTGGAAGTTAGCATGAAGATATTTAGACTGTAAACGCAATAAAACTATACTTCTTACAATTTGAATAAAAACACTGTGAGTAATGTCTTTTAAAAACTAGTAGAAAAATGTACAATGTCTAAGTAAAAAAAAACCTACTGTAGGCTAAAATTATCTATTAATTCGCTTTTAGAAGATTTTGTCGTTCTTGCAAATAGGCACGTGCGTCGTTGTGAAAAGTTTAAAGACTTGACTGAGATGTGAGATTGAAAATCGTAGTAGAAACAAAGCCATTGATCATAATTTTGAATACAAGTATTATATTATTCCTTATATACTATACACCTACAACCTCTATACATAGAAACGAAGCAACTAGTTAATTTTGGTTATATTCCCGTACGAGGTACTTCAAAAGGATTCTGCGTAGTATTTTGATCACAGAATCGCTTGTGTGTTCACTATTCAATGATCTAATGACAGGTTTAGTAATTATTAAACACATCTGTTATATGATACTGATGACAATATGTACATATACCTGTATTACATACAGTGATCCGGCAGCGTGTGTTTTTATCTGGTATAGTTATAAATATATTTCGATTAAATTCTGATATTACAATCTTAGTTCGGGAATTTTAAAGATATAGAATTTTTTTTACAGGTGTATAAAGTAGTTTCTTATACCAATTGCAGAAACCAAGAAGTTTGCTTTGTAAGATATGTTTCAGTTAAGGGATGAGGTAAGGCATTGAAATTACAGGGTACGAAGGTATATTATTAGTGATCTGGAATTTGTAATGATACCCCTGAATTGATGCATTACATAATCCCGTAATGCTGTAGTGCTTTTTGTATATAGACTAGTTACGACTTACAATCAGGTGGACCGCCACCTTATTTGCCATTAAAGCTAAATAAAAAAGGTTATCGTAACTTTTCAGACTCGCTTTGACCACTCGGCCAGTAGTTACATGCTGTTCACATATTGCCTATTTAAAGAGCATATTTGATAGAAATGCCCTACTCTTATTTGAGTACCGTTTGCTTATCTTGGTATGGTACCGTTACCGCTTCACTCGTAAAATTGTACAATCATACGGACAAACTAACGTTCAAATTGTGTTCAACACCGAAGAATTTGTAGTTCACACGCGACCGTTAATACAAAATGTACCAGATGTACATAAATATACATGATATGCAGTTACAGATATGATCTTTGTTGTAATACATCAACCGTATTTTTCTAGAGTAAAATTCAGAAGCATCTTTGTTTATTTGAGTTCGAAGAATTTTGGGAGGAAGGCTTTCCTTTAACTGTAAATTACCAAACATGATTCACATGTCTGGGTTAAAATGCAACCTCGGAATCGGGCTACCATCATTGTCAGATATTGCTCACCAAACCGTTATATCAGCAATTGATGTTAATGACGTACCTGAAACAGAGAAAAAAATAATTTAATGCTGGCGATTTTACATTTCGGTTTACAAACGTTAAATTGCGACAATAATTCCATGTTATTAGTTTATTCTCTAAATAGGTACTAATCAGATTTAATTTCATAATTTAATACATTGTTTTGAAGTTATTATTTTATAATTTAAATAATTAGCCCATTTAATATTTTTTACCACATTTTTATATTATAATAACAGATTTAAATTTGATCAATGTAATAAGATAATGTTTTACGGTCACGGTCAAATAGATACACATGAAGACCTTGAAGGGCAGCGCGCCATAGCAACGGGTATGTGGTTTATGTTAGTATCCTGAGTACAAGCACCTGATTAAACATTTGGCCAGATAAGCGGACCACTTGATGTGAGACCGAATAGATAACAACGCCTTCCCCGAGCTTACTCAGCTACTTGACGTTAAAAATCTGAGAGCAACATTTCGATCAATGGATCTTAAGTCTGGTCGAGATCATAAAAGTATTAAAGATATTAAACGAGAACTGATCCATTAAGGACCAAGTATCTGAAATAATATTTAACATAACAGCACACCAATGCTAAGTTTTCCCGACAAAGGTCTGACATTTTATGTAAACGAACAGCTCGCTAAAGATGGAGCCTTGAATCACAAAGGAAACAAATATGGAGGTTCAGTAAAAATCAAAACATTGGAAGCTCTTTCGTTTCATATGCAAATGGGAGTGATGCGTGCACTCGATACATACGAGCATGTTCAATATGGAACCGTTGTATGTGATACGGGCTACAGATTTCTTGATAAATACAATAATAGATGCACGTGGCGTGGGTATATACAAAAGATAATTTTATAGCTAAATTGGTTTATTTCTTCATTGCTCATTTATCTATATATCTTTACGCTAGATTTTGTTAGAGCCTGTTTACAACAAAATTATACTAGCAGTGTAATTATATTATAAAAAAGGTTAATGCTACTTATTTGTGAAATATAAATAAATATACTGGATTTATTATTGCCGTTGACAATGTTATATGAAAACTATGTAACAATGTGTATATCAATCTTTTTGCTCATGTGTAGAACATCACAAAACAGACCACGTTTTTGAGTTGCTATTGTAAGTTATTGTGAGGATACTTAGTGAACATCGCGTCTGATACTGCTGTGTATTTCTGCTAGTGTATGTACACCTTAGATAAATGGACGTAGGATGGATATAAAGTAGACAAATATTTTCTATTAATTTTATGAATTGCACCAGAGACTATTTGTAAATAAAACATTAAAAACTATGCTTGTAACTTTAAATATAAATTTAACCTATGAAGTAGAAGTTGTATTATCTCGATGAATAAAATACATTTAAAAAGACTCAGACAGGGTAAGAAGAGGAATTGAAAGGTTCTGCGTATAAGCGATCCGAAACGATCAAGCTGATTGATGTCCTATTATATGCAGACCAGGTTGCTTGGCCATGGCCAAAATTTCAATGGCTTGGAGGGTTTGAGCCAGTCGGCACGTGTAACTTTTTGTGCAAAACTGTTTAGAATTCTTTAATAATACTTTAGAAAAGGCTCGAGTCGAATATCTTATTATGCAACATTTTAATAGGTTTCGAGTTATTTAGTTTTTGTGTCTACTATAAATGACCTATATAACGTTTATTTAATACATATTATAAATTTAGCATTGCTTTAAACAAGTGGAGAGTTGTAGTTTACAAAATTAAAATGAAATAATTCATTGTGAACTCGCCAGTCACAAAGAAGCGAATGACTCTTGAGCCACCAGCATTACCGGTAACGATGTCTCTTTATTGGATATAAGCTGAGCAGTGGCAGCGACAACTTTCTATGTGACCTCGAAATGCTGCATTCACTTTCCTCACGACTCGACACCGGTTACGCAATTGACTCCACGACCGACATATCACCACTAAGAAGACTACTTGTCGCATTAACAAGTTTTATGACTAAAAGAAAACTCCAATACTGGGCTTCAAATATTATGTCAACAAATAAATGGAGAAAATCTATTACATAACATTGTGAGAATGTTTAATGTGGATAGGAATACTAAAGTTACATTGAGAAATGAACACGTTGAATATAAAGTTTGCAATTTATTCGAAGGGCAAATAAAAACGCCAGGTGCCGTGCCTCTTGCGTCCAAGGTTAGCGTTTCCTAGAGCTGCATTTAGGTTTCTTTTTATTCGTTGCATGTCCCTTCCCCGGAGCAGGCTCGCGTGCGGCCAAACCTGTTTTGATGCTGTTCTCCATTCCAGTCGTAAGGCAGTGCGCCCATTTACACTCAAAGTTTTTGTTTCAGTTTTATTTATTTTTCTATTGCGAGTAATTAAACTATATTTAATCCTATTTATTAAATTTAGAGACACAATGGTACCAATTATACAAGAAGTATGTTCCGAACAATTGATTTATGAAATATTTTACCGGTAAAGATATAATTTGTTATTATTACATGAAAAGAAACGAGTTTATGAGCATTGTCTATTGTGCAATCTATTATATAAAATATAATTGCTTAATTTAACTTTTCATAACGAATATTATTGGTATGAACGGCGTAGATATTAACTTTTATATTAAATCAAATTTATTTTGGCAAATGAATGAAGAACCTAAGACTGCAGAACTGGAATAGCCATAGGAACAAAACAACGAAAGCGGCTTCGAATTTGGCTTTTTCTTAGAAGCCTTCGACAACTGCAAAGCGCGCAGCAGGAAGTGGGGACGGACTTAGTTTATGTAACCCAATCACCTGCCTTGCTCGAGGCCAGCCTCAGCGATTTGGAAAAAATCAAGGCCATACCAGGCAGAATGCCAGTTTAGTTCACACATAATATCTAACCCTCCCTTGCCTCTTGAGTGTTCCTACAGCAGGATGTTGCATAAGCTTTGTTGTTTTGTTATTCTGTTATGGCGTGCGTCGCATTTTATATTAGTTTTTTGTGGACCCAGCCGTAAGTTTAAAATCCATCCAAAATTGACCTTTATAAATAACATACTTTATATAGTAATACTGCTATAATAATTTCATTTTAAAGCGTACAAGATTTGTCACAATGTAAGCACAACTAAAGAATCAAAAATTTGGAGACCTAATAGGACAATATTATCGTATCTGAATACATTCCTCATACAAAAACATCTGTGTCGATGTGTATGCCTACGGTATTATAAAAAAAGCGTCACCGGGGATTTCCATCACTAGAAATTTTATTTTGTGGGTGAGTCTAAAAGGGCATCATCCCCTGCCACGCAGGGTATTCGTTGCCAAGGGCAACGTGTGTACTATCTTTGTATCAATGAATACATTGTGCCCTTTGAACGCAGGACTGTACAATAGACAAGGACTTGAATAGACAATATCATCTATGTTTAATTGTGCTACTGTTGACATTATTTGAATGATTTGGGTTTGAGTAAGATTTATAAGCAGCTGTCTCATATACTGAAATTAACAAATAGTTCTAGACAGAATAAGAGTTGTTGTCTGACATAGAATCAGGAGTGAATGGATGTGCGTGGCGGATGGTTATTTATTCAAGTGTTTCACTTTATGAGCCATCAAGTCCCTGATTTTTATTTCTAACGTTATTTAAGGGATCGTTAAACTTGAAAGCAGGTTTATTGAAAATATGTCTGGTCGAGATTTACGTAGATGTCGAACTTTTTAAAACGTACGTGTTTTTAGTTGAGACTTGAATGGCAGGAAGTGTTCGTAAATGGGTACCTATAGCGTTTGCTTTATAATTGACTTAATTAAGTTGAGGTGACTTGGGACAATGTTGTCCTGTTCAGACAGCTGCAGCTACATGGTCCTGCCGTGTTAGTAGATTTCCGGATATGGACAAGGGCGGCGCATATAACCAACCTACGACTAGGCAGGTGAGAGTAAATAACACGATATTTCCATATTCATATTATAAATGCGAATGTGTGTATGTATGTCTGTTTGTTACTATAATTAAACAGCTGTACAGATCCTAATTAAATTTGACTTCATATCATTAAGTCAGACATAGAGATCTGTTATTTTGAAAAAAGTAAGCGGGTAATAGTTTTTGAAAATATAAACACAAAAACTACCTACATAAATTAATTAAAAATTTAAGACTTTAAAAAAACAACAAAGAATTTATCTATCTATCTATCTAATTTGGATTTTAGACAACCTTACAGTGAATTAAGTGCTTTACTCTCCAAATTATGTAAAAAGTATTTTATTGGTTTTTTTTTATATAGTAATATATATATATATATATATATATATATATATATATATATATATATATATATACGACCTTGTTATTGTAAAATAAAATGTAAATACATAGAAAGTTTTCATAAACATGTATAGCTATTTTATTCTTCCTATCAAATGACATGTTATTTTTGAGGTGGATTTATTTTTTTATTGATTTTTTTGGATTGATTTTAGTGATTATTGAGGCGAATTCAGTTTCCTTGTAGTACATCTTTTCAAATCTCGCGATAGGAATTATTTCTTGAAACCAGAGTTCGAACTTTTAAAGGTATTTCTTAGTTGTTACTTATTCCTTTTTAATCCTTCACACCAGGTATCAATTTATTTCTCCATGAGCAGGCAACATTAAACGTGAACATGGCGATAGCTGGCAAGCTTAATGTTGGCATTTACAAGTATAATGCGCTTGCACGACTACAATATTCTTCAAAAGATCTTTATGAATTATTTATTCCTATTACAATTAACTATTTATCTATTTAGAGAAAACGATTTTTGAATGATTAACAGTAAGTAATATTGCAGTTCATCGTAAAGAAGACAGAAGCGATGTAAAATTAATTTCTAACTACGAGAATGTAAGCGATGAAAATTTGACTTTTATTGACTAGTCTTAGACTCGTGTCTTTCTGGGACCTGTTAAAGATTATATAAAATTAATGTGAATGTGTACATTAAGGTATATTTATCTAAAAGAGGAGTTAAGATTTATGAAGCCTATCTATAATACGACAAATTTAATTTGATATCTCAGCGAAATCAATTATTGTAGGAACCAAAATTTCTAACCAGGTTTTTAGTTGATATAAGGTAAGTAGATTAATATGAGACAAATAGATTTAACTTGTATCCAAAGGGTACTATTTGCGTACACTATTTATAATTTAATATACGTATCTATTCGCGTTTTCTTTGCAATTATTCCAATTTAGGTTTTATTTTAAAAAAGATAATGTATTTTGTGAGTTTGTATTTTCTTAAGTACTAATAATATTACGAACGTAATATTATCGAAACATATTTCAAAAACTATATCATCAGTATATATTTTTTAGAACATTCTTAATTTTTATACATAATTTAATTGGATGACTATTTGATAGTGAAAGTATTTATGAAAATCCCAGATATTATGTGTATGTGTATAAAAGTATATACTATATGTATATAGGTGCCTCTACAAATTGTGTTAAGGAGTACATATTTAATTTTATGTTACAAAAGAAACTAAGACAATAATTAGAATGTAAACTGTTAAAACAAATACTAGCATCACCATAAGGTCATTATATACAAAATCTCAACAACCTTGAAATATCTAATCGCGAAATTTTGTCCAAGCAAAAGGTTACCATATTTATCACCGCACAAAAGGCCACCTCTCACCATCTGACAGTGTCGTTCGCGAAAGAAGTAAACGTAAACACAGTCAGGGTGAATGCCCTGGGTTCAACTTGACACATTTTTGGGCGGCCCAATTCTGCGGGATCGCCGACCTGCGCTGTCGGGTTGCGCAACCGGGTGACGATTCGGAACAAATCGGGCCAAAGCTCTGTGATGTAAGGAAGAACTCGTGGGCCAAATCAGGCCAAAGTTACTATTTAGATCGCAAGGTAACTGTGATAAGGGAAATAGGTCAGCTATTTAGAACAAATAGAGCTTTATACTTTGTACGCGATGTATTTTATTAGGTCAACAGGTCTGTTCTGTTTCTGACGTAAGGTCTCTCGATAGTAAAGATTTGGACCTGGTCTTGTATAACGATTTATTGTAAACATGTGAAAATGTTTGAAGTCTTCAATAATATCAATGTGACAAAGTATTAAATATTATCGGTTCATCTCCTAATCGTGACTAATAAACATGTAACACAAACTACTATACATCAAGTATGAACTATAGAGTTCATAATTGATGTAGTTTGTGTTAACGATAGCGATAGCATCCTTTAGCATGAATTTGAATTGGCTTTAACCTATGAATTTTACACTGCTTTTAGTAAATAATTTTAATAAAACTGTAATATTACTAAAAATATATTTAAAATATGTAGTTACTAAATAAATCATTCAGTTAACACAATGTCTGATTCTAATTGTATTTTTTATTTAATGAAATGTTTACTTTATTTAAATATTATTAGATATAAGTAGATATTTATGTTGGTTTTTCTTCACTATTATTACAATTTCGATAATCAACAAATCTGCAATCCTACCATCATAAACGTTTCTTATTTTTGAATATTATGATAAAATTATGTGTTGTTCTTCTAATAGTGTAGAGAGTCCAATAAAATTATATATGCGTTACAACCAACGTTAAGTTGTAGAAATGGATCCAAAACAGTTTCAAAGCAAGTTTTGTTGTACAAAAAGTTAGATAAGTAGCACGGGGCGAGGCCATACTGCACCGTGGTAAAAGAACTGTCCTTTCGAATTCCGCTTGCGTCATGGGGATGCAATAAAAAATGCAGGTAGGGGCCCGAGCAACGACCCCAGGGTTTTTAAGCGATGACGTCAGCGACGTTAACTTGCGGCTATAAAACTACGAATGTGACTGACGCATGTTTACGATGTTGAATCTCGAAGTTTCTTGTTAACTTCAATTTAACGTTTGAAAACATTTTAAAATTCCATTACATGTTTGGAGTTTTATGTTTTAAAACACATGAAAGCATGAACACATGAGGAATTAATTATAGTGCGGAGTGAACTAGTATTGTATCTATGTTAAATCAGTTAAGTGCTAATTTACACTTTAATTGATTTCGTAAAGTTAGAATTTTAAAAATAGCCTATCTAAGCGTAATGTACAATGTTGTTGGACATACTGAAGAACAAATATATATTTTCGGTATCTGACTAACTATACAAGGATAAATACATCTAAAAATACACATTCATGGTTTTGACCGTCCCCAACATTCCGAGAATCTTCTGCCTGAACACGCACGCGGTACCGAACATCAAATGGATGTTTTTTCATGCTTTCTCAATGTGTAACTATACAATTTGCACTAGCGCTTGGTGTCGTTGACCTCTCGACAGCTGTTTCGACTATTGTTGTACTTACGCTGGTATTGCAAGGTAAGACGGTTCTAAGTAATACCGGTACTATTCTTTTATCCGGACCACAACAAAAGAGTCATAAATAATGACATCATTATTTTTGTCAAACTCATGTGGCTGTAATGAGGACGACAATACAGATAATGGTTCTGAAAACTTGTGTATATTGGAGAATAATAAATTTTATTAAATTGTACGTAATGACAACATCGATTAAAGCAATTCGATTGAATGGTTCTGAGTAAGATGGTACGAATAGATTTCGAATAATTTTCGAAGCCAGGGTATCATGGGTCATGAGGAAGCATAAATTTAGAGATGTCTATAGTAGCGTGGCCTCACAAACCAGCAACAGCTGTAGACAAAATGCCAAGTTACAAACACATGTCCGCACCCCTACTAGACGCACACAGGGAATATAAAACACAGACGCTACCACAGACCGACGTGTGTTTATGTGTACCAGATGCCCCTATAGAAAGAGATGAAGGTATAAGCAATGCTAGTGTTAGAAAAGGAATAGATATAGAGGGAGGTTTGACAACATGCAGACACATCTAATTAAATGAAACTGAAGGTCAGAAAAATACATGTAACGTTTAAATTCATAATACGAACTCAGTTTTGGTGGATCCATAAATAAAAAAATATGATGTTTACTAAGTTTGTTTAAAACAGCAAATGTAAGGAACTAGCTAATAGAAAAATAAACATAGGCAGGCCGAAGCGAGGCCGTTGTTAATTAACATACAGATAGTTTAATAAAAGGCAGGAAACATGCAACGAGGGGAGCAGGCAATGAAGCGGTAAAAATAGAAGCGGGGGCGACAGGGACACGCAGGAATCGATCCTATAAACAATGCAGCAGCGATGCATCGCTATATGCCAATCAATAATGAAACTACGTCGTACAACACAGTTCTATCACTTTAGTATTGGACTTATAGTAAGAGTAGGAAATATACGTCGGTTTCTATTACATATATAAAATGTAGACTACTAAAAGTCTACTAATGTACAATATAAAAAAACTGTTAATAAAACATAGGAAAAATGTAGTATTTTGTGTCTTCTTCAACAATTTATAAATCTGCAACTGACATTTGCAATATTTTGTTACAGATTTGACTCCAGATTTTAATTGAAAACTAAATATATATTTGTATACAAAATTAGTAGCGGAAGGAAATAATCGATACTTGAAACAAGAGTACGTAACCGTCTGGCTGCGGTCATACAATATGCGACACAGCTGACTCTGATCCCTGTTATTTTCGTTTACCAACGCAAGGCCGACATTGGGGTAGGTCAGGCACAGGCACAGGCACTCACTGTAAACCCTAAGTGCAAGGGGAACCCCAATGTAGGTCATTAAGTGCACCGATTGTAAATACGCGAACCGGAAAACAATTTGCGTTAAATTAGACCGTATATTGTATGGTGTGCCGTCCGGGATATTTCGTTCACAACAGCGTGTCATCGAGTCTTATCAGTAGTATTTTAAGTTGTGGTAGGTCATAGAGGTCATTACGCTCACGCTAATTATATGTTATTTATTTTCCATTCGTTAAACTGCAGTATACAGTCAGTTACTCATAGGGTTGCGTGGTGAGCTGTGTTTATGTGTTTCACCTTTTACTTTTTCTGAAGACATGGGCTCTTGATTACAAAAATAAAAAACAACGTACTTTTTATTTGTGTAATAAACGCGTTCGACGCGGTGGGAACCCAGCAGGAGTCTCACCGCAATATTCACGTTGTGCCCACTTCAGCTTACCCAAGCAAAACCACGTCTAGACGATCTTCTATAGCATTAACGCGAGCATTACACCTAATCAGTAATTTTCTCTCATATTTTTATAATCTTTTTATGTTTTACTTTAAGTGGATACCGTACTTTATAAAGTAGCTCTTATTTTACAAGATAAGGGGTTTTTAGCAACGTTAATTATTTGCTCATGTAATAAAATAGTGTTTCTCGATGATGAATGACTATAGTTACATATTTCATACATTTTAAACATTATAGCGACCGAAAAGATTGATCTGTTGTTTTTAAGGATTACTTTCCATAATATTAGGATGATAAACATATAATGTATGTACCTCTTCCTGCTGATATCCTTTATCGTTAGAAATATACAAACGCTAAGTGATCAACAAGATGATCAAAATTTTTCTTAAGTACTAGTACAATATAATTATAGTGTTTTTATCAAATTACATATCTACAATTTCTCATGAAGAATTTCTGAGCACATAGGGTGGTCTTTAAAAAAAGATTATAATGATTTTCTCAACCGGGAGAGCAGGCTGCATGTTTTGCTTTAGTGCGCTTCATGTGAATCATCGGTGGTGGTTTAATTGGAAGACTAATTGCATATTTAGTTCTCGGTCTGGTGCAAATATCCTTTATGATTTTCATTTACTCAAATCTCTGGTAGACTATGAGTCAGTGTAGTAGGTACTTTATCGGGCCTTTTGTTATCGGCGTCGGTGTAAACGACATATACAAAGGCGAAGCGCCCTTCAGCCGTCTGGGACCTTGGATGGATTTAGACGCAGTTCGATGGACTCCACGACGCCATTCGTTTTAGTTTTGATGTTGGTTTTAGACCTTTTATTGCATCTGACTCTGGAATGTTGCAACACGCAATCTTAATTGGACTCGGACTTGGATTTTTTTCTATTTGAAATTGTTGGTATTTAATGCGTTTCGATTCGGTTTTTCGTCGAATCCGATTTGTTCGATAGTAATAATCGAAAGGTCGATAACCGCTGGAACCTTGGCCGATTTTTAACGCAGGTTCGACGTTCTGAGTTTAAATCATGGGATCGTTTTATAACTTTCGCTCGGCTATAAAATCCACGTCTGAACTTTAGTTCCTAGTAATTTGTTCATTTTAAAAATACGAATATCCAGATGCTTGCGGAACGTACGTCCAATATGTTTATATCAAAATTTTACGGTGTAAAAGTTTAATTAACACTAAGACAATATTATTTTCAGCATGCAGAATAACCTTTAATTATGTGGTTTTATATAAAAATAAAAGAATACCACGTTTATTCAGATAGGTGTAATTAAGGTTACTTAACGAGGCATAACAATACGTTGTTGGCTGCGGTCAAGCGCGGGGTTACTAACTTACCGAGTACTTTGTGTGTTTTGGTTAAAAATTACTCTCTCTGTGACTATAGTTTGTTTGTAGTATAGTAAGATAGAAACTTATAAGAATATTATACATCTTTGTGTTTTAAACTTATAAAAATATACAATTAGCTTAATAAATCAATAACGTTGGAATGGAAATTAATGATTCCAAAGAAAAGAAGTAACAAATCATATTACGCTATGGTGTATATAGGGACCCATTTCTTATAAATGTTGAAACTTCTTTTATTACTTAGCATTACAAACTGAATTTTTATTAAATACATATAATGCAAGGTCAATTCAACAATTTGAATGATTTTGTTATTAATGAAATCCATGGACCTTGTTGAAAGATATAAAAAAATAAGTCATTATTACAATGATTGCATCAGAACAAAGTCGGGGCGGCTTGCTATTTTATTTTTAAGGTAAATAGACCACGAAAAACCAAACAGACAAAACGGACAGAAGCACGAGCACAAAAGTGTCACTCCGGCAGACCTTGGCCGAATTTGAGCGGGGTCGATGACCAACTGCAGGTCGCTTTCTCCTTGGCGCATGCGCGGTGCAATCGCATTGTACTAGAACGTCTGTTTTGGGGGCGAGTTTTTGCTACAAACACCGTTAAGACAAAAGTGACAGTGTACAGGGTGCTTTTGTTGTTGACAGCTGTTGCAACAATTGATTTTTTATATTTAAAACAATTTTTGAAATTGTATGTGTAGGTAACTCGCATACTTATATAATATAAAAAAACAACTAGATACTCTTCGAGAACAATCTCCGCCGTAATTCGACACGTCAGCTATAAACAGATGAATCTATTATATAGAGATATAAAATTAAATAATTATGTAAAATTCTATTTATACTTATAAATTTAAAACAAGGCCGCTTCTTAGATACCATACATCGTATCCATTTCTTAATATTACATTAAAAATAGTTTAATATTTATAATAAATAAATAATTTATAATTTGAATTACAAAATAGTTATTACAATTTGAACTAGAGACCCGCCGAACTTTGTACAGGTATTAAATTAATTTACATAAAACCTTAACGAATTGTCACTTTGTTCAGAAATTACTCTGTTGAAATAATGATAATCCCTTTAGTACTAGAACATACAGATAGAGCACAGAGCAGCGAGGGCATTGTTTTATAATATGTATATAAATACACTATTAATTAAAAAAAATACTGGAATCTCCATTTATACAAAGTTTATTTACTTACACATATGTGACGCACGCAAATCGAATATTGTGATCGAATCAAACACGACCGCGACCAAACATGTATACAATGCTCGTACCTGTGTAAACTTCATACACCAGAACGGTAACACGATATTTGCAGAACCAATTGGTCGAGGTAAATATACATGTGCTTGTAATTCTAAGATACGTGAAGAGGACACTTGAGCTGATCACATCTCTCTAAATTGTGGTGTTTACAAAAAAAACCCTTAGTACTGAGTAACATGAGAGTTCCGTCGCGGGCTACTGTCAGTTCGAGTACTAGAATGGTAAAAATATTTTACCAAATTCTCGACACTTATTTTTTACAATGTAAAAGTTGTTAATATCTACCATATCAGTAATTAAAACTATATAAGCCATTCGAATATTAGGTGCAATGATATATTTGTTCTGAGATGACCATTAATATTAGTAGAGTCAAGAACTACTTTTTTCGACTCTAATGGCATACATGCTGTGGGCCCACCTGGTGTTAGGCAGCAACATTTGCGTTGCTGTCTTTATTTTTTTTTATTAGACTAAATCGTTCGGTATATAAAAATATACAATAAAATTGTTAATAAAACTATATGGCCAGTATATCAGCTACAATTTGCTTATATTGAGGAACAGTACGACGGAATTTTTTCTCCTTCTTCCATTCCGGAGGGCTATGATGCATCTGTACCCTGAAAATTCACTACTAGACCCCACTATATTGTCGTTATATTAAGACCATAGCAATTGTTCTTTCAACTATTCACTAGCAGGTGGTATCCAACCTGCTAGTAGTAGTCCAGGAAATAATAAAGTTCTTACTTGTAATCCTAGTGATTTGTCATATAGAAATTAGAACTTCCTGGGACACGGTGTTTCGCCTCGTAGTCTCTGTTGGTCTCACATACATAATAATATAATTGCTCGCACGCATACAGATGTTGGCGTATTCATTATAACAAATAACAATAATATATTTAGTTGTTAATGAAATTGACTTTCAAATTAATTTTGCGTCATGACTGTAAACAATAAAAGTTAATGAGCACTTTCATAAAGGTATTACTTTATATACACGTATTCTGAGAAGAAAAAAATAAAAGAATTAATTTTGCAATTACCAAAGACTTTGCTTTGACTTGATTTTATTTAATTTGCTATTTATAAAGTTGGCCTTTATTCTGTATCACTGTGACGTGAAATTACATATTTGCAATTTATTATGTTAAGGCAATCACACCTGTAAACGTTAATGTAGAGAAAACAATATCTTGTTTCGATTTACGTATAGTAATCAATATCCATAAAAAAAGAGCTATAATTTGCTATCAGTATTCTAATTGTGACTTCCTGTAGAAAATTTCTACTATTAAACTTCATTTTAGTTTTTACAACAAATTATGTAAATGTATTTTGTATATGTATGCGTAATTACGACACATAATTATTACAATCGAGCCCTTGAATCTTCACATAATAATTTGTTCTGTAATGAGAATGTAAAGAGGAAATGAATAAATAGATGTCATTAAATAAATACAGATAAGAGGTCCATATAAAACTTATCGTAAAAGCTCTCGAAGGATAAGGGGTGAGACATGAAAGCAAACAAATTGTTTACATTCGCTATCAATATTTGCTCTATGTGAGTGGTTAAACCTTAAAAACCATTCCATTACTCTTGTATGTCTCTGAAATGTGGAATTTTTTCTTGTTTCAGATATGAAATATAAAAGGAATTTCTGCCACGGGATGTGAAGACATATATTTCCGGTTAAGCAAATGAACATGAAATTTCATTCTACGATTAGAAATATTAATTAAATTAGAAATTATTCCAATAAACTCACATCATCACTTAGATTGAATAGGGTTATTTTTTAATTATATAGTCCATTAGGAATGCAGCTTTATCCGACAAGGATCAACGAAAAACTTATTTACTGATATTTATATATGCAAAAGGAGCATCACTAATTTGAAATGGGAATGCTGAGATGGATGTGTCGGGTAAGTTATTTGGTCAACGGAAGGAGTGAGTAGATAACAGGAAACTAGAGAGTAACACTAGTAACTGATAAGATAAGAGTTCGAAAGTTTACTTGATACGGGCATGTTATGTGAAGGAAGTAGTTGTTATTATTACAAAAAATGGTAATATGATGCTCTTTTTTCTCATATAAGAGTTTGAGAATGTCTGTATTAAACGGAAGAGGAAAAGTCTAAAAAATACAAACTGTGTGAAAATGAAACAAGATAACTTGTATTATAATATATTAATTACGATTACAAATAGATTACATTCTATGTTAAATCAAATTTGCTCGTGTACCACACACAAGCAAATAAATGTAAATGAATATAAAAAAAAAAAATAAAAGAAAGATATATTATTTGCCGTTTCATATTATTATTATTTATTATTACACAAAGGTGTACTTCCTTGCGTATTTCACGTGGATATAGTAAAACGTCAAGATTGTGAAATGACGATTTTACTTAAATTCTCAATAGCTTTTGAGTTAGATTTTAATTATATTATATATATTATTATTTTAATTATATATAATATACTCTGAGATCTACTATATTTAATTAAAATGGGTGCCAGTCGAGAGATTGGTCGCTGTCCTCTCGGCCTTATAAATGTCCATGTAATTTAATCTGATCATCGGCTAACGCTTGAAAGCCTAACAAACAAATGGATAATGTTACATTTACTAAGGATTCTCATCAGAAAATATTACGTAATTAATGGAAGTTCATTGTTATCCGAGTATTTATTATGACCATTGAAAAATAAATAACAAAGAATGATAGTAAGGATGAGCCTGTAATTATTCAGATGCTCCAATTGGACATGTAGATAATGGGTACGATAAGATCAAACAGCTAGTAATGACTAAGATCGTATTGAATACAATAACCGTTTCTATAGGAATTACTAAAAAAATCCGTTCAAAGACAACTCATTCAATAAAAAATATGCACCGCCATCTAGTGAGCATTATATAAATAAAAGTTACGAATTAAAATTAATTTGCAAAACAGCAGAAGAATCCTAATCAACAATTAAGAAACAATCTTATAAGAAACAATATTATTCAGTTATAATAAGGAATACATTACAAGATATTTATAAGTTACTATTTTAAGACCTTGACTTTAACGTGTACAATTCTTCATCAGCATAATTTTCTTCTTAAATTCATTTAATCACAAGATACTTACAGATAGGTATTCGTTTAATGTCTGGATAGCTGTAACAACGGATGATCGTCAGAGCCAGTATAAAATGTCAAGGCTTCGGAACAGGTTCCATCTGATGGTCAATGGTATTATATTATGGTGTTTATGCTTCAGGCAATGGCATATACATTATATCTATAAACATATCTTGAATTGGTTTATTGATATTTATTAAGATTATCAAAAAATATTCCTTCCAAATTAAATGGATAAGTATTAAGTTGACACGCATATTTAAAGTGATTTAATAATGACTTCAGCCTCCAATACCTTCTTACGACCACTAGTCAGGAATAATTAGGCGGTCAGGAGCTGGCAGCCCATTTTTTGTTTCTTTTCTTGGTAAATTTCATCATGCTAACTGGGTTGGTGTATGTATCTTTTTTTGTAGGAAATATAAGAGGTATTTGGATGAATTTACTATAATTAGGGAGGTGGATTAAGTTGCAGCTTTTCGGAAGGTCGTATACAATACTATGCAGTAGTATTAACTATATATATGTCTCTGTTTACAATAAACAGTTATTGTTATTACTAACAAATAATAAAACAAAATTCGACTGTATAGATAATATAAACATGACAACACGCTTTTCTAGGTTCTGTGTCTTTTGTCTATCAAACTGCATAATCGTTAATTAAGACTACCGCAATATTTTCTTTATCCATTAGTCATTCGCAATTACTATTAAAATTCAATATTTTTTAAAGTATTTATAATCTTTTGTACCTACAACTAACATTTATTTGAAGTCTAATACTGCTTTTTTATAGTAAGATGGTGGCAAATAATTATACGGCCCATCTAATGGTAAATTATAATACTGAATATAGGTCTAAGAGTGTAAAGTACAAATTTTATAGACGATGGAAGACACTCATGGCCCTCAACTCGACCTTTCTCACGTTTTCGAAATATTTGATGATATGTCAACTTATGTTTACTGCACATTAACATATGGCATTGAGGTTTATGTTTCTTAGGTAACTTTTATAGCTCGTACATGCTTACATATAAAGGAATGAAAGAAAAATAATCTTTACAGGTTAAAAAATAAATTATCGTTATGCATTCAACTTTAGATTAGTTCATTTTGTGGTCATAGTAAAGCTACGAACGAAAGCTACGTACGAAGGCTACACCTACGTTGTGTACTTCTCTAAATGATAACTCAGCGCAGATTTTTCATCAATACAAGTAAAATAAAAATAAAAAAAGGAAGTTCTACCACTCCTGTCATATAACCATCTAGGTAAGTAAATATTTATATTTCTTACAACAAAATAAATAACGCATAAAATTTTAACTAATATAAATTTATTTGCTTATTACGCGTTTACATCTAAAACTGGATCGATCATGATGAATTTTGATACAGAGATCGATGGGCCTACAGAGACTGGTATATGCTAGTTTATCTGACAACAAACATATGTGGTTTGGATGGGAGGTGATGAGTAACTTTTTATTGTGTCGTCCAATTAGTTTGTCGTCGATTTGCTTCGTACTTAACAGAATTATTATTTGTTATTAATGACAAATCAAAATTAACGCCAACGAAGACGCTGGTAAAAGGTAGTATTGTTATAAGGTATCAATTAAATAAAATAATCGGAGGATAGATACTATTAGGTACCTATATTCGCAAATTAATATAAAAAGTACGTCTTCCATTTTTTACAGATATGCAAAATGAACCTACACGTAATTAATCATCGTACATATTACACCAAACTGGATTAATTAATATTATAATAACAAGACGTTTTTGTTAGAATAAATTAAATACATAAATAATTACGACATTAATAAATTGTTTCTGTTTAGCCTCCTTATCATTTGGTGTAATATTTTAGTGTTGATTTTTTAGTTTCTTATTCTGGTTTAGATTGTCTCGCGTGACTCCATAGTATTAAAACAGCGGCGATTTAATTAAATTGTACATGTATATAAAATGAGAAATTCATTATGCGTGAGTACAAAATAATCATGATGACGCAAAATATTAATTTAATGAATAATTAAAAGCAAATGTAATCTGGTCTTGAAATTAATTCCGAGCACATGGGATTGTTAATTTTTACTCCTTTTTAAATTATTATTTAGTCTTTAATATATTTCAAAAGAACTGTACAAAACTACAATAAATTGAAATCTATATTGAGATTATACTCCAGAGTAAATCCTTCATTCCCTATTTCGTTAACCATTATAAAGTATTTGCTTGTAAAATATACTTGATTTTAATATCATATACTCAAAAACATACCTCGGTTTGCACAGAAATATTTACGTTAATATTACAAATAATTCTTATTTTTAAAGATCGCGTCGAAGTCTTGTCGGTTGTCCATGAAGTCCGATGAATATTAATGTTATTCTGTAGGCAGTTACTACGTTATATTAACTTATGGTAATAATAAATATTTAATTAACATTCTAAGGAGCATCAACCTTGTACCTATTTTGTGGAATAGAATTTTAACTCGCAAAACAATTGAAGAAATTTACGAGAATGACTTAAAACAGCGACAAGTGATTTAATGTATCTTGACTTCCTTTAAATGTCAAAGTATAGGTTTTTACTTAAGTAGCTGAATAGAATAATAATTATCTTAGTTTAGACTGTACGATCCGACGCAAATATAGCATTTATAAATATTTTTAGTTTAGTTTTTAGAAATGAAATATGTATAAAAATTCATATACTGTAAATCAGTACAGTAGATACGGTATTTATAACTGTAGTAGTATTTTAAATGCGAAAGTAGGTACATATGTCTGTCTGTTTGTTACATTTTCATCACTAAACGGTTGCACGAATCTTAATAAAATTTGTCATGAAGATTGTGTTGCATGGGCGAACATAATTAATCTCTATCTCAAAAAAATCAGACGTTGTCGTAGCTAACAACTGGTATTTAATAATATTGGCGCAAAAATAAATATACAACGACATAACATAAAAAGTAATATACAGCATATATAACAATTCAGTAAAACAGAGTAACAGCCATCATTTTTCAATTTGAGAATTTATTGAAACTGTTAATTACTCAATTCGTACGGGCTCAAAAGGCTAAATTGGCACAATTCCCTCAATTAGAGATCGACAGATAGGTTGGACATTTATCACAATGTTCATAATGCTGCAATCTAACAGTGAGGTCATCTTCGAGACATACAGTCGACAAGAAATGCAACAGATATTAGTATATTATAAATTACAACACCTACTCCAGTTTGTTTTGCCGTTTGATATATTTATATAAAATTAAAATCGCTATTAAAAATTAGGGTTGAAGCTAGAAGGGCAAAAATGTAGGGTTGTATGTATTTTTAAAGACTAAATCATAATAAAATTATATGGCGAAAAAATATAAAAAAATATTTAGGGGTGGACCCTCATTACTTAGGGGTATGAAAAATAGATAGTAGTCGATTCTCAGACCTACTGAATATGCATAGAAAATTTCATAAAAAACGGTCAAGCCGTTTCGGAGGCGTATGATACCTAACATTGTGACAACAAGAATTTTATATATACATAAAGTTTTTATTAATTAATCATAGTATGTCCGGTTCGTCCAGTCAATGTAACATAATTTTTGCCACTGCCATGTTTCTCGTTCTAGCGAGCTAAATTGTAAGCACATTAATAAGTTAATTGGTGATTTGACATTTTTATGCAAAGTACAGTAATGTCTAATTTAATTCAATAACATAACATTTAAGAATATTATCTTTTTAACGCGTCTGCAACTGGGGGAAAGGGGATTGTTAGTAATATGGCCTGAAGACTCCATTGCTAACAATGTACCATGTCAGTTTAATGTCATGGTGAATTTGTCATGATGGGCTAACTGACCTGACCTCACACTCATCTTATCATCCTCCACTGGTGCCCCGCCAGCGTAGGCCGTTAGCGCAAGCGGGTGCAACATTCCATTATCTTCAATAAAAAAAAAACGCGTCTGCAACTTGATAAATACATGATATAGGCATCTGAATAATAAAACTTTAAGTAACTGAATTTCTTAGTAACTTATCTGATGTGATGCAAACATTGATAAAGAAATAAATTAAATTGAGAGAAAACTGTATTATACGTGCACGTATAATACTGCTATGTATTGTACATGCCAATCATGTAGTGTGGTTTGTTCTCGATGTCTCCATCACCGAAAAGTTAATCAGAAATATAAGTTACACAGAGTTTGTTAAGTTTCATGTTGGTGATTTCAACTCCCAACATTCAGTCTAAACTACTAGGCCATGGCGCTATCATGAATACATAATAAATTGGGGTAGCTGCATATGTATATGTATACATAAATGATGTTTAGTAATGAAGTCGTATATATTACCTTTTTAACCTTTTGCTATCGAGTGTTCAAATTATAATTACAACGAAACCCCTTTAATTAATACCATGTCTGTAATGAGAGGGATCACCCACATGGCGGCCAGTTAAAATTAATTAGGTCTCTTGTACCCTCTCTTTGTATCATTTTGAAGTGCCGACCGCCACGATTTCATAGCATATCTTATATATTCTGATATACAAGCTATTACATGCGACTTCGTACGCTTTTTCTTAGATAACCTATTCTACAATATATCTTCGTGTAAAGTTTTATTAGATAAGGTTCAACCGTTTAGTTATCCAAAGTAAGAGATAGACCGACAGACATATTTTGCAATCGCAAAATATAGTATAGATTAGCAAAGCAATTTGTGATAGTGTATATGTGATGGAGTAGTGTATACTATATGCATACATTATATAAAAGTATTCGGTACAAATTCTCTAAATAATAGTGAAAATCGTATCAAAACAGACAGATAAAACAGTAATTTCGTTTTATACTATTAGAGTTGAACTCATGCGCTGGCGGTACAGAATAGTACCATTAACTTATCTTAGTGGATAATGGATTAATGGTCAATAGCATCTGTATATATATGTATACCTAACCAATTATAAATTGCAAATGAATAAACAGCCTTATCTTTATTCTTAGGCGAGTAATATAAATCACTTTATAACTCTATCTGATTCATGCTAATTTTATGCTGTCCTATCGCACGGAAGAGTCAAAATATTCCTTTTAGTTAAAAACAAAAACTGTTTACACACTGATTTTTTTATGTAATTTAAATGGGACATAAGTAGACGGCCCATTGGATGGTAAGTGGTAACCATAGTGAATATACAACACGAACATTACGTTATCATATAACATTTGTGTTGACATTGCAGAGGACTTACTAAACACAACTAACAATCTTGGCGGCTGAAGTAGAAGTATATACTAGTAAGCCGTCAGAGCTGCGGAAGAACGGTCCCGCACACCCGTGGCTCCGGCAATAAGTGGTAGAAGTACCTTGGGGTTTTAGCCGGTAGTAATCTGGCACTACCCCTGGAACGAACGGATCTACATGACGGATTTCCAAGAAAAAAATAGACATATAAGATAATACAAAATTAGGAGACACACGTGTTGGAGGTAATTGTTAGTAATGAGGATTAGTGAGCTCATTGCTAGCAATATTACTATTCTGTCCAGGTCAACCTCCTCGTGGAAATTGTTAATTTCTGGCTAATTCGCCACGATTGATTGATTTCATACGCAACTTATCGCCAAATACTCCTCGTCAACGTATACTGTAGCTGAAAAGTATGCTTACATGTACAGACATTTTCAAAATGACACATTGTAGTACTTTGTATCTGTGTAAAACATGTTTTAAATATTTCACACATCAATAATATATAATGGATTATTTTTTCACCCACACATTATAATTCCCGTGTATAAAGTAATTTATTAGCAGAAGATAAAAAACAAATATATAATGGTTTAACACAACCAATAATAATAATCCAGAAATGGTGCTAAAGCTAATTAAATACAAGTTATTTTGTTAATTAATATCGATTTATGGACGTGTAGCCCGAAACGTGAACTCCGAATTTGTCCTAGACCATATACGCTGCTTGTAAAATAATTTTAAAATTATATTGATTTAATATTTAAATTATGCTCTTAATTACTTAATAAATAAACTATGTAAAAGCTCTAACCTCTGAAGTAAAGAATAACGAAGAGGTAACTCTGAAGTGAATAATAATCAAATTTATGAAATTCTATAACGGCCATTTTGTACTCATAAATATAGAGTAGAAACAATAGTAAATATGCATAATTTCGGATTTAAATAATTTCTAATATAAACTGAATAATCGTTGACGGCCTCGGTAGGTCCAGCGGTTTAGCACACCGCCTTACTTTCAATGGCCGCGGGTTGGGTTCCGCGCACGGCACCAAACGTTTGTATTCATTATTATTATTGTTGTTTGTATCAGGTTGGGTGCTTTCTATGTATAATATGTATGTATATACAAAAAAGAAAACTATGTATTTGTATCAATTATCTAGTAACCATAACACAAGCAATTTTTGTACTTTTTACCTGCATATGTTTTCTGTCTACCAAGGAGTGCCAACATCAGAATCAATAAGAGGTGTGGTGTCTGTTGAATCGTTTTTAATTCCAAATGGCTTCTTAATAGCCATTCTATGAAATTGCATTACCAATACAAGTTCGTCGGCAAACGTAATTAATAATAGTGTACACTGATATTCGTCAAAATCAAAGGTTGGAAACAAGACTGTAGGGTTAAAACAAATTAATTAATAAATAAAATCTAATATACATAAGTCGCTAAAACCTGCCTTATGAATGAATAAAACTTTGATTTGATTAAAAGTAGCAGAATATCTATAAAATAATGAAACAATAATTAAATTAAAGTTAACCTTGTATTGATTGAAAATTAAATTTACTGGAAGTTCAATAAGTTAATCTTATTAATATTCATTAAAAAAACTACTTGCTTTTATGTCACTGAATAGGTATAAGCCTCAGTCTTAATCGTACGGTTTACAAATTCTAACTTTTAACACAATTGTTGTTTTTTATTTTATTCTAAAACAAAAGTGGCACATTTGCGTAAATTCTTGGAAGCACGTAGCCATGCGTTATTTCATTAATTAGCTTCTTTAAGATCGTGTTATAAGCGAGTTCTTTTTATTTTAAATATGTAGTTAATTAATTAAAAAAACACACTTTATACAAAGTCGTCTGCATGGATACCTTGTTTCAACTTTAGGCGCCAAGCAGCTTGCTTTGTAAGTCGTATTTCGGTCGAAGGTTCTAGTTTACGGAAGTGAAATTACAGGATAAGGAAGGATGACATCATAGTTGTCCGGAATGGCAACTTATGAGAGGTATCTCGGGCGTTATACAGTGCTGTAATTATCGTACATGCCTGTTATTATAGCTAGCTCGAATGTAGCTTATTAGTCATTCCAAAGACATTCGATAAATAATGTTAAAAAGTTAGAAGTGTGTTGTAGAGTTGAAGCGATTTAATACCACAGAGTGTAGCCCCACGTCAGAGTCTGTGTGCCAGTGTAAAAATAGTACCAAATGTAAAGAAAAACAAATATCTATAGTGAATACGGATCGTCACATTTTATGAGCAAGTCCAAGTTTGTATTGGGGAACATAAAAAAATAACTACGCTTCACACTGGTGCTTTATTATTATTTTTTTAGGATTCCGTATTTTGTTAGGAATCCTTGCAATATCTATGTTTATAAAGCCTTAGTATATTATACTAGTATTATTCCATAATAGTCTACAATAGGTGTGAAGAATTTGTTATTAATATGTACTATTGGCGCATTACTAGTAAATTCTACAACCTACCATATCTGTTAGAACTTGGAATCCTTCGTGGTTAAATTATGGTAAAATCGCCATGAAATAAAAAAAAAACTAGACAAAGACAATATATAAGAAATGTATTTTACATACTATATACTTCGTACGAGTCTAAATATTTTTAGGTTGGTAAAAGTTAACAGGTTCAACCCGAGAGCAAACTGGATGTTTTTACTCTTTCCCGCAGAAACTACTGAACGAATTTTGTTGAAATATTACAGTAATATAGTTTATACATCAAAATAATCCATAGGTTATAAATTTCACGATAGTGAAACTGCGGGCGCTGAGCTCGTAGTCTATTATAATATTGAAAAAGTACAGAACCCATACTACCTCTTGTTCAGCATAGTCTTAACTGTTTTATTTTATGACTCAATGTCGTTGCGGACACAAGAGTGCATTGTCAGATACCAAATATATTATTTGTATATATCTATCTAGTTATATGAAGTTCATTTTATGATGCGTAGGCGTTATACCAAATGGTGAGATGGTATCGAATACAATCAAAATATTCTTTGTATATATATATATATATACATATAGCTTTCAACCTACCTAATAAATAAGACATATTCTGCAAATATTGTTACTTTAGTTTAAACAATCTTTATATCCACTTAATAGTGTGTTTTGATTAAGTTAATGGAAAGTTTGAAATGCAACGTTTAATAACACTTGAATAGATGGGTAGGTATCAACCATGCCAAGCGTATAATTATGTTACTTTTTTTTCGTATTTGCGTATTTCGTCTCTACGTACATACAAAGAGTGTTCAGGTACTTTGGTAACTTCACTCGATATCATCTAAGTCTTTAAGTAGATGTTTCTTATAAAAGAAGAATGATACAAGCACTTAATGATGGTATAAATTTTCAGCAGTTTAACATAACAGTAGCAACGCGTACAAAAAAATATGTCATCGAACTATTTTTAGATTTAAAATATCATGTATAATGATAGTTAATCTAAGGCACAACGATAATTAGATTACTAGATATATTTTTGTAAACATTAAGAACAATCAGCGCCATCTATCAGTAGTGTAAGAAAGCACATTGCAGAGCACGCGGTGCAAATAATCTAAATAAGTTTTCTATTTCTTTGATAAAAAAAAGGTCAGTAGGTAGATATAGATATATATATGTCCAAAAGTAGATAGGTGTAAAATGATAAAGTGTTTGCGATATAAAATAATTTTACCTATTATTATTTCTTTATAAAGGTCAATGTACTGTTGACAATAATGATGTCATTCATGAAATACTGACATTTACCGACAGACCGCAGATAAAAGGATTTATTTACCGGCACTTGTTTGTTTATTTCGTGTTTTCATAGGTAGGTACGAAGATACCTAAGTACCTATTTATTATTTCTTCTTAGTAGGGTAAACGTAATTATAATGATTTATAGTGTTAAAAATATTTTAGAACATTGTGTTAATACCCATTTACGTAAAATTATGTATGTATAACTTAAATATAAGCCACTGGCCGACACAGTCAACAGTTCAAGTTCCACTCGCTAGTGTCACGACGAACTCCAGTGCTCAGTCAAGTACGTTCGTTAACCGCGGTCGTCACTCGTGGCGTGTACTAGTGCCCCCATCTAGCGGTCAATGTCGACATTACGCAAACGTGTATCACGATCAAGTTCCACGCTACAATAATAGATGGCGCCATACGCCTAATTTAAAAATATAGTTCTAAATATGAAAATAAGATTAATTAATATAGAAACAATGTAAATATTATCTCTATTTATTTGGATTATTAATTAAAAAGATATTTAATTATTTCTGCACAAGTAAAAGGTACACATAATACTACTGTCATAAAAATTATAATTAGAACTACATAAATGGATGTACATATGTATTAATTTGGTTAACGTTGTTGCAAGGAACTAATTTAATCGATGGTTATTTTTTAATTTAAACATTCTATTTATAAATTTAACAAAATATTTCGAAAACGTATGATCGGTATTTAAAAATTATTAAGAGATAATTTGTATTACTGACTATAAATTACCGTTATAATAAGCTAGAATAATGGTATAATGGTAATTTATAGGTTCAGAGATTTATATCGTTGTATATCAGTGCTACTATACAAATATTGAGGATGACGAATACTTAGCACAATGTTTTTATAGAAATGAAATACAGAGCACAATTGTACATACATAGCGTGATTTTCTATCTTTATTCCAATGGCCATTAATGTTAAAGTTAACCATTCTATACTGACTACTACTATTTTTTGATTAACTAACAGATAGTATTAAAAACATTAGCATTAGTCAACCCGTAACTTATCGATTTAGATTAATCAATGCAATTAATAAATCATTATTCAATAAAAATCGCTCAATGATTAACGATCGTGTTGAACTTGACAGCGTATTAAAGTGCAAATAATTTTTAATTAGCAAGTTTGAATTATAATCGGATTTACCAAAATGCAATAGTAAAAATAGCAACAATTGACAGCCCTAGCTTTATAGCTACATAACAAAGTGTAACGACTCTCAGGGTTGTCGGTGTTTTCAAATTAGCACTATTTCAAAGTGATCTCATCGGTCATTAGTCATTAGTCGTCAGTGCTTGGCTGAATCGGGATGTCCTTTACACCGTCGCGTAACGTGTGATCTAGCGGAATTGTGACAATGTCATTTAAAATTGCAAATGAAGGTTATGCTATTTGTAGGTCTTAATATGTCAATGGACTTGTGCGAATGATTGCATGATGTACTGATACCAAATATTAATACAGGCACTTTTGGCAAACCGGCGATCTACCTATTATTGTACTATACGTACAGTACAGTCTACTTCATTTATTAAAATTTCATGTTGAATATCCCGTTGCAGGTTACATCATGTGCAATGAAAATATTTGTATTCATAGGTTTTCATATTGAATGTATGTACATATAGATATATATTTAATTTCAACGGTTCCTGTGCAATGAAAGTTCTTTTGCACACAAAATTGTATACCTACATGACGGACTTAAAGTCTGATGGCATTCTCTAGCAGTCAACTGTATATAGGCATGTTTTACGCTTTATTTACATATACCTATATATATATATATATAATGTACATAAAGCGTTATACCTCTGTTTTAAAATTGTTTTAAAGAAAGGTTGCTTCACAATGGAAGGTGCGTCTACTGCGACAATTGTATGAGTAGATTACTGCGCCCTCTGTTGGCGCGACGGAGCGCAACACATGAACAATGGATCGTGTAATTAGTAACAATAGTTTATTTCACGGTGGAATAGAGGGCATTGAATATATACCTTTAACCTACAGATGGCGTTGGTAGTAGGTATATGTATTTAGTTGTTAACATGTCTAAAGAAATAGAAAACAATAACAGAAACAGTGATGTAAATAACCTTTTGTTAATAGAAAAGTATAAAGCGCTTATGTGCATAGTTTGAGAATAAAAACGATATTTTATATCGACTATCTCTCACAAGAATATATACAATGTACTAATAGAATGAATAGAACTTTAGAAAACAAGTAATAACATTTCTATAAAAATAATAACATAATAAATAGGTCTTATATTTTCTTTGCACATAATAAAATAAAATTGCGATGAGCTGAAAACTATCTTACTGTCATTTTGAGTAGAAATGGATGGATGAATTAGGATAAATTTTTCAGAGAATGCATTGCTGAATATTGATCAATAAATAGGATAAAGAAAGTAAGGAAAAATAATAGCATAATATAATATTGGAATATTTATGGATATTTCTTTCATCGCCTCCTTAGTTTTGTTAATGAATTCAGTAATTAAATAATAGATGGCGTGGTATAAATGCTTTATTTGTTGTTGTCGTATGATCACCATATATTTGTTATGTACAAATTATACGCGTACGCACGCCGCTATTTTATTATAAACATGAAAGTTAGTAAAGATGTTTGTTCTATAAAATCTATGGACGGATATGACTGCTATATTAAATGTACTACATTGTTTATTACAATTCTTTTTAAAATAAATTACAACCGGAAGCCATTGGGAGAAAATAATCATTACTGACGAAATAATTATATATTTCATTATTAATTTGGAGGAGTAATAGTTATGGATTTGTAAAAGAACGATTGAAACAGTTTTGTAGAAGGGCGAAATGAGTATATAAAATACAAACAAAAACTGCAATAAAACTACTGCTTCAATTTGAAGTTAAATAAAGGCAGATTATTATTAAGGTAGGTATATTAAAAAGAATCTAGGGTGCATTGGAAAGTACAGAATTATGCAGAGTTTATATAGTCACGCCTAGTTTAAATAAGGGGGCGTTCGGCGGCTAACCACGATGCTTTCTAGTGATTTCATTGCGTCTATTGACTTTAAAATGCGGTGTTTTAGTGTTTGTATTATATTTATGTCGTTTACATTCCATTCAAAGGAAACCTCGTTCTCATGGATATCTCCAAAAAAATCCTCTTATATTGAGTACTGTCTACCCGCCTCAGACATTGTATTACTAATAATTGCATTAAAATACTTCCCGTAATTCAAAAGATCTAAACAACAAACACAAGCGCTGTATGTTCAATACAGAGGAAGCTACTTCATTTTATACTATGTAAATTAGTGATTTATTAGATATTTATTACTTGTCACATAGTATAAACCACCAAATATTTCTATAATTATAAACTGTGGTGTATACCTACATATATGCTATGATATCAGGTTAGACGATCAACTACTTTTTTCACTTAATTTAAAATAAAATTACAAGGGAAATTAACATTAATTTTGTCGTATCTAAATGAGATTTGAAGTTAGCTCAAATGAATATTCTCAATTCTTTATAAATTTTCGTCAATTACGAACAGATTTAAATATTTTCTATTGAAAGGTATCATTTACTTTTTTTGTTAAATTATCCTGACTGTGTGTTACAGTTTCTCGCTGTAATATAACAGATTCCTATCGATTTTATTTCGTAAAAATCTACTAAGTGTTACCTTTTTAAAAACTAAATGATATAGAATAAAGGCAGTGAGATAATGGCAGTGAAATTGGAGTAATAGTATTTTGTTTCTTTAAATGAAGAACGAAAATAATAATTTGTGTTATATCTATAATATAGAATAATGTAAATGTTGATTAGATTTCATACCGTTACCCTTTAGTTCATCCAGTTCACGTATTATTTGTAGAAAAAATACTTCAATCTATACCTGTAACAAGAAAATACAATAAATTTAGAAAAGGGCACATGTTAGATTAAAATTTATATTACTGAAAGGAAACATCATGCTCATTGTCTTATATTTATCACATATTGGTTGTCATAGCTTAGATTCCTTTTATGCGTATCGTCTTTATCGTATCGTGATTATTGACAATTATTTAAGTTGTTACTAGAGCTATCTGTATACTAAACATCGTCAAAGGCTGCGAAATAGGCGTGATTGGGTTATCCACATAATTTAGGTACACTTACACCTTTTTCAACCACCAAGCAGCTTGCTTTGTAAGTGCGATTAGGCATTGAAATTACAAAACAAGAGGCATAACCTCGGGAATGATAATATATGAGTGGTGTCACGGGTATTACATGATAACGTGATGTCCCTAGTGCTGTTCATACATATATGCAACGGTTATCGCTAATCACCTGATTATTATTAGCCATTCTCTTATTAGCTATTTCAATTACATTTCTTTTAATAATCATTACAAAACAGATTAAAAATTATGATATAAGCAGTAAAGTTACAAATATGGCCAAGTTCCGACTTAAATACGTAATCAAGTAGCAATGCACGTCGCCACCGCGCATAACTAAAGAAGTTCCAACTGAATACTTCCCACAGGGGATTACGGTACCTACTAGAATTGATTTTATACAACATTCCAGCGCAGAATAGAATAGAAGTGGAGAGAACGGCTCCCCAGCGAGCACTGTTGTCCATTGTTGCAGCACCGAACAATGGCTCAGGTGACATGACTTGCAAGGACTTTAAAAATCGTCCCAAGAGCTTCATTTATAGAGGTAATTTAGTAGAATTTATGAAATCATGGTTCTTGAATTTTTCCATTTATTCACAAACTTTTCGACTTCATATTGTACTCAAGCTACATCGTAACAGTGTATGGATACTCAGATTCTTTGAGGTTGTTCCGTTTTTGTGACACCTATTTTAAAGTCTTTTCGTTTCTTTTTATAAAATAATGAAACACCAAAACTTATAACAGCCTAGGTGGTGTAGCGATTTAGCACACCTCGTTACTTCTGATAATCGCGGGTTCGATTCTTCGCACAGTTCAAATATTTTATTTAGATTATTATTATAGTAAAATACATTAAATGGTTAACAAAATGGCAGCCCCCTATAAAAATAACACTACCTCTCATGGATTGCTACTCTTTAGGGCTAGTATTAACAATGAACTCTAGTTTTATTGTCACATAGAAAAACCTACTAGCAAAGTTGCTGTCGGCAGAAGTAATTGAGACAAAGGCTGTATTTCTGTCATGCAGATGACTTTATTCGAATCATCTCCTCTAATTACATCATACTGCAAATTATACATAGTATAAAACAAAGTCGTCGCCTCTGTCTGTTCGCTTATATCTTTATTACTTTAGGATTTTAATGCAGTTTTCAGCGATAGATACAGTGATTCCAGAGGAAGGTTTATATGTATAACGCAAGCATGTAAATATGCTTGCATTGCATACAGTATATTATTAATAACCTACGACTAATCCGGGGTTACTAACTTAAAACCACTTAGCCTCTTAAGAAGACCTAAAATAATTCTGATAAAATCTTGTATTAACTCCATTTGGCTTTCTACCTACTAACATTAAAGTATTTCGATAGATTTTCCTAAAATTTGTATGAAAATGAAAATGTGCTCGTGTCACGGGTAAAAATCTTATATGTGTAAGTCGATCCTCGTACGTTTGGCAACCGCGGGCTAGCCCTAACGGATATTGTTTTCTTTGCCTGTATGTGAAGCTAAAACCACAATATATTTCAGTCGCTAGCGTCATGTCACATTATAGAATTTATAGCTATGTTCAAGGTGAGACCGGTCCTTTAAATTAGTGCGACCTCGATTATAATGTAATCGTTAGCACGTCTTCTCGCTTTTATGGACAGTAAAATTTCTATTGTCAGAACTTGGCCTCCAGGGGAATATTAGCATTTAAGAATTAATGAATAACCTCAAATTAATGATATAATTTATATAATTTTTATTCATAACACCCATTAACAAGTATCAGGTCGGTTCAGTTATGACCAGATCTGATACTTGTTAATGGGATGATGAGATGTCGTTGTATGGTATATTATCTTCTTCGATAATATTTTAAGTATTTTTATCATCATATACAACAACATACTATTATGCTATGTTGTTGTACACTATTTCTGGCACATCTATTATAAGTGAAATAAATACAAATAGACTTTATTAAAGTAAATTTAAAATTATATTGAAAGAGTCATATTTTATATCAACCACCTTTTGAAGTTCACTTCGTAATTTTTTAATTATAAATATATTATAACATGTATTGTATATAGACAACTGATACTAATATAATATATGTATATACAATATTTTATAAATAACACTATTTTGTAAACACTCATGCTTGCAAGTGTTTGGATCGTGAGAGGAATCGAATCCGTGACCATTGGAAGTAAGGAGAGCTAAACCGCTATACCACCGAGTTAAAATCTTGTTTATCACGTAAAAGTGCATGGAGCAGATTTCATGCGGCGAGCCACTGCAACGGCTGCAACCAAGCGAACGCCCTTGAATAAGGATGAGCTCTCATACTTTATGTATGCCGCGATCGCCTTCCACTCAATCGAGGCACTATGAATCTCGATTAATATATTTCAGCACGTAATAATTGTACTGTGTGGTGGAGTTTTGATGACATGCATAAGTAGATAGGCCATTTCACCTATTTCTGCCTTGAAGCTGCAGTGTTTGTTCTATTATGTCTTGATTTATCATTATTATCCGAATTTAGTATTTTTATTTGACGGGAATATTAAGCTTTCTTTCATTTATTTATATTACTGAAATAGACTTTCGCCTGCGGGTCGTCTCCATGACTGTCTGACCTATTTCAGTCGGTAAGAATATAGCTGTATAAATGTTTCAGTTTGTCGGAATATAGTAGAGAAACAAAGGCGTGACGAGGCGACTTGATGTTGTTGGTATAAATAGCAAAGAAAGCGAATGACAATGAATGAATTAATGAGCAAATGAATATAGGTACCTGATATATCACAAAATATATATAAACTCCGTCTTACCCACTCCTCAGTGTTATCATTTTTGAGAATTTATCTGTTAAGTCTTTGTATTCTACAATTTCACTGCAATACTATGAATAAGAAAACAGCCAGTAAAGCAAGCTTTTGATAAAAATAAAATTAGAGATATTGATGAAGAAAAGTTTGTACAAAGTATTTCTCTAGTATTCACATATTTGAGGACATTGTTTCGTGGTTTATTTCAGTGACAAAGTGTGAGAATTCAATAAATTAACACAATATTTTCTTTAGTAGTGGAAAAAGTGTGTTAAAAACGTATTTAAAAAAACATAACACAATATCACAATAATAATATCTTTAGTAATAAAAAGTATAAGGGTGTGTTAATATATTACGCCGTGTTTAATAAAATACATGAATATATATATATATATATATATATATATATATATATGTATAATAATAATAATAATAATATGATTTAAGAAACATATACAGGTATTACATTAATAAATAAGCATTATGAGCTTTTAACAATAAAACAGCAAAGTAATGCTGCATTTTCTTAGGAGCGGAAGTAATGAGTAAGGAGTGGAGTAGACTGAAGCCTTCTAAGTAATTACCATGTACCTAGCTCTAGTTTCTTTAATGATTTACCACGCTATAATAAATACATAAACATACATAAACGTAAACAAAGAAAGTATGTTTATTAATAATGAATAAATAATTGAAGTATTCTGAATATCACCTTGTGCCATGCATTGCATGCATTTATTATGTGACATTAAACATGATGGAGAAACTAACTACAGGTTTCTATATAATAATAATTATATTTCTATATAGTATTATTTTAATATGATTTAATTTTGTAAATCTTTCCTGTAAATATTTAATCGTATTATGGCATGTTCGAAAATATTTCAAAATGAATAAAAAATATTTAATCCAATATTCCACAGTTTCAATGGACTTTGTAATTTTATCAATATCCCAACCCACATTACCGATTGTTCTCCGAATGTAGGACACATTTGGACGAACAAACGAGCAGTGGAAATTCAGAACAAAGTTGTGTATGTATGGTAACCAGCATTAAATAACGCCCTCCGAATTATCAGTATAGTAGCAAAACTGTTGTAGTCATCGTATTCGGGTATTAAGTTAATTGTATCATTTCTCAGAATTTCGAAAAAGTCGATTGAAATTACAGTACCATACTGGATATATTTATTTATTGATATAATAACTAGCGATACTTACAGTTTCCCAACAGGCTCAATTAGGAAAATTTACACAAAAATATGAAATAATACAAAAAAATTATATAAAGTTTTAAAGGACTGTAAAATCTTTCTGTTTACATTAGGAATTTTTCAAGATAGCCTTTAATTCTTTTGTAAATGACCCTCGTCTACTTATACTTGGATATATATGTTACATGTAAGTTTTTTATTATATTATTGATATATTGACAGCCTTTGAAAAATTTATAAAATTGCGGAACATTTTATAAGGCGTATTAAAATAATATGAAAACTCGTCCTGATAAGTGCATTAGAATAAAATGCAAATATAGTATATTAATAAAATATTTATATTGTTAGAATTTATTTCCTATTTTAGGAATGCCGCTGTCCAATTATTGTTAATGTAAAAATAAATATCATTTATTACACACATTACTCACGTGGAGAACGCCAGAAACAATCGATGTATATTATCCCGGGGAGGTAAAATGGGGCACGAGGCGAGGCGGACTGGTAGGGCGCGTCCTAATTCCCGGATGGGACGCGACCTGCCTCACGACCTACTTGTTCTATTACCATGATATGATAATCTGTGTAAATTGTAAAACCTGCTTGATCAGACGTCGGTGGCCCCATAAACGTTTATAGGGTCAGTTACCCTAAATCTGATTATGGAAGTTATTAAAATTCACGCTATGGCGTGAATACTAATGCACACATACTCTATAGCGTAAAGAACAGTTTCAACGTTCTATATTTAAAAAGTAATTAAAAATAGAACGCGTAGGTGAGTTATGGGAAAACAATGTAAAAGAACTTTTTTACTTTATCGTAGATTCAATTATATAAAATCTCCAAGTATTTCAAGTAACAGACATGTTACATTATCGTCGTCGATTTCTCAGAATTGAAGGCCGAATGTAGTGTTATTGGCCTATTTATTAGAGTAGATTTAGTCAATTGGCTAAGTCTGTGAATTGACATCGAAATATAATACATTTTTGGTACTGTATCGAAGCGTCATTTGGGTTGTTAAATGAACTATTCATAAACTATATTGAGAGTTGCTCCATCTTAGACGTTATTTTATAAGTTGACCTACTTTATACTATTATTAAGTAATTTGATATCATTAATCTGTCTATCTAGATCTTTATGCTATGTGATGAAGATGATTACTGGTATCTATAATAGAATATAATTAATAGGCTAAAGTCGTCACATATTTGCGTCTACAATATACTAATAAGCAACATGAACCAATTACAGCATTGTCTGTACGCATATCTCTCATATACTATTCAATGAGGTTATTAATTCTGTGAGCATTACATTATAATTATATACAATATGTATATATATAAATATAACGTTTAGATGATTTATCCATACTAATATTTTAAATGGGAAATTCTGTAGTCGAAGTCATATATATCATATGATATTTTCGGACTACTCTAATGCTGTTGGCCGCAGCTGGCCTTTACAGCTTCACCGGACGTTAGGGGGCGAGTGCAGATGGCACTACAAACCCGCGGAAGGACTTATGGAGCGGCTGAAGGCCAACTCCTGCCTGACGGATACGACTTTAGTCTGAGGGCACCACTTGAAACCTCGGCTCAGGCCGTCGTAATATCGATTCCCGTTTGAATTGGACGGGGGATCGATCGGAGGGGCATCATATGATAATACAATACAATATTATAGTTTTACCAACCGCACATATAAATTAAGAAAATTATGCATCTGTGTTGTGTACCATACTGCTACTGCGTAATAAGTTAACATGAATCTTTCGCCATGGGATTGTATATAAAACAGTTACTCTTTAAATTACACATTTCATTTTGTATAGAATTGATTGTTTTTGTGATCTTGTCTCCCAATACTTGTTTATAACTACGTTTAACCTTGATTTGAAAAAAATCCGTCTAGACATGGAATACTTGTTGGAAATTTGCACAGTAAATAAAACCTTCTTTGAAACCGTTTAAACTTCCTACTTTATTTGTTTATCTAAAATATGTCTGAAGTAAGCCTCTGTTGAAAATATGTCTGAAGTTATTAATTTTCTTTATGTTCGAAATACATATTGAAGGATAATTAATAAATTACATAAATTAAAAAAATATATATCTGAATTGGATTTAAAGTTAAAACTGTCAAGTTAAACTTCCAAATAGGTCACAGACTCATCAAGTCTCTACCGGCCATAGAACTTTCATTTTATTACAAATAATTTCTTTTATAAGATAAGTTAAATTATAATAAGAACCGTTTAATTTTCGATGGTCGCGGGTTCGTTTCCTTGCACGATGCAAACATTTGTATTCATAAGGATCGCTGGTATCCGTCTGGGTGTATACTATGTATGTATTTACAAGAACAATATACTGAAGTATTTATATCAGTTATGTAGCACCCATAATACAAGCTATACTTAGCTTGGGACTAGATTAAATTTTCCAGAGTTATCATTATTACTGTTCATTTCTTTTACACGTGTGCTTGGCATGTAGGCACAATAGTAACAGTACGTATTACAATGTAATTTACTGTGTTCAATTGTCAGAGGATCAATTCCGCGCACGATCCGTCACAATGGCATTTGTCGGCGCATCGTTTGTGATGCGCGTGCGCACCATTACTCGCCCTCGCTGCTCGCTCTACACCCACACAGCTAGTGCTGAAAAACAGCGTCATTTCCGCCATTTTACAATTGCCCACAGAGTACTAACTGTCATTGGAATTGCCACATGAAGACATTACGGTTAAGTACTAAATAAATCATAATTATTATATATTTACTGTATAGTTCCGGATATTTAATGTACACATACACTGTTTCAAATTAGTAAGTGCTATTTGGTGTATTTACATATATATAACATTGGCATATTTTCATTGTTTACTTTCTGTAATTTCCTTGTGGATTTCAAGGAATTTCTGGATCATCCTTATTTCTATAACGTATATAAAGAATTTTTATTTAACCACTACTTAATGTTTCCGTTTAACCTAAATCCGTAAAAAGAGGTCGACCGTATAAGAAGACTGAACCGAAAAAGATGGACTGTGTGAAAAGATGATATGCAAAAAGGAGAGGAGAGCTTGGATATAACGCCCGATAGGGACCAGTGGGAGAAGACTACATGCTGCGCGCATATCATATTAATTGGATAAAGCCAAAGCAATGATAACATTATTTTTAATTCTTAGATGTTGCAGTTCAAACATGAAAGTAAATATTTACATTTCTTCAGTCAGTCAGTGTTATTTCCTTACAAACTAGCAGCTCGTCCAGCCTACGAACAAGTGGACAGTTACACCTTATGTTAAATTATCTAAGTATTGTTAGGGATCCCTATTTTTATTACCTTATTTTACACCACTCAGAGATAATGTAGCATACTAATGAATTGATAGGTAAACTATTTTTTTAAATAAATCCAGCCGTTATTAATATCAATCATTACAAAAATACAAACCTATTAATATTTTTGTATTTTTATAGTACGGTGATAAAGTACGCTTAGTATGGCCCTGATGATCTGATGGTAAACGGTTACAAGTAGCCTATGGACACCTGAAACAACATGGGTTAACCCTAATCTTAATATATCTTTCTTAAAAACCACATGCTACTACAGCATGTGGTTTTTAAGAAAGGTAAACTCTAAGTAAGGTCTCGAGAAAACCCTGTATAATAAATAGTTAATATTTCATATACCTTTATGTGTACGTTACACCTAATAATACATATAATGTTACAAGGATGTTCTCACGTTAACAGCCTTGATACAAACACGCCTATTGTGCTGTACTGGATATATGGTTCGTTATTCTGTATTATCTCACATACATACCTCTGGTTTTTTAATTTTATCTCCACATTCTATGGAATTACGGTCATGCAAACAGCGATAAAAAACCTCTATAAGTTGACTACTACACGGAAGACTATGACAAAACTGGCTTGGCTGGTGTTAAAGAAGCCAATTTTGTAGCCGTGATATTTATTGTAAATAATATATTATTGTAAACCTTAGGTATATATTGTATTTTTCATTCTGTTTATATTTTGTGTATCATTAATATATTTCACCATCAACAATTATTGTCTGCAGTACCTATAGTTAATTGGTAGAAAAAGTAGCATTATATTAAATACGACAAATATAGAGTACCTTCCACTACCTGTACATTAATCTTAAATGAATAATTACATTTAAACAAAATTTTCAAAATATTAATTTTTAATCAACATATAAAATACGACATATGTTTTTCTTTTATGTAGGTTGCATGTCATAATAAATAAGTAATTCAATTTATTAATATTACTATAGAATAATAATATTGACTCCAATAAAAAAAATACGACAGAAATTTTTGTATTTATCACTAAAAAATTTTTTTTCATTTATCTGTTATAATACCTGACTGAATAAGTTGAATACCTAACTATAACAAGTGTCTTTGGTACATATAATGATAAAATGATAAACATTTTTGTACTTTTAGGTAAACATTTACATTATCCATTTAGAAATGAGGTATACAAGGTATTTATTATGAGGAAGTCTGACGCATTATTCAAATAAAATGTAGGTAGATACAAAGTGATGAGGATTTTCTAGCTCCGAGGATATGTTTGGGAAATGTAGGGCTTTACTCGGGAGGTCATGTGGAAAACTGCGTAATCTGCTCTTTATCTTCCTTAACATATAAATAGGGTGGTTACTAATGATTAGGCAAGTAATTTATTTGTATATTGTCTACTAGCCATAATAACTGTATAAATGAACGAAATTAAAGTGTCTTTCTGTCTGCATGTTTGTTACATTTTCATGGTTAAACGGCTGATCGGATCTTAATAAAATTCGACTTGAAGACAATTACTATTAGAGTTTTTTTTAGAATTGGGACTTTAAAAATATAATGCATATATTATAACTGCTATTTATAAGATATGAATTTATTACTAAAAAATGTAATATGTACTATATAATTTTTTTTTTACTAATAATTGCTTGTTAGACTATTTTAAAAACTGTTAAATTCAGATTTATTATTTCTTCAACACAAAATTCGTGCCTTAATCACCTGGTTACATCATTATTATTCTCACAATATTATAGAGGTCAATAGGAGGTAAGTAATGGTTGCCTTAAAAATAAACTAGTGCTTAATTCTCATAATAAAGAATACTAAATAAACAAGAATAAAGAATACTGCTTTTTATCCAGGAAGTATTTTAAATAAATACACAGACACAATATCTTCAATATTAATCAATTACATCAATATTTGTATTAGAGAAATTATTATTATCTGAAATACCCAGGCAATTAAGGATCAGTACCACTCTATCAAACGTGTATTAATATACTTTACTGTAGTCTACTTATTAAGATCGTTTGCGAGCGTACACAGATGTAAAGTAGCCATAAACCTGTCTATAGGGTGTAATCAACATTAGAGAACTCAGATTCGTCTCGTGATACGAAGAAGTGTTGAGATTGCGCCACGGTGAGTTCACACGCGTTCACGTCGTGCGATAAATACGGCCTTGGCCCCGGATTACATAAAGAATGGAGATTATGAAATCTTTGGCGAAAGTCGTAGACATATTACTAAAATGAACTGCTTATGAACGGTGCATATTTTGATCTATATTGTTTTATATACAGAGAAGGTGGGAGTAATATACCACTTTTTATAGAGCCCCTGAACGCTTGTAACTTGTCTATATGTTTATCGCGTGTTGTAATACTTATAATACAAATAATGTCAGTATATAGGCTGGTATATTACTTCTATTTTGTTCAAATATTTTTTGTATTAAAGTTATACATATGAAGTAGAGTATAGCGCGTACAGAAAGGGTTATAATATAACAATATGTCGGACCCTTCTGTATATACGTAACCGATCAATTTTCCATAACTAATATAGAATATAGGAAAGGCAAAGACTCTAAGCCCATACAGTCGTAGTCTTCAGTATCATTTTTGCATTTTAGTTATTTTAGAGACTTACCCTATCTGCCAGTTTATCTAAATTATCAAACTATATCTATAATATGTAATTATTTAAATTTTTATTATTTCAATTGAAAATAGTTATTGTCACTTCTTCAAATTTAATTAATAACTTATAGTACTTTTAACTTAACAGAAGTGTTTATAATTGACCTATGTAAATACATTTTGGTATTTTTGCATTGACTATGTGGCTAAGGATAATTTTAAATAATGAATTAAAAATATTCAAAATTAATAATTTATATTCTGCATACACTTATGCTGGTTATTTTTAAGTTCATCAAAATACTGTCAAAGTTTGCGTAGGAGTTATGAATTAATCCGATAACGTGTTCTAGAAATAGCCTCAGAGATATTTAGTAATTTCGTGAAATAAAAAATAGAGGCGGCTCCTCTGTTATTATGACCGATTGGCACGAAACATCTATTTATATCGCTTGGAAAATTCATTATCATAATGTCCATAATAATTCAACAAAGTGTGGCAGTGAGGGAGAGTACTTAACAAATGAATTAAGTCAACTCTCAAGTGAAACGGAAAATGTATATGTTATAAAACAGGATTTGTTTCGTTATATACCGAAATAGTACATCTAACTTCATATTTATCAGTATGAGCGGCCGGTCATTCTATTAACATTCCTCAAAATGACAAATAAATTAACATTTACAGAAAATCTATGACGTTTTGATATAAAAAAACAAAATTATGTAAATTGTACCCCCATCATTTTTATAGGAATTTCCAGTCATATTACCAATAAAATAATTTTTGGTTCTACTAGATTACATTTGATAAAAAGAAATTAAAAAATTATGAAGACAGTAACATGACTTTTTACAAAGTAAAGTCAGCAAATAAATGTTGTTGAAGAAGCTAATAGTCTCCAAGAATATACCAGTATTTTAGTTAAGTGAAGCATGATATCATGGACAAAATTTATGGGGAATCTAGTGAAAGAGTTGTTTATTGTTTCGGGATAGAAGTTTTCTTTTCTGGCGAGTTAGTCCAAAATTAGAATAAACAATATTTGTAGAACATCCCGACTTATAGACTTTAAGATCGTGAGATAAAATCTAGCACATGTCAATTAAAATTTTCACTAACTCTATAGATGATGGAAATTACAAGTAAATATTTAATTAATTAATCCACAGAGAGAAATCTAGATAACAAATTCGATGACAATGTCTTTAATTGAAATACATCTGTATATCAAAATTATAATTCAAAAATTTATTTTGTATTTATCCATTGTAATAGAAATTTAAAATTAAGATATAAAACTTGTCGTATATACAGTATCTAATAATATATATTTAACGAGATAAATTATTATATATGTCTTTAGTCGATGCAGAATTCAAAAAGTTGATATGATAATGGTGCCAACTTGGCAAACGAATTATTAATGAGACACTTCCTAAGTATTTCAACCAATTGCTGAACTAGCATGTGTTTGTAAATAGGAAATCGACTATGTATAAATATAGTTGATATTTATGACGTACAGAGTCAATTCGCAGAACAATAACATATGCATATAGATTAGCTTTGCTCGCGATTCCATACATTGTTTGAAACAGTATATTTTTTTTTGTTTGGGTACTGATTAGAATGTAAAAACTCACAGGAAGCTTGTCTACATTATATACTCGTATATAATAGTGAAAACTGCATTCAAATTAATTGAACTATTTCTGAATTATCCTATATTTATTTAGTTTTATGCATACACAGATATATAATAATATATAATAAGTCGTTAACTATTTTAAAATAATAGATAAATATTTTTGCCATTTTGTCGCTTTTATTTTAATAATAATAACTATCACTATCCGTGACTAGCAACTACCAGTTATCCACGCGAAATATATTCTGTGTCAATCTAAGCAATCTAATGTAATATTGTAATTAGAATAAAAAATGAACTCAAATCAAATCCGTCTATCAGTTTAAGAGGTGTTTTTATTTACTAGCGGTATACGATTCAAGAAATCACCAAAATGCGAAAAATCTAGGGAGCAGTGTATTATAGGTAATAATACAAAAACTTTGCTAAAGTTACATTAGACTGATAAATTATTCATGCATATTAAATAGCTTAGCAAGTTGAACCATAAATAACGCTTAAAAGTTAGTTCGAGAATAATGCTGATAAAATCTGTTGGTTTATTACATTTGTGTTGAATCATCGTATTATTTATGTACTAGATACGCACGGCTGAAATTATCGTAAGGTTAAAAAGTGGAAAAATAAATAAAAGTCTAAAACTTTTATTTATTTTTCCACTTTTTAATTTTGGTGACAGTAATTCAGTTTCATGACTGTCAGCTAGCTATTATACTCTTCGCATCTGTTCATTTCAAAAAATCTCAAATATTTAATAAATTTAATGTAATTAAAATTTCATTTTATATCCGCAATTTGGAAGACAAATGAAAGATTATGATCTAGTTTGGAGGGTACTTATATACATGTATGATATGATACATATTTGTAAAAATAATTCTAAAAGTTGTTACGGGTTTTAAATGATTTAATGATTATATACCTAATTAATTCTAATATTAAAAGCACAAAAAAATCGCTTAAAAAGGATATTTATTTAAACAGTAATTTATTAGTTTATTTTCAAACGCTAGACTCAGCAGTTGTAGTTTGATAATCGGATATTCACCATATTCCAATGTTTTTGCTACAGTTGTCTTTAATATTATTTTAATAGCAATTTCATAACATTAGATCCGTCTATTCTTTATTATTGTTAATGGTTACTTTCACATATCTCAGTAAGTTATACGCCCACCTACATTCTATAAACGTTAATTTTATTGCGGTCTTAGAGAAGGATTAGTGTGTATGTATATTCCAGTAAAATTGTAATTACCCCAATGGTAGTGAAACGTCCAGTTTAGTGGTCGAGCACACATAAATATTGTGGAAATATTGACGTAACATAAACTAGGCTGCCTGTAACATATACATCGTAAGAGTCATATGGTGCACAGTAAAATAAATAGCAACACTTGGAAATATTTTATCTGTTGCTCGTAAAACTTGGCAAAAGTTATTGAAAAGTTTAATCGCTTATTCTGGCATTTTATTATTACAGATACAGAGGTTATTTTTCGGGGCAGACATTTTAAACCTGAGCGCATTATCTGAGTATTTAGGAATATTGCATAAATATATTAGATATTATTATTGATTAGGAAAATGTAGATTCTTAAATCATTCGGAGACACATAAGTTTATGATTTAGATTCTGTATCTAGATACTATGTAGGTATTCCTGTTTATGCAAGTGCAATAGTAACATTTTAAGTAAAGTTACTAGTAGGTAGTCTTAATGACACCAATAAATAATTAAAGGTCGAATTTAGGTAAAGGAATAATTGGATGTAAAAACTCATAATTTACCTTACAATATTTAGATAATTATGAACGCAACATAAAAATATGAAGCGTATATATTGCTCTTAAATAAGTATTTATAGCATTAATTATATTACACTTAAGTGAACATAAATTATCGTGTTCGAAGTTCATAAACTGCCTTTAATTTGTTTATATCTCAGAAGAGTGCATTGAACCGCCCGATGATAAAAATATGAACAGTGAGAGAGATAATTCGTGCTGGATGGATTGTTATAAACAAAATTAACCACAGGAGTCATAAATCGTGATTTTTGTGCACCGTCCCACGCGTTCGGTGGCATTTTGTCGTGTCCCTTTTAAAAGTCTAATTAGGATTCTTTAAACATACCGATTGCACTGAAATGTATTGTGGGATATTGGCGGTGTCGTTTTGTTACATTTTTATCATTCAGCTAACAGTTGCTGAGAGTTGAACAGTCCACTGCGTGGCACTTTTTGTTTATAAAAAAGGAACAGTGCGACTTAGAAACTTGTCAATCAACAGGTTTATAAAGACTTCATTTTCTATTGTCCCAATTGTAAAAACCTTTGATATTTTTACTACTTATGGTGATGAATTGATTACGAATTTTAAGACCAATTTTCTGTTAATATTAAGGCTTTATTTCTTGCAGCGATGCAGTTTTTGTATCCTATATAATACTGAGTTTAGAAATTAGACTTATTAGATGTATTACGATTGAAGTAAAATTACAAAGTCTGTGGGCCCTCATTCATTGGTACCGCGTATACTAGATGTTAACATGTCGTCCATGTGTAAACCGATTATTGACAGTTGCCATCAGGTGAGACTTAAGATTTTTTGGTATTCAGTTAAATAAAAAATGTTTTAAATCTGTACCTATGTGAATAGAGGGTCAGAAAGAGCATCGGGCATTGTACTTTTACATCGAATATGTCTTAACGAGAAAATAACGAGGGACCGACTGCAACATGATGCTTTTAGCGAGACAGCGTCGCAGATTTTTTTTGGTACCAGATAAGTTTTTTTTAATTAGTTCGTGGAAACTTTGTCTTCTTTTATCTTTAAAGTTCTAGAGAGGAAGTAGGCCTGTATTCATACTACATTTTCTACATTTTAATGTTAGCTACATAGGTCAAAGATATAAAGTTAAGTAAATTAATACTTCTATTATTATTTCCCAAGACATCGTTATTTGAGAGCCATTTTCAACCGACCTCAATGTTGTTTAGCCCCTAAACGTATACTACTATACTAATGTATTCATATTATTTATATACAAGTAAAACATTAATAGTCATATTAGGTCATATCATATTATTATTTAAGTTTGTTCAGAGATTAGTATCATAATTGTAGATGTACCTATAAATTTTAAATATGCAAATGTACTTGTTATATTATTGATTATGAATACGTAAAATCATCACTTTTATATACTTTCAATGAATTTGAGCTTCGACTGGCCTGTAATATAAACATTTAAGGCAATGGAAAGTCTCTGCGCCGGTGTTAATGATTTACGAACAGAAGTAGTGGATCTGTTTTGTAGTGAATTGTAATCGGAATGTTCATAAGCCAATGCCCTGTTGAAGGTTACTGCTGTTGTGAGATGATTCGGTAATGATTTCTCTTGTAACGTATGCAAATTGAACTTTTACTTCCTCTACATAACACCTACTTTATCAGACCCGTTCTTGCTATCTAAATCACGCAATGGTCAGGTCGTTACCCTCATTATCACTTTGCACGATAACATGAAACACGGAAAAAATCCATCTTGTAGGTATAGTGATAAAAAAGTAACCAGCTTCAGGTGGCCTTCGATAGCTATACTTGTTGTTTGAAAGCGAGGTCATGTTGTCTAGTTGGAACAAAATGCCACAGATCATTGTATTTAGTGTACTGTTAATAACACAAATTGCTAAGTAAACACTTCGTGTCCTTGGATGCGGTTCGTTAGTGTCGCTGAGGTCGCGAGAGGTCGCAACTGCTTTAATACTTCATCTGTAACACTATTTAATATTTATTGGTTTATTTTTTAATGTAACATTAATCAATTTGATTTCTGCTTTTAAAAATTACTTTCAATAAACTTTATTTACCTACTACTAAACAATAAATGCTTGTTATTTATGAATTTTAGGCAATCGCTAACATTGGTTTACATCCTATTTATGAAGTTACATATTGAAAAGTATGCAAAAGGTAACAACAAAAATTCTGAATGTCCAAGTTATATTTAATTCAATCATGACTGGAGTTCTGCAAGGATCCATACTAGGTCATTTACAGAGATATATAGATAAATCATTGTTTTATTTGTTCCCAGTTATACAAAATTACAATTACATAGATATACGAAATGGCTTTATAATTCGACTACAGATTAATTAGAGATATTTGGGTCATTATGCTTGAACATAAAAAAGTCTTAAAGTCCTGCATTACTGTTTCTAATTTTATTAATGATACATCTCAATGTTTTAGTCTCTACATATTTATAAACAATTCCAGATCATGTAACTACAATTAGATTATATATATTGCAACTTAATAGATAAAAAGGACACAAATATTTTATGTGTTTAAAATTTGAAAGAATATACGAGAATACATATCATAATACTTCAAAATTACTTGTATCTAGAACTTTTCCTTTCAAAATAGGCCTATTAGATAAGGACAGAAATTTAGAGATTAATATAGATAGTATGTTTACTTATTTAGGTATGTAGATAATACATACGTTTATTAGGTAAATAGGTAAAATACCGTACATTGCTTAGATACCGTTATTATGTGAACCGTAATATAAAATAAATGTATCTAGAACTTTTCCTTTCAAAATAGGCATTAGATAATATAATATAGATTGTTTACTTATTTAGTAATAATACATACGTTTATTACTTGGTAAAATACCGTACATTGTTAATAATTATGTGAACCTTAGCAATAATATAAAATTGTGTAATAAGTAACTTGTCATGTTAATAAAGTTACAATTCAATTGTTCTAGTAAGTGGTAGTTGCCGTGACATCAGCAGCGCCCCCTTGGTGTTCATTAATGGTTGAAGGCTGTTAACTATGGTACCTATTTCTTTGTGTTTGTATGTAGGTCGTGTATTCATACCAGATTACTGCTCAGCCCCAATTGTTACACAATTATGAACAGTTGTATAAGGGCCCGGCGCACTTGTCAATCATAATAAGACCATTAGCTTCAGTAACTACTTGAGAAGTAGTAGACTTTATAAAGTTTATTTTATCATTATTTAAATGCTTCAAGTTGGATTAGCTACAGATGCAAATATAAATAATAAAACTGCGAAATTTTACTAATACCTTGAGCTAATTTAATGTTATAATAGTATAACTATATGATACTAATAATAAAACTAACTAATATATTTTAGTCATTTTAGTTCATTAATTTCATCTCTATGTTTCAAGGTAATTTTAAAAATGAGTTTCAAAACATTCCAATAGTTAACATTTTCAATAACAGTAAGTTTTACTTTTTATAAATTAGGTGTGTAGATAAATGTCAAATTAAAATACATACTGAAATTATTTTTATAAGTGAGCTCTTTTTGTTTGTATACAAGTGTGTATGTCCCGCACAGAAAGTAGGTCGAGTATTACAGAAGTGTTAGATTATATTACAGAAACCAGCGGCCATTTTCTTTCGATTGTAAGTATTCCCCGATAATGACTAAGAATGTGATTATATAACATATTTAGAATCGTATGATAACTTTCATTAGATAAGTGACTTGATAAACATGTGTTATGGTATTATACATAAAAAAGTCTAATATTTTCTAATTTTTTTAATTTTATTTTCACTCAGTATTAATACAAAATATATACCCATCATGCCGCAAAACTACTTGGTAGTTTGTCTGCAGCAAAAGCCCATAAAACGCACCTATATGCTCTCACTGTAGGTATGTAATTGAGTACACAAATATCATGTGTATACAAATTTAACACCATGAAAATGTATTAGTTACAATCGTAAACTGTATTTGCATGGTAAAATCGATCGATTGTAACGCAAGTAAATTATTAAAAAACTATTCAAACCGTCATCATGATTGGCAAGACCTAATACATTTCTTATTATATTATTAGTATTCCTTTCAGTATCGTGGATATTGTATGATCAAACAGTACAGGAATTCCAACAATTCGTATAGTTCTTCGAAACTGAAGGTTATATAGTAACAAAAGGGACATGATTGAAGATACGTACGGAAGGAAACCCATAATATCACTATATCAAAAGTCAATAAAAGTATCCCAAACTCACAAACAAATAAAGTAAGGCACTCACCTATTTTTCCATTGGGACTGTACGGGCCGTAGCTGCTCGAGGATAGCGGGGAGGAGTAGCCGTTGTTTGGCTGAGGCTGGGCTGCTTGAGGGGACGGGGACCCGCCCCCCGCGGCGCCCCCTCCCGCCATCCAGTCCCGCACGTGACCGTTGACCTGGTGTCCGTTGTGGCTGACTCCCGGCTCGGCTTTGACCTGGCTTGGTAGGCCGCGGTATGCCACTTCGTGTTTAAGATCCATGCCGCTGCTACCGCATGCTGCTGCACCGCCGCTGGCCCCGCCGCCCGCACTCCACACTTCTGTAGACAACATTGTGTTTTTATAAAGGGATTTTGGTAATAAATCAAAGCTACCATCATTTCGGCATGTTTATCATTTGAACCATAAAGTGAAATTCTTTTAAATTGCACAACCATTTCAAAAGAGTTATACGTGATTAGAATAATGCAAATTCGTGTTTAATAAAGTGAAATTACATTACATTAATATAAAAAAGAGAATCCTAACAACAAGATTCTAATTGTGCGTAAAAAATAAATATTTTATTGTTGGACTTGATCGGTAAATAATTAATTATTATTAATTTCATACTAACAAATAAATTAAAATACTCGACCATGTCATTGGAATTTTATTATAATTGTAATAAATACTTTGTTAGTGCATCTAACACAGCCTCATCAAATTCAATACTGTGCTTTATTATATTTTTTACTAGTGCATGTTATTAAAGATGACTGATGAGATATGGTATGGCACCAGGATTTCGATTTACTGGTACAAAAATTTTGAAGTACAAGCTTGTTGTATCTCAAAAAAGAATCAAACTTATTCCTCAATATACTTTCTACTCTGCTCTTTCTTACATTCTATAATAATGCTCGTGAGTTCATCGCAAGGCATCGAGTCTCCCGACAGTCTGGTCTCTTCTATATTAGGATTATAGGTATTTCTCAATGATCACACTCCCTGCCTGATGTATTTAGTATAAATAAATGATTATGAAGTTAGTTTCTAAAGCATATTTGGCATTTTAATAATTCTAGTCAGGGATGCCAACTGTACGAGATTCCTTGAAAATATGAGATTTTTGGTCTTCGGTACGAGGACACTTTCTTTTATCTAGAAGATTATACGAGATTTTTATCGCAAAAATACGATGATTTAGATATAAAGTTTTAAAATACGAGAACTATCAAACTCCTTTCTTTTGTTAGCAGGCTAAATATTTTATAGTTCACAACGCTTGGTTCTAGTATACTCAGATAATGCTAATGTATCTGTCTGCGATTTTAGTATATATAAAAGTCAGATATTATAGTAATATAAATTTTGGTGAAATTACAAATAAAAACATTATCAACTATATCATGGTTTTTTAACTTAGTATTTTTGTAAAATTGTAGCGTTGCGGCGACTCTGAGATTAATATTAGTTTACTGTTAGTACTTGGATCATCACAAAGTTATCTAGAAATATAAATTGCTATTTGTTTTGTTCAAAACCTCGCCGGTGTATTTTGAGTAGTAATCTGTAATACAAATACATTTACGACTCCATATTACATAGACCAGGTAAGTTTTACTTAAAAAATAATAATATAAAACATTAACTTTGTCATTACCTAAATTCATAAACAAGTATTGAAATAAATATTCATTACATTACACAGAAGTGTTAGAAACATAATGCAACTGAAGGGGAATACGTTTATGACTAAATACGCGACAAGAGTTATGTGGCCATAATCAGATGTAATGAAACGTTCTATAGAGATTCTATAGATTACTATGGCATTTCGTACACATATTTTCCACAAGGCGATAGATTTATATTTCATTTCATAATATTATGCATATTATGATGCATAATATTATGAAATTGCAATCTTTATGGATTTGTCGTATATTACTTCAAGGCATCTGTATTCATTTTATCCATACTGATATTATACACGTGAGACTATTCTTGTCTGTCTGTCTGTTTATCTTATCACGGCTAAACTGCTTAATTAAATCTCCAGATTAAGTAATAAAATTATGTTGTAAATTTTTATTAAAGCTTACCACATTACACTGAAAACTGGACCCCAATCTGTTAAGTCATTTCTGAGGTTAGAGTGCACAAACACACAGAAATCTAACAATCAGTGTTTTGGGTTTTATTACGTTGATAAAGTATTTTTTTTTCTCATAAATCTTCGCTGTATAGACCGATCAGTTACGTCTTCTTTCTGTGTATAAATTACTATAAATAGACGGCGCAAGAAATTATAATTAACTCAGTATTGCTACAGTACATAATTTCACTGACCAAACAAAGAACAATTTCCATGATATTTCAGATATCTTTGATCTCATCGTAAGATTATTAACAGTTACTTACACTGAACATGATTTTCAAGCTTTGAAGTCAAAGTACAAAGGAAATCATGGCTCCTGATAAGAGCAATTGTAGATAATTTAAAAGAATAGCTTAAGAATTTTCAAGAATATTACAAATTTTCCGACTCAGTGAATAGTGAGAAAATACATCCGGATAAAATGATAATTATAAATGAGAGGTGGATTTGATTGAAACTCTTCGCATTGTATTTTTACAGATTTACTAAAGAGCAGAATGAATGCACTTGTAATGGTCGACAGTCGACAGGGAGAGAGAAAGCGAAAAAGAATATCATTCCTTTTTCTCACCTAATGTGTAAACATTAGGTTCCTTTGTAGAGGATTTTAAATAAGATAATATAAGTTATTCTCTTATTTAAAATTAATTTTGTATGAATTATATTTTCCTATATAAACTGCAAAGGGGGATCAAAATGACACGTGCAATCTCAAATGATATTCTTGCATATTTATTATCAACGTTTAAAGAACGACTTAACAAGTGCAATAGATAGGAGAATTCGTCATTGAAATTGACAGGTGTGCTAATTCTGAATTAAAATATAATTATTTGTACATGTAGTGAGCAATTTAAGTCGTTCTTGTTCAAATATTAACTATTTATGGGTCTAAAATTAATTTTGTTTAAATAATTTCTAATCAAACATTACAAAATTAGGAATTAGACGAAATAAGCCATTTTTATCCCACATTTATAAGTCGTGACCACGTGAACGAAATCATGGGCAGAAGCTAGTTACTCATTGTTATTATTAAATAGACATAGAGTTATATAAAAGCGTAAGCCTATTGTGTAATATTCAATGTAATCAAAATTAAACATATGAAAATTCTTATTAGGATAAGTCTAAGGAGATGAAGTTCTCAACGCTGTAGATTTTAAATTAAGCTATCAGACTCGCAGTCGTAAACCACAGCGTCTCCAGGATTAACCAGCATCTTATACCGGGATAATGTGAATCCTTGGATGTTAGCAATTGGCCCTGTGTTGTTTGTTCCTCGTAAAATAAGATACATAGCTTTAAAGCTGAAGTTGTATTCAGAAGAAATGTATATGCAAGTACATCACATATATCAGTTTCAAGTGTTCCTAGTTATTATACAGAATAAAGGAAATTTCCGTGTATACAGAGTTTATATTATAAATTTTCAATGCTCTTGTTTGCTACTTCCAGAGATACAATGTTATATCCCAAAGTTCATTTCGTAAGTAGGGCTTTAATTAATGATACTAAAATGGTTTACAAAAGACATAGACAAAATCAAGTATTCTCTATCTATCTATCTATAACGTGTTTGTTCTTGTTTAATATTGGCTGTATCATTCGACGCTCTCCGAGTGAAATACAATTTACATTTTTATACAATTTAAGCTATTTTAAAAATCCAACTACCATTTTAATTTTTCATAAATAGGTCAAATATGTTTTAACTTAACCCTTACAATCAAATAAATAATTATTTTAAAATCAAAGCTTTCTTATGTATAATTTAAGTATAAATAGATGATTCTTAAAAATAAATAAGTACAATGCCATTAACTACACAGTAGCACTTAAGAGTTACTTTTCTATATAGCGGAAATAAAAACGATGCAGATTGACTAATAGCCTACTTACAGACAATTCGAAGGCTAAGCAGTAAGTTACTAAATGCAGGACATGCTAAAAACGCAAATTAAACTATAAATCTGTATATACATGTACAGACAGAATGAAGTAAATATACAGTTGTTTCACTAGATTCTACATTGATGTGTATAGTAAGCAGCATACATGTTTTGTTCCACTATTTTACGGGCTCCACAACAAACTTTGTTATTTTAAACATTTTACGAGTCAACATAAAATATAATAATGCAAACACGCGATTTCGTTGCATAGTAGCTCAAACAATGGCTGATTCACAGTTTTAGTGTTATTAATTTCTCTTTACTTGTAAAGATGAATAGTTTTATCGAAAACTTTTGTTTTCTTTTATCGAACTAGTATATATTTTTATTATACAACGAATTTATTGTATTTTAGGTATATAAAACCTACCTATAATTGTATTTCGATTTACGATGTAATTCGATTTCTCAACTTATGACTGGAGTCGGTTTTGACATGTCATTGTTAGTGTCAACAATTTATTAGTAAAATCACTGAGAGCTCTTGCACTTTCTATAACATTTTGATAAGAAAGCTTGTCAGTGATTTTTAGTTTTTTGCTTTATATAGAACTAGTACTTAGTACGAACTGAGTACGATAATAAGTGAATTAAATGATAGTAATGATATAGCCACTGAACCCCAGTTCGAACATGTAATATCTATAATAATAGTATAAAGCTGAAACATTAGTTTGGTGGAATGCGTTAATCACAAGAATAACTGAATTCTTTTTAGTATTAAATAACTTCTTTATCGAGAAATGTTATAAATAGGCAGGTACATAACATAATCCTACGACAAATAGAAGTGGATCATCTTTGAGAAATGTTGCAAAAAGGTGGGGAAATATATTTCTTTTCTCTCAAGTGACGCTCACGATGTAGCAGTGGTCAGCTAGTGTGTAATAATCTATTAGGTATTGCGTAATTTAACGTAAGTCTAAAAATATAGAAACTAGTCATAAGGCTCAGACAACACTAGTATATAATATTGTCATTATTACGTAACCAAGTCAATGGCCGTAGTATTTAAAGCATTCAATTCATTGACTGTGATTTAAAACGTGACATAATGGATAATACGAAATTGAATTCATACGTCGGTATGGCACGGTGGCGTATGCTATGCTATGAGCGACGGCTGCGCATTGCGCCACAGCGGCGCGGGCGCAGAGAAAGCGTGTGACGTCACGACCTCGACACGCTCACCTACTTGCCGACGATGCCTGCAGCAACCCACTTCTGTCGATAGCGGCCCAATGTCGCCGAGCTTTCTCTGCGTTCGTGCCGCTCCTCACGGCTCACTATTAGTAATTACACAACTAACAACTTGTACTCTTCCCAGCTTAGTAGATAAGAGCTCACTTTCGCTTCTCTTAAACCTAGTTACAACAGTCCTGATACCATTTCATGATGAAATCGTTTCTGATTACTTACTAGAAATTCAAATAGGGATAATAAATTCTATCACTAACTATAAAAACGTTGAGAATAGTTTTTACAAACAATTTTCCTTTTACATGTTCAATAGATACAATCCAAAAAAGAAAGAGCAAAAGCAACGGCGCCAGTATAAAATTTAATGGTATTCGTAACAGAATCTAAATTTTGTCCCAAACAGCATCCGAATATTATTTGCCATATCAGCGACAATTGAAAGCCAGTTCTGTCCGTTGCATCGCACATCGTAACATGAGGTTCTTGCTTCATCGCAGCACGGCTGTACTCGCCGTCAGTACCAGACTAAGCGAGGATTTGCTTTTACGATCCAAGCAATAAACTTTTATTACTCATTACGATAACGCTAGAATGAAATACGCCGAGAGCAATCGAAAGAATGTATGTGCCAACTCGTTTCGCGCTAGAACCTTCGACTACGTATTTTCTTTCAGAGATATTCCTGCGGAGTCACCAATCATTGCGATTGCGATCGTCTGATTTATGCACGTTCCTTTACTGCGCTCGGAAAATATTCAGTGAAATAAATCCGGTGCGGTTCGGTGGTTCACGTGGAGAACGTGCGTATAAAGTATCGTTGTGGTCAACGGATATTCGTTGGGTGCGCATAAAGAGTATTATCGGAAAGGAATGAGGACGTGCCAGTGTCCTAAGAATGTTCCGGAATACATACAGCGTCGCCGCCGCGGCACTGATGTAGTGTAGTACCTACCGTCCGCATGGCGCGCCATAACTATGTGATGCAGGTTTGGTGCAATTTAAATGTAAAACTACATGATCCCCGTTCGTTGCTGTGCATTATAGCATTGTCGATGATGCGGAAATAGAATTTACTAGTACCGCGACCCCGCGACGCGCTGTGATATATTAAGCGAGGTCACCGCCTCGCCAGAGTCGAGTTGTTGCGTCACTACCGGACTAACGGCCTTGTTATAATAAATTTACGTAGGTATAGCAATTTCTTGTAGGTGGGTTCGATAACCGTGCCGCGAGGCGGGAATATACCATTTGTGTAGGTAATTAGACTGCTGGCATTGTGTGGTGGACGTTTGATTCATGCATTATTGAGTTAAAAACGCGGTGCAGCATAGGGCTTAGTGATTGCGAACAAATTGTTATAATTCCCACGGGACTGTAAGATATTGATGTAGGAAAACGTAATATACACTGACATTTATATTGCATACTGCACGATGTAGTTCAAGTATATTTGAATGCAATATATATGTACTATATAATAGTAAGTTTACCGATGTATGTAATCGTAATTTATTAAGTACGTGTATAAGTCGTACGTACGTACGTCGTAAGTACATTATAAGTCTTCCTAAGTAATAAGTAATAGTCGCACAACATGGCAAATATGACTCTAGAACGAGTTCTTGCATTATATAAATGAAAAAAGTTAAATTACATTTCCAACCAAACACTTTTTATTATGTATGCAATTCTCTAGAGAAGCGAGATCCTTGAAAACCAAGGACTGCGTTTTCTTTTAAATGTAATTTTCCTCTATATTTTTATTGTTATATTAGTAAAGAGCAAAACTATAGGACACATTCGATACGTAACAATTAATTACAAAGATAAGGAGAAATAGAAAACATATAATATATCATCTGGAGTTATTCCGAAGTACCAATATGGCATTGGCGCTGGCGACGGAGTATTCCAATAATGCGATTTCTAGACTAGAACCAAATGTAAAATCCTTGGTTATTCCCAGCAGATGACAGCTCGTGTGTTTATTGCGTTTTACAAAGAGAACTGAAACGATCGGAAAGAGGGGGGAAGATGAAAAGATTGGAGAATCTGTGAGGGAAAATCACGTAGCTATTTTATCGTTGGATCGCAACGTCTTGATGGTCTGTCGGTGTAGTGGTCTCTAAAGCGAAAAAGTTACACCGTACTAGCCGAGCTTGGAGCTTGTATTTCTACAAGAAGCTATATTTAAATGGGTTAAATGAGAGGTTTTTTTAATTCTATATTTTACTTAACTAAAATAAATGTCTTTACCATTCTTATATGTAATTTATTTCACCATGTCATTATTTTATTGTAACTCACATATTCTAATATGAGGCCTCAATTGAAAATTGTTTTAGTAGGTAGATAGTTATTCATGAACATGACTTGAGTCGTGCATATGTGAAATATCTGTTTGTTCTTGGGTACAAAAATGATGCTTCAGTACAGTTCGTAAATAGTAGTTAAATGTCAAGTATTTAATATTTATTTAGCTGCATTTATAGTAAGCCAAGTAGCTTGGTCATCACGGTCATCGTCATACAACAATATACTCCTCTTACAGAGAGATATCATAGCACAGTAATTGAACATCAAAACTGGGTAGTTATTAATAAATTTCAGAGTGTTCTATCGCTCTTTTTTAAACAATTTAAAATGTGACTCATTTATGCCTTGCTACACTAAAGATGCAATAATCGTTCATATAAACGCTGTATTTCATTGCGTCAGGAAATAAGTTGCCCAACGTCGTAACTATACAACTTTTAAAGAGCGCATTCATTCATATATGGGCACAATTTATTATTTGAAGGGTACTAGTCTGATTATGTTTGACAGTTGTTCGTTAAATATGATGAAAGTGCAGCAAATAAGGCCAGACAGACATTGTGTTATTTATACTTACATGACTGTTACATATATGTGGACAACATAGTCCTGAACGTACTTATAAAATATGCTCCCAAATCTACAAAAGCGAAGTGCATGTAAGATAATCAGGTTATCTTACAGCACTTCGCTTTTTTAATTTGCGTTTAATTAATTGTAACATAATTTAAAATACTTTATTTCTGATATTAATGATAGACAAATGATTCAGGCATCAGTTTTTGATGACAAATTACAACTCTTTACTCTTACTCTTGACTTACGACGTATGTAAGTTGTTGTTTACCGATGTGTAGATAATGATATTTTACACAACTATAAAAAATGTAAACGACTTCTTAGCCCCAAATTCTAAACGTAAATCATATCAAAATTAACATAACATAATAAGAATCAACTCGAAATCCAATACGAATAACTTTGATCATCAAATAAACCAATATGTTTTTTTAATCTAAAAGATGATAATGGTATGCTGCACCCACCCCCGCTACGATATATGCTGGCGGTGCATCAGTGCAGGATAATAGTATGAGGTCATGTCAGTTGGCCCATCGTGGTAATATCAGCATTCACTTTTTATGATGATTTCCTGGTGGAATCGCATGGAGGATAGTCTCATATTGTAAATTGCTAGCAATGGACTCATTAGTGCACCTTAGTAACTATACCCTACCCCAAAGATTCGGTATTACTGAACGTAGAAAAATATAATAAAGTTGAGAAATGTCACCGGTTTTAAAGTTGATGAAAAATATACTCACGTCTGTTCATAAAACTGAATATTCTGAAACGACAACAAGAAAGTAATATAAAAGTGAATATAGATATCGGATATCAAGTACGACTTCAAATATTACTTATTTAACTGCGATTACTCTGTTCTCTATTCTGAATGGTTTTCTTATACTCTTAGTTCAAGGAAGTATAAGATAAAGTTTTATTATTTATATCGTGTATTATTTGCGTATTATATTCACAAGTTATATTATTTTGAACTTCATTTTGGCGGTATGGAATAGGTTTCGAGTTTTGTTAAATGACTTGCCTTCTGTTTTCTTGTTATAATCAAGATATTGCTGGTGTACTTTAATGTTTACCTATAGAGTATATCTTCGTATTATTTCATATATTAATAACTATTAGTATCCTTTATACATAGATGTTATTATCACAAATAAATTTCATTTAATCTAGCGCATTGATATTAGTTTTATTTTTAATAAAATTAGTATATAATTCTCCTCGTGATCTGTCCATCATCACCTCAAATTTAATTAATGAAATATAGAAAAGTCAACACTGACCGAAATATAGACCGATTAATTTTTAGTCACACTCTCGCAAATATAATAATAAATATACTAAAGTGAATAAGTAATGGCATGGCATACTTACGTTTGAATATATCCGATGTAATATCAATAATTGATCGAGGTAAAGTCAAAGCCATCAATGTAGGTACCAATGACATTACAGGGTATGCGGAGGCATGGCAAGCCTTAGTTCAGATAGCCAACGCATAAGGAACCGGCATCATATCATTAGATGTACATGCGTTATATTCGTGTACTGTTTCTATATACATGCGACGGTTACCACTCAGCATAAGGTGGGCCGTAACATTAGATCATTGGGAGTACAGTAACCTAAACAAAAAAAATGTTTTATATCTTTGTCACAATGGCAATTGCAGTAGATAAAATTTGAATCTAAACCCAAGAAGAGATAATAATTTATGAATTTAAGTATAGTAAGTACGTCGTGTCGCTTCGTATGATGGATTTCTGATGTGTCAGCAGTTTAAGTGTACTATAAATCCCACAATCGCTATTCCAATGTTCAAACATGATTGGATCAACTGGAGACCTCCAAACAACCGGACAATACGGTCACCTTGTCCGTCTATTTGCATAGCTTACTTTCCTGAACGTGTCATTGACTCTCAGTCCTATGTAAATGTGACTTATATATGATGTAATGCTATTGTAGATTCGGCCCTGGCTGACTAAAGCGATTCGGGAAAATAGGTTAGTCGAGGAACCATGATGAACTTCCACGATATTTGCTGCAAATTTTATGAGTTTATCTGATAAAAATGTAATGCCCTGTTCACACGTTTGGCAAACCTCAACAAGCCATCACAAATTCAAGCATGTGGATAAGTTATAGACATGCTTGAATTTGTGATGTGAATTTGTATTTAAATGCTACCGTGCCTATAGCCCTTCCGATGAATGATAGTTTTTCGTCACAAAACAAAGACATTTTGTTTGTAATTCATCCAAACGTTTGTGATGGTTTAAAAGATTGTAGTGATTTGAAGTTTGCGGCAAGCTCCTAAAGTTAGAGTTATACCGTAAGAAGTAGATAAAGACAAAATTAAAAAAAACAAAGAATCTAATATTCTGGTTTCTTATAGACTTTTATATTGTGATTGTATTTACCTACTTATGAAAAATGACTAAAGTCGTATGAAAACCCTCATAAATTGGTAATAATAATTTGCTAAAGTGTCCACTAACATGAAAAAATGCTTATACAAAAGTTGCCGAACCTAGCCCAAGTTCAGCAATTTTTGTATAAGCAAATACTTGAGCAATTTAGTGATAACCTAAACAGATAAGCGCAAAAAATATGACAATGAATTCCTAAGTAGGTAGGTAATACATTAATGATTTCGTTTCATTCTTTAAAAGAACACCAAAAACTTTTGGTACCGTGAAAGGGTTTTTAAGTAGACTGCAGAATAATATTAAACGTAATGAAGTTATGAAGTTAATCTTGAAACTCCTTCGTTAATTTTATTTATAAGATCTAAAAGATACTGAAAGAAATTTGTGCGGTAAATGAAAAATACATGTTTTTTATATTAATTATATCTCTTTCTAGAAAGTATTCTGGGTAATATTTTAAGAAATAGACAATATTGTTAAACCTGCTTTGTATGTAGACTACGACACCAATGCTCGCTGTTTGTACGTTCTATAGAAACGACTATATTTTTCAATATTATCAACTTTTTAATAATACTAGAATTAAAAATAGGTTTGCTTATCGTCCTACATGACCCGTTATAATGTTGAGGTTAGGTAACAAGGGCACCATTTAACCTCGCATGCACTTCACAATATATTCCAGTGGTATCAACAATAAGGGTGTACCATCACGCGATACTGAAACAAACCCTACTATAGTAATACATACTATGAAATATAAATATTATAATAGTAAGGCAAATTATTATATTTTCTACTTGCAAGGGGAGGTAATTAGTAATAGAGATTGCTAATAATATACCATTATTTTTTTCATTATCATCCATAAAAAAACGTATTAGCGGGTGAACTTATTACCATGAGGAAATTTATACATAATATGTCGAATTAATTGTTATAGGTGTTTCCATCTGCGCAGTTTTGAAGTCATTTCTGTTTATATCAGGATAGTACAGCACAAGGCTATAACATTGTCCTTAAAGTTGGATATAAGCTTGACAAAATTGAAGTCAGCTTTATTAGTGGAATAAATGATAATATGAATATACCGATGGCTGTGTAATAGAAAGAGAAAATTGAACTGGAAGTAAACTAAATTTCCTTTGCTACTTAAGTGCTCAATACTAAATTTCCTTCAATGTTCAAGTAGAAACTTTCCATATAAAGGAAAACTACAGTTTGCTCCGTAGCTGAACTTGTACCGTTTGCATAATAGTTTTATACCAATTTTATGTTACACTTCATTCATATGCACAGTCATATCGGAAGATATTTAAATTTTCTATGATAAAATTCTTATTTAGAATGTTTGTTCTTAGATATTTATTAAAAACGTTCAGTACTCTAAAGTCTAGCAACAAGAAGAAAATATTTACATAATTTACTATATTTATGAATTAATAATAAATAGGTAATATTGTTATAAAATATTAGTGCAAAATGAACATAAGATTTAAAAATAATACATGATTACATATTAAAATAAATCTATGTTCCACACTTCAGTATTCTAGGTTTCATGCATCATGCCAAAAAAGAAATTTAAGTATGGAATTAAAACATATTCTATAATATTGAGAATCAAATTTTATCTTCAAGTAAAATAGTGTTTACTATATTTTCTTATGAATAATATTTTACAGTAAATTCATGTCTATATTAACTAAAATATATATAAAAAAACAAAATGGATTCGAGAAAAAAAGGCTTATTCTAAATCTCGTTATATAAAACATTCATAAATATAACTCATACGTAGGTATTAAATCTGTCATTGGCCGTAATTATTCAGTACATATCCGTATTTTGTCCTTTGTGCATCTTTTTATGGCGGCCATAAATTGCCGCCTACGACAATTGAGGTAGATTTATTGTGTAGAAATTTAATTACGGGATATAATTGCGCTCCGAGTGGGTCCAGGTGTGGGCAGTATAGCAAAATAATCTTTAAAGTAGTCATATTATTCATTACAATCTTCAATACTCAGCTTATTCATTTATTCGAAATACATACAGAACATTTTATAGATAGTGTTTGTTATATGTTTCTTATATGTCACTGGAATGGCAAACAAACTGACGACCCACCTGATGGTCAGCGGTGCTACTGCTACTATGCTGCCTACCAACACAATCTAGCATATATATATCAATTACCTACAGATATGTATATATAGGAGCAGTATAGTTTTTAATATATTTTTTTATTTTAGAACCTGCAAATATGCTGATGGTTCAGGCGGTTATTTAGTAAATAAACACTTACACTGGTAACACATTTTCTAAGGCAATTATTAATACTGAATACTTTACAGGTAGTTAAGATTTCTTTTAAGGTCGAGCCACCTATAAAGACTATAAATCTATTGCTTATTTCTTTGCGAGCTAATACTAATTTAGGGTTATGAATCAAAAAGATAAAAAGGAAATCTTACGTTGCGACTTTTTGCATAAGTCTATATTTCTGTCACGGAGTTATCTTTTCTGTTATACATGTACTGAGTTAATTGTTTTGATATTTATTTAATATCTATGCTTTTACGCAGTCAGCAACGTTACTCGTATTTGGGTGTGCGTTATGTTGGCGCCGTCCGAATTGTATTTTGTATGCAAATGTGTCATGTTTGTTTGTACAATTTCTCTGAGCTGAATACAGCTGTAACTGTTTTAAACTAAGTAGCTTATCCTGACATTGTTTAATTAAAAATTAAATATTCTCACGTTTATAAACCGAAATTAAGTAGATTAATAAAATTAAAAAATTGACTACTGTTTGTTTTTGTCACCAACAAACGGGGATCGGAATTATGACGGCCTGAGCCAAGGTTTGAATCCGACGGATACGACTTCAGTCACTCCATAAGTCCTACCGCAGGTTTAGAGTGCCATCCGCACTCGCTTCGTATCGTCCAGTGAAACTGTAAAGGCCAACAACATTAGAGTAGTCTAGGGTTCATGATTTCTCGAGCTTTTCAATTTCTCGGGTCTCGAGAATTCTCGGGTCTTCTCGGGTTGTCGAGAAATTTACATTTACGTACGTTTTCTCATATTATTTGGTTCCAATAACGTCAAAAAACTCAGTGGTTTCATTTGAGACGAAAACCAATGCATTTTTTGTTAAATATAAAATTTAACTATAAAAGTAATTATAAAACTTTTATTGAGTAGGTATATTTAAAAACATTATACATATTATGAATAAGCCATTTTTTTTAAATACTGAAATATATTAGGTTCTTAAATATGAAATTAGCGTTTTGTCGTACTGGCCACTTTGATCTTAAATATCTCCTCTTTGGTTAGAAATTTCAATTTCAAATTTATACGGCGATTCACTCATGCATTTGTTTTTCGAAAACCGTAATACATGTGCTTGGTTTTTTAATTGGGTCACTCAGCTTACAAAATGGAAAACTTAAAATATCGCGTCATTTACAAGTACAAGTACGAGTTCCGCCATGGCACTAATGCTGCAGAAACGGTTCGAAGGATTAATGATGTATATGGTGGTGGTGTCGCAAAAGAAAACACAATGCATTTTTGGTTGCAACGTTTTCGTTCTGGAAATTTCGACCTGCAAAACAATCCCCGTGGGCGGCTGGAGTCCAAGGTTGGTAATTATGATAGCAGATCCATCACAAACCACGTCAGAGTTAGTTTCAGGTTGCGGTGTTAGTGACAAAACTGTATTAATTCACTTGTAGCAAATTGGGAGGGCGAAAAAGCTTAAAAGGTGGGTCCCTCATGGATTGAGTAGACAATTCGCGTTTCGATCGACAAACTCGCGTAGACTGCTGCGTTACATTAGTCAACCGGCATAATAATAAAGGGATTTTAAATCGAACCTGTGATGATGTGGATCTTGTATTATAATTGGAAACGCTCATCGCAATGGCTGAACCCTGGCAAACCAACCAAATCCTGCCCCAAGCGAAAATTGACCCAAAAAAAGTTACTTGCGAGCGTTTAGTGGACTAGTTCCGGTGTTGTTCACTTCAGCTTTCTTAAATCTGGCCAGATGATTACGGCAGATGTGTGTTGTCAGCAATTGAGAAACCATAATGGAAAAGCTAGCTGCTAAACAACCGAGGCTGGTCAATCGCCGTAGGCTACTGCTGCTTCAGGACAACGCTAGACCACACACTGCACAACTGACATTTATCAAATTAGAAGAGATTCAGTTGTAATGTCTAAGACTTTACAATTGCTCCCCGGATCTTGCTCCAACAGATTACCATTTTTTTCGAAATTTGGATAACTGATTGGGAAAAAATTCAAATCCGATGAGGCAGTCCAAAGTACAAAGATTTTATTGATATGTCCAAATGTTCCCGTTCAAATGTTTTTTTCAGTAAAGGGATCAATGAAGTACCTATGAGATGGCAAAAGTGCATAAATAGCAATGGTACATAGTTTGATTAAATAAACATGTTATATTTTGAAAAAAAATACTTCAGGTTATTCCCTTATAAAACACCACTTTCATATGTTAGGACCTAATATTATTCAGACTTATATTTATAATGACAGCACCATTTATGGCTGGTTATTTAGAAAAAATCTACCTTAAACTTGTAAACAAAAATAGTTTCTGTAAAACAAAAAAAAATAGATGAAAGAAAACCTCAATATCTTGTATTATTGTGCCGCCACGCAATACAACAAACGTCAATTTAATTTCTATATAGGTACTTGATTTCTCGAGTTCTCGACTTTTCTCGAGCTTGATTTCCCGGGAACAGAACCCAAGGATTTCCCGGGAATTCTCGACCCGGGAATGAACCCTAGAGTAGTCCAAAAAAACTAAAAAATATAACTTCTGTATGTAATGTAATTTAAAGTAGGTATTATACATTTAATATATGCCTTATAAATATTGTTTCTTTTCTTCTCGCCAACCATCACGCACATAAATATAGGCAGATAAACAAAATGTATTATTCCTTTGGCGGAACAAATAAATATACTGTCAAAACGAAACTCCGCAATGGAAATTGAATACAGACAATTTAGTTAGAGATGTCTATAATTTTTCAATAATGGAATATAAAAGTCTTTCGTTACAACATTGAGTCACAGTGAATTGAATTTTATTACAATCCTATACAAAATATACATGATATTTATTTATTTCTATTGATCTAACATATTAAAGTTGTGTATAATGTCTTGTTTTTACACTTTTATTCATAAGTCAAAAACTACAAGGAATAAAAAAAATAACACTGGTATTAGAAAGCAGAAATGAGCTTCATTCATATGATACCCTATATATGTTACCTGCCTTTAATTTGTATTATTCCAGTACATAAGCCAAATTTAAATTATTTATACTATTAAGGTTTTTGAGAGAGAGAGAGAGTGCTGATGTCTTTTTAATACTAAGGTACTGTACCCCGTGCTTTACATGCATTAAAATTAGATAATTACCTAATATAATATTAGATAATAAAAGCCTCCCCCCTTCTAGGGAAATTGTTAGTAAAAGGAATGTTGGGTCGATCCCCACATGATCATCCATAGTGGTTTTCTGGTAGATTAGTCACAATGGGCTTTCTAACCTAACTTACTCACTAGTGCCATATAAGTGTATACCACAGGTAGGTGCATCATTCCATAATCACCCTTTAAAAAATAAAAATTTAGAAAACTCATAAATCATTTAATGATTTACAAGATATTAGATAATATGAACGCACCATTAAGAACCTAATGAATTATAAAGTGATTTAATGAATGAATTATTGCTTAGGCGTAATTAAGACCTTCAAGCTTCGATTAACAATGGGTATTACGATAGCGCGCTTCACCTAATTAATTAAAAATCGATTTATTTTATTTAATGATAATAAAATCCATATGTTAGTTGGTTATTCAATATTTAACTTATCATTAATTACATATATTTTATTATGAACAGAAAACGGATCTACAAAAGAACACGAATAATAGTAATATATTATTACTGATTTTAATTATATATGTCAAGTACCATTAGAACTCTATTCTTGAAATAGACAAAAAATAATACAAATTTGTATATACTGGAAACTATAGATGCAGGATCAATTTAAGAAAATTATTTCAGAAAATAGACGATACTTATAATGATAATATAGATCTGTATTTCCAACAAGAACAAAAAAAAATCTATTAGAAAAAGAGCAGAGCTATGGTTAGAAACTACATACATATTTCATAATGGAACAACGAAGAGTAAGTTAGCGAATGGAACTCTTGTTGCGTGCTTACATATTGTCCGATATAATTATGATACGATCGTGATTCCCACGAAGATAATATTATAATTTAAACTAAATGTTAATTGGTTGCCTTATAAACACCTATAATCCTATAAGTATGCATAGCTCAGGAATACTAATTCTATGCGGAGCTTATTGGTCTATAGAAGGACGACATATTCATTTTAGTACAAGTTTATTCGAGGTGTAAGGAAATAAGTCAATATACGAAGATGTACAAGATTAATAAAATTGAGCTGGTCTTTTCAGTTTTTAGTACGAGGCTAGATGTGTTATGGTTGACAAGCCTGGCATACCATTACAATGATTGTTCTGGGAATGAAGCTGTCAATTTCTGAGGAAGTCAAGTTTAACGAAGTAACTAAAAAATTAACAATAAAATTAATGTAAATAATGGTTTAAACACAATTCTACGCCCGCTATTCTATCTACCACTAGTTGAACCACATACCTAGTTGTGATGTTCAAAATAAAAAAACTGATTGGTATAATTATTACAAACGAGTTGCCAGTCAGTTGTGTGACATATTTAGAGCCCTAGTTTCTAATCTTACTGCTAACATTGCGCCATTTCAAAATACATTTGATTTTTATCTCACCATTCTAATGTTGATGTTAATATTGTATATTATTGATAAGTTTTTTTTTTACCACGTAGGTGGCAAACAAGCATACGGCCCATCTGATGGTAAACAGTTACCGTAGCCTATGGACGCCTGAAACACCAGGGGTGTCACGTGCGCGTTGCCGATCCTTAAAAAACCTCAATATACCCTTCTTGAACCTTGTACAACTAACACTGTACATTTTAAACTTGTATGATGGTTAATATATAACTAACTGTTTAACATAATTATGTTATGTAGGTTATCAAAGTGGCAAACAAGCTGACGGGCCACTCGATGGTAATGGTAAACGTAGCCTATATACATGAACAGCACTACGGACATCGCGTTATTGTGATTGGTATCACGATCTCATGCGTTCCCATTCTGGTGGACTAAGATTTCATGCCTGTTATTTTACTGTCTTAGTGGACTCGTCTTAAAGTCGTGTCGTATCAACTACTAACGATTGATGGAAGATCATGGAAAATGGCAAGAACTCCTCGGACAAGAGCACAGCACTTAAATTATGAATGAAATGAATCGGACTCTTCGACAAAATACAACTTACAAAGCAAGCTTCCTCATATAGCTCAAATAGGTCGACAGAGGTATTCATGCAAACGACTTTTTACAAAATCTACCTCTGACATAGTTTTACAGACTTTTACAAAGTCACATAAAAAAGTAATCTTCAGATATAATTAAATCCATGGCCATCGAAAAATAAAAAAAAGGTGCTTGAGCTTCGAGGTCGTCAATATAATATAATACATGTCAGGTAAATGGAAATATGATTTGTCATAGCTCCAAGTGTATATTTTATCCTCAATGAGGTCAATACTCTGGTTGTTTTCCACGATAAATTATTTGTACAGGTGTATCTGTGTTAACAATTCTTAAACAACTTGTTAATATTTTTAATTACAGTAATGCACGATAAAATTATCTATAAAGAATCTGAATATTATAGTGTAAGAACATAGCAACTGTAATTGTTGTGTTGTTATTTTTGTAATATTGCTGGAACGGTAAAGAAGGTGGCGGGGCGTCTGATGGAAACTGACGATTATGGAATATACATGAACATCTTGTTATCACGTTATGCCCTCTTAGTAATAGTAGTGCTGTTTATTTAAAAACATCTAGTTAATTATACCCTTATAATAACCACATCAATGTGGAACCGGAGCCCGTGATTAGTAGTTAGGTTTTTATTAATTTTAATTTATGTTTACCAAGATAGTCTTTGCACAAATTATCTGAGTAACTCTGTCTCATCTATGCCCCCTAGTTATTTACAATTTGAAGGGAAATATGGCAGTGAAATTATCATATACGGAGGCATGACATCTTAGTCGTTCATACATGCTATGTACCACAGGCGTCACATAATGACATGATGTCTATCAGCACAATAGATATCATGTCATTATGTATTATATTCATACATCCTTAACGGTGGAAAATGGACATGGCTGGAAGTTATGTTAATATATATATGTAACATAATGTCCACTTTATTTGCATAAAAAAATAAAAAATACTTTCTTTTAAAATTTGAATTTAGAACGAAGACGTTCGATATTCGATCTCAAGTCACGTCCGAAGGTTGGAGGCCTCGGGTGAGTGAATGAGGCGCGGCCTGCACCGCGCCGCCAGTGTTGTGTCTGACAGTCTGGTATCGATCTGACGCCCTCATTTCGGTCGAGCCGACTGCCCCAAGATCAAACTCTAACTAGATATGTAATAAAATTGGTACCATTAAAAATACTGTAATTATTTAATACGATTGTCTTTATTGTAACGTAGGTTTTAAAAAAAAATGTTTTTAGAAGTTATAATATTTGACTGTTGAATAAAATATACATTTTTAATATCTTTATTGAAAATATACGACATGAGGTTATATAAAGTATTATTTTTTATGTAAGAACATATTTAATCAAAATATTTGATATAATATGTTTACTATAACAATACATCTAAAGTATGGAGTAGGTTGCTTTTTGTCTAAATTTCTTATTTACGTAAATATTTAATACTTAACTTTCTGTTTTGTATGCCGTTATTTAATTTAAACAATACTTTTTAGAATAGCAATTACAGCAGTACCTATTCTGAAATTATACCTGCATGTATTACGAAAATTTGTATGCGCTCACCCAGACGCTTCCATCAATGTTTGATCTAGAACGAATACAAGGCACAGCTGCCTAACCTACTAGGTACTGCAAATTTTAGACCGTCGATAAACAGTCTCTTACCGTTGCAGTAAACTTGCGCATTTTAGCAGACGATCGAAGACAAAGAGGCCATAATTATGTGATACTGAAAATTTAAAAACTGTCGAGTATTTTTGCGGATCACGAAAGGTGAAAAGATTACAATACATATACTGATGATTTTCATGACCGATTTCAAAAATCCTTCCTTCTATTGATGGCTGCTTTATTGGCGAGTTATATACAACTACATGGCGATGAACAAAGCCGAGGGCTAAAGCTAGTCACGGATAAATAAGATCATCATTTATACTTCTAAATGAAAAGAATAAGATCAAATTAAACTGGCGCAAAGTATAATACAAAATTTATTTTCATTCACAATTAATGAATAGCGATATTTACAATTAGTCAATTATTTTTTAAATAAATTCCAGTTTTTGCCATATATCTTATAATGACCAATGACTTCTAGGGGTCTATAGAAACTTGTTATGCTAATGATTGTACAATTTGTATATCACTACTGTCTTAGTCTAGTGTTTAAATGACATAAGGTAGATTTTTTATAGCATCAGAGAAAAACAATTACGTATAATATGTGTGGGGCACCCATAGTATTATGGGTGATACTGTGGCATTTTTGTTTCTTACCGAATTTTATGGCCACAACTTAACGGTAATTAGTATTATAAATTGTTTATTGACCATGTTTCAAAACCTAGATCTCAAATCTATAAGATATGAATTATGCATAGATTATGTGTTTGGTATTATTCGTAAAAATACAACAGTTGTAATATACAATTTCCATTACCAGTCTACTAGCAAAACTCTCGGCGGAGTTCAATCAAAAGTTTTAATGAACTGCGAGTTATCGGAAAGTACGGATAAAATCCGGATAACGGATCGATAGGTATACTGATGTCGGTCATCGGTTCACGGGTTAAAGGTCACGGGTAGATCGATGTGGCTCATCAAGATAAAATATAAGAAAATCGTGTTTTTCTTTTCTTGTCTTAACAAAGTTACCGGTGGGAGATTTTATAGCAAGTCGTCTGTCTTACCAATTCCTGCCGCCATGCTGCTGCTTTGCGTCCTAACATCAAATTTGAAAGGTATGGCTATTGGGTATGGAAGCGATATTGCAAGACATGAAGGTATGATAGCGTAGTCCTCAGAAATAGCAAATGAGAGGAAACACAAGTATTGTATATTATGTAATATGGAAATGGGTACCATTTCCTATAAAAAGTTTTCGAAATAAAGTATATTACTACTAACTATTGTACTATAATAATTTTATAAAACATGACTGTAAGTACAGTAAATAAATTCCAATTTCTCACGTTTACTATCGCTTGCATCGGATGCACAAAGTCAATTTTCCACAAGAGTAAAAACAACACGAATTCAATTATGGAAATGGTTGCTGCTTTACAAAACAGAAGGGTAAAATTCATAACAACGCAAATAGTGTGAAGAAACAATCACCAGATGGCGCTTTGTTACAAGTAAACAAATTAACTGGATAAGGAATGAACACATTATTTTAGGACGTGAAGCAAATGTTCGCGTAGATTTGTGTTATAAATTAAACTTGTGTTACAAATCCTACTATAATTTTGCATAAAATAAGGCAACTTGAAATAAATTAAATCACATTAGTACATATATACAATATTCGGTTCTTTGGAAACTATCCCCATCACAAAATAATAACAATAAATGGCATTAAATCCGTTCTGGTGGTTTAGAACCCGAGAGGCTTTTATACCATTTATATACACTAGAGACACGCCGCGTCTTCATATAGAGATTTCAATAAATTTTCACAAAATTTTAACCAATCATACACCTGTAATAATAGGGCAAATAAACAGTTATCAATATTACATAGACATCTTACTATCAACTAACAGTAAATAAATTCATAGATGAAAAAAACTTGAATGTACGCTTCACTAGTTTTTGAGATTATCGCAAACATATAGATAAACTAGGTTGGAGACCTTTTTTTTGTATTCTGTACTAATATTGTATCTAGATAGGTTTTTGATTAAAATGAATTATTATTGCATTAAATTGGTTTCATGAGATTACCTGTATTTGAAATGTTTGCTGATCTGTATAGTAAATATAGGTTAGTAATATGATATGGCTATTCATTGCTTTGTAGGCGTAATATTATATTAACTCGTAATATATTGCGAAATGGTGCTTTTCTTGTTATCGCATCATTTACACATATAGCTATTTAGCCAGAATTTTTTGTTTAACTAACCAGTCTAAACTAAGAGCATCTGCATTATCTACCGAAAAACAAAGAAATTAACGATTTTACACATTTGTTAATGTTAATTATAAAAATAACTTTGTATTTTACCAAAACGTTTAGTATAAGTCAACTCAATTTATATTTGTGACTCCCATGTATTTCATAGATATTTTTAACTCATTGATTTTAATATTTTGAGAAATATTAGTAAAACTGTTAAATTAAATAAGCCAATGGTTAACAAAAAAATGTGTATTCAACACATATCGGTATCGATATCGATTCATAGGCGTTTGTTTATTAAGTTATGGTTCGGAAACGGGGCATTCACTTTTTATTCCTAACACAAACGGAAACTATATAATTTATAGTTTAATGTACGCTCAATAAATTATAGTTTTTTATTTATTTCCCAACCCATATCAAAATCAATTATTTTTATATTTCAATGACTTTTTTTATACAGCCTAATGTGGACAAATGAACAGAAAATATGTGATCAATTAGTAGATAACAATACACAATCCTTTTCTTTTTGAAAGCCAGCGAGCGTTAAACACGACTGGAATTCACAAAAAACAAGAAAAGTGTATTAAGGAAAATGTTAAACCGGCCTGGCATCTTCTTTGAGATTGTGATTCATTGTAGTTAGGGCTTCTCGACTGTAACATTTTGAGAAATGAGATTAAAAAAGCTATAATTTTTTTACTGCTTTGTTTATAACAAATAATGCAAATTAGACGAATTTATTTCCTCTTACAAGTATCAGGTTGTTATGTTCATAATTACGAAATAATGTCGATTATGTTTGAAACTTATTTAAAAGAATATTTGTATAAAAAACTTAGAGAACTTTGTCTAAAATATTAAGTGACAGGTTAATCAACTCTATTGCTTCACGCAAAGTTTACATTTGTTATAGTACGAAAGTTATATGTTTACAACAATATGGATTCTACATATATAAAACTTTATTTGTACCCGACAGCACGAGATCAGTGGCCGCTAGCCAATGATTATAAGGTTTGGTTGGAGAAGACCGAGGGACGAGATTTATAACCTATCACACAGGTTGAAAATTGCACTTTCTCCCAAGTAATGTTTTAAATTTATGCTAATAATAATTTTTCATACAAATATGCTAGTAACTTACAACGTATTTCTCCCCAGTTTTGGGGGAAGAAAGTAATCTTTTTCTGAGTGGGTGTGAATGTAACTTTGACCATTCTTGATGCTAATCTACATATTCTTATAGTCAATAACATGATTATAACTAAGGTGAGTAGCTACGGAGGAATCATCAATAACTTAAATGCTTTAATAGATACGAACAACTAATAAAATTATTGTGAAAGTAGGGTCCTACTTTCACAATAATTTTATTTGTTCTTCTATACCTACTACTTGTAAGTATAGAATATCTACAATACTACTGAATAGTATTACGCAATCATCTAAATAAGGGGTTTAAAAAAAAAACAATGTTAGGTCATCTATGTTAATTCATTAGGTTATAATTTTGAACAGTACGCACGTATTTTCTTTTGTTCCTTTATATTAGTAAATATACACATAATGTACGTAGAAAACTCCCAGACCAATACAAACAATCATATTCATTACAAGTGCGAAGAATCGAACCAGCAATCACTGCTAGACCACTCAAACTGTGAATTTACTGCAACAGCGTTATATAATCAGGCTCCAGGAATATTTGGTTGCGTTATCTAGCTTGCTACGGGCCGGGCGATTCGCGACCGGGTCAACTCTCCCCCCTCCTGCACTTGAACTGGTTCGCGTACTTTCGGTTTCTCTCGCCCGGGACATGGGAGCCTGACCTACCCGAAGATAGCAATAAGCGTTATCGACCACGGTTTTATCGTCTTTGCCGTTTTATAAACTGGCATAAAAAAGTTTTATTTTGTATCATGTACTTGCAATTTGGTTATTATCAATCAATCTAATAAAAAAAAGTGAGTTCAATTCAACATTTGTTTGTCTGGGTGTTTTCTATGTTATGTATGCATTTAGAAAAAGATATATAAGTATGCTAAATATTATATCAGTTGTATTCTAAGTACAGGTTGTGTTATGGGTACCAGTACACAGCTCTGTTTAGCTGCAGACTAGATGGCGCTATGTGAATTGTCCTGGGGTTATTACTATTATTATATATTATAAATTTTTGACGTGTTTCAATTTTAACTTAGCTACATATACAAACGCAGTTACAAATAAATATCTTCACGACAATTAAACCAGATGGGGTTGTTACAGGTATTGACCACAGTGGACTACGATAAGATCAGCATGAAGTTCGATCAGTTACTTATCATGCTCACTTTTGAATTAAATTGTATTTATCACGTTTAGACATTTGTTGCTCGATAACTCCAGCAGTTTTTGAATGCATTTATACGATTTTTTATACAATAGCTAGGGAATACTGGTATTAGAACTGGATAGAAGTATGTTACGATTCAAGTCTGTATTAAAGGCGATATAAGACTATGATGTAACACCTACTATGAGAGGGAAATTTAAGGCGGGTTGGCGCAAAAAAAATCGAGATGAATAATGAGATTTACGTTTTGAGGCCCACTTTGATGTATCAGGTACCTCATTAGACGTTTCTCTACATGAACGTGAAATAGGAATAGATATAGAAAAAATATTTATTCAAGTAAACTTAATATAGCACTTTTGAATAGTCATTATATTTTATTATTTTATCATACATTTACAAAGCAGAGTCAAAACAAAGAATGAGCAAGAAACTTGTGTGTTGCTCTTTTAAATAAATGTTGTTCAGAATAACATATTGCGGATTTTTTGTGAATACAAACTGTCATATAGCAGGATTGGCAAAACAAATATACATATATAATAGTTTTTGAGTAAAAATAAATCAGTCATAGTTATCAGAGCAGACCAGTCCCCACCAGCATTATCCCTTCACAGGTATAAAGGTGAGCCCAGAAATCACTGCGTTCAACCATATTTTAGGGAGCCCAATGACCCGTCCTAACACTCCATCACTTGTCTGGATAATTTGCTCATGCTTTGTGTCTTTCTGTTATATCAATAATATTTATTTCTGCTACTTGCTATGGATTAATAAGATTTTGCCAAATAATTATAACTTCACATATCATGTAACAAATTAAAAACAAAGCCTAGGTGTGATATTAATATTACTTATATATATTGTTGAAAAAACTGAACCTGTATATGATCCATATGGATGAATAAGAGGTTTAGTTTTTTAAGAACTATACAGAAAAAGTTTATTTCTAACATTGCTTTTGTCATTACGAGTAATAAGTATAACGAGATAAGTAAGAACTAATAATACAGAACAAAGAAAGCAAAAATTGTTCAAAAACAGATACAAACATCCCATTGTGATACACAATGTAACTGTTCATGGTCATTATTTACAGAAGAATAGGCGCACGCTCGAAATTAGCATATTGCCCTTTGAAGTTTGTTAAAGAACATAGATTAAATGAAACGAAAGGGTTCAATGTTTGGCCCTCCGTTGCGCATGACACGAAAAAATAGTCTGAGAATATAATAAAATAATGAAAAGAAACAATTTGGGAGCGAAATATCTTGAATTATATCAATTTGCAGACACACGCTTTATCTGTTGGCGGAGGAAAATATTTTCCCGTAATGAAGGAGTTTAGGTACGCGGGAGGAAAATTACATGCGAATGCTATTTCGTTATTTATTCAAGTCAGGGAAGGAACGTTCTATTTTCTGCCCTTTTCGAATTGTCTAATTGTTACATAATTGCATAACAAATTACGTTTATCTCTTCAGCTCAGTATAAACATATCCAAATACAATATTATTTCTAATTGTATTATGCCTCTAATACCTTTTATGAATGTACACAACAAAGATATACTATAATATACTTACATAAACGGATTAACTTAACATTTTGGTTAATGTAATTGGTAGGGCCAATAAAATACATAAATACACTGTATAGAATTAAGAACTTTCTTCTTAAAATATATGTTTAGTAATTGAAATTATTTACATTCTTATATAATCATTTATATTTGTTTGTCATTATTTGTAATTATTAGAATCATAATATACAGTTTATAATAGAAATTTTTGTTTAAATAATGCAGCGACTAAATATCTCATTTGTATGCCTCGTGACCGAAGTGCATTGAAATTACCTGGCAATCGAGGCTTTCATATAGAAAATGTCGATAACATGCGAACCTCTCGCTTCTGGTGTAGCAAGCTTTCAATAAGGCGTAACGCATGCTTAATTGCCACTTTTATAAAAAAGTATTTAGCATTTATCTGCCGCTCGATAAGACTGTGTCATAGTATTTCTTATAACTGAAGTATATTTTGTCTTTCGTGTTATAAATATAATATCGTGTTTTTATTCTCACATCCATCTTTGTCTGTTACTGGAAGAAAAACAGGTATTATCTTCAAGGCAACGACCCTCTCAGATGCTACGCCATATTGCCGTAATTGATACCGTGGCATAATATGTCACGGTATTGTCACCTCGTCATGGATTATAAAAGCCTGTTTGCGTCAAATTTGTCATTCTTTGACAATACACGTGTAGTCCTGATAATGCCTATGTATCAGATTCATACGTATATCACTGCTAACGAAATATATGATCTCCTTAATACACGTGGGCTGTGGTTGGTACCTACACACTTTTGTACAAACAACTGTAGCTATTACCTGTTATGTCTCTGTCTATTCTTTGTCTTTTCAGATATTAAATAAATGTACTTTTATACTTTATTATTAATTATTAAATATGTACATATTTATTAATTTTATTTACATTTTTGATGCAACTAATTATTATTACAAATTGTTAGTCATAGAAAACAACACATATAAGTGTTATCGTATATAAAGTGATATGCGTTGTGTTATGTGATTTTTCTTATATTGAAATTTGATATACTTAAATGAGTATACTATATACACAGATTAGATTTCCATAATTATTAAATATGTAAATTATATACAATATAATTGATTTTAATGGCATCTAAGCAGTAGAACATTCATCTTTTTTAATAAATTCTTCATTACTGTGTATTAATTGAATTATTTGTTATAAGTAAACGAGAAAAAATATCAACGGCATATTATTATTTTGCAAGTTCAATAAAATTTCTATATGCCTATTTCAAAAAAATCTTTTGTCGTTAAACAAGAACTTTTTCTTAATGATACGCATAACGGAGGAAAATTAAAACTTAAATTGTTTATTAAAAAAAATCGGTAGCAAATACGGTAATACCATATTTATTAATAGAATGCGAAATATACATTTATCTTGTTCATTTTCAACAGACTTCAAAAAAGGAATAAGTGTCTTCTTAATTCGACCGTATTATTTAATGAGACAGGTCTTCTTTCTGTTGTAATTTTGAATTCCATAGTATATTTGGAATGGCCGCAATAAATTGTCGACAAATATAATATTGTTTTATACAAAAAATCTTAAAGGTAAAGAAAATATTATAAATATAAATCCAAGTTCTGATATCGATTCAATATCTAGCATTAAGATGACGGGTTAATGTGTAAGACTATAAAATAATGAGTACAGATTAAGAGTTAGTACTGTAGTAAAAAATAGGATTAAATGAAATACTTAGAGATTTTTTTGTTATTGAATTCAATTAAATGCAAATGTTAATTAATACATTATCCAAGAATATTCTTCTTATAACATAGAATATATCGATAAACGTTTCCTTCGCTGGGATAATAACAACTGTTATAAGTTTTTATTTTTTATTGTACCTAGAATAAAATTGCCCTAATATAACAAAATGTACTCATAGTATTGTATTTATAATAGCCTCACCTAATAAACTACGAGAACTAGAATGTATCTTCATCTACGCAGGTCCTGTTGACTATAATTAATTCAACTCAGCCCTATTAGAATGAATAGCTTACAAGTTTTCCTAAAGGATACAAAATTATGTTTTAGTTTCCATCTCCTGATAGAAAGATCAAACAGTTTTTCAATGTTTGAATATTTCATCCCATCGTATATTCACTTACGATCTTCAAACAAGTATACTGTACGTACCGAAATGCTCCAGATTATTTTGACTGACGTAGTCTCATGTATCAGATGCATCAATTTCAATAAATAAGAATAGCAAACAATAATATATTTCGTAGTAGATACATATAATTGTTGTTTTGGTTCACAAGACGATTGTGCGTAACGAAAATGTAGAATTAGTACCTATACTGTAATATATTCTGTGGTAGAGGTAATGGTTGAGAATAATGACGTAATATTCATAAACAAAAACAATAACATAACACCAGCTATACTAAACATATATTTGTACGGTAACTCTTCACAAACTAGATGATACATTGGCAATGGTTACCACATACTATCGTATAGGCTTCTTTCCCATTCCTATTATATTAAAAAAAACATTATTCAAAGCATTATAATATTGTTTTGCATAGAAAATATATATTACAACAAATTATTGTAAAATAATAAGAATAATCATATTTATTCATAGAAAAATATGAAAAGTAATACACATCTCATATTTTTTATTATTATAGTAGTTTGAAGGCAATAGTTTATTTCTTATTTCAATTTAACAATATAGAGCCGACGTTTGTTAGATGAACAATTTATATAATACATTTAAAAGCCTTCAGGGTGACCAATATTGATGAAATTTAGGACTTTGTTTGGCGAATCTGACTGGTCTAATTAATTAAGTTATCTTAATATAGACTTACTTACATAGTGTTATTAATAAGTCGTAGCTTAATATTTTATTGCAATTTATTTGACACGGACTAATTTGTTTCGACTGTATGTACAGTGGTACAAGCTGACTGGAGTCCAAAGCTGTCAATGGCGGTAGGTGTCAGTAATTTGTACAACTACCGCCACAAACTAAAATATAATATTTTAATATTACACATTGACGTAATTTATCTGACTGCGGATAGTGTATGCGTCGCCTTATCCTTAAAACTTGCATTAGACATAGAAACACACAGTAAATACATCACGTCGACACCTGGATGAACATTTTCAAGTCAAATGATGATAAAATTATGAATTATGGAGTTTTCCAAAGGACTGTAACGAATGGATAACCGCTGCATTGTGTTTGTTCGCCTTATTTTAAATATTTATAATCGAATTCAAGTGCATTTGTTGTCTAGAGAAAAACAAAGGATACATAAACAGCATTCATATTCAGTCTGATGAAAATTTTATAACCGTTAAAATAATATTAAACCAAAATAGGATAATATGTCCAGTACTGGAAGTCATAAAATTTAGAAAGAAAAGAAACATTTTTTAAGTGTGACCATATACTTATATACTGATACCGCTTACATTTTCTCAGATTTGCTTATGATTTTATTCTTGTCTTATCTCTTTTAGAAATATGTTATAAATTGTTGATAATAAAATGATAAAACAGACAAATGACCCCGATTTTTTCTAATAATTATCATACATATAATAAAAACAATATATAAAAAATAAAATTTATAGTAGTCAATATCAAAAATTGACATATTGATTACATTGTCTATTATGTTAGCGCATAAAAAAGTTTTACTAAAAAAATTACTTTCAATTTCTCATTATTATAGCAGAGCCTAACAATGTTTCTCATATAATGGAGTTAAATCACAGGTTACTGTATCCACTTTCATTTAATAATGCAATAGCCCCATGTATTATGATGTTAAGTATGCCGATAATGAGGTTCACTGCGTCCGTGCAGAACGATGCTGTTTTTCTCTGATATGATGCCAGTAGCACGTACATACGAAGCCAGAGTTTAAACATAGTATATAATTTCTTTGGTATTACAAATCTTTATAAAGTATATCAACTATAGATTTCAATATAAAGAAAAATATTGATTGAGTATTTCGAAATAAACGTCATTTATCAGAGCATATTGATTAAATACTAAATTATAATATAATTAGAAAAGTGGGACAAAACAAATTATTATGTATTTAATTTGTTCTGTAAATTATTTTTTTATTTTTATTTTTTATTATTTTGACAAAATTAATTAATTATAAATTATTCTACCTGTAATATATTAATCGGTATTTTTCTCTATCTATATTAGCTACATCTATGTCATATTTCATAACAATAGGATAACTCTAAAATGCATCAAAGGGTGACATATAAACATGAAAGTCAACTAACAAACCCACGTTTTTAGTAAATACTTTTAATTTAAAAATAATACGTAATTCTTGACTATTAATACTCAACCAATTTCTTTGTTTAAAATGATTTCCTATGATTTCATGTAATATCAGTATTTTTTTATTCTTTCATTAGTTTTAATATGGGTGCAAATTCCAGACAATAGAAAAACAATGCATAGTTCGAAAAGGCGTCGAAACAAGCACGCATTCCGGTGAGCAATGTTGCCAACAAAGTTTTTCAGTAAACTCGCTAAATGGATCTGCCAACATCACCAATCTCTAGAACATCCGCTAAAGTATAATTTTTCATGAAAAGAATGTATATTTATTTTTATTTAAAAATGTATAATAAATAAATCATACAATTTACATCTACAGGAATAAGACAATAACAACCACTAATAATATCTTTTTTAAATTACTAAATATTTCTCAGTGAAACTTCTTTGATTTCCAAGCATAAAAGCCAATAGAAACAAATTTTGCCCACAAATGAGGTGGTCAGATCCACTAGTTCCAGTAGTAAAACTGCTAAGGCGGCAATACAGCCGGCTCGTAATGCCGCAGGCGCTGATGCATTTTCGTTTTGATCTATGCCCAAGCACAACCTCTCAAAGAGGTTGCTGTGAAGCAGGTTTCTGCAATATATTTCTGAGATAATAAGTAAAGTAATAGTGAGAGTTACAAAACGTGAGTTGGGCGTAAAAAATAATGATACTATTTATCTAGTTATGTTATTTTATGCACGGTTGTTGATAAACTTTTTTTAAATACTTATAATGTTTTGTATAACAGTGGAAGTAATATAGAACTTGAGTAGTGATGGTGGTTATAACTAATCAAGAAATTATATTAATCAATATATTCTGATCATATCTATTGACCAAGTGGCTGGTTGTATAATAAATCTTAAAAGGAATTTATAATACTTTTACGACTTAAGAGTCATCCCAACTAGGTAGTCAATGGCATAATCCACTGTAGACATAAAGGCAACTCAAATTCTAGTGGTTTATTTAAATGGAACTTTTGATTAGTTTGGTTTATTGACTCTTTGGTGTTTCCCTCAACAGATAGTTAATAAAGTCAATCAGAAATATATTTTTTCAATACCAAAAAACATAGTGTGTCTTTATAAAGTGACACAAAGTTTTATAGTGTCAGCCAAATATGAACGACCCACTAGGCTACGACGCTCAAAAAAGGAATCTTGAAAGGATTTAATACGTAATTTGTATAATCAATATAACTTATTAACCTACAAATAGAAGTAAACATACTTTCAACATACAACAACAGCGCGGAAGTATGTAGGCCGCGAGCGTTGGCGTCGATAACTTATCTTATTGGGTTAACAACCTATCGTGACTATTGGTTATATCGCTGCAATCACGGCTTATCGCTCACTCTTTGCATCTTGTCTTCATACCGATATTAGAAATCTTTAATGAGTTACATTATACTGACCATTTAGTCTTTACAAGGCGCTGTTTTAAAATCGACCAACAAAACATTTATAATATATATAAATAATATTATCAAAGTAAATATTCCGGTTATAGAACTTCACAGACGACTAGTTAGCCATACCGGCTCTGCACGGATGTAGTTACTCATTGACTAATTGGTAACTATAACAACTAAAACAACGTAAGATATTTAAATTTAACAAAAGACAAACTGTCAATATTTTTATTGCAATGCTGTTCGTCACAGCAGTTATACTTTCTTAATTGAAGTTTTCTCGTGGATATTTTCCTAATAAAAAGAATAATGGAATTCACTTATATTTACAATTGATAATAAATATCACTTGACCTAGCTTTATAATCTCATATGATTTATTATTATATTTATGTATAAAATTCCAGAAGTTACGGGCACATTTAAAATATAATATAATCAAATAACCCATCAAATTCTAATGAGCTTCACAACTTTAAGATTTATGCTTACTTACTTACTAATATTTTAATAAAACAATTGTATGTCTGTACATACAATTATGTTATTAAAATATTGTAAAAAGATTCCTAAATAGTTGCCATTCCTAAATAGTTAATTTAATTCTAAATTAAATTCTAATGTACACTGTGTTGTACCACGTTTGATGTGTAATAAGCCCTCAGGTTTGATTTTGATCAATTTGTTTGTTTAAACTGGGTCATGTGTTGGTTTCTATCAGTGACTCATCTTTAACCGATTTCTCATATTCTGTAGCACAGATAATATTAGATAATAGACGCGTATTTTGCGATTTGGCGCATTATTTATTTGTCTAGCCTTATTAGTTTGATTTTGTGTGTTAAATTCTGAAATCTATGCTAATTACATTAAAGTCCAGATTTATTTGTATTTTTGTTTGTTAGGACATAATAAAAAAACTTGACTGATTTTCAAAACTCTTTCATGTTATAGATTTATATATGTTATAGATATAACAAACATATATAGTCTGCATACCCTATTTCTCGCGGACAATGCTACAGGAAAATGGCTACGCTAGAATTTAAATAGACTTTTATTGACTAAATGAAATTATATTTAATCTATTCACAAGTTTGTTCCGAGAGATACATTTCTTTTATATTAAAATAGCGTCTCGCTCAGGCTTCACAGGGGTATTTATATTTATTTATACAAAACCTTAATGGAATGTACACCTAAACCATCCTAAGATATCAATCATGAAAAGCAATTTAGTAGTTTATGATATTATCACGAATTTTATCGCGGCTTAATTTGATAAAATTAATTTATGTATAAAACAATGTCCCCCACTTTGATTTATAATATTATATGTATAGGTAATATATCTAAAGATATATATGGTAGATTACTACCGTATGTAGATACATTAGTAGGCAATAATTACCATATCCTCATCTTGCCTCTTTTGCCCTTCTCCGCAAAAAGAAGTAACTTCTCTTAAAAGTCTACGATATTCTTTATATCAGAGAATATTTATATATATGTAGTATGTGAATTAATCTCTAACTTACCACTGGAGGCGTTTTCAGAGGCGAACAGCGGGGCAGCGTTGTAATCTGAAACAAAATATTTTTGTTTTAGTACATCTATTATCAATGGTACTTACTTTTCAATCTGATTTAAATTTTATGTATTTAATTACTACTTACTAGTCCCAAATGGGCCGGGCTACAGTTATTATAGGAATCTTTAATTAAAAGAAATAGAACCTATTCAATGAGAAAGTAAGTTGTCCAAAGATTAGAGAATTCCTAAAATCGGTAGAGTATTTTTTGTGTTTATCGGATACAAACAAGAAATATAACCTTGCCTATATATAATATATGTATAAATATATAATACTGAAATCTGCATGAAGTATAAATACTAACTAACAGGCGGCAATATTATCTTTTAAAAAAAAAAAACAATCATTGTAACCAAACGCGGCACATCGAGGCAGTGTACCCAAGATACTCAGTATATAAAAATATATTCATGAATAAATCATTTACAAAATACTTGGTTGATATATTAGAAAAACAAGTATATATGATCTATATGTAAGTTGTTTTTTCAAAGGAATTTGCACTTGCTTGTTTGTTACCAACATTGCCACCTTGCCACATATGTTTGTTTTGCAATAAGCACACATACAATGTAAATTAATCGATTTCAATGATTTGTGTCGGTATACGTTTCTGTTATCGTTAAATATAAGTATTTTGATGTAATATTTTATAACTATGTACGGGAGTTTCATGAATTTACTTTAGTTTTATACTTTCGTGCGTGTATTTCTATTTTTACATAGTTAAAAATATTAATGCAAAACTAACATTATTACATAGTATAAAACAAAATTGCTGTCGCTGTCTGTCCCTATGTATGCTTAAATCTTTAAAACTACGCTACGGATTCTGAAGCGGTATTTCAAATACATACAGTGATTCTAGAGGAAGTTTTATATATAAAATACATGTGCTCCCGTGCGTAGCCGGGGCGACTGGCTAGTTGAATAAAATAAAGAAATATGAAAATAAATGCATTCAATTAGTAATTTGTTAAAAAAATTACTAAGTTGACAAACTTGCCTGTTATAAAATGATGATATAATATAATGATTATATATGTTATAATATAATATAATGAGTGTCAAAACTTTTACTTGCTATTTATATATAACTAAAGTGAATTATAAAATATTTCAAATTTCATAATGTATTAGGCAAAAGATATTATAATATAAATTGTGTTAAGATTATTCGTTATTCACCTTTCTAATATATTTTTATTCAGGTGTAATAAAGAGTTTATAAATAAGCAATGGATGATGAAAATACCGGTAACTAACCAAATTTATTAATTTAGGGTAGGTAGGATTAAATTAAATTAAATACACAAGCGAAAATCAATTTGACTGTTGCATTCTCCACAACTGCGACAGTTGACCTCGCCTCTGACTGCCTGGGATTACAGTCGTAAGGCTATTTAGTGTATTATTAGCTGTATCCGCGGTATCATCTTGGTGAAATATATAGCGTAAGTGTTATTCTAATATATAAGCTACATTACCCAGTTTCATTAAAATCCGATGAGTAGTTTTGCATAAAAAAGTAACAAAGATACATCCATCCACAGTCATAAATTTTTGGGTTTATTAAGATTTTTAGACAGATTTTTCTATGTGAGTACCAAACTAGTATGGTAAACAAGCTGATGGCTCACTTCATAGTAAGATGTTTCCGTCGCCTATATACACGAATAACACTACAGACATCACGCCATTTATCCTGAGCCGGTATCAGATCTCCCGTACATACACACATAAAATAAGAAAAAAAAATCGAATTGAAATTATAGTCGTCCACATATACGTCTTTAAATAGTAACGTTATGTACTGTAAATTAAAAAAACTTCAGTTTATTATCATTTGTACACACAAACACATTTATGCACATTTTAAGTAATCTAGATAGATTATTTAAAATGTGCATAAATGTGTACCAAAATTAAATTCTAGTCTAGTCGGTCTTTACGAATTAGATAGGTAGCTAATAAATTGTAATAATCACAGCCTGTCAAGTTTAGGTGTGATACGATATAATTTATTATGTTTTTTATTGTAAAGAAAAACTGAACTATGCGCGAACATTTATGTAAGTTTGAAATTAATTTGAATCTGTTTTTTGTGTAATAAATATATTAGACAAGATTTAAAAATTCTGGTATATTTTAAGTATAGAATGATAACACGCAAATATACCTATATACTGGCGGGAAGGAAATGTTATTTATATAATAAGGTTTTATTAAGTGAAATTACTAATTACAGAGTGAAAACTTTGAGCTAGTGTCCATTTTTGAAAGTTACAATCATATCATATAAATATGATAACTGAATAATTTAAATTCTAATTCCTTGAATAAAATCATGAGAAGATGAAAATGGCAAAATAAAAAAAAACTAACAATCCGTTTAATCTAATATATAAGTATACATTCATCGAAAGAGTTTATTTATTTTCGGGAACTACAATCGGATTAAAAAACCTTTCTGTATTTCATAGCTCAATTTTTACGGAAAGTTATACGATATAATCATCAAGCTGCGATTATTTAGAGCTAAGCAAATTGAAAAAAATCAGTATGAACGTTAAGCGAAAAGTAGTTCATTCAATAAACTCATGAAATACTCAAACGAAAATAGGAATAGTACACTTAAGGTTCGAGAAACGCTTATAATATCTTAGATTATTATAGGTTTAAATCGATTGAAAGTAAACAACTACAAGGCTACGTCTATAGATAACTAGGACGGATCGTGTTACTATCGACACTAGAAGCGGGAAGCATACACGAAGGTTGCGGGGTAAACGACATATACGAGAACGCTTACGCAACGTAATAATACGTGCCAGCATAGTTTGATTCACGTCATTCTTTAACGATGCGATTTGAACTACAATAACAAAGAATACAAACGGAAAGCTAAAGGGCAACATAGCACAGCAGAAGTACGATTTATATGGACTTTGCATGAATTCGTCTGCATTGGAATTTCTGTTGCATCTTTAAGGCTTCTTTTAAAACAAGCTGCTAGGCGAGGCCGTACAGGATATAGAGACCTGACATCTTAGTCCGAAATGGCAACGCATGAGTGGTACCACGGGTATTACATAATTACGTGTCGTCCGCATGGCCATTCATGTTTACCGGCGACGGTTACGGCTTACCTTCAGAAAGGCTGTCAGTTTCTTTGTCATTCCAGTGAGATAAATAAATAGGTTAAGTGATATGAGTCAGACTCCGTTAACTATAATGACAAAGAATATAGAAGAAGAGCTAAAGCACAGCACAGCAGGGGTTTAAATAGAGTCAAATTACAACGACAAAGTGAACAAAGTCATAGTAACAGTTGAAAATATAGAAACGCATGAATAAAGACCAAGATTGTTCTTAGTTGAGCAACACAAAATACTCTCTCGGAGAAGGCTATTATTCTATAAACTGAGTTCTCTGTTTCGTGTATCTTTGTGTTCGAGTATCAGAGACACTCGCAACGAAGCTTCTAAACGAATGTATCTATTATGATGTGAAATTTTTGTTTGAAATCTGATGTGACCTGAGTGGTTCTACAATTTATTATTCTTACCCAGGAGTTACTTATGTTTTAATTATTTCTATTATGTTCTTTCAGTATAAGTTGCCATTTTATAATAATATTGCAGGATATAACATAATTATCGAGGGTGAAGATAAAATTACCTCTGAACAAAGTTGTATGATACATATCAATTAACATCAGACACCAGCTGTGTATATTGTTTAACCTCTGAAATTCGTGGAGGTCGACAAATAAATTATTTTCGAGACTTAATGTACCTACTAATACGGTACACTTGCACTAGTCGAGAAAGTCATTAAACTTAGTAAATGTCAAATCATAGTAACAATTAATATTCACCTTTGTGTTGATTTATAGGTATAGTGGGATTTGTACGTGGAACAATACCCAACAAATAACAAAGGGTTACCGACTTTACACAGTAGTATTTACAAACAATATCAAATAGTGTTAAACTGACATACTGATCGACTATGCAGTTGAATCAACGATTGCCATACATCGATTGCATGCAAATGATTATGTATATATATGTACTTCTTAGATATAACACACACAAGCAGCGTGCAGCGTTGTTTATTGTGTATGTGTTGGAGATACACACACTACACTGGGTACTCTCACTCATACTATTTTCAATGTGTTTAACTTCGCAGACGTCACCAGTAACTAGGTGCGTACCTACCTACATATTTACAGTCGGCAAGCTACACTTGAGGTTATAAATTAGTGGATACGTGAGAATGGTTCGTGTACAGTTCAATGATTGCTAGTTACAACTTAAGTAGATATATTTTTCAATAAATGAAATATTTTCTTGGTCTGTTAATAATTAGTTGTGCCAAATTCTGATTGCATTTAAGAAAATTTTTCAATAGTTTATGATTTCAGATTACAGCCAACAGATAAGTCAAGAGATCAAATATTATTACATCTTTATGGTACTGAGCAACATAATACTCGTATTAATAATATGTAATAGCTCTAAAATTTCGTGAAATGTAAAGAGAGCGTGAATAAAATACAAAAAGAAATTATTTATAATTAAAAACAAACTATTATTTAAATGTTGAAAATTTTAAATTACAAATACGATAAATAATTTGCTATGTTCGTATATACCTTTGATAGTTGTAATAGGATTTTCTATCGGTCCGTTATTGTATATATTCTGACTTCATGTCTGGTCCATGTGTTGTATTTTAGTAAATTGTATTTTTGTTTACAATGTTGGAAAGACAAATATAATATTTCAATGTATTTAGTACTTGGCTCAATTATTTGTATACAAATTAAATTAGAACATCTTAAAGCAACATTGTAATTTTATAACTGTTGAAAAAACAGATGCCAATGGCAGACTGCAGACATTATGGCACATAACACCGTACCATGTTATTGTTAACATAGCTATATATTTGTACACTAATAAGTACTATACTGCAACCATTTAGTAAATCTAACTTAGTACCTATACGAGTCAACTGCGGTCACTTGGGACATTAAAGCCAGTTATTTACGCGAAAATAAATTTTTATTGCAGGTGGAAACAAAGGTGCCTCAGACCAAGGTTGTCTGAACTTTATGATCATTATATTGTGGAAGAATGTTATGCTTGTTCAGTTGAACATTGGCTGAGTAAGAACTTTATTTAAAGGAGCTCCTTTAAGGTCGTAATTTGTGTGATGATCTTTATTATTACTCTCCGTGGTATGTATGTAAGACACACTCATACAAAATATTCAAATTATTTGGTCACAAATACCACAGATAACATAATATTACATACAAATACTATTATAATATGAAAATAGAAAGACTAATATGATAAAATGAAATCGTTATACAGATGTAGGTATTTGATGGGTTTTCAATGATTATGTTTATGTTTATGAAATATATTCAAATCAGTTTTAGTTTATTAAATTAAATAAAGTAGCAAATATACATTCCAATTACTTGTTTAGTTAATTCCTTAACACTTTTTGTATATAATTAAATATATCTTTTATCTAAATGCAATTTTTATGGATATACTACATACATACATATGGGATCAAATTTCAATTATGATACATAAAGATTTGTAAAATTCATTAAATACCTAAAATTATATTTGATTTTTTTTAAAACTTACTGACGGCTGATGAGATGGTAAGTGGTAACAGTCAACTATATACATTAACATAACTATGGACATCACGATACCACTCATATATTGCCATTCAGGAGGTCTAAAATGTCATGCCTCTCAACCTGTAATTTTCCTGCCTTATTGCGTCTCTTTAACCGAAACAGCTTCTAAAGCAAGCTGTTTGGCAACTGAAATAGACAGACAGTTTCAATTTCCGACGTAGAAAACTTAATACAAAATATACCTCGAATCCGCAAAACCTACGTACAATCCTGACCTATGTCACTAAAATGTTCACTAACTGTCATATTCATTATGTCCGACTGACCGTGCTTCAGACATCCTATACACGTCCATGTGTAATGTGGAGTGCATGCATGCATAAATGTGCATAAAGAGTACACACTCGCACGCCACGCGCCCCTATGTACAAATCTCCCCGGGTTCCCTTATGTAACTATTTAGGGTTGCCAACAAAGAGAAATAAAGATTATGTGTTAAATAGCACTTTGACACTTAAAAATAAATTAATAATATGGAAAAGTTATTTGCAGGGATTATTTTAACAAGAGATAAGTAATTAAATAATTCTGATTTAATGGTATTTGTAACATAGTAGACCTAGGAATAACAATTGCCAAAGAGATTCTAGACCATACATAGAACCAAGTAGATTTAGACTAAAGTAATAAAAGTAAAAGAAAGAACCTAACAATAACACCATAAAATTTTATGAATTTACTAAAGAAAAAGATAATAATTAAAATTCTAAAGACAATTACTTCTATTAAAAGTCTAAATTATCGGACAATAGCTTGGAAATCTATTTAAGTTGTAAATAACAACAATAGGCATTCAATCATGAAATCAAGTTAATCATTGAATATTTTATAAATAAGTTATGGTCACGATTTTTCGCATTTAAGCCTATTTTGAAATTCCAACAAACTACAAATCAATTTTGAAACCTGTCCTAACGCCACATTATTCTTTAGACCGTGGCTAACGCGATTTGCTGCAGACGCCCTTGCAACCTAGGTCTCCAGGCAGCCCTGATTAATGCAGGCCACTGCGGGCCTGAAACGGGGCGAGGGGAGCACAAGTCCTGACCACGCACAACTAGCAGTCGCTGCGTTGTGACGGCCTATATTTAGATGCATTTCGCCGTACGTGCTGGTTATTGAACGCACCACATTCTCTACTTCTTTCATTCAGTATTCTACTTTTAATGTCTGTCTGTCTTTCAATGTTTTTCTACTTGTAATGCTAATGTCGAATTTTCTTATTTGCTCTTTTCTCCATCGTAATAAGAGTGAAATGATTAAGTTCAAGACTTCATTTACTTTTGTATCTGCCAAATCTTTTTAGCCATCTATGCTTAAATAAGTAACCAACAACCAACAATCTGCATTCAACGACATAAAGTCTTCTTCAAAATTTTCTTACTTATAAAAGATTGGTCATCAAAAGATTTTTGTTGAAAAAATTCTAAACTATATAGAAAGCGTTTAAAGATCTAATACTATTAATATAAAGTCTATTTTAAATATGTTAGATATATTTTAATAAATCTTTGTATTAAATATATGTCTTCCTTTGTCTAACGTTCAGTGAGAGCATAAATTCTTCCACCTTAGTCACTCTTGGTTATATAGTTATTAACCAGACTTGCCAATTCATTCATTGCATCACAACTGTCCCTGACCGTACATAGATTGCTTGCTAAGACTCCGTATAGACTCCGTATGCCTATAATTTGCTCGATTAACACATTGTATACCGAACAATGCGGCAGATACAAGAGAATAGAAGCCAGGTACACAACAACTGCATATTGTAGCAGTAAATTTTGGGTAACAGGGTATACATGTTATGATTTTTAGATTCCGTAAAACATCAATTATGTTCAAAATTGAAACGACTATAATTTGTAAAAGAATTTAGGCATACAAAATCTATCTCATCTTGATTCATGCACTTTAGGGCAAAAATATTAAAATAAAACATTATATATTAAAATATTGAAAAAATACAGGTTTTTGCAGTTTGAATGACTACTTAAAAATCTATTATTAAGATAAATATTCACAATTTACTTTGCAACAGGTTAGACTTAGCAACAATTTAAAATCAAGATCAGGGATAACACCGCAACCCGAACTCTGCCCATTTTAGTCTATCTAACGATTTTATCTACTAGGGAAAACCTGTGTCGTGTTTTAAATTCTTTAAGGATTCGACATATTTAGCTACAATAGTTATCTTAGTAAATGTTGTTTAGAATAGATTGCGCCCGTAGATAGTCGCCTTCAGTTGGCTAACTAAATCTCTAAGTATACAGTGTGTGATTTACGAAAGCACGCACAAATAATAATCCAACTAAATAATATGTTTATATGCCTTAAAACTGTGATATAAACTTCATAGTGCAATCAAGCATTAACGAACAAGCTGCAATTATTTTACTTCAGCTTTTATTTCAGCAATGAAGAAAAGAAGAAGAAACTATATGCACAAAAGTTACTGTAGAAAATATGTATAGTAAAAATGGACTAAATTATAGAAATACTGAAAGAAAATTCATCGAATAAAGAAAAAAATGTAAAGGTAACGAAAGAGGTTACCAATAATTTGAGTTATTGAAAAAGGGTTCCGAAATAAACAAGACATGCAAGAGAAATAGTGAATCAACAAAACCATTAACTACTGTGACAAGAACATACGTTGTTATTCACAAACAGTGACATTGAACTGTGAGAACAGTATACACTCCCATTTCCCTTCGAGAAATACCGTCTTCAAGCCTACATGATTATATTTCTCAGAACCAACATAGGGTAAAGTCGTGACAAGTTCGTATAGGCTATTCAGTAAATGCCTTTATAATGTTCCTATTTTAAAACCTAGGGGCAGGCATAAATTCTGCTATTGAAATTGGTATTGTATTTTACGATATAAGATTTTATGCAACTAATGATATACATTTACTTTTTCAATATATTTAGTTAAATAATAATGGATGCTGTGTATTCTTGAACAGTAACCACACCCAAACATAATGAAAGTCAAAAGATTTACAAAACTCAAACGTCAATCAATCAAATTAAAATATATTTATTCATGCAGGTCTATTACAGACTTTTATGATAGTTCAAATCTACAAACAGTTCATAGTGCTTTTGAGCTAATAAGACCTGACAAAATACTTTTAGCAAAAGCTTTTATTGTTGTCAATTGAGCTTGTACTTGATTACAAAAAAATATATTTACATATATTTAAATTAAGATGGGAGAATATAGTGACCACCAGCATTTACCAGCATATAACTAGAACAGTTTCCATAAGCACGATATTTATAATCAATTCTATGCAGTTTCTAGTTTAAAATAAATTACCTACTGATAGTAGACAGCGTCAGTAATGTAGATAAAGGTAGATAGAGATTTAAGTAAATCGCATGATTATATTTGTTCATGTTATTTAATTTTACCCTGATGCAAGCTGCATCTCCTGCCCTGTTATATTTTTCTATTACTGGTATAATAGCAATACAAATACTAATCATACAATCTTCGGTTATATTGCATGAGAGTTCAGGATGATTGTAGTAGTTAGTATATAATTCGTCCTTATTAAGTGAGAACAGTTATCCTTTTAGGTTTGTTCTGGAATGTTATAAATATAATTATTATACATAAGCACCCTTCTCTTTTTTTAAATTACTAGTAGAATATAAACAAATACACATATAAAATATCAGAGTACCTTCTGTCAGTTTATCATAGAGCAGTCATGCGTGAATGTAACTATCGCTCTCCCATTCTCTTAACCACTCCATTATATGAAATTTGCATTGGATTTGCTAGTATCCATATTTAGTTTTCATCGAAGTTGATCAACATGTTTTATTATTTTATATAACGATCACAATAAATGTCGAATTATTAAAATATCACTATTATTGTATTATTTTCCATTTTCTAATTATAATTGTAAAGTTGATCCCTTGATTTATTTAGCGAATTCCATGCATTAAATTTCAAAAATTAATTATCAATAATAAGTTATGTAATTGTCGTCCGTTTGTTGTTACTGATGGTACTGTCAGTATTTAATATTTGGATGAAGCATCCGGCTTATTTATTACTGATAAAGATAAAAATTGAAACATGCTGTCGGTGGTTTTTAAATGTATAAACTAATTTAGAATAATTTACAGTTAATTATTTGAATACGATTACAATATGTAAGCATTAGTTAGTTACTATTACTATCCCATTTGGGATTATTGCCTAAAATTAAATTAGAAGTGCAATAATAAAATAGCTGTACATCAGTAAGTAATGGCTTAATAAGATAAGTGGAACAATACAGTGAAAGCATATTTTCCAACGAGTTTCACTCGCAAGTTTTCCAAGAACGAAAAGAAATCGAGCGCAATGCGGGCGACCAAGAAAAGTTACATGAAAAAACGTGTAAAGATCACGATCGTATCTCGTTTCCTACACGATAGTACAAATCGATAGTAGGAAGCCCTCCGACTAGTTCAGCAGTGCGTGAGTGCGACCTAAAACACCCACAACGACAACCTCATGCAATGCGGGCTAAATATACAGGACTCGTTGCGTTCCTGCATCGTTACGCTGAAGTCCACTGCATTGAACGGAACTTATGTCGCAACTACATAGTCCATAGTTGCTTGTCGGAGAAAATAACCGGTTCCAAGGGTGGCCCGAGCAATTCACAGCCCAATAACGTTCAATGTGGGGCGGTTTTCGTTTGGCGTGGGCGCGGAAGAAGGTCGTTTCGCAATGCAGCCGTCGCGGTAATAACACAGCTAGGTGCATTCTCGCTGCAATTTCGCTCTCGGTCGGGCTGTGTGTTTGTGGCGCGCTGAAGATCAGGGCTAACGATCGGCGTGCATGCGCCGTCCCGTTCGCACCCACAGCTGGATTGCGAGGTTGTCTCGCAAAAGAAACGCTACAACTTTATCTGACAGCGACGCGACGCGATGCCGTGAGGCTTTTGTGCGTTTTCATGTTTATGTTTATAGGAGAACACGTACAAGGGGTGCTTTGAGCGCCGTTTGCTGCGTAGTTATAAATTCTGCGACGTTTTTGTTTTTATTCCAGTGCTGTGTACGTACCTATTTAGCACGCGGAATGTTGAAAGGTTTTAGAAACATGCACAAGCATGCGTCATCATCTAATATTCTTAACTGACTACGGAGAGTTTCAAATTTATTTATCTACTTATAAGTTCCGTGAAACTGAGTATATTATTATTTTTTTATTTAGTAAATAAATATACTTTTTGAACATCTTTTGTACTGATTTATAATATAAATCAAGATATATAAATTACTATAAACATGTTCCAAAAATTTTTAACCTGTCAATTGAATTCCTCTGAAATATTTTGTTTTTAAGAAAATTCTGAAATTAAACCATAGAGTAATTGAAGTCTGGTAATGTTTTCTTCTTACAAATTCACATTTCTCACAAATTCTATGTCCTATAAGATTTTACTAAGAAACATTTTGATATCAATAAACACAGTCTACTTGAATCTTAAAGGAATGACTTGCAAGCCAAAATTAAAATTCAAGTTTCGTTCAAATTTAACCAACGCCAATGTTTAATATATATTCTAATATTTACATCTTATGAGTAATATATTTATAAATGTAATATGACACCAATGTATGTAACCTTTAATAAACCTACAACTTGCTAATCGAATACAGTCACAAGTTTCGCCAGCTGCTATGATTGTGTGCCAATTAAACGGTGTGATTAAGGAATATCAAAGTGGGAAGTGTACATTTGGCGGCATTACGGCAACGATGGCGTAACGTTCGAGTACTATATTTACTTTCGGGCACGTGTTCCGAGCTGAATGGGCGCAGGCCTTGCCCTTGAACCCGAGGGGAACGCACGCGGCACGCACCGCCCGCCCAAACGACTGGCCGCGCCTCTGCCGCATACCCCCACACCTCGGCCTAAAGTACCACCCTGACCCCACTGATCAATACCCCGCTTCCTACTTACACAGTTTCCGTTTACATGTGACGCCGTAAAACTAAATACTACAAGTCTAATACTCACTACAAATATTGACTACAATCCATAGCGTACTAACTATACTCGTAATATAAATGCGAAAGTCCGTCAATTACGTTTTAACTAATTATTACTACCAAAGATGTATAAAAGCCATAATGTAACTTGGCGTGGAAATAGATTATATCACGTAAAAATACAGCCTACTATATATTTTATCTCAAAGAAAGCAGACAAAGTCGCGAAATCGGAGAGTAATATTAGTTAACTAAATAACGTAACTACATAAGTGCATCTGCAGTTAAAATATTGGACCCGGTTACTAGAAGTTTTAAAAAACGTTACATACATGGAAATTTTATTAGAATTGACATAGATCTTATAGAAACGCCTTCTGTTACGTAATACGAAAAACATAACATCAAAACTCTTATTACCATTCTGTTTCACGAAACTTTTTTCAATGAACTGATTCAAATAACCGGAGCATTTGACTTTCAAAATGATCGATAAACGGTTGAGAAAATTCCCGAATGTTTTCTTGTATGATTCTCACGAGACTGATCGCTTTTTGCATTTTATAAAAAAAAAGAAACCCATTTCCGCTGCTCAAACGCAGTACAGTGCGAATTGCAGTCACGCGAACTGCATAATTCTATGCATATCTACCTATTGTAAAGGTGTGTGAGTGAGCCGAGTGTATTAAAGTGCAGATCAATACTTTACTGTCTACGATTCTACGGTATTGTTATTCACGTGTTCCAGCTATGACTAAGACGTAACTTCCCATTTGTTGACATAAATTATGTTATTCAAGAAATTAGCACAGACGTTTTAAATAACACATATTGCGTGTTGAATTATAACAACATGATAGGAATGACACCGCATTATATAAAAGTTATCTATGAACAATATAAAACAGTTTATGATCTATTGGTAGAGTTTTATGTGACTAGCATTGGCTTGAATAGTTAGTATATATAGAATATACATACATATATATACTTTTTATTCTATTTCTACATTTATTCTCGCGATTAACTTGAGATTACTACTGTATTGATTTATAAACAAGACTGCAGTCATAAAGCAAAACACAAACTATTAACTCAATCATTAACCACCATAATAATGGCCTCCTTACGTTTAGTGACAAATAGACTAGTAGTTCTTATAGGTATTACCAGTATCTACTTTAATAATTTCATAAGATAATTTACTATAAAAACATTGATAGATGAAGGAAATAAAACATGATAATAAAAATAGGGTAGTTTTTATAAGTTATAGCCTAAAGTCACCTTGGCCGGTTTTCACATCTGCTATTTGCCGCTCTGACGAGCAAGTGGGTCGCTCGCCAGTGCTACCCATTGTCAATCGTGCGTCTGCGCAATCTAAAGTACAGTGCTTAGCTATCCATTGTTTGACCAGATTTGTAGCAGTCAATGGCCAGTTGAAGGTTAAATCTCGGATTTTTCACAGGCTTCTTATTATTTTCTTCTATGAAATATATACACAGGATGTTAGTATATTAAATTTGGATTGCATAGTTACTTCATGTTGGTCTAGATTAGCATCTGCAATTTCGTTTGTTGAAAATAAAAATGAGTTATGATATTCTGTAATATCTTTATTTCAGTGTTCTTACTCTGATCTATTAAGCTCAGAATATAAATATGCTATGTTATCATGGTTCTCATAACGCTATGAATCATGTTCCAGTTACAAATTTCTTAGAGACCGGCTCCGCTGTTTATTTTTTATTTCGGTCAATGGCCGTGCGCGGCCCATTGTGCCACTCCATTGACATTCATCTAGGGTTAGATTTAAACATTCGTAATACAAGAATATAGTTCTAAGCCACATAGAAGTTTTTCATTAACAAAGATGTACTAACGCACGTGTAAACACGCTACTCATGAAGAATTTGCAACAAAAGCGCTTTTTTAAACATTGACCCTTACAATCTATTCAGCGCAAAAACTAGTTATAGAGTCACGTTAGAGTGAATAGTAGCGTGACGCGGTAAACATCTAAAAGGTAAATGTACTTCTTTGTAAACTATTTATATTTAAACTTCAGCTAAATTGTTAGTACGGGATTACCGAATTTCAAGCCTAATACTCTTGGCATGTTTTTCGATAGGTTTTTTGTTTGGATTTGATTAGTACGTACAAACTGATAAATTTTACTTCGCGATCAGTAAAAAATACATCTGTATTCGCGTAGGTAGATGATGTGGTTACGAGTTCTAACCATTGCCATCACAACGGCAAATTTCATTTTCGAATAAATTTGGACGCTTGTATTTTTCAGTATTATTTTGCTTTTTGTTTTCTAAAGAGAAAAAGAACATCACAAAGGAACTTGGAAAACAGTCAGAGATACTTAGTTAATTTTCAAGGTCACGTCATGTTGTCATTATAGTTAATTTGTAGGCAAACATAATAATGAAAAATTGCTTTAGCCTAACCCGGCTGACGAAGAATTGGGCTTATTAACTCAATTTACATGCCTACTCTCTGCAAATTTTAAGAACCTCATTATTCTAGGAAAATAAAGTCGCGCATTTGTTTACTAGTTGTTCGATAAATTGTTACAATAATAGAATTTCATAGTTTACTGATATTTTTACGTGCAACATAATATTTACTTTTAATGGGACACGCGGCAGTGTTTGGTCTAGGCATTCTATCGAAACTAGCGTATGTTGACCGGGCGATTCACCTTGAGACCGCACCTTGCTTTGTATAACTTTGCCACGAGGAAGGAACACTGGTCAGTTCTCTAGAAAACCGGACTTAAGACTACTTAAATTGGTCGCGTATCATCGTTTGGTACAATGCTCGAAGACCGGTCCACTGTGGGTGAGCGAGTTGTGGAATGCATAGGACGGACTGAGACGGAGTCATTTGAAAGTGTACAAGTGAGTCGACTTATCGACTTACCACGAATATTTTATTAAAATTGCGATTTTATCATATAATAACCATGGTAGATAATAAAATTATGCATAAACCTAACAAACAAGGAGCTTGTGAATTTGTTAGCTCAATCCAAATAGTTTCTTAAATCTGATATACATTTACTAGTCGCTTATAACGTTTTATGTTTTATTGACAGTAATTTTAAACATACTATTATTACGTGTAAATGTAGCCATGCTGAGGATTTCATTGGTGAAGTGTGGGTTGGTGTTTTTTAAATCAAATAAATGACATCAAATTCAAATATAAACCCTCCACCATCGCAACTGTGTATGTTTGTTCAATTAAATATCACCTGGATTTTATTAAAATTGAAAATGGTTCTTATAATTGCACACCGTAATCATGAAGCAGTTCTTTGTGGGTGCTTAGTATTGAAAATAGATAGTCATTCATAATAATCATAACAAAGACATCTGTTTGGTAGATATATAAAATTATGCATAAACAAGATTCAATAACAAACGTTAACACTCTGCAGATATGGCTTATGTGCCAATGTATATACCTATTATGTTATGATTTTATTCCATGCCTATTTTTTTGATATGTTGTAACGCGTCTATAGCCTGATTTTGATACGTTTATACTATTCAAAATATTTTTAATTTTTACACAATTAATTTACTGGTATATACCTCAAGTATTAAATATGTACGTCAAATATGATATGTATACGTCATTAATTTTTTATACCCCTAAGAAAAAAAAATATTTTTTTGTATTATGGACAATTTTTTATTATTTACAATGAATATACATTTATTTTCAGTCTTTCACCAACCCCTATTTTTAATAGGAAATATTCTTATACCGTTTGTCTCGCTTTCACGCCAAAACTACTAAACTGATTTAATTGATTTGTAATTTATTGACAGTCTTGTAAGATTAAGTGAACAGGGTCGGTCTAGGTTTTTCATTATTAGAAATGTGTAACGGGGTAACACGTTATTTAGTGCGATATTGTGTATATTACAATAAAATTTAACGAGAAAATATTATAATGATGTCACTGGGACACTCATTGCCTTACTACTATATCGTCCGTTAGTCGCGATTTCTGGAAACACGAGAGGCGCTCGCTATTGGTCGGTCGGCGCGCGTAGATGAGTAGATGAGTTGGACGAGTCTTACGGCGCCGCAGCGTAAGTACTTACTATACATACGTAGTATACATATGGGTGTTACAAATGTTTTTATTAAATTACTCTGTTATCTAAGCAAGTAATGTGTGCTTATTTTGAACTTGATAACATTCTGATACTTTCAATATCTTTAGCGGTATTATGTAACTACTAGTATTGTTTGTAAACAAAAATAAAACAGTATTTATTAAAAATATATTTATCTAATAATTATTTTTAAGTTTCTTTGTTATGTATTTAAAAGATACTTTTTGAAATGTATGAAAGAAATGTATGTACCTACATGAAAAGATAATTTTTGACATGTATGAAATGTGTGAAAGAAATGTATGTACCTACATTAAAATATAATTTTTGAAATGTATGAGATGTATGAAAGAAATGTATGTACCTACATAAAAAGTTCATTTTTGAAATGTATGAAATGTATGAAAGAAATGTATGTACCTACATTAGAAGATAATTTTTGACATGTATGAAATGTATGTACCTACATTAAAATATAATTTTTGAAATGTATGAGATGTATGAAAGAAATGTATGGACCTACATTAGAAGATAATTTTTGACATGTATGAAATGTATGTACCTACATAAAAATTTCATTTTTGAAATGTATGAAATGTATGAAAGAAATGTATGTACATTAAAATATAATTTTTGAAATGTATGCACCGTACAATAACAATACACGTTAAACATCATACCACAGAGTCATACGCAAAAACAAACTGCTATGATATTAATGAGAAAGGTAAATCAACTTTATGGTATTCGAGTTAGGGTTGATTTCTCTCTTTTTTAAATACTATTTTAATCTTACCAGTTGCCAGTATTCGAAGACAGCTACGATTCGTTATTTTAAATTATTATGTAATCGATTTTTCAGTACAAATGTAAATAACCAACGACACTAATAATGTACTACTATATTCCGTTCTTTGAAACGGAACACTGCTATAATACAAAATAATGAAAATTTACTGTTCACAACGACTCATTAAAAGCATCATCGAGTAATGCGCTGTAATAAAATCCTGTTATCGATTATTAAAAAAATCGATAATACATGTATTTATTTTTAATATGACAACACTTCATACATAAGTATTATTGGAAATAGTATTACTTGCTTGTTCGGCTATTTTTAATTTACTTAAAAATTTTTTATATGTTTAATTTACAATAATAATATATTTAGTGCTTATTATTGGAAAATATAAAAAAGACATTTAATTAGGCCGATACAAATGACGACAATGCCATCTATGAAAGCATTTTGAAAACATTAAGCCCCGTATTAGCACTGATTAAAGTGTAATTAAGTACTGGAAAATAACAAAATGAGTAAATATATGAAAATTACTTTTCTAAACGCATTATTTCATTTTAACATGTATATATAACTTTTTAAAAATTGATTAAACATTTTTGAAAACACAGTTTTGTTTTTTAAAACGTTTGCAAAACTATGAAGAATTCCATCGATACCAATCACGCCATCTATATGCAACTTTTAGCAATAATAATGGCTACTTCCTCATTGAGTGCCACTGCCTGGACCTTAGCCAAGGTAGGCAAATGGGAACCCCGTTATGTGAATAAACAAGATAATCAAGTTTGTTAATTCTAATTTATCACTTTAACTTTAGTTAGGACTTTCTCCCAGTAATCAGCAATTCACATGGAAACTTTTCCTCGTTTATTCATGAATTTTCACTGCTTGAATATTATGGATTTGTATCTGTATTGAGGGGATATTATTACACTATCAACTATACCTGATAATATATGTGTGATGGTAGTTGAGCAAGAACAGTGAAGAGATCATCCCACATTACTTGGAACTTGTACGCCCGTAGAAGTAATGTGGTGTGTGAATCGGAACAAGAGTTTTTACTAAAACTTATCCATTATTATATTGCCATAACTGACGCTTAATATTAATATTATGCGTTAATAAAATATCAGTCTGTATGTCTGTTTCTGACCTTTTCGCGACTAAACAGTTGAAAGGATCTGAATGAAGTTTAATCCAAAAATAAATTATATAGATAGTAATACAATGACGGACGGATATACTATCTGTTATCTAAAAGCAACATATCAAATGGGTAACGATTAGTTCATTAAAATACAAAACCTAATTATTTTTCATAGTGTAAGTACATCACATATAGTAAAGTAAAGCAATACTTATGAAACAGGTGTGAAAAATGGAAACGTGGATTCGTAGAGCGATTGATCGAATCATAAATGACTCTATTTTGGAATTAACTTATTGCTCTGTACAAGTAAATTATACTGTTTATTCATAGGTAGTGAATTACTCTATGTACATAACTTACGATTGGGAGTGACAGTTGACAATCGAACTGACGGAAAATAAAACGTACGTCCAAAACTGTGGATTATAGACATCACAGAATATATTGTCAGACAACATCTGCGTTGCCACTCCATATTTATAAGACCGTATTTATTTTCTGACATTGTTATTAATATTAATAATTCTAAAGGTTTTTCTTGCTGTCATAATTCTTACACCTACAGAAACTCGCTATCTATTACCTCATCAGAAAACCGCCCACTCAGGTGTGGCGTATAACAAACTATTTGTTTTCATCGTCCCTGCGGCTGGCTCGGAAACCCCGATGTTTAACGGGCCGCCCCAATTCGGGCCCGAAATAACCCGCACGTTGTCCCACTTTCTGTCCCCGGCCTCTGCTGATGTGATTTGCTGGCTCGATATACCAGTAGGGATGTTCCGATATAAGGTATCGATACCTTCTCATTTAAGTAGTACTCCAATCACTTTTTATTCCAATTACTCATATTTTTTTATTACTCCCAAATATATGCTTCCATAATTTTCGATTCCCGCCAAAGTATCGAGTTTTGCTCATCTTTCAGATAATTTTGTAGGACACAAAAATAGTCTTAAACAATATCTGATTGCAGAAAAAAATGTAATACAAAAACACAAAAGTTTTTGTATTACAATTATTTTTCTGGTTATTTCTCACTGCATCAGAGTGATGAAGTTTCTTTTTATTTATCATATTTCAAATTCGATTTGATTCCAAGTTACTGAGTACCTTTTTTACGTGGGGAAATCCGTCATGGAGAACCTTAGAGGAGGCGACCGGATACGGACTCCTACCGGCTAAAACTTCACGGTGTCCTCCGGCCCCTACCAGCACCAGGACCAAGATTAATACTGATTAGGTACCTATTACAACATTGATTTAATAACAAAAATACTTGGTATCGAAACAAAAATATCGAGTACTTCAATTCACTTCAATCGGACATCACTAATACCCACCAGTCGAATGATGACCTAATGATTACTTTCGCGTAGAATGTAACATTATTCCATGTTACTTCATTATTTTTAGAGATTTAGTAGAATATAATTAAGTAAGATAATTTCAAATAAATCTTAAGTAAAGTGAAGCGGGTAATATTCAAGAAATTAATCATTACAGTCCAATTATCTTAAAATCCTGCTTCTGACACGAGAAATGCCTCTCTTGTAATAAGGTTTATTGACATTCCTTAATTTCTGTACTGACGTTATATCTTCGAGGAATATTTTAATGGGCTTAAAAAGGCACGTCACTCTTTTCGTATATCGCAACCCGTATCATGTATACATATAATATTGATTGTATATATTTCAATATATAGCAATAACTTACAGTGTCATCTGCTAAACAAAAAATCAATTCATCTATTTAAAAGGTCGAAACTCCAATCGCAAGTGTCAAAACAAATTATAGAATGACATAATTTTGGCGTCCCCTCGATGTCCCGTTCGTTCCCGTGAACACGCGTCCGTTTGTGTCTATGCGAGTCCGTTATCGTTGTAGTCACTATAAACGTATGGGTGTTGTATAGTGTATCCAAATATCAAGTCGTCGGGGTGAACGACCGCTGCCACTCCGCCACCTGCAATCGCGTAGTCTGTGTTGACACAAGCAACGAGCGACAATAACTGACGTGACACTCTCAAGTGATAATGAGTATCAATGGTATGCACTTGAGACTTATGTTTTGGCATGTATAATAATAAGATTTAGAACGACTTACTTCTGTACAAAAATATTGGCCATAGTGCAAGACTGTTTTTATTGCAATGAGATTTAAAAACATAATAATTATTTAATGCTACATTTTAAATAAACAATAGATAACTGTGATGTGTCTGTGTGACTCTCAATTATTATTATAATTAACATCGGTAGTAGGGACTTGAAATTATGATTTAGGAAGTCGACTGTAATATGTTATGTATCCTGTGAAAAAAATTTTGTTCGAGAATATCACCATGAAGGTTTTATGTCAATTCAAAGTAAGTGTCTATTAGGTACTATAAAACAGCAATTTCATATTTTAACCCTTATTATTAAGATTTAGAATTCCTTACTACTAAAAAGTTTTATAGGGTACATGAGTTAATAGTTTTTAAAAAGTTTGTAAAGTTTTATTGCTGTTTATTTTAATGACATTAACAAATATAATGATTGACAATTTATGAGATACTGCTCTATTTTTATTATTAATAAATATAAGATATAGGGCACATGCCCATAAATTATCATTCATTGTGTTTAAAGTACAATAAAATAACATCAGTTATTTGTCATTATTACTATGTACATATATATAAATAACATATATTAAGACACCTATATGGAAGTTAACATTTAATTGGAAATTTACCTATGTTACATAAGGTAAAAAAAGGATGCCTGAAATGATTTCTAAACAAAATATTTATTTTGTTAAATACAAGTGAAATGAACCACGTCAAAGATCAAAAGTAAACCAGCTTTGGTGCGTTAAAATAAAATACTGGTAGCATCATTAATACCCGCAGCGATTGCAACAGACATAAACGCTCTCATCTAAAATATGACGAACTGAGAATAGTGAAATTATACAAATTCTTTTGCAACATGAAAGTGGTAGAAAAGTACACACTTTGTATAATATAAAATTTTTGAAATTAACTCGTTGAAATCGCTTGATTCTATCATTATAGTAGAGTATTTTCTAATGTTTTCATATTTTCTTCCATAGATTTAAATTCATACATTTTCATTATTCTTATAATTTGACTATTCTTTTACCTACGATACCATATTGAGACATTCAAGAAAAGATCTTATTTATTCCTTCTTAAAAGGCTGGTAACGCACTAGCAATTTTCCTGGTATTGCGGGTGCTTATTGGCGGCGGTAATCTTACCATAAAGCTTACCATCAGGTGAGTCGAACTTCTTTGCATTTGTATGCAATTTATAAAAACTGATTTTTTTTAAACTTTTAGTAAAAATACTAACGTTATTTGACGATTTTTATTATACGATAACTAACACTAAGTGAACCTAGTTCTCTTACAGTATCAGTAATTTGTCCTATCTTCAGATTAGGTCAATGAAAGTTGAAATTACATGGTGATTATAGATTTTTTAATATGTTATTGATATCAAAATGGGCAGTGATAAGAGTATTACGACACTAAAAACAGTATCAATAACAATGAAAAGTTTTTAAATAGAGGCTTTAGTTTTTAATTGTAGTAAAAACGTTAGGTATATCGAAATAGCAAAAAGGTTAACAATTCTTACTCAATACATCAGCGTGGCTAAATTTAAAACGTTTTAAGTTTAATAACAATAACCGTTCCATTTTGTAGGATTTGGTGACTTGGTATTACAGTATTGAATTACAAATGGAACTGAGTTCACCATCGTGGTTTTATTACGCGAACCTCGGCATTCCCGAGTGAAAATTGGGGGCGCGGCCTTGTCCTCCTTCAGAAGATTGGCATATTTTATCTACCGTTTGAACTACGGCCAAAGCGAGCTCGACATCAGATTTGATTGATGTAGATCCCTTAATATTATTCAGTGTAAGTATTGATTTTTCAGTTAGTATGAATATAATTAGCAAAATTTGCAACGTGTACATCTACTCGTATACTAGATTCAAAATTACTTAAAATCGTCTATTTTCTAATAAAACAGGCATTATGAAGGTACAATGGACTTGGATCTAGCTAATTCAATTTAAAACGTCAAAGACGTTAGTTGAATATTATGGATTTTAATACCGCTATTTAACCTTTAACAAAGAAGTTATAATACATTGCTATAAAAAGAATTTTCTACGTGTCTCATTTTTTTTATAAAATGCTTCATTAATCTTTTAAATTTTAATATGTATTATGATTATTCATTCCTTCCTATTTCATACCTAAAATGACCATTTTTTCCGATAACTGTTCAACAACGTTTTCTTTATAGTCAAAGATCGGGTAAAGTTACGGGTAAAGTTGGATGAAATGACTATGATTTTTCCACATGAAATTTTTACAATATTGCATTTTCTTAAGCTTTCATTTAAAAACGAAGGCTATATTTCATGTAGCTTTGAAAACTATACAGATAGACATCGTAAGTTAAGTAAATTAGATAAAAAACAAAATTACTTAAATATTTTTTTTAATAATATTTGATTATAGTATTTCTTCTGGTCGCAGGATGATAGCATTTTCTTCATTTGTTTTACGTATCAGTTTATTCTGAACATTACTCAGCCACGTTATTTCTCAAGATCAATTGAACATTCATATTTTGTTGATATAAACTTTTATACAGCGGTGTCTTATGTACTGGTCAATATCTACTCGGCCCCATCGTGATTTGCAATACACAAAACTTCGATTACCAATCGTCATCCCTGCCAAGCTACATTTACTCTATATGCACCACCACGTCTATGACTATACAGGTAGTAGGTATAGGTAATAACTTACTCTTAGCGTCGATGTATTGACTATATGATATATATTGACTGACTATATATGTATTACGAAATAATATTTTAACTGTACACGTAGTTTTTAGTTTGTGGTATTACTGTACATTGGTGTCTTTTAATTAAGAGCTAAATTAAGTATACTGTTAGTGATAAGGCGGTTCCAAAGCCGTAATGGGATGTAAGACTTGTATGAACAAATTAAAGAGCAGTGGGCTGAGATTTGTACCTTTAAGAACATCAATCGTCACCTCGAATTCATTGAATAGTCTAGAAAAAATATACTAAGTATAGTGCCAATATCACTCTACACTAGATTAATTGTACACTTCTTGCAGATATTTGGTATGTTAATACTCGCATATTAATCCCTGCGGCGATCTATCAAGTGTCTTTTATTTAAATGAAGTATGGATCTTTCTAGTATAAATATGTATCTCCGCCATTATGCAGGTAACATGTTACGTTAAATGTATAGAAACCAAATTTATTTATTGTTACTTCAGAAATAATTACGGTACTAAATTATAGTAATTAATACTTCAATAGTTATACTTATAATATAAAATATATTAATAATAAAGTTAATCTATTTGCATTTAGAACGTATAATAGTGAATATAAAAATATTTATTATTGAACATTTATTTAAGAATGAATAATGAATTAAAGTAATAATTATTAATTAGATCATTTATGTATTATTGCTTTAATTATTAAATCATGATCTCTATTTTAATTAAGCACTAATAAGTACAGAACGAACTTAAACACTTCGTTGCTTTAAAAGTAAACAGAACGTTATAAGAAGGAGAACACTAGAAAAACAATACAATTGGCAACCCTAACTAATGTATTGCAATAGTGATAACGTACCATCATTACCTAATTTTGAAAATCATTTTATAACTACTAACATATTTCTAATAAGAATCTAATGAGAATTGTTTTTCTAATATTCCTACAAAATAATTTACTTTATTCATTAAAGTAATTTCAATTTGATAGAGGTTATAATTTTGTGTTACGACAAATCAGCTGTCATGTGGCATTCGGCGAGAGGCGACGGCGCCGTTTTCGAACGCAGCACGCGCCTCTCTCGTTCCTACTTGCTGACAAGCGACAGCAACACTTTCCAACTTGCACGCTATAAATATTCAACGACCTCTCTGCCAGCAGCCGTCGCTCTCACCGGTTGTACCTACTGCCCCAACCACCACACCGAAATACCCACCTATATACAGTTTAGGCTCAATTTTGACGGCCCACTCTCCCACTTAGCCAGAAATACTGTCGACTCGATGACCTGCGTGTGCACAAACGCCTCTGTCTACTCATCCATCACTGCACATCCGCACTGTACGGCGAGAATCACGATTTCACTGTCACAGCACACGGCGGCCGACCGGCCAGCCGGAGTCACGGCACGCACCAGCACTGACGCGGATCGCGGCAATTGCTGCAGTGGATAACCTAACATCAATCTTGGAGCGCGAGGTAAAACTACCGCTGACGACCGAAACAGCGGCGCGCGAGGCCAACGCGACCTCCACGCTCGAGAGCGTGAGAGCCGTCGAAGCCTGAACAGTGGCAGGTAAGCTGCGTGGTGTGCAGCGATAATGCGGAGAGAGGTGTACGAGACGACGCGCGTGACTCGCCGCCGCCGACTGACGGGGCGCGCCGCGACGAGCCTCGGCACACCACCACACGCGCACCCGCGCACACTCGCGCCCGCAGCCACCTCGCCTCGCCGCTCACTGCTCGTCGCGTCGCCCCACACCACTACACACCGATGGCGATACATCGACACTCCAACTTCAATACTCCGCGGCTCGCCGGACACAGAGATCCGCAGATATTTTAAAGTTTCATACCCATTTGACTTTAAAATCTCATCGGGTCCGTTGAAGCAACACAAGCCAGTCGAACAAGCTGAATATTTACCTAAATAATATCAGTACGACGTCTGTAGACGCATTTGTTGCGCAGTGAATGGATAGCGCGTGTAGACCGAGTGCGCATGCGGCACACACACTCCCTTAAGGCGCCTCTATGCCTAGTAAAAATTCGAACAAGTGCGTCTGTACTGCTAGGCTCAGTTTGTCCGAAATAAGGCAGCTGAATTGAAACTTAATCCTTTGAAGTTTGCTAATAAAAATAGCAGAGCAGATATTTCTGTGCTTTCATAGTAAAATTAATTGTGAGATTCGAATTCTAGAAGTAATCTAGGTACGTATTTTAATAAAATGTGAGTATTGTATTTATATGGGTGCATTTTAAAATAAAGGCATCATAAGGTCATCGGAATGATTTAGGTGCGATGTTACAAATTGCGCAAATCGATGTTCCAATGAACTCGTTTAATAATAGCGGACGTAGTGAAGGCGTCACAGAAGAGAATAGTTGCGTAGTCACAACTCGGATCCGAATACGAAACATGCTCAAGGTTGCTAGAACACGTATGCGGTCGTCATGCCACGATGCTTGCGAAAAATCTAATACAGGAGCTTGAATGAGATGATTTCATTGCTCACGATGCCATAAACTATTGGATTGGCCAGCTCTTCAGTTTTCGCGTCAATTAATGTTTTGTATGAATAGTTCGGGTGAACGAAAATAAAATGGAGTTTTTAGGTATTTAGACACTCAATTACCAATTCACCACTATCAAAACGAAAAATAAAAGAGAGAATTATAATGTGTGTACAACCGATGTTGAAGCAATTAAAACTGACATTGAGAAATAAGCTACGAATAAAAAGTATATGAGGTTCATCAGATCACCACAAGCCGTCACGGTACATTAACTATGGGCCAAAATAAATTGTTCCCGTATACATTATAATATATAATATACAAAGACGTAACGATGCGTACTCATTATAGAAATATAACTGAATTATACTATAATGACAAAAATAAAAAAATGAAATTAGTATTTTTTTATAATTTGTTTCTCTCAGTTGTATTCTTCTATAATAGTTTTTTTTTATACTACTATGGTGACAAACAAGCATACGACCCATCTGATAGTAAATGGATTACCATAGCCTATGGTGTTTAACACTGATAATAAACTGCTGTAATAACCTCGACCTACGTTAGTTTCATTTGAATCTCTGAACGTTGTCGTCATTTCTATGTATATGCATTCGAAAGAGAAATACAACGATGGTCTTGTTCGTACCGAGGTGGTCGCCCGGGCTGCCAATCTTGACTTCCGCCGGCGCCCGGATCATTGCCAGAAACACTTAGGGAAAAAGTCAAACGTGCTGCACCTAATTTAAAAAATATTATTACGAATATATTTTCATTAAATGTGTATAATATGAAACAATATTGTTATTAAAGGCCAGAAGAGATTTCGGAATGTTTACTTCATATATAGAAATTTAAGAACAATACAATGATGCTTGTATATCAGAATATAAATGATGATATATTAAAAACGATTGTTTGGGGTTGACATTGACCGAAATCATATATTTAATCATTCAAAATCATGACATTTGTTATATACAATTCCTAAATTTTTTTATACATTTCTAAAGGTTTTGTCAATATTTTGATAATACACACTGAGTTGTAAAAAATACAGAACTGAAGTTTATAGTGCTTGTTGTAAAAGTGCTTGCTAATGCAACTAGCGGTGATTTCCTAAGAGGATTAATTACTTGTTCTACAGAAAGCATAACCTTCTAATTAATTGACAATAATTATAAAGTTTTTTTTCTTTTCGGGGTCACCTCACCGGGATATCAGTGAATGGAATTTTCTATAACTAGACAAGAAACCCCCTCATTATTATTCCACTACACCAGTATTAAGACAGACATTTATAGATACTTTAAGACAAAGGTATAAATAAAAATATGTCTTCTAATAATTATAACTTTCAGTAAAGAAGTGTGCGGGCGCAACACTTGAAATTTCAAAGACCCTAAATAGCTTCTTGTGAGTGCTTACGAGTCAGACATGAATTAACTAACACTCTCTTCTATATTCAAGGAAGTCATGTGTATGTAGGAATTTGGAAATACAATCCAATTAATATGAATCTATTAATTTATCTAAACCAATTTTGTGAAAAGAATTGACTTTGAATTTCTTATTTGTAATAGATATATATTTCATTTAAATTAAATTATAATGTTATTTAAAAAATATTGAGAATTACACACGTACACGTAGAGTAGAGCCTAGTTTCGAGTATAATATATAAAAAACCTATAGATAGATAGAACCAAAAGTGAACGCTTATTAATTTACCTTAATATACTAAAGCACCAATACCAAGGTCCTAGTCAGTAGTAAGAAGGCACAAGTCCTTATTTATACCTAACTTCAATCGTTTTTGCGCTAACTCTCTTCAACTATACAATCATGGCTGGAGATTTTAGATCACGGCGGCGAATGGTCCATAGACAGTTTATAGGATGGCAGTCTTTTGTAAGTGTGGATGCCGCGACGCTACAAAAGTTGCTGATTGGTTGAACATAACAGTGGACACAATGCCACATAAAGGTTTACATATTTCTGTCCAACGCCAATGTCATGACCATTTTCGAATTCTGCACGGACATAAATCTGTTAACAAACAGTCGTAACTGGGTAGGAGCAAGAAAATTGTAAAGTTTCAAGACTAGAACTTCCTACAAATATTATTTAGGACTAACGAATAGCGAATAACTCAAACCTTTTTTGCGGTTACCTATTTTCTTATATTTAGAAGAAGATTCTAATCAGTCACAGCCAACACTTTTCTCTTATACGATAGAAGTATAGTATAATTTGCTATATATTCTCCGTTTTCACAGATGACACAATTCTATACAAGCACTATATAAAGAAATAACAAGAAACAATGGCAAAAATATAATCTAATAGTGAATCATACGTTATCTATGTGATTGCGACCTGGTTTTGCTGATATTATAATTAAATTATTATAAAATCAATTAATTACAAATCCAATAGGTTTTGTTTTCTTAAATAATTTCTATTCAAACTTTTGTATTGTATCAATATTATTAATTTAATTAAGTATTTAACTTGGATAGGTGCACCCGAAAGAATTGTCAAAAAGGCAACCAGTATTTAAATGTACGTATTTAGCGAACCTATATTTTTAAACACTTGTATAAGAAAATATATTTTGCCAATAATTTTTTGCTGAAATTTGTTCAGTTCCATGTACGATTATTATTGAGTTTCAGCGCTCTATAACCATTACAAATAACCTGTATAGGTAAATACTGGTTTTCATGCGATTGCTTACAAATCTGTTCCGGGCGGTTGGGTTTTGTTACAAGATACAGGTTCGCAGACTCCCAAATTAGAACTTTAGGTTGTTGAGTCAACAAAAAATCTCCGGTCAACGACCCTTTGGATGTCGTATAATTTTGACATTTCGTAAACGCGCTCATTAGCTACTTTTTTTGGACTGCCTTGCGCCTGACTCATATCACGATGTTGAGTATCAAACATGTTCGACCTTATTGTGAATCATTTAATAACAGTTATTTATGTTATAGGTTCAAACCTTTATCATAAATAGCTGTTATTAAATCAGTCTGTAACTTTTTTATAGATTAAATTGTAATGATAATCCAATGTACTACATACACGAGAGAGTATGTAAAATTAAAAAAAAACAGATGTTTTGTATAAATTAACATATTGGTATATTTTTTAATGTACATGAAATGGTAAACAAGTTGATGTTAAGTGACATCTGTCGTCTAACTCAAATATTTAATAGGTTCTATTACATCAAAAATTAAGTATAAAAAAGCGTAATTACGAAAATTGTTGTACCTATTACATTATATCCCGTGACATTATATGTTTTTCTATGAGCTCAATGAACCTATGCGCGAATTGTCATTATTAAATGTTTACGAAAATTCGCAACAATGTTTGTCCGCTCCCTGCTTTATAAAGAATTTATGTTTCTAAAATGATTTTTTTAACACGTACTTTGGACTTGTCGCACCCCGACCTATATAGATCTATTGTGCTCACCCTTTCTTAGAGTTCGCTACCTAGACCCGTCAGGGACAAGAATTGAAGGATATTCTTAAGAACGATGGTTATTATCTCCTCAGGATAGAGTGCAACACGAATTAATTAGATTCATATATTTTCTAGAGAGATAAAATGTTAAATGCATATTACACTTTGTCGCGTATGTCAGTAGCCCTCTTTTTGCCTGCGAAGTCTAATTACCACCTGTAAAGCTTGCAACTAATGAGGCGCACATCCCTGCGCGGCGCCTGCGCAGCCCACGCGCCACCTACGCGCAACGTTGCGCGCGTCCAATGTCAATTGATGAACTCAGATAAATCAACACAATATAAATGAAAACATACTGGTTAGTATTGGGATGATTATGATGGCGTTTGATTTACGCGGTGTTATTTATTTGACAGCGGGTGTTGTAAAACAATATAAATAAATGTATTCAGCTTGTCTGACTTTATATGGTTAAGGTCAGAGAATAAAATTTTGAATTATTTGTCCCGAATTAAATTCTAAATTATATTACCATACCATATCTTAATATAAATAATGTAAGAATAAAATACAATTGTGCAGATATCTGAACAACATTGTATTTTATTCTACTAATACTAATACTTTTATCAGCTATTTTTTGAGTGTAGAAATATAGATAGTTAAATTTAATTACCTAATTTATTTCATTACACCTTACAGTACCTTACGTACATTGTGCTCTAGAAGACAAATTACTATGTAGATATTTCTATTGCATTCTATGGGATATGTATTTGATGACACAGAAGGTATTTAAAATATAGCTTGTATATAAATATATGATGCAAAAGAATTATTTTTTCTTTTTTTTATGTGATAGAATGGTGTATGATAACACCTAATAAAAAATGGTTAAAGTCGCCTATATAGAAACTACGGAGATCACAAGATATTCTCCCAAGATATTTCTGAAGATGTTGTTACGCTTCTATAATATTTTCAACATACCTATACCATATAAAGTCATTTGAAAGCACATGCTTTCAATTTCAAATGAAATTCTCATTCTATCTTCATTCATCTAACTTCATTCTGTTCTAACTTTCAAAATTTGCTTCGGTTTGCTATAGCGCACTGGCTACAATTCAAATGTACAGTCACGTTATATTTCTGCCATGACAGTACTAATTTAACTAGGAGTAGATTTTATACGTGTTTATATTTAAATGGACGCATTTATAAATGCCGCTCGGCTCGCATATCTATCGGTTGCGCGCGTTCAACAAGTAGGATTTCCTTTTTAGACTATACTCGGCTAACATTAGGTCAGTATGCGACAGACAGCAGGGTGATTGGAAAGATGCTATAGATAGTTTCCTGTAACTCACTATGTTTTTTTGTATAGCAATCAACATTTCTTCTTCTAAATGAATGTAAATAAACAATATTTATGAATTGTACTTACAGTGCATTTTACGATTACGGTTTCTAGTGTTTAATATTAATGAAATAGTATTTATTATTAGCCTACGTTAATATTTTATTTACTACTTGTTTCATGCGTCTTCGTCTGTTTTTTTTTTATGTAAAAGATATAGTTTTCGGGATATAATCTATAGTCACACCACATTTCGTTACATTGAGTCAGAAACATGTAGCAAACAGACAGATAGATAATACATAACAATAGATAATACTTTACCTATATGTAGATATTATGTAACTATACTAATGCATTCTTAGATTGTACAAAAACATCGCGTACCTAATGATAAAAATTTCATATAGGTCATTGAGTCACATTCTGTAATATATTGTTATGTATAGGTGGATATACTAAATGTAATATTTTTTGTATAGACAAGTTTACTGTGAATTACAGGCAATTACAAACATTTAAAATTATAATGCTACAAAATAAGTGAGAATATAGTAAAATATTATAATTTGCTACCAATGCACTGTTGGAATAGTTTTTATTGCGTTTCTTTAGACATTTTTAAGTAAATTAATAGGTATAACTAACTTAAAAATAGTCTTACAATTTTATTGTGGAAGAAACTAATTACTGGATACGCTATTAAGTATCTTATTTATGGGTATGAAGCACATTATTGTTTATGGTTTAATAAATTCGCTTAGTTAAATGGCAAAGTAGTAAAATGTAAAAATATTTTTATACGTGTATAATTATTATCATGAATTTTAGTAATATTCGCTAGATTTCTCGAATACATTTTACAACTACATAAATAAAACATACATTGAAATATAAATAAAATAAAAACTTTTCCTGTTTAGATATAGTATTGTTCTGTAGTTCAATATTGATATTTAAGAATAAATTGCAGTATTTTTTTATGTTATTAAACCGAGAGTAATTTTTAAAGAAATGCTTTTAGAAGTTGGTAGTTTTCGGTGTGAAGTAATACGAAATTTAATACAATTCTGTTATTCTATATTTTACTAATGTAAGTTACTCAAATACTACCAAGTCACTGGCATACATAAAAAAGTATAACAACAAAATAAATAACGTACAAACGACGTTCAAATTGATTGAAATGTAAAGTAAACGTTTTATTAGTGTCACACGAACACAATCATTAATAAATATGAGTAATCCACTATAATTGTAACACGAACGCGACCTAGAAAGGTGAACAAACGTCCGATATACGAGTAGAGGGTTCAACCCAAATTTTTGACCTGATTTGATGTAAAAACGTGGTGGGCTAACGACCGCGCTGACGTAACGTACGGATAGACAAATAAAACAAGAGTGGAATGCAGCCCGTTTGGATGCTTTCTTTAGTCGAATACCAGATCGGGGTATGCATTTAGTTTTGTATATATTATTAATATAGATAATCGAGTCTTAACACGAATAACTTTTTGGTAAATAATGTATTTACATCCTTACCTTATTTGTTATGATCTTATTATCTATATTAGTAATGAGTACTATACGCCAATGTTTAAAAAATAAATAGTTTAGTATGTTTATAATATTGTTTATTAAATCATTATACGGGTGTTCAATCCACGAAATCGACTTCAATTAATTATTAACGATTTATACATCGGTAAGTAATAATCAAATGAGAACATCGTCTGTATAGTTGAAATCAATTACATATTTACACTATATTAAATGTAACTTAAAAACTATAAGTCTGATTTTTACAAAGTATGTTAGGTTCAAATGAGAAACACTAGCTTTCTAATAATAAAGACTAATCAAAATCGGTGATCCAGAAATATAGCAGAACTGAGAACCTTTTCCTTTTTTTGGAATCACTAATTTTAACAATTTCAAGTAGGATATATTTGTTCTATTATACTGTTTTTTCTAATGACTATAAAGAGGTGTGTGACTGAAAGTCACTGATGAATGACTGTGGTCGATGATAAAATCGACTAGCGTTAGAAATTATTGTATTAGTTAAGAAATATGTAATTAGATAGATGTAATAATATGTTGATTTCATATGGGGACATATTATTAAAGTAACTAAAAATATTTAGTTCATTTATTAATACGATTAAACTACTAGGCATTTAATAGCACTGAAATGGATACAAATTGTTATAAATGCAGTTCAGACTGCTTCAAGATTCAAACCTGTTATACGTACGGTGGTATGTGTTGGATTTATCTTTTTACTTATTAGCGATTGGCTCCCTCAATTGTCTTGATTAAAGAAGGTTAATTGACATAAATTCTTGGTGGAGATCGTTTGAAAAATCATTGCTGTTTTTAGCAAATTTCAAAATGGAGTTTAATAAATCTAGTTATATATGTGTAAATTACGCGATTACTGTTGGCTGATACACTTGCAGCCTAGCACAGAGCACAGCACCCCAGAAAATATATTTAGGAATGCTAAACCGATATTAAATTAATTATTATATTTTTCATCAATAGGATTGACATTGATCCTGTAGCTGCCAGCTTGTCCACCCTTCTTTTTATAAATATTTGCATTACATTAATGTATTAATGTTAATGGATTTTAAGTTCTTTATTAAATATTATATTAATAAAAGCAAGGCTAAGTTCCAAATTTTAAATTTGTCCTAACAATGAGCAACATGGGAAATTTACGAACGTTTTGAAGTTAAAAACTGTTTAGAAATGTCATAGCTTTTTTTATTCATAAAGCAACATTTCGGTCGGTGCCTTAATTTACCGTAACAAAGCCGATGTCTGCCTGGCCGGTTTGTGCAGGGTCGATAGTCTTTTTTGACCGTCTCAGTTATAATTATGTATTTAACTAAAATTATCTTGAACAAAATTAAAGTTTTGGACTTTAAGTTTCCCATTTAATTATAAATAGTTGCAACTGTCCTGATAAGCTTCTGAAATATCTAATAGATAGAAAGAAGATATATGAGACTAAACGTATTAAAACGAAAACCTTTAGTGTTATATTTTCTTTTCAACTGTTCGTGGATTAATTGAGTATAAATATTTCTTGAAAACCATATTATAAGAAAGGTAACTAAACGAAAGGTAATTATATTTCTATGTCATACCTTTGAGATAAATTTTGTACAAAGTCGTCAGTGTGGAACCTTTGTCTCATCAATTCAGCCGCCCAGCAGCTTTTAAAGTTGTATTTAGGTTTAAGGGAATATACAATAAGGCAGTAACTATACAGGGCATATACCTATGTATGATATCTTAGTCCTCCGAAATGGCAACAAATGATACCGAAGGCTTCACTAGATTATATGATGACCGATGTGTATCTATATTCGACTATTGCAATTTATTAAAATTCCCCATAGCTAGCATTGTACTATGTCAGAATGACGTCACGGTTTCCCTGGAAACCATTGTGATAAATGTGACTTGACCTGACCTAATGCTCGTCTTATCATACTGTACTGATGCCCCGCCAGGTGGGTGCACCATTCCATTATCATCTATTAAAAATTCATACTACTAATAAATAGGACTGAATTTGTGACTAGCTATATAATACAATGTCATGTACAAAGTAAACAGTGTGTGTTTGTGTGTCGTGAGTGATAAAAGCTAACACAAGTGTTTTATATAAAACTACTAATGTTTTAGTGAAGCACTGCCATATAACTGACAGTTTTATATACAATATGTTTGCAGCAAAATGGTACACAATAGAGCCAATCGTTAAATTGACATATGCCTAAATGGCATGGCTCTCCGCCAAAAATCAGAAACAAAGGTGACGATCGAGCGACTGAAATACGTACCCTATTATAATATATATAGCTCTTTAAATGCTTGGAATCTATTTAGATCAAGGTGTTAATTTCAATGGAACATAAATATAAAATATTGAGGTGGAATGGTCGCACTATATTATGATATTAGTTATTCTAGCGCTACACTACACACAATCTATTTGAAAGCCGTAGTGGGTCTATGGTGTGAGTTTCTGTGTATAGACAAAAATATAAGTCAAAGATCAATAGAATCTAGCATATTCTAGCAGATGTCGACTTTGTGTCTCCATTTAAAATTTTAATTACCTCTCTGATCTTGCAAAACACCAATAACAAACTTTACGACTTTTCGAAGGAACTTCAACCATCATGTATTGCTTGTCAAAATTGCGTTCAGTATTATTAGTTGATAAAACCACTATATATCCTAACGGGGGTAATAATCTTAAGGATATATTTAAATGTTTGTAATGTAGTGCAATATTTACTCATCCGAAAGCCCTAAAATATACTTGCATAAACCAGAGGATAAGCACGTATAGAATATCTTTATCGTATAATATGGTACGATCTATAGAACATCTTTATCCTCTATTGTCTATATTTATTCTCTACGAATTTATAGCAAGTATAACATAACAGCTGTAGTAACCGTGTTCTATTGATGCTAAGATTGTATTAACGTTCATGTTAATCCAATCTTATCTCTGAAATGCATTTGAAAAATGACTTATTGAGTCAGGTTTATAATTACAAACATTATATTTTTACAAACGTGAGAATTACGGATATGTGATAGAAACATTATGTACGGCCACATAGATATTACATATATTTATTTGCTATTAAACGTTTATTCAAAATGGGAGAGGAGATTATTGGACCCTATGGGTCGTATCTACAATAGCATCCAATTCGACGAATACCAATCATCGTCTATAAAAAAGTTTATTTGGTACGAAATCACAGATAAATTACATGTTTCTCACAAAATAATGTATATTGATAAATACGTCATAGAAAAGTTAAGAGTTAACAAGATTCTTAACTTTTGATTCTTAATCAAAAATTATGAATCTTGTTATGAAGTTCAGAATCAATTGCATAAGTGGAAACATCGTACGCAACAATTAAGTAATACGTCTGAGATATCAATATTGTAAATATTTTTTTCCCGCTATTACGAGATATAAACAGATCATTTTTATTTAAGACAATGTGTATTTAAATTCTATTTTCGATTCCAATATTTTTGGAGAGGATATGAGTCAGTCAAGTGTTTGCGTTCATTACAGCAACAAATATTGAGATGATTACGTGCCGCTGATGGGCCTGTATGTAATTGATTATAAATATATTCAGTTTCTTATTTATCACATATAATGTACCTAATTAATATACTTATCAATAAAATTATGTTTACAAAGAACAATAACCTCTGATTGACCTATTGAAAAATCTAAACGCAATAATAAAGGATGTTATATTTGAAATTATAAAGAGTTGATGTTTTTGCCCTTCTGTGTTGTTTATAATAGTATTTCTATATTATTTATAGTAGCATAAGTACCTAACATAAATAAACAATTATAAAAATCAGCAAACTATTGAGGAAAGTACTAGTATGTTCCTTAATAGTTCATCTGGATGATCATGTACAAAGAAAATACGTATAGATCGCACAGTCTCTTTTTTAATCCACTTTAAAAAATTAAAGTGGAATAATAAGTAATACATGATTACATAGATGAGTATTTGATGATAACATGATTATATAATGTGATATGAATATATTATTATCATTGTATGGATCCCCGCTTATAGGATACATATATGTACATCATGTATTTGGACTCCTCAGGGCAAAAGTGCTAAAACTCTGGCGATTATATTTCAGGTATTATCTTTCGCTATTTAAATCGAAATGTATTAAAGTATGTCGAAACACATAGCACGCGTGTTACACTGCAGAAATAGGTAAAACACACGCAAATTGGCGAAAATCACGCATACTACCAACATACCTACCTACTAGTTTAACTACAAGTATCTCGACGGTAAGTAACACCAGTCTATATGATAATATAAGCGTTAACCTTCGATAATAATACCAACTAGACAAAATCTTAGGAACTAAAATAGAACTAGTATTCTCTACTGTACTATTGAAAAATCTAATTTAGCTTAAATAATTTCAATGATGATTTAAGACTTAATTATAAATTAATTGTTCTGCTTGTGTTTCAATAACTAAACGTAATTTAATTTATAACACATTTGCTACCACAAAATAAAACTGACATCAATCATTAGGCAGTCTATTAAAACTATTCTAGTGACTGCAAACAACATTATTATTACACATGAAAACATTTTTAATTTTTTTTATTTAATGAAACTACTAAACCGATATTTAGGAAATTTCTATGGAACAATTTTAAAGTATATTAAATAGTACTTATACCATTTAATATACTCTCTAATTGTTTCTTAGAAATGTTCTCAAATAAACATTAATTTATCCAATCTGTTTATGAATGATGAAGTTCTGAGATAAATGTGAAAATATAACAGAATCTTCCTTTTTTTAAGAAGTTAGTTGAAATAGGATCACCTATAAATGAGTAAGACGTCATTCGCATGGTACTTTTTTGATGGTTTGACCAGATATCTATATAGTAGAGTTGTAAATCAAAGAGTTTAACTATGGCTGTATGGATTAATAATAACATTTTTAGCAATCATAAACATGGATAATACATGTTTATGCTTGCTAAAAATATTCGCATGTTATTATTTAATGTTTAAAAAACCTATCCTCACAACTGTAATCTTAGACGGGATAGTTTGAGAGATTATATTTGCACTAAGAATATTTGATTTTAATTGTATGGGTCATCACGCTATCTTAATTTTGTTTTCTAAAATAACGCCAAGTTATAATATACTTCATTGAATACTTAGGAATGGCAACGCTTGAGTGATGCTATGGAAGTCACATCATGCCGTGTGTTCGTGTTCATGTACGTACATATATATATATTGGCGACGGACATTTGCATTTAGGATCTTTTTGATGTCTCAATATACATCAAAAAAGTCCCAAATATAAATGTATTGTCCGTAACTAAATACAACTTGAATACTTATTTTAGAAATTTTATTTAATTTTTATTATTTACAAATTTTCGTTGCTGCCCTCTGACTAGAAAAAAAATATGAGGCAATACTTTTTAATATATTCGGGGATTCATTGACTATCCCCTGTAATAGCAAATTTCTTGGAACCTGGGCTCTTTCTCTGGGATGTTGCCTTTTTATTTTATCTCTTCACAACTATATGTTTTTGCTACTTAATAATAGTTTCGTCAAACACGAAACCCAATATTATAGGATGAAGTATTCAAATTCTGCACATCTAACCATTTTCCTAGAAGGCAATAGTAATCAAAATATGGGAGTTTCGGTTATTTCGTTTGAGATATTAATTTAATAGTGTTGTGGTAAAAGTTTTCATTTTTATATGTGAACATGTTTTTTAAGTGAAAAATATTTACAAATATTTTTTTTTATTATTAATTCATTTTTATGCATGTAGGTCTATTACAGTTTATCAATTTCATAATTCAATACAAACAATTACAAAAAACAATCATTGTAATCCAACGCGGCACATCGAGGCAGCGTACAGATAGTGGCAGCGTTGCCTCTTTTACAAATAATTAAATTAAACATTATTATCCTATTATATAGGAATTTTTATTTATATTACAAACCTTCATTTTTAAAACCCTAAACATTGACGAAAAGACAAACTTTTAATTACATATAATAATGTGCATTTTAGACTAAAAAGAGTTTTATATACTCTAAACTTTAGAGATGAATTTTAAACTCCGTTTAATAATTTGTATTGATACAGAATATAAATTAAGCAATATACATACGCTATACAAAACTCAAATGTTTTTATATACCTATCTTTTAATCCTCGATAAAAACTGTGTTTTTATCTGTATGTGATAACATTGTTTGAAAGTTTACGTGATCAACATGGTTTTTAGCTGTATTTTATGAAGATCTGTTCTGTCCTTCAAAGATAGTCTTTACTCTTTTCGATAGCTATAACGCTTTTTAATTATATAGAATACTTAACTAATTTTACAAACTTTTTATGTAGTTTCTTTTTATCTAACTATTACTATAATATATTGTTTTTGACTACGCCAGATTATATAGGATTATTGAACGATTTTTTTTCTTCCTTTCTCAACCTTATAATAAAAATGAGCTCGAAACGTATCTATTATTCAAATTGAATGGGGGCTATAACAGCCAGTTTATAATAAAAAAGCAATTTATTGCTAACTTTGAAGACTGTGTTTTGAAACCGTTTGCTGTAACCTGAATTTCCAGGTTCTGAATGTAATCAATCATTTTAGTAAGATTTAAAAATACTCGCCTTTTATGGTAGCGCGTACTGCAGAGCGGCCGGCAACGTTGCCGAATTGCCCGTACCTCCTACCATCCTTCAGATCAGAATTTCATTGTGTGTACATATCAGGGATGTTATGGATATGAAATTTCGGATACGGATTGGTTTCGAATATAGGAATGATTATTATACCGGATATAGATACAGATGTGGATATGAAATTATTTCTGATTATCCGTTAGTTTTGGATAATTTCGGTTACTATTATTATTTTTTAGGGAATTTCAAAAGTAAAATACTAATAGCTAATAAAATGGTTACATAACGTGTCTCAATTAGGCTCCGCCACTATCCGATATTGTCCGAAACTTTTATTTCAAATTCGGTTACGGTTACGAATATTTTTTTTATATCGGATATCTGATAGTTTCGATTACGGTTACGGAGCTCTCTAACATCCCTGTTATATATTTACATACTGCCAATATTAAATAGTTTTGATGATTGCAGCCTTCCATGATTTAACCAAGTATTGTAGCAGTAGGTAGACTTCGTGTGTACATGTTCGTATGTCATTTTTTCTTTTAGTGTATGATAATGGAATGATGCACCCCAGGGCACCAGTGGAGGATGACAAGATGAGCATGAGGTCAGGTCAGTTAGCCCATCGTGACAAATTCACCAAGAATTCATCACGATGGTTTCCAGGGGGAACCACGTGGAGGTCGACCTAACATTGTACATTGTTAGCAATGGAAGTTACTAGTTCCCATTAAACCGGTCACAAACCGACGGATATCAATAGAAAAACATGAGTGTTATTTTATTAAAATAATTCAAGCATTTTTAATTAGGAAAGATCCGAGATGAAAACTTAGCTAATATACTTTTATTGTATTTGTAGGATGACTGTAGCGTCTTTTCCCTTTCCCCCTCTCAAATCAAATATTGTTTATATATTGATAGGATACTGGCAGTTAACACAAGCACTCCATATCTTCAATTGAACCTGATAAATATCTGAACTAATCTGATCATGTATCTTCAAAATATTTTAACGGCCACCTGGATTCAAAAATAACAAGTATTTATACTGAATAAAATAACTGAAATAATTATTGATATTATTATGTTCAGTCCTCTGAACGTTATGACATGGCTATGTAGACATGTCACAGTTGATTGAGAATCAATAAAAACATTGAATATGTTTATTAAACGTCAACGTTCCAAGAATCCACTCTTTGATATTCCAAAGCGTTCCACGTTTTAATATTTCGTTTACACAGAGCCTGTTATTGCGCTGTAAAAGTTATTCGCAGAGCTAATAATGAATCGACTCATAAACCAAGTCATATTGAAAGTGCAAGCAGTCTACGAAATTCATTCCTCCAAGTCGCGACTGGGGCACTGTGCGTCTCAGATTTCAGTGAAAAAACATCATGAAAGTCAAATGCATATATTACAAAGTATTCCTTATATTTATAGAAGTGAAGTGCAATTTGCAATGGCAGCAATGGCGTATAATAAGCCGTTTATGTAGTAGTAAATTTACACTATTTATAGAAGAACGAGTAGCAAAACCTGTGTGGCAGGATAGTAAGCATAATGAGAGAAGCGAACTTGGAATATTGCCATAAGTGTACAGCGAGTGGCTATAGAACATGGCTTAGTTGGACAACGTTGACAATCCAGTTTTTAAAATGTGTTTTTTTTAACAAGAAAAATTGCAGAAAATTTATTATGTTTAACATGCTTATTATGCTATTAGCTTCTGAGTTTCAAATATTATTTTAACAAGATTTTTGTTTATTCAGCGATTCATGAGAACTGGTTGGCATGAAAAATTAAGAAATATTTTAGACAAATAATAAATATACGACAAAGGTTAGTAAACTTTACCATAATACATCCTAGGAATTTAGAATACAGCCTCAAGAACTGCAGTAGAGCAATGAACAGAAACTTCTTCACAATTCTGCTGACTGAGTATTTTCAATACTATTTAGGCAAGAAACACGTTATTATTAATATCCCTGCAGCAAAAAGGATACACATGATTTTTGGTTTCTTATGACCGATATCAAAAAAACTTCAATGATTTAAAAAAATCTTTCACAATATGACACAACAATATTATTAATAACACGGGCTATAATTTATTTTAAAAAAATGCGATACATGTTATCTTTATGATACGAAAAAAGAGAAGTCTAATATACAAAGTGAGAAATAAAAAAGTAAATATAATATTATTTATAAACTGCCAATCAACTCACAAGTAACGCTATATATAATTTTATAAAATGATAGTAATTAAAACATTCTCCCCTCTTCGCATAGTGAGGTAAGTGTATAAATGTAATTTAATTTTATAAACACTAATTTTATAAGTAACACTACAATTACTGTTTCCACGAAGTAGGCTCGCCTAATTGTGATGCTTAATTGCTTATAAAAGCGTATCGGTGCAGTGCTCAAGTTTATAACCGAGCACATAAAATTCCAAGATTACCTATTAGAGATAGCTGACAGCTCATTTGTAGTAAATTTACGCTAAAATGTACGTAAATATATTATAGTCTGTATAAGTCGATTAAAAATGTAATACCATAATATGTTTTATTATATAAACATTAACTTTCAAATTATGTAGGTATCTATTTTTATATGCATACGATTGTATGAAATTACGGGATACGGAGTATCATATATACATAATCATAATGCAAACGCAAGATTTGTGCTGGCTATATACCTATATATAAGTAGCATCATACATACAGGAATTACAGAAACCTTGTGTTGATTGTGACACTAGAAAGGAAGGAAAGGAAAAGACTACATTATAGTGGGCACGGAGTTCTGCAATATAACTGCCATATCTCAACCTGTGTACCAGAATCTTGCAAAGCTGCTTAAGAGTAGAAATGAGAATGACACAGTTACTTTATAATGAAATACTTTGTCACTAATCAATACGTTCCCAATTACACAAATGAAGTTGCGGGAATATCTAGTAGGTATATTAGATTCCAACATAGTGATAGACACTGGCGGAACTTCCAGTTTTTGTTTAACTAATATGTAATGCCTATCAAGGTTACGATAGAGTCGCGTGGGCGTGATTGTTGAGCGTGGACGCGTCGCAACTATGCTAAGACGAATTTAAGAGATCAGGCATACTGGCCTCTAGGTTTTTTTTCTTGTAATTGAAATAGCACATAAGCTGACGGTCCTCCAGATTGTAAGCGGTCATGGAAGTCTATATACAACAGCAGCACGAACGAACGGCACCACGGACATAGCGTTTGATACTACTCGTGCTTTGCCATTTCAGAAGACAATGATGTCACGCCTCTTATCCTGAAATTTCACTGCCAAATCGCATCCGATATATAAATAATACAGAAACTGAGCTTACAAAGCAGGCTGCTCGTCGGTTCAAACAGACAAGACTGGGATACCTATGTAGACGACTCTTTATAGTCTACCTCTGTTGAAGGTCGACTTTATTAGTCAAAACATAGAGGATTTTAATTCGATACTATTTTTTTATGTTACACAACATTGTGGATGTTCAACGCACTTAATTAGATATTTTTTTGCAAATATTCATAGTTTACTATTTACCGCAGTTAGTTTCATTTTGGCATAAAACCCTTTCTGTCGTTTCCATGGCAATTTTATACTTTTTTTCTTAAAGCCGTATTTCAATCATTTATATTGAATATGTTAGGCTTCGACTTCCTCCGTTTAAGATGTATATTTATAGATTAGTGAATTAGGAAGTCACTTTTTAAATTATACTTTCGTAATTATTTTATTTTGTAATTGATTGTTTAATTAACTAATATATAGCGAATATAAACGCGAGTTAAGTCGCGGGCATACACTAGTTTTGAATAATAATATCTGTATATTTTACCTACCCAGTTTCCATGGAAATTTTGTTCATATTGTATTAATTACATTAGTTAGAATCAGGTTTCGAGCTAAAATATAGCTATCTCGACCTTGACTATGTTTAAAGTAAAATATTTGTTATTACTTATGTGCATTCGAACAATATTTTAACTGTAATTCAGGTAATACAAAATAAGCAAGGTAGACTTTTTAAAAAGTTGTAAAGAGCAGCTTTCTTTGTAAGGTGCCTTTTGGGTAGAAGAGGGATAGGCAAAGAAATTACAAGATAAGAAGCATGTCATCATAACGCTTAGGAATGGAAAGGTATGAGTGTTATACCACAGGAGTCACATGATGTCTGTAGTCCTGGCGACGGCGACATAAAGGCGATGGTTGCCACTTACTTATAAGGTGTGGTAACCTTATGGTGAGTGGTAACCATCATTTATTTATTAATTTGCCATTCCAATATCATAAAAATAGTTCATTTATATCGGGGTCAATTTATTATATGTTGTTGATCCACAACAACTGTACGTAGGTCCATAATACGTAATTAGTTCAACTTCATGTTACATTATTTTACGGTATGTGAAAATAGTTTATTTATACTGATTCCGAACACGCTATACTTTTATTGATAAATGAATGATAAAATTGTTATAGATACAATGGTCGTCTAGCGACTAACTCGCCGCCTCACTTTCGATGGTCTCATGTTCGATTCCTAGCACGGTACAAACACTTGTATTCATGAGCATGGTTATTTGTATCAGTCTGGGTGTTTTCTATGTATATTATGTATGTATTTACAAATTTAATAATCTAAGTATTTATATCAGTTGTCTAGACCCATAACACAAGCTCTGCTTATATTGCGACTAGACTGACTGCGACTAGATTATTATTATTATTACTCTTAAACTAAACTAAAATTAAACTTTAAAATATAAAAATATTCCCAGAATTCAATTCTGGATAGCATTGACAGAGGTATCATTTTAATGATGCACTTAACGTGATTACTAATATTAAATAGCTTAGCCGTGACTTCGTAGCTGGTTTAGGCATTCGTAATATTAATAGAATAAAACTGTTATTGTTTGTAAACCGTCTGGAACGAAACAAATATAAAGTATTAAGTAAAGCTTATATTAGTGAAACCACCTAAATTGGTAAAGCCGTTTCTGATAATAGCACGCACAAACACAGACAAGGCAAAAATCCACACAATCATTGTTCTAGGTTCTATAACATTAATAAAGTCTTCGTATATCTTCCATGTACAGACAACATACTTTATTATATGTGTAGATTACGTCGAGATCACTTTAGCATGCTTGAGAAAGACGCCGGATGTTGATGTCCTGTTTTATCTCATGCATGCTATAGCGATTGATTCGTTAACGATAGATTCATTTGTCACTTGTCTAGGGTCTGTGTATAGATAAGCGCAATGTAGAATGGCTCCTAATTACATGGAGAGACACATGTATGACAGGAAGTCGATGAATGCAGATGGTTTAGACACGTTTCTTATTACACAATCTAGAAGTATCTAGTGAACATTAAAAAAGTATGTAGCTAGTAAGGACTTAACTATTTTTATTGTCTCAAACTAAAAAACAAAATATACTTGAGGTTACTTTTTTAAATTAAAATTCAACATCAGTTGTATAATCGGACATTTTAAAAGAAAGAGACAAAATTACTGCGTTATTCACCAGTGTTATTTTAATTAAGTGTGGATGTTTTGTTATGATCATTTTCATTAGAGACGAAGCAATTATTGAAGTCATGATTAACAATATAAATGTGATAGTGAGTTTTATTTTTTGTATTTTAACTAATAGTTATAAAATTTGGTATGGCTAAGGATGTGGTATATACTTTATTTAATTCTACAATTATGTTGAAGTTACAAGTACTATTAATGTAACAAGAACATAACTGACATCCTAATTGTTGTGTGCAAATATTCATAATGAAAAATTCAATTATTTTTAATTACTGATGTATCGTAACACTTGTACGAATGTTTACAGTGAAATCATTCGAGTTTCAACTAATAGCGAACATGTGGACTCAAACCACATTGTTTATGCTGTCTGCGAGTGTAACGATGGACACGACAAGGCGACAATTGCAACATCCGACCAGCCGCGCCGTCTGCCTTACCAATTTGTGCCTGAGCACCAAATTGCTGCACCCATGTCGTAAAACTGCATCCACAAGCTCTCCGTAACTGTGTAGGAGTGACCGCTAAATGAACGTGTCGTTGAACATAAAACCAATTAAGATTTGTTCAGTTTATTGCTTTTGTCGACGCATACACAACTATGTTGATGTAACTACGATGGTAAAGTGACCATTTTTGTTTCACTAAACGCTTACTGAAATGACATACATGCATATTTGTAGTTCATTTATGGATTTTCAATAGAATGTACATTACCCAAATATGTATGTAATGTTAAAAGATGGAGTGTAACACAATGTATAACAATTTTAAACACTTCATTCATTCTTTTTGGAAAGTTTTAATAAAGACGGTGAAAATTTACAACGCATGATTAAATAGTAAATTATACCATAAATAATATGTAACCCTGAAGTAACATATAATATATAAATACAAATGTTACGAACGCGTGACCGACCACCATAATATTGCGGGCAATTAAGAAAAATATTCGAAATGAACGCAAGCAAGGCCGGTCATCGACCCCCACCCCTGAATGCCATCATTAGCCCTGGTTCGACACCGTGAATTATGAACGAATCCACCAACATTATTGATGGTTTCATACAACTGGCGACATTGAAGCATTACCTCATGTTTGTATGTAGACGACCTCTTTATCGGTCATCTAGTACGATACGTGCATTTATTATTTCGATTTGAAATGTCTGCGTGACTAACTCACTAAATTATTTGAGGACGTGCAATAGAAATTCTTTATATATCACAGGCCCATAATAATAGTGCCATAGGTATATAAACCGTCATAGGTATAAAGTAATTATACTTATTAATTAACAATAAATACCACTAGTCTTGCCACTATTTAAAATGTATCTTCTGTACATGACACATGGATAGTACATGCACAACTTATATTACATTATCTGATTAAATACAATACAAAAATTCATATAAACTATTTAATAGTTATAAAGATAAATTTAATAAAAACTTAAGAACGAAATGTTCTACATCTAAATGATTAAACATCACTTATAACCTATTATGTTAGGCAAGTAAGCAAAATATCTAATGAAAAGCAAACTACGAGCAACAACTTCGACCATGTGGCATGTAAAGACGTAGGTTTCAGATGATGCCAGTTGGTAGTCGTTAAACCAAATCGGAGACAGTCAATTGGCAGACAGATTGAATGACCACATCAAACTCACTAACCTGCACGCTAGTACTCGCAAGTGTTTGATGATGACTGATTGTTGTCGTTCGGAAAAAGGCGAGCGAAGCAATATACTATATACAGATATTTCTTTTCTTTATTTATATAGATATAAAAATATTTTACACCGAGGTGTACTCTCCTTAAGGAGTAATTTTCACCAGACTTACTTTCAGTGCTTTGAAAACAGAAAAAATTGTCTATTTAAATATTCCTCTCAACCTTCAATTAACAATCATTAGGTAATTACGAAATTAAATTCATCATATGCATATAGGCTAGCTCAGCTATTTCAAAATAAAAAAAATGGGCAACATGGATAGATATTTTGCTGCATCGTGTGTTTGATGAAACATTAAGTAGCGTAGGTTAGGTTATAGCAATAGTTACAGAATTTCCTATGACTCTGTGATTATGGCATTAAGCCTATCAAGTAAGAAACATCTTCTACTGAAAAATAGCAATGCCCAAAAACCACTATAAGACACCATGTATTGGGTGTACGTACCTAATCTGTATAAAAAATAATATGTAACTTTTGGAATATCAAGTCATGCGCATATGTCTGTTATTCTCTAAATAAATGACAGAAGAAAGGGAAAGACAATATATTTAACTATATCCAAGAGTAATAAAACACAATACACGTGTACCAACCTGACAGAGTTAATATAACTTGCGCACTGACCCGACTAACGCGATCATGTCATCCGCTCTCAAGTTATCTACTCTCGTCTGACTTAATTACAGTAATATCGGCCGAATTCCTATAGATTTTAGTTCAATAACAAATTAGGAATTCGGCTTAAAGTAAACAAAGTAATCAATTACAAGCAGGTTGCGGTTAAGGAATTAGGCCATAAATTCACAAATGCCAGAAGCTTTCAAGGTTTCGGGAAACGAGTGTAGAACTGTTTAAGGAAATAAAATTTTCTTTGAGACGACTTTTCGGTAAATGTAGTAATAGTAGATCTACTTACTAAATTATTAGAATAAATAAATAATGAAAAAATACAGCACAATGACATTCATTATATCCAGAGCTCTCACTTCGTAGTCAGATATTAATATATAGAAACTTCAACTAGAATCTACTTTGGGATGACTTCTGATTCTGAAATTCAAATAACTTATGTTCTTTCATTAAGAACTTATTAAGAAAATAAAAATAATATTCCGTGCTACTTTATATTTACACTTTTTACATGTAAATGTAAATTTATTTAAAAAAACTTAAACTGTATTTTTGAAAACGAATTAACTGCTCCATACAAGCATGTGTACATACATATGTCATCACCTTCAGAGCTAAGAATGTAGGTATTGTATTCATTTGTACGTTTTGTAGGACACATTGGAAACCATCTCGAGGTTTTAATGAGACGTGCCTTTTAAGTATTGTCAGCACGTCAAGTAAAGGTACTAATCGTACTTAAGTCGAAAATGTACGCAACCCTACAGACAATGTAAGTTCTTATTATTTTCTTTTTTTAACTTTCGAGAAAAATACCAAAAAATACAACTTTTAAGTTGCTGTCATTGTTACTTCTATTATGTTTTATTTTTGGAAAATCCATTTATTTATACATATATAACGTATTGTGTATGTCTATTTATCAATTATAGTCAAATGGAAAATATTTTAAGCAATAATTTTTTAAATTTATAATGACCTCATTGTCTTTTTTTATACTTCTAGAAAATATTTGTTATTTTTTATTTAGTGTGTAAATATTTTCAAATCATATTAATAAATTGTTTCACTTGTGCTGAGTGCAATATTAAATGATCACTTTTTTATTGTACATATTTATTATAGTTTATTATGATTACTTTTATTGGCATGCAAGACCTTTTAGATTACAATCACTTCCTATTTATTTCTAAAATATTATGTTAGTACGGGTATTGGTAATTATATATTACTATATATATACATGTGTATATCTATAACCATAGTGGTGTAAAAACAGATAAATCAGACAGTAAATCGTGACTATTGTCTATAACATCACTAAATAGTAAAAACAAAGTACTGGCCGCCTCCCTCTACTTGTGTATTTGCCTAAGGCTTTGAAACTACTTGTGATAAATTCTCATGGAAGGTTTTAAGCAGTAAAATATATATTTTATCAAGTTATATTAATTTATGTTACTTACATATTGTACTCAAACGATCCCGAGGTAGGATTCATAATAATATAGTTTATATTTTAAATTAATAATTTAGAATACTAAAAACATGTACATATATGAATATGTAAACATTTAAGCATACGTTGAGAGTATTTAAAATTTTATATTTAAAACTACCACATTTTGAGCCAAGGTTCTGCCTAAAGTCTGCTTTAGTCTGAGGGTCCTACCAGTGCCCTCAGACTGAATATTTTTGGCTGGAGTTGGGCTGCAGCCGCGCTATAAGACCTTCCGAGGGTTTGGAGTACCTTCTGCACTGGCTCCATTTCGTCCGGCGAAGCTATGAAGTGCATTGTATTATATTGGTTAAATATAGATATGACTAAGAATCTATTGTTCTTGGAGTCATAAGTCATATCATAATATTCTTCACATATTGTTGCACGTGATAGTACTTTGCTTGCTTAAGTCGACATGTATATTCGTTTTGTTTAATTTTATCAATTTTAAATATGTATACATTTCTGTAGTGGCGTAACAGTGTAGTCATTAATGTAGTAATTTAGTAGGTTTAGCATTAAATAATTTACTCGTACATCTAACTACGTCATTGAGATACTACTGTATTGTTATTATAACCAGATATAGACAAAAATTCTCATGAATATTCAAATTGAATAATAGTCTGCACGTTGTGGATACAGCCATCGAATAGAACATTGACTCTATACTGTATTATTAAACAAACACGTATGTACTATTGAATTTATCTTTCGCACCTGACTGTCTTCGTCTTACCTATTTATCTTTCGGCGTAAAAGAAAAAGATAGCTAATGCCATCCAACATAAGAGACATATATGTATATGTATACAACACATAGTGCGATTAAAGCAATGGAATAGTTTGAAAACTGTCCTCAGATGTAGTATTCAGGATAATAATATTATTAATCAATCTGAATATTCTGTTATATAAGTATTTATATCTAACATTTACCATATTCGAAAGAAGAATCCTTTATAATTTTTGGTCTAGAATGGTAAAAATGCTGATGACCTATTTAATGATGTTTATATTTGTAACGATGAGTGCTAACCGTCGTTTCTAGACCTGAACACCAGCTATCTACTATAACCAGTGGTAACGAAAATCTGACAAAGATTGACTAGTGGAAAAAATGTGTGATACAGAATTATTCTTGTAGGCAACGTACAAACTCTCTTCCTAAAAAAATAATTAAACATCTATTCACTAAAAATCTTACAGATATTACAGAAAATAGTTTCTGATGTTAAGAAAAGAAGATACTTTCAATACGGATACGAAATTACAAATACTAGTATGTAATATTACTGGTACTTTATGTAGGTGCCCATTATGGTGGCCACTCTATTGGTCTTATCTTACTCTGTGGATCACTTCTTTAGTAACAATACCCAACACTGATTTTTCAGTGCCCTTCGAATACTAACTATGTCACATTATTATCATCTATTCAAGGGTTGCCACCACATAAAATTACATCTCGTTAATTGGTATCAACAATTATAGAGCAAGTATATTTTTTTTTTCATTGTAAACATTATATAACAGAATACTTAATGTGTTCTAGTTTTTTTTATAAACTTAAAACCGCTAGTTAAATTTTGTTACAATAACCTTGCTCTAGGGTCAACTCTACATGGCGTTAGTTAAACAGTTACTGCCAACAGACAATGCTGTCTACCCACTTTTTTCTTACCCTGTTCTTACTACTACTGGAAAACAGTCACAATGAAACGCATTCACTGTGAGACAGTGATCTACTACATTACATTTGTCTGAAACATTGCATATTTTTAACTGTAAAGCTGCTGTCATCATGACCTACCACTGTTATTAGAAATTTTTATTTATTTAACTGTATCTTCTTCGACCAAAATAACAGAGAGTTCTAATTTCTTTTTTCAATACTTAAATATGATTTTTTTTAAATATTCAATTTTATTGAAAGAGAACTGTCAAAAATTTTTTTATATTTTATAATCTTGTAAAATAAGGATTATATTGATGTGTGAAATATACGACAGTAATGATATAAAAGTCTATATATAATAAAGGTGGCTGATAAACTAAAATAGACGGCTAAGCCGAGCATGAATAATGTGACGACGAAGCAGTAGATTTCTTGGAATAAGACCAGTATTGTACCCAAAGTTACGCAATTGAATATTAAATCTAATACTTAGATATACGTATGTCAAACGACAATGACACGAGCAATCGCAAAAAAATGGTTTGACACAAAGCGCACACTGATCGTAATATGATTAATGGCACATCAATATTCGTGACAGTGAATGTCAGATTAACCGAGCAAGTCCAACAAACGTGACTCCTGTACAGATCGATTGCGCAGGCGAGACGCAGACCAGGCTCCCATTCAGCTTAATTAAGTAATTTGTATTTTTACTTTACCTCATAATTGTTCCGAACGTTTAACACAAGATATGTTAGCTACGCTGCACAGACATACTATAATAGACTATAGCAGGTTGAAATATTAGTGTTTCATCCCGAATAATTAGTTACAAAATTTTATGCTAAACTTTGTCACAAATTATTGTGCTCTTATGTAGTATTCTTCTTCTGCTTCAGTTATCAAAAAATATTTTAAGGTTCACATAGTACTGAATATGTAATACTAAAAATTTGTAAAAAATGTCTTTATTTAAATAATTTAGCTATAATCTGCTTGCATTAAATACAGATTTAGTTTTATGTAGTACAGAATAAATACCTACTAACGAATATTAACGTTAAAATAATCAAAGAAACATAATTTACAAACATCAAGATAAGTTAAGTGGAAAGTGAAAAAGAAAAATAATAACGAAGAACAATGGGCGAACAAACAGAATCTATGCATTTTTAATGAAAAATGTATTTTACAGAGAATGAAAGTTATGAGTGTAGGCGAAAATAAAGTAATACTGAAATTGTTTTATTAACCACAACTGACTGAAATTAGCATGGAAAGTGTAAAAGAAGATAAAACCTTCAGAAATACTAAGATTGTTGTGTGAAAACCCTAAGAAATGTGTATGACATCAGTTGACACATAGTATAATAAAATTGCAATTCGAATGAATAACAACAATGTTTTATAGGTGTACGTCAAAGCGTCAAAAGTATGGAAGTTTCCTATGCCTTGGATGTTTGGTGAACTACTAGGTAACATACCAAATAATTATAAAAATATCTATATAGAGAATTATAACATTCCATCTATTATCAAAATATAAATAGGATTCTTGTAATTACTCTGTGTAAAACAGATAACATATCATTCACAACGCATTGGTAAAACATATTAAATTATTTGAAATGTAGCAGAAAATTTATGGATACAAGAGTTCATGGACCGCGTGGAGGTCTACCTAATATGGTAAATAGAACATGAGCACTTGCTCATTACTAATATTCTATCTGTCATGTTGAACTGTATTGTAGATACTCGATATTAATCCAATGAATAAATGAAATCCTTCATCGATAAAAATGGACGAGATTTAAAAAGAAGAAACGGTAATACCGAGTACTGCTATGTTATGTATTTTAAAGAAAGTAAGAAGACCAGTACCCGTATATATTTTCATTTGGAAAATTCTAGACCGCAGTATTATCGAAGAAGGACGATTGGTCCTTGGAGCGTAATAATATAGCTTTGTTCAGTTTTCTTAACTAAAAACAAAAAAAGAACAAAGAAATCTCGTGAAAATATAACAAGGACGGGTTAATGAGTAACTATGAACATGGTAGGTAGTTGTTAATCATAGGTACCTACACTAACAATATACAGTCATACTAAAAAATGTATTCATCCATTGAGATAAAATGATATTGTAGGTGTAAAATCCGGTCAAGTATGTAAATACTCAGCGGGATCTCGTTCCATTAATTTTTGCGTTCTATATACACAATATCTACATGATATATATTATGTAGATCTGCTTAAGCAAAAATAAAAAAAATATGTTACAGTAATATAAACTTTGGCATATATATATCAGAGAATATGTATTACAAGAAAACATGTTGTCTGTAAGAGTTTGCTAGTAGCGAAAGGATCGCCTTTTGAAGTATATTTTCTTTTATATTTTTTTATTTTGACTTTTGTCCGATAAGTATATTTGTTTATTATGAAAAACAACGGGTTTTCTTAAAATTTAGGTAACAACGGAATAATAAGTTTATATAAAACAGACTTGGTTGTTAAAATGTGTTGTATTTGCTTCTTTAGTAATAGAGATTAGTATCGTATTGTTTTCATTTCTCAGATGCTTATATATAGTATAATATAATATATCTATATATATATATACGTATACTTTTTGTAAGGTAACCACAACGTCAGAATTACTGCTGTTTTAAACTCTTTTAGGCACTAAGTGCATTTTAAGAATTCTTATGCTAGTGAAGGTGGATGTTATTGTTTGCGTAAATTTTTTTAATAGTTAATATTTCAATAGTCTTGCGATGCACAAGCATTAAAATTTGGGAGAATACCTGATGTATATTTATAATACGAATGTTGACACGAAAACTTCATTGATGTTCATTTAATTTCGTGTGCCGCATAAAAACCACTAAAGAATCGTATTTCGATTTTTAATGTGGAATTGATGCCAAGTTGACAAGGTAATGTTATTCATATGAACTCGGAAGTTCTGCTTTATATTCCTTTTGTAACTTAGTTACTGGGTTTTTTACTTATGCGTATACTTGTAAACAAGGCAGTAATTCATCAGAAAAGTGATAACCTTCAGATGAACAGTACAATGACATTTAAATATTATATATACTATTAAGCCCATGGCAACTACCATACGGAACCAATGCGTTGTCATCTTGTCATACCTGAATGATTGCGCTGGCATTTTAATCTTCAGATAGAAAAAACAAACCAATTACTCCCACCGTATTTTTGGTAAGTTCACTGTTTCATTTTAGAAATATTTATATTAAAAATTAAATGTATGAGCATTAAGTACTATATATCTATTTTACTAAATAAATAAAAACTTATAAATGGTGCCACAGACAGACTCTCTCATTTGCTATTTTGATGTTTGTATTTTTGATGTTCAGTTTCAGCCGATCATTTACTCGTGGAATGCAAAGCTAAACACAAATCCGCAAAATGTACCTAAAGTTTATTTGATGAAGCTTGCTAAGATGCGATGCTATGTTAAAAAGGTCCATTCTGGGCAGTTCCATGCCAGTCAGACAAGTAATATCCGAAATATGGGATTAAGTTAAGTCTAAATAATATAGCTCACTTAAATGTGAGCGATACAGAAGTGTCCTATGGTGCCCAATTACAAAATAAGAGTATATCTTTAATTATACCTAGTTGCAATATAATGTAGTTGTTTAAGACATATTTCCATTTTTCTTGTCATATTTAGCATCTGATCAAAGATGAAAATAACTATTTGTGACTGTTATCGTAATAATCACAATTAGAAACTGTAGCAAGTCCAAAAACTCATTAATCTTATAAATATTAAGAATAAGTTCCGCGTCTTTACCTGTCATCTGTAACTTAACAGAAAAAAATATAAGTATATTTTTCTTTTACTACTACGCAACATATAAAAGTCGATGGTATAAACGTAGACTTCCACTGTAATATCAAACTCCGAAATTTATTAGAAATTACATTGGTATTCAGCTGAGAGAAGATAAACAACACGAATGCTATAAATAAAGCAATAATAAACGAATGTTTAGACTTTTAAATTATTCTCCATAAAATATGTAACATAGCCTAATACTAACACTTGAAATTTGAAATATGAAGAAATTCTTTCTTCTAACGACGTTGCAACTATGAAAATATTTCTAATTTCACGAGATAACGAAGGGTGAAACCGCGTAAATCTTACTAATACCTATTATAAATAAATGCGAATGTTTGTAAATATGTATGGAAGTTTGTTAATTTTTCACGCAAAAACTACTAGCTTCAAATTAATATACGAGTAGCTTGTATATCAGAATAATACATAGGCCATAATAAAAAAAAATGTTAGGTAAATTTGGCGAAATATAACGATAAATGTCAAGTAAGTGTGATGCAGACAAAGTTGCAAGAGTCAGCTAGTTTAGTTTAATATATCTACATATAGTGATATTACAAAGAGGTAAAGTTTGTCATTTTGTGTGGTTGTAGATGGTAATCTCCGGATCAACTGAAACTATTTTGAAAATTAGGCTATATAACATCACGCTACACACAATAGGAAATGCAACGAAATATTGGGAAAATGTGAATCAAAAGAAGTTGCGCTGGTCAGTTAGCAAATAATATATACTAATAAAAGTATCAATGCGTTCACCATAACGTCGAAGTTATGTTTACGCTACTTACTACATATCTGGGATAACATTTACTAGTATAATTGTAATTTAATAAAATTATAATATACAAAGTAACGTTTGTTTCGAAAAACGTGACAAAAATAGGGTATTTATTCCTTTTTTTTTATTTTCACATCAAATTCATACCGCACCAGGGAAATAGCATACAGCAGTGTTCGAATTTTGAAAATATGTTGAACAAGTTTTTTTCTTGTCCATATAAATAACGTTTTCATACATTCTATATATTCTTTCTTTATTATCGCAAAAGTGAAGTAAAACCCCAACTGGCCATGTCAACATTTACTTGACAAGTGTCATCATCGAGAGATCGACGGAGTCGCTCGGTGCTCTCTACGTTTTCGGGAGGTCATTGTGCGCTTGAGGTGACGTCACTGGTGACCTTGGCGCGTTCGTGTACTGCCCGCGCGTCGGCCTCCCCCCTCTATGTACGCGTGAAAAATACCGTCAAAAGAAGCGTGCTGTAAAAGTGTTATTAACATAATAAGTAGGTACATTAATATCAGATTTAATACATTCAAAATGTATAAGTAATTTTTACTTTAGCTCTCTTTTTATGGAAGATCATGCAAGCGTACATCTAATCACTCTATAGATAGTTATATTAAAAATGGAACATTTACATTAAAGATGTAGATTAAAGATATGAGAAAAACTATTAGGTAGAGAGATAATATAGAGGTATTTTATCAACCTAATAGAACCAAAAACAATTATTGTTACAATTTTTTACTGTTTATCAGTAGGGTAATCCCAGAAACAGCTTAATCTGTTTGGTATTTTCACTACTGCATTGGAAAACTTTGCATGGTAAACTTCACTTTAAATTTTCTCGTCGTTTTATTCTATTTATTCTAATCAGTTTACAATAAAAAAAATCTATTTCTTTCTTTCTAACCGATTAAGAGGATTAGCTAGTATTATACTATAATAATTATATTTTAGTGTTGTATATATATACCTTCTAGAAAGGGGTAGTTAGCATTATTTAAACGAATGTGATAGTGTATATTGTGGTAAACGCAACACTTCACGTGTCCACATTTCTCCTAGTATATTTGCATCCAACGTGACAGGAGGAAAATCTACCTTTTTTTCGGACTACTGTAATGCTGTTGGCCGCAGCTGGCTTTTACTGCTTCACTGGACGATAGGGGGCGAGTGCAGTGGAACTCCAAACCCGCGGAAGGACTTACGGAGCGGGTGCTTACCTCCGTCTCTCGAAAATAATTATTTTGTTTTTGATGTTTCCATTACCGGAAAATCAGTATGAAATATATATTTCTAGGTAACAATATGGCTCGCTTGTCAGTTTGTAATAATTAGCATATAAGTTGGTTAAAAAAACTGCTATTTATGCTATAACTGTTACGAATGGATTAAATAAGAAAATGAACCGAATATTCATGATTTCAATGACAACATTATACTCGTGTAGATAATTTATCTGTACTTCGGATACCGCCCACAAACCATAGCTTCCAGATATTCGAATAAATTATATAATGAAACCTTTTCATAATTCTAACTCCAACAGAATTTAAGAGGAAAGTCGTCGAGCTTTTTTATGTTTTATTCGTAAAAAAAGTTTTCATTTTGTTACGATATTCATCAGATTTTCGTATCAACATAATTATGAGATTTGTATTTTTTTACAAAAAGAATTATGATGATCCTTGATTTTGATAATCGTTATTCATATCTAGATTCATATTAATAATAATAATTAAAGATGAGATATTAAATCATTATCAATCCCGAATATTGCAATATCTTGTCGAATTAGTATTAGCTAAAGGGTAACTAAACGTTCATTTTTTGAAGATTTCTGCTACTTTATTCAAAACTAGTGGCTCGACCAGACTTGTCCTGGCTACTCATAACTTTAGGGCATTTATTTTTGATGGATAAAAATTTTATTTATATCTTTGGTCCTGACATAGAGATAAGTTACAAGTAGTATACATTACAGAACAATATTATTCAATATGGGTAAACCCGCACGTGTTTATCAAGGTTTACATAATTGATTATAAGTCAGCATCATTCAAGTAGTAAGACGCTGATTTTCATCACAATGTACCACTTAATATGAGAAGGGAAAATACATTATCTCCGCGTAGGATATGAAGCTGACTGAAGGTTACTACACAAACTTACCGTTTATCAAAGCGAATCCGTCTGAAGCGTTGGTTGATATCGTCAGTATAACACTGTATCTGTGAACAAATTATATATATTTTTATAAAAAATATTAAGTAACCAAAGATAACAGAGTAATGTCTATGTCTATAATTAGATATGTAAATCATATTGGAAGGTAAAGGATTGTTTGTACAAGACGAGTGTGCAAATAACATCAAGAGTATAAGTACATTTCAAATACTTGTAAGAAGGGTCAAGTGATCATCGGTTGATTATTTTTTCATTACTGTGATTGGCAAACAGGGTAACGGCCCGCCTAATGGAAAATAGCAAGATATAAATTACTTCTCGTTTAGGTCTCTAAATTTCCGTATAGTCCTATTGCAGTATAGTTCAACTTATTTTAATTCATGTAGCTACGTCTTCATATTTAACGTTTACCTTATAGTAACACAGTTATCTAACTAGCACGGAAGGGAATGATTTTGAAGTGTATGTCCTCAGAAATATTTTGTTTTATATATAATTAATGTTTTTGTGGAAAAACTAAGTATATAATATATTTAAACAGAGGTAGACTAAAGTCATCTGCGATATGACTAAAGTCATATGCATCTGTACCTTAGTCTCACTTTTATCAGTCACCAAGCAGCTTGCTTTGTGGGCTGTTTTGGTTGTAAGGTGCGATTAAGCAGTGAAATTACAGAATAAGAGGCGTTGATATCTTAGTACTTTGGAATGGCAATGGATGGGTAGTATGACGGGTTTCACTTGGTAACGTAATATTCGTAGTTTTATTCTATATTTTAGATTTGCTTAATAGTTTATACTTTTAACTAAATAGTAGATACTAGATTGTATATTGTAAATATCGCCAATACAGTACGAAAAAGATTTATCTCAATAACTTTGGAAACATGCCCAGAGCAGATTTTTACTTTGTCATTGCCAATTCTTGACTGCATGAAATATGTGATCGACAAAATCCTCTCTGTCACATTCACTTGATATTTAGATCAGATAGGTAGACAGTATTTTGTTTGAAAATGTTTACTACATATATTAACATGTTAAAATTTACTTTTAAAATATTCGTAAACAAGAAATGTTTGCAAAAAATTAGAGAAAAATAACAGTATATGAAAATAAGAGTTTATGTACGATCGTTACATGTATTGTAGGTAATGTTGCTACAAGCCATTGTTTGAATTTATATTATTTGATAGATTAAAGAGTAAAAAGACAAGATTTTGGATAGATTTGGATAGATTGGATGCACAGATAGGTAACAATTTCGAATCGTTTGCTCGCTTAACATAATCTTATCAAAAAATTCCGTTTGCATTCATTATTATTCGTCAGATGTAAACATGGTATATCTATTCCAGGTATCATATTTAACGACACATTAAAAAAAATATAAGCGTAACGTCTAGTAGTCTGTCATGTGACAGACTACTAGACATTACGCTTATATTTTTTGATGATGTATGTACATCTAATCATAGAAAAGTTTAATGTTTATATTTATAATATCAGGTGCATGTAATGTACATCAAGATTAGTGAATTTTCTATTTGGACGAACAAAATCATAGACTTTATGTTTTATATTTTAGCAGTGATAAAAATAAAATAATATCTTTTGTTATTAAGTATGTTTAAACCTTCTTCAGAATTATTATAGAGGTTTTTTTGAATAAATGATATTTTCCTCACATTTTAGTAGAAAGTGAAACTCCGGTCGATCAACATCTATCTTTATCAGTCACCCTAAAAATTCCAAGAAGCGAAAGTAGGGCAAACTTTATCTTGATAATATTATCGGGTATTTTTTATGTCAAGTCCAGTCTCTATAATAAATTCAGACTGATCTCTATTTTTTTAATTTTAAATAAACTGTAGAATAAAATTTCATAATAAAACAAATAATACAGTGCACAGAGCACTGTTAAATAGAGCTTTTACCTGTTAGGTATCAGACCTAGATTTAGAGTAATGTTTTTTAAATTTTACACTGTATATTTGTATACATAATAAATATTTTATTCAAGGTACTGATTGATGGACTTATCATCTTGATCGGAAACTAAGTTTTAACAAATAAACGTAACACAGTATTTTGTATTAACAAGTTATTATTTAATGACAGAGATTAAAATATTATACTACTTTTTCAATCAATTGCTAAAACACACTAAGACACCTCCACTTCACCAAATATAAAACTCCTACAGTTTCTTATTTTTGGTGAAGTGGAGGTGTCTAGTTACCGGATGAGTTGATGATTAGTACGACATCGATATACTTAGAATAATAAAATATTACAAAAAGAAATGACAAGAAAATATAATTATAAAAATTGAAAATAACCTAAAAATCTGTCATGTGTGTAGTGAACCACAACAATGGAGTGATAATTTTTGACGTATGTTCGGCGATATATTTGCCAAAACTTAACTAATTTCGGTGAATCTTTTCATAATCAATTGTCGGACAATAAAATAGTAAATGAGTTCAATTTCAAAAGGTAATTTCCTTAAAAGCAATAGAACCGTAATGAATTAAAACTTACATTACATTAACATTCGAATCACATCAAAACTGTATTTCAATGTCACAAAATTGTTAATAATATAACTTCACTAAAGTTCATGGCGTCCAAAATTAATTATTCACTGTAACATCAGTTATAAAATTTCCCTAATCCTGTTTCAGACGAAAGTAATGTACTTATACCCAATCGTGGAGCAACTGACTTTATTATGCTAATTACTAACTTCGTGCCTGCCAATGTCATTAATGAATTAACACTTGCAAGTCAATTACGTTTAAAATACTGTTTGTACAATGGACTGTCACATATATACTTAAAGTACCTACGACCAGTATGGTATCTCATCGGTCAGACTAAATGTTCTAACTTTACTAATAGGGATGTAAGGAGGCTTGTTGAGTTAGTCGAGACGTAGTGGTGATCGGCTTAAGAATAACACATCAATAATGTGAATGAAGAATACTATTATATTAATACCCAAAAACTGAAATTTGAAGGCATGAAAAACGTTTATATTGTTAGTAGTCTTTGCTTTAACCCACTATTCTCAAGTCTCGTCTTTGTTGTGTGTTTTTTTTTACTGTGGAACACTGCAGTTCGAGAGAACAGAAAGTAACACAATATTACATAGTAGAATTTTGAGGACATCCTATATGAATTCGGTTGACAAATATCATAATAAATCTACGTCCTCATAAAGATATGAACACAGTTTGATACTCAGAAGAAATACATTAGCAAATTGGAAAACTTTATATTAATGATTTATACTTTGTACTCGAGGACATCTTTGGGAAATACATAGCAACTCGTTACTCGGGTCTGACTGAACGTGCACAGATTTATTGCTATCGTTATGTGCACGCTGACAGCTTTATGTGGTGTGGTTGAAAGTGGAGAGCTGCCAGTCGTATCATGTAAACACGTGTTTGTATTTATGACAGAATATCATAGCAAAATCAAAAATCAAATGTACTTGTTTAGTTAAGAATTCTTTCAACATTTATCGTATGTTATTTTATAAAATCATTAATTTGTTTGCTGGCCGCACGCTCATTTAATTGCGTATGTTTCGTTCGTTTATCTTTGAAAAATATTATAAATAAGGTATAGTAAGTGAGGTTGTAGAGAGTAATTTTCTGAATCAATTTTGTATATTCTATTTCTATTCTTTTAGCAAAATTATGAAGGCAGACTATACTATATATATCTATTTTAACGCTATGATCAATAGGAGCGGAGCTACAATGATAAATATTGCAAAAATGGTTGACATGTGTTATAGAAGAAGTACAGCGTATCAGCAAGTAATGTATATATTAATGTAAATAAAAATATGAAATAACAATAGAAGAAAAGTGATAGATTTTTTAAAATATTTTACATGTACTCTTTCATTTATAAAACTACATTCTGTATGTTACAGCTGTAAACGTTACAGATGAACATTTGAATTAAAATAGTCACAGTTTTTTTGGAGAATGCGTTTTATTTCGTTTTAATTCATTGACTGACGTACTTGTTCTCTACAGAGCCAATCAACGATATTAAAAAGGAATCTTTGCTATTATTTATTACCAATCTAATCTCAATCTACTATTATCAATATACAGATCGTTGTGGCAGTTAATTTTATGTACAATTTGATCTGTTGAATAGGTATTATATTCAGACGCTTTCACTTTTCATTACGTTTTAAATGAGAGAAAGTTCTAGAATATAGAATACTATAGACGTGTTTGTTGATGTGAATACAGTAATAATGTGCTACGAGTTTTTTATATAATATGTAAAAAGATCCTGTTCTCATAGTCATAGTATTTTTGTAGTATCATTATGTCGGGTTCTAATATAGATAGATACACCACTTTCTAGTACACTGTATATAGCAGTATACATCACATCATATCATAAATGTATTCAAATCTATACTTATACCTTTTTAGGCATACTATTAACCCTTATAAATGTTTTATAAAATATAAATTTTAAAAATTTAGGAATGCATTCCACCATGCATTGCATGTTGTTAACTAAAATATCTTTAAAAATAAATGTATTCTTAAGGCGTGGAAATAATGTTTTATTGGCAGAGTTTTGCACTCTGGACGCAATTAACGTTTGGCATTCAAAGCACCCACTTTCCTCTGTCATTAATCTACAGATGCGCCTGCATGAAGTGTGAGGTCACTGTAGGGCAATATTGGTGTAATGCGTAGTGTTGTGCGGTCACTCGTTAACAATATCTCAAGATTTTTGTATGTGACTGGCAAGACAAATAAGCTGATGGTCCCTGTCCATGATAAGTGGAAAGTTTTGGTTATATATTAAAAAAAGTTGGTAGTTGATAAAATAACTTCCGCTAAGTTATTAAGTATTAAGTAAATTCATTAGTATTACACAAATCAGAAGGATATCCTAATGGAAAGAGTGGCAATGTATAATTATTATATTCTTTAATTTACATTTGTGCACATTAGTAAGGGGATATCTACCATGATAAATAATTTTTATGATCTCCCGATATTTGTAGTAATAATGCTAATGTTATATTGCATTTATATGTTATAATGTGTATTATAAACAAACGTAAAAAAGTTTAAAACAGTGTTTAATTTGCATGACATATTTATTTATTTAACTTTAATGCATACAATGCAAAATCTGTATAATACAATAGGACGTAGTAGTAGTAGTAGATACTAATTATAGTAGTATATTTGACAGATTTAAAACCAATGCGGTACTTTCTACTTAATCAACTATAGATAGTGCAGAATCAAAAACTAAACGCATATAGATATAAATATATATAATATGTAAAGAGAGGGGAAACAGCAGTTCTGGCCACAAAGTAGTCGACCTAACATCAATACTATATATGCTGATTACAGTATTCAAGCAGGTATATGGTATATGTATTTATGTAGTACAAACATTGCCGATTTCACAAATCCACACAAAGTTCATATTTTTAATAATATTTTTGTTATAAGTTTTATGTGTAGCATAAAATACGACTTAATTACAAGAAAAACGTATTTTCTGATCACTACAAAGGTCAGGCGAACAGGAACAATCTCACCTTTACTCCACAGTAAGTTCAGTGCCTTATTGTGATTGTTTTGCACCCTACTGCTTGCTCAAAATACAAATAACATAATACAATTAGCGAAATTTAAAGAAATGAAAAAAGTTTTTAATTGATGTTTATGGTAAAATTTACCTATTTATCAACATTATCGTTCACACGTCTCTATATATTTCATAAATAAAATCTTTTGTAAATTATTGTTTTTTATTTAATATTCGTATACGGAAATAGAATATATCTTATACAGACTTAAGCACCAGTAAAAACAATGTTTTGATAATTGCAATAATGTTTAATATTTAGTAAATAGCATCATAAAGACAAAAACAACTTATAAATGAGTGGTAGAAAACAACAGAGTATATCTTTCTTTAAAAAATATTAAAAATAATGAATGAAGGTTAAGCATACGTGTTTTGTAAATGCACGACTTGCACTCGTGTAGGTATCTCTTTTTATTTTCTTAGCAAGCAACTTTTGTACTAGACTTGAGATTTTGTATCTACACTCTCGCCTTCTTTTGCATATTTTGTAGTTAGCTCACTGAACTCGTCTGTGCGAGTTTCTTATCAGATTTTGTTTGGTTAGTTGCAACGTTTTTTGCTTCAATTATCCGGTTTGCGTTTAGTTTTTGCTAATTATTCGACGACTATAATACGCGATACATTCAGCTTGACTGTGAAATTTATATAAACTATTTTGCTCACTTAATTTTATGCCATATAATATTTAATTAAACTTAAACTAGACGTAAAATGATTTCATTATTATTAATTTATACAAACTCGTAGTATCGACAGAAATACCAAAATGTTTGCAACATATGTATTATTTTTCTATAACTAGTAAATATAAAAAGATTTCGACAAAAAAAACATTCATATATCACAGATCTGATATCAGTTTTTTTCTAGTAAAACTCCAGAAAGTGTCAGGAAGAAATTTAGGAGCTAATTCGTAACCCATTCTTTTCCAATCCCTTGGGTTTTCACAAATACCCTTTTTATATAAATTCTCTTACCATGTATTCTGCGGAGTTCTAAATATTCTTTGGCACTACAGATTAATAATAATGTTCTTTTCAGCAGTAAAACTTGGCAAGATATTCGATGTGAGGTGCTACATCTAGTCATGTACATATAATGTAAAATTGTAATGTATTAGTTATTTGTCGCTGTTTTAGCACTAGTGTTACGATCAGCATTTTCAATTATCGATGAAACATTATTTGTTTCAAGTATCTATCAACGTGGTAGAACTACTAGGTCTAAATAGCTAAAATTTGGAATTTCATTGAGTACAGGGCACAACTTCATAAAAACTAGGATAGTCAGAGGCTAACTGTCGATATTGTGTTGAAAGTAACAATTGACATGCCCACATTTCGCTGTAGATTTTTTATTAAAACGTGGCAGCGGGCAAGCCGTCTCCCGGATTATTTTATTGGTTTGATAACGACGTTTTCTTTACCGAATCATCAGTCTGAAATATGCACTGATATACAGAGATTTCTTTTTTTGATATCAGCCAGCGGACTGTGAGTAGAATGTAAGTCGGTATGTGCACAATGAAAATATTATTGAATTCTTCTGTTTTATGATCACCACATACGAAATACCTACAGGCCACAAGTAATATTTTAAGAACTCCATCTATGAATTTGGCCTCTGTACTAATAGTGTGTAGTACTCGGAGGGCGCTAAAAGGGCAATCAGCGGATGTGCGGGTGCATGCCGATATAATTCTGTAGCGAGCCGCACAGACGGTCAGAGATGCCGCGTTTTATTTCGAAACACGATACATAAACGACTCTTTGATGTTACTTCAATTTTAACTGACATTCATCGACATGCAAAGTCGCTTATAAATAAGCTGTTTTGTTCTCTACACAGTTTATTTACATTCAAATCTGAAATATGAGACGAAACCTTTCTAATGATCCTTATATTTGGGTGTATGAAGTCTCTTTCGTTTCGTGTATCCTCCTGTATATCGTTGTTTTAAATCATGTTTTTTTTAAATTTTGTTGTATAACTTGTGGATATTTTTAATACATGGCGTGCTGCATTTATTGTAATAAATTGTGATATTACGTGTGAACTCCAAACGCGACGTGAGTCGGACCGCGACCGTGATCTCGTGGCCGATGCTTTAAATGAGCTGTCATTATGGCGGCCCTGGTCGGTGATCACAATCGCGACCGCATATAAATCACTAGTGTAGTCCGTGGAGATAATGCACGGCGAGGAGTTTAGCACGCCATGCCAGAACGCACATCAATCCAAACGAAGAGGGCCGTAAACGCTAAATATTAAATTCCATATCGCAATATGCGTCATTCATTGCACCGCACTATGAAACTGAATAAATTACTTGCACGTAATAACAAATTATATAGATGTATACATATACATATATATTTATACGTATACATACACATATACACAAACAAATATAGATTATACATCCTATTCGGTTTTAAAATCAAACTTAGAACTATAAAATAGTATTAAATAATAGTAATCTAAATTTTCCAAAAGCAGAAAGAGAAATATCAGATGTATACTTTTAATTCGTTTATTTGAATATTTGTAGATATAAGTAAATAATCATATATAAATAATAACAAAATAAAAGATACTTAACTTCTCTTAATCCTTAGACCTCTAATATATTAAAAGCACTAACAATAAGTAAATCCAGTGATCACGTGGTCCGCAGTATAATACTTATTATTTGTGCAGAGAGCTCTGTTCTAGTTAACAGTTAGATCAACAGTAAATCCTTCCACCGAACAACGCCTTTTATATACCCTACACATCCGTAACAAACAAATCGGCAAGACCACGTGATTTTACAGTTTTTCTTACTTTTTAATATAATTATGATCACAACAACTTATTATAAACTTACTATAGGTATTACATTTTTAGGTATTATGTAAATTATTTATTAATATAATTAAATAACTTAAAATATTTACTTATTTTAGTAATCAGAATATAAAAAACACATTTTGACACAACACTTGTATAAAGAAAACCAGTACAATTTAATAATTATCTATCACACGCCGCACAATTTTCAGCTCGTATTTTAAATTAAAGACATCTATCATTTTTGAAGTGTTTTTTGGTGTGACGACGTCGCCTTATATTTTCTGTTGTCCTCACAAAAGAAAATGTTCCTCTTCGTAATCGTAAAAATAAATTGAATCTACGTTGGCAGAATCCGAAGCAAAAAAGATAGTTTGACTGAAACATGGCTTTTATCAGGGTAGGGCGGGTTAGGATGGGTAACTGGGAGCGATACGCTATTGTCTTGTCCTAAACAGTATACCAATCACTTTTTCACGACGCATCACACAGCTGTGGTCATCTTAAATAACAGATACAGATACAGACTGTATAATCGTACATAACTAATCAATTAGAGTAGAATAGGTTTTACACTTACTTTTATTAGCATCCACTCCCATAAACGATTTATGACATATATTTATAGACTTATACCTCTTTATATATGTATATTACGAACCTTTAAATAAGATGCTGTCTAATTATTTTTTCATTCTAATAATTTGAAATTTAATCCATGGTCTATTTTATAAATACCACGTTCTACCTGGTTTGATCATGTTTAAAATAATTAAAAAATATCTCAATATTAATGAATCCGGCCTGGGAACGTGGTAACATACGTGTACTCGTATGATGTAGGTATATAAGTTCACTGTTGCGTGTCGTTGCTCTAAATGATCGTCCTTAAGAAAGCACTCGTTCCAGAACTATTTAGTTGTCCTCGCTAGGGAAATCAAACTGTATTCGCTTATCTCATCTCATTAGGTCGGCAGCGGAGGTTCGGTGAGGACAAGGGCACCGAATCATAGCCTCTTGGGAGATTAGAGTTTACTCGCATATTATGGGCGTATTGATATGCTTAGATACCGATATCCTCGGACATATAACCCTGTTAATGAAAATGGTAAAAATTTACCTTTTGAATAAAAAGTGTCAACCAAAAATAATTTTATCTGTTGGTTTGATATTGATGAAATTTCAGCCATTCATTGTCTAACAATAAAATCATCCTATCTAATATTAAAATATTTTTAATTGATATTAATACTTTTAATTATAAATTAATACTTCGAATTCAATAAGTAGTAAATATATTGAGTATTACATTTACGGCTACTACTACTAGTGTAGTAGTAGCAGTAAATGTAATACTCAACAGCAACTTCTTGAAATAATTACGTAGCAGTATATAATTTGGTTTTATTTCAATAAAACTAGCTATAAACCAACCCTCGCAAACAAAGCGACAATGGAATCACATTTAACTAATCTTGCATTTTCTAAGCGCATAAAAATCACATTTCGTCTAAATTAAAAGTATAAAAGTGGCCAGTATTTTCTAGTTAGGTGAGGATTCAACTTAAACAAAACGTTCATCTATCCAATTCAATTACTAAAGAAAACAGCAATGGCGCAGCGAAAGTTCCACTTTCTTATTCAAATAACCCTTTTGCGGAGCGAGGGAACAAAGGCAAGCTATTCATTAAAATAATCCACTGCAAGTTCTTCAATGCAGCAAGTGAGGGTCATAATATCATTCTGCGCGCTGTTTCACATTAGGTAGCGATGCCACATTTAAAAGAACTAATTATACCACACGATTGAATATTCTATATCTTTTATGTAATCGTGGCATTTGAAACTGTTCTGTATGTCAGAGGATATAACATTAATATACTTGATATATGAGAGAGCAACTTTACTAATACTATTCTAACTATTAATTAGGTATAATAATCTACAACAAGTCCTTCAATGCAGAGAGTGAGGATAATAATATTATTCCGCGTGATGTCTCGCATTTAGGTAGCAATGTTATATTTAAGGAAAATAATTATGTGACATAATTAAAAAGTTTATAATTATACGAATATACAAGAGGCTGAAATATTTTTATGAACCAGGGAATACTTTTACAAACACTATTTGTTCTTCTAGAAGAAAGAGTTCAATCACAGTAATGTGCTATCAACAAAGATGACCATATAAAGATTGGTCTTATTATGACTTTTAATCTAAGATTTAATAGATATTTACTTAAACTTAAATTGTAAGTAAGAATAAATTTTTTAAAAGAGCAACACACAAGTTTCTTGCTTGTTCTTATTGTGATGAGACAGCATTCCGAATGAACAGTAGATTAAAAAAAATGTTATGACTATTCAAAAGTGCTTCAATGTAAGTTTATTTGAATAAATGATTTTCTATTCTATTCTATTCTATTCTACTTAGAATATATATATGTAAACAACTTTTTTTTAGCAGCAATTAATTAATGCACCTCTGCGATATATGGCCTATGTATATACTACCAAACTGGCACAAAAGATAACAACTGTAAACGTTATAATGATAATAAATTTTACAAATAACTATACTTTCTAGGGCATAGCCTCATTGTCGTAAGTGTATGCCAAAAAATATTGGTTACATTATAAAATGCATCTGAAATATTTATAACCCAAGATTTATGTTTATATCTTCGGCTTTTGCTGAAGTAGTTTAGTTAAAGGATGATAACGCGATAGTTTGTCATGGTTTTAATCAGTCATGAATACTTTTATAGTTTATACCATAAAGTTACTTAACAGTATTAATAAAAGAAATACATTCGATATTATATACTTACAGAGGTAGCATGAGTATAATATAGTTTTACATCATATCAATACAGTCATTTGTCTTCTCTTCTGTTCATTAATTGACAAATTAAATGTACAAATTATCCGAATTCTACATGTTAGTCAAAACATATAACTTTGAGAATACACATAGCATATGGATTAATAACTTTATAACTACTGGCACATGTTGGTTCACGTGTTTTGAATCTATATTTCATTTCACACGTTGATTAGATGAAATCTTAAATTGGATAATAGTGATTAAACTTATGACAGCCGCTTCTCAATTTGGATTTTGATAAACATTATTAGCGATGGATTATACATTTATTATTGTATACATATAATGTGAAAAGTTTCGAAAGTAATTATGATAAGAATGAACGTAATAATATTTTTTTTATTGTTCATATTTTATATTTGAATACTAGCAGTTTCCCGCACGTTCGTCTGTTTTTTTGAGATAAAAGACAGCATATATCTATTTTCGTGATATACATATATTCCCGTTAAATTTCATTAAAATCTTTTCATCCATTTTGAATATATAATAACAACAGTCAGAGAGGAAGATATACTTAGTAATATTTGTATACATTAGTTACAGATTAGACTAGTTCTCAAGCTTTGTCTTTGAATTAATAATGTTTCAATTATTGCTGTTATGTTTATATGGATTTGCGGCATCTACACAATTCTTGTTTGAAATATTAAGAGCAAAATATCAAATGAGGATTTGGCTGATACGGCAAACTTCTGATTATACGGGACTCGTAACTTTGTCAGTTCTATCTACAACATGCAAGTTATGAAATTAAGCTCCACGTATAATGCTCGGCTAGACGCTTAAGTTGCGAGCTCGAGCTTTCAAAATGGTAAATTAAGACGACATAAGACTTCATTTTGTTCGGCTAAATTCTTGGTTACTGTTAACGAGAAACTAGATAGTAAATATTTTCTCAGCTAATTGGGTAATTATTTAAAAAGGTAGATGTGTACATTTTTATGGTACCATTTTCGTAAATTTATTCACAGCCATGGTTTTAAGATGAACAATTTCTTTTTTAGGTTTTTGGGTATATCTAAAACCATGAAAATTTCTAAAATTTCTGCGGTCCTGTCACTCTTTTAATATAACAAATGTCGTAGTGAGCTAATACCTAAACTTTGAATAAAAATAACCTTTATTATTGTTTACTATTTCTAGTTATCTTTTATGGACAACCGTGCTGGCGGGTTATAAAAAAAGTAAATAATCCACCACAGATTATCAACCGGAACTATCAGGAATTTAACTAAAGAGCCCTCTTGTTTGAATTAATCACATATAATTTGTTTGGCGAAAATGCATAACATACATTGATTGAACAATCTTAATTACGGTTAATTGCTATAAGACGTTTATAAATGAATACAAAAAAGTACATAACCTATTTTCTGAAATGTGGTATTCTTATATTTATGAGAAACATTGCACTGTATAGGTTCCTAAATTATGATAATGATTGCAGATGAATGTATTTTAATATACACATAGAAGACAAATTTGTTAACGATTTTATTATATCTTGCGACATATGCATGTCTCAGCATTAATTTTACTAAAAGTAGTAATGGTATTAAGCAAATTAAAACACTTAAATGATCATTGAACTCCATGGCTGTTTGAGTTGTTGGAATAATTGTTTGCTGTTGGTATACCAATGTGTATATATAATTAAACTTGGAGCAAATTGCATGGCTCCGCACGAACGAAACCGGAACTGTTTACATGGTATTCCGAAAAACCTTACTCATGGTGTACTCAATCGATATTATATTGTAGATAGACGGGCCTGGAAAGCAGGTTTACAAAACACGTTATATATACGTAATTTGTAATGAAGATTTTCTGAATGTCAAAATTAATATTTTTATATCACTATATTCACCTAAACCTAAGCTATGTTTCAATGTGCAAAACATGTATAGTATTATTATAATAACGTGCAATCGTATTTGAAAAGAGTGAGGGCAGAATTTCTTCTCAGGTTTTCTCGACTCGATCTAAAAGTAGACTTGACTTGTCATATGTGCCTATAATAGACCTACATGTATAATAATATATTGTATGGAATTGATTTAAGTAATACTTCCAGACAATAAATACAACTCCCAGAAATATAGCTCACATAAATTAAAATCTGAGTTATAATTGATATTTAAGCTCTTATCTTTACATAGTGTAAAATAAAGTAGGCGCCGTTGTCTGTACGCATAAATCTTTTAAATTACGCAACGGATTTTAATGCAGAGAATCTTACTGAGAGCAATAGATACCTAGAGTAATTCAAGATGAAGGTTCTTACATATAGTATATATGCGTATATTATATGTAAGAGCCTTCATTACACTAACAAAAAGCCAAGAAATATAAAGGTTTGTAATGCACTCGTATGAAGCCGGGGCGGGTCGCTAGTCTAAGATATTTAAGCAAAATATCTACTACTCATGAAACGAAAGTCTTGGAAAAACTGAAGATATTGGCAAATTTTTAAGTTATGGTTTTTGCTGAGCGCTGATAGATTTATAACTTTTTCAATCACCGAGGCAGCTTTGTTGATTAGGATTAAGTGCTAAGTCTTAGGATTAGGCGTATCCCTAATAATTTATTTATAAACAAAAATCAGCAAACACATTTGTCAATATTGCATTTATTGTAAGAAAATCTAAAAAAAGAAATATAAAATCTAACAAACAATTATCTACTTGGATATATGAAAGTAGGCATAGCAGTCAAAGCCAATTTAATTTAATTGCATCCCTTAGAGACTATGCACCTATATTATATCTTGCAAGATAGTATTTCTTCTTCCATCCGGCAGCGCACGTATTTACCTTGAAAGTTGTTTCTACGGGTACCACAATAAGTTAAATTATATGCGAACACGTTAACTGGGTTGGTCTAGCAAAACAAGTTGACGGTACCATTATCACTTAACTTTGTATAGTAACCACATAGCAATCCTGTGGAAAGTATTTGTTCTTTGCTTTGTCTGGAAATGTAATATTTTAACAAAGCAAAGCCATTTTCTGTAGGTACTCTAAAGAGCCAGAAATTTGCAATAAACCGAGGTATACTTTGTACAAAACCGTTTGTGTAGGTACGTATATATAAAAGACCTCTAAGCAGCTTGCTTAGTAAGCTGTTAAAGTTTAAGATATAGCAGTGATTTTGCTAGAGTATTATTAGTATATTACTCTTTAGTGGTTTGGAGAACAACACATGAGGAGTACCACCGGCATAGCGTAATGACATGATGTCTGTGATGCTAAACATGTATGTAGGCGACGGTTGCCACTTACCATCAACCCATCAGTTTGTTTGCCAATTTCAGATATATAAAAAAAAATGTCTCAAATGATGATATTCACATATTATTTGCCTTCGTAGCTACATACCTACAATAAATTCTTTCGCAAATCAATATTTTACCGCGAGAATTAATATATTATATATATACGTATAAATATTATGATTCGGTTCCATTATCACATAGATTTAATAGTTTCATATATAAACAAGTCGGATAGAATGCATATTTGCAAACAAGAAGATATTATGAATTAATTAAATTTTAGAAAAATGTCTTTAATTCTGTAATGTCGAAAATTATATAATTATATTTACATGTATGGAAAAAATGTACAAACCCTGTTGGTTGCAACGGAACTATTGCTGTATTATAAAAATACAGATATATTTACCTATACTCTTACTATGAACTAAATTAAAACTCTAACTTTGACAATGCCATGTTCCAAAGTCGATTTAGCGATAAACCGCAAATCTAATGAGCAGTTCTGGATACTTTGACAGCAAGGTAGCCCGCCAACTATACTCCCTAGTCCCAACTAGTTGAAACATCTCGTGGAAAGTTGGCAGAAACAGTAGGATTATAATTAAGAAACTAAGACGGGAATGCAAATGTCTCTTGAAACACGTTACTCCCTAAGCGATGTTTCCTCTGTGATTATAGACGTGATTTCATTTGTGGCTTAGCTCTGTATTTCTGTAATTTGCCATTAAAGGTGCTGTCTTGTTAAGAGTTTTCTCTTTTTACTTTAGTTTTGTATACTTACCCCAGTTAGATCTCGTTTAAAACTAGCTTCCAATATAGACAACAGATTTTCAGGATATATCTATTCGAGACCCGGTAGGTTTTATTTAAGTATATTATTTAGATACTATCTCTATAGCAGTGTTTTATTTTCATATAAAAGAGTTACGCCGACTTCATAATTAGAATAAGGAAGAAACAGATGATAATGAATATATATTAATTTTATTATTTTCTAAGAATTTCGTTTTAAAATTATTTTAATACAAGTCTAGAAAATTAGAAAAATATTACAGAAAGCTCCTTTACATATTTATATATGTCATACAATATGTAGCCAGAGTATAATAGTTACCTACATAAAAACCAGACAGCAGTCTCAGATGACTTTTAAAATTATATTAATTTGAATAAATAACATTGAATATAAAAACATGAGTACGTTATTGTACCTAGCAACTACACGAAAATAAATCTCTAATAATAATACTTGACAACAACGTTTAATGTATTCCGGAATAGGAATGTTACTGTCATGGTATTATAAGATTACTAATGTACATCACTCCCTAAAGATTTCTTATTTTTTAAAAACCTCTTGGTATATTTATTTCAGTTTCATGATCATGTTCCATTTATAAAATCAGTTATTAAGTTAGTTGTGCTATTATCATCTGAATGGGCAGTACAGATGACCTGTTCCCGAAAAATACCACACCGTTGTGTTAAAACTTAAACTTCGTTACTTAAGTTTTGCTAAACATCCAACTATCATAGCTCATTATAAACGCATCTACGTTATGCGTTTTTGGGCCATTGGCAGTTGCTAAGACCTGTGACACTGCGACGTGTATTGTTCTAATTGTGCTTACTCTTTTTCAAAGATCGCCAATTTTTGTCCCTCACTCGTCTAGGTAGACTAGGTAAGTACTACATATTCTTAGAAGCGATGATTTTTCAGGATAGTGTGTAAACTTTCCAAAGGAGATATTTCGTTTATGCATGAGCTGGCTACATCCATATAGAATGTGTAGTGGTGTTTCCTCTTCTACTTGACAAAATCTACAGAAGTAGGTGCGTTACTTTACGGTATCGATTCCATATATATAATATCGGGAGAACATATACAATAAACTACAAAAAACTGTTTTCGTATTTTGGGTTTTAAAAAGTAGATTGCTTGTTCTGTGATCGTGACTTCATTTCTTTATTGGATTATGGGATTCCTTATTTTTTCTCACACGTTTCTTTAATTCTATTTAATTACTAATAATAAATGTTTTTGTTATATTTTTATAATAGGTATACAATAATCCAATGCAGAAAATATACGTAGGCATATGTCCCTCATAACATTTCATAACAGGCAATGCACGTGGAATATGCAAAACCTTTCAAGAGAAGCATATTATGAACATCAGAACGTTCGTTCAGATTACAAGGCACAGGTGAGAAAGTGGGTTGTGCCTCTGGGGGTGCAACCCAGTTTCTCTAACTTGACTGGTAATCTATATTTTCTCGTAAACCTTGAAACTATTTTAACACCTGAGAGCTAGAGATCTCAATCTAAAGCAGTGATTCAATTTTCTACAAAATCGTCGTCCATGACTATATGGTCTGTATCTGTATTTACTGTCTACAATGGTCTACATGAACGAAGCTTGAAGGATAATTTATTGATGTAAGGTGATACCAAATTATACCCTGCTACAGAATACAATGATAAATATATTTACAAATTTCTTATCTTTATAGCAATAAATTATTTTATAAAAGCGTACCATTTCTTCATATGCAAACATTCAAAAAACTCTCAGTATCTAAATTCACACTTATTTAGGTACAATGGCAGTTTTTAGAATACCTAGTTTAGCATACTGCAATAATGTGTTTTATAGGCCAATTTACACGAATCCGAATATTTGAATTTTTAATTAAAGATTATTTTATATTTTAAAAAATAATGATTATTATGGTCCTGAAATTCTATTATAAACATAATTCATATTGAAGTAATGATACTTCTTGGCAACATATGCAAATGATTAGCACCCTATGTACAAGTGTGTTTCATATTATAACTCTCTATATGTTTTCCAAAAAATAGAGGGCGTTCAAACTAGTTATGTTGAAGTTATTGATTCAAGAATCGACGAATCCTTGTTCGAATCGTTTACTAAGTAAATATTCTGCATCTTGTCTTCTCTAAATTGGTAAATACTCTGACATTGTAAAGGTTGCTTATACAATATTTGTAAGTACTCCTATTATTGTCGTATTTCATTTTTTATATTTGTACATCACCTTATGGTGTTAATAAAGAGTCAGACGGCTCAATGCAAGTGCCAATCCCAATTAATTACAGGCACTTATTTGCAGCTTAAACAATCAAATATCTAATAATTATGAACTGCTTAAAGGTCTATTTATTTTGAACATTCTATATAGTTAATATAGATATTCATTGACTGATCAACGAGGATAATTGGAGTTAATTCTCAAATCAATGAATCTCTATAGACCGTTCCGACAAATATCATGTAATATTGAATGTTTACGAAACAATTTCATTTCTATTTATTTATTAATGCCTGTTGATAATTCATATGGACCTATAATACTTGTATTAAAGTAGAAAGACAATGTATGCTACCCGCTCAACAAATACAACTTTTTTCAAAAAACTTATTTGTAAGTCTACCTCTACTGTCCTAAAATTAGGAAGTCTTAGTAGACCTAGACTAAGTTACTTTTTATTGCGCACCTACCTAACTGTGGGGCACCTACGCCATTTATATGCATATATTTATTATATACAATAATAGACATTTCCTTCATGTACCTACACTACAGAAAAAATATAAACGGTCGCTTTATTACAACTTTTATATGCGAGTAAATTTCGAAATAGCCCATTTTATAAATACGATATCGCGAGGCTTACTACGGCTTTCATATCCGCTTCGTGAGCAGTTTTGAATTTATTCCCTCTTGTACGGGATCTGTTATAGCTCTACGAGATTATTAAGTGTCACGGTTGTAAATGCTGTAATTTGAAAGTTTATAACAGGCCTGTTATTGATGTTGGTATTAGAAAATCTCTCCGTCTCGTAGAGTGTGAAAACGTTGCTGTACTTTGTTATATTAATTACTTACCTGTTATTATCAGGTACTAACTCTATGTTTATTTTGATGTATAAAAATGTTATTTACTAATAGTGAAATATACAATACTAAATCTATTAGAAACGACACAAATTGGCGGTCTTTGTAATACGGTGTAAGAGAACTATCTACTTTTATACCTATAAATACCAATAGCGTTGATATAACTTGCATGTAGTATATATAATAGAGGTCCTACTATCTGGAGAGAATTAATTCCAAGAACAATAGTCGTATAATATAAGGTACCTTACCGATATATTTTAATCACGTGTCTAAAATTGATGCAACCTCATTATTCATTATATACAAACTGTTAGTTTGCTATTGCTTGAAGTAAAATGCTGAGTATAATTTATGTAATAATGATGATAATCCTACCATGAATCCCCACTAAATCGTCGTAATAGCTTTTCCTCGAAATTATATGTTCTACGAAATCATTATAGTTAATTGTGAGTACAGTTATAAATATATCTTAACAATTTATCTCCACAAACTTAGAAAAATTTGCTAATTCTGCTTCTCCCCATCTGTGTTAAGGTTTGAAAGGAGATGTCACAAAAGGATGATGGTACAATATATTCAGTGATTCAATTAGGTCCGTAGTACTATAGTAGTATAATTCGAGTACATGAGTGATAGTCACTACTGTCAGATGCTTTAACATGTATTACATTATAGCCTTTCATTCAGATGTAACATTATTACACATATTATTTTTTTTGCTATTTACATTATATTTAATAATTCTTAGTGCCCTGCTTGTTTCCAGGCCTCCGTAAATCTTTTCCATTTTGTTCTGTCTTGATTGATACTGGTCTATATTTTCCTTGATGTTCTCATGTTCTCTTTGGTCGTCCTCTTTTCTTTTGGCCTTGTGGTACCAAGTAGTTATGATCTTACTATAACATGTACGCCTTTTAAAATTAAATATATATAAACCACAATACAATAAAATCAATTTAAAAACCATTATTATTCTAATAAAATTTAATTCAGTTAGAGTGAAAAATTTTGTAAGTTTTCTCTTTTAGGACCGAATGGTTGATCGTATAATTAAACGGTGCTATTTCAGTAAATGTAATAAAGGTACAGAAGCCATTTATTTATTCCTACAGGAGAAGTATTGAAGACTCTAATCTAATTAAATAGCTTAAGCTAATAACCTCCTGTAGGAAATAAATTAATTGGATTTCCGCGGTGCTATAAATGAATTACTTAAAATTTGACCATATTTATTCGTATTTACAGGTTTAACATACACATATCTAACTTTATCCTATAATGTATCTATTGATAAGTAAAGGTCTATTTTTTGTTATACCACGAATCTTTTTTATAAAGCATTGTATTGTGTATATAGTAATAAAAGAAAATTTAAATAATTTTGACCATTTGACCATGGTAGAACGTCATTAACCGTGACCATAGTTGGTCTTTACAGTGTTACCGGATAAAATATCTGACAAGCTCAGCGGGAACTCTAAAAGCATGGAAGAATTTAAGAAACTCCTGTCTCCTGGTTACGACTTCAATCTGAGAGCACCGCTACAGGTTCGATCCTCGGCTCATCTATCTATCTAGCTCGGCTATCGATATAGGGTCGACACAACTCCACTTATAAAGTATATATCTAAGTTTTGGCTTCGTTTGGATGTTATTATATGTAAAGCTGTAATTACGTACACGGCTGTCCAAGATCATTACCCCCGTGTATAATTAAGAGCTTCTATGCGTCATACAAATGCAGTTTTCAATTTATTCTTAGGAATTAAGAAATAGAACAGTGACTCACGAATCTTCAGCCAAGGACTTCGTTGGCGACTAACTACAATACACCGCACGCGGCGGGACGTGTTATTCTTGTTCTAATAGATACGTAGTGTTAATATTAATAGTACTTCTTACATATGTTAGTACTACTCTGGATAAATACTATTTATATTTTGTGTGACTCGTAGTCTTACTATGTTCATTGTCTTTAACTACTGTCTCACTGTCTTGTATATTCACGAAAGACAATTATATTAACAATTCTAATGAATTATCGTTTTCAAAAAAATAACTACAAACACTTTTCAATAAATGTTTTTCAAACAAAATATTACCAATTGTAGCTGACGAAATAAACAAGGATATTCTTATCACTGTAATATTATTATTAATCTTTACTAATATGAGAGAGTTGTCCCCTCAATCGTCATCATATTTGGCATAATATCCATAATATTTGGATTAGAGAAGGACATAGAATACTTATTATACCAGTGAATAGGAATAGGAATTAGCATAGCAATAGCAATAAGCATTAGACTTGTACTTCTGGATAAGCTCGCTACGTCAAAAGTTTTGCCATCATTTTCCATTAGATAAGGTAAAACCAAGTGCAAATTGCTATTTCTATTAAAAATAACAACTATGTTAAAATCAGCCACAATCTATATATGTACTTTGAGAAAATAAACATTTTTAATTGCAGTCAATTAAAAATGTTTATTTTCTCAATGAAGATTTTGTACTAATTAGGTATTAATTTGGTAATTTGTCAGTACAAATTACCTAATTAATACAAAATTTTCGTCTAAGAAATTCAAGTACTATTTATAATTGCTAATAGTCTCACGTAAAATCATAGACACAATAAACTAACATAAAAATACAGCTACATTTCCTCCTTTTGAAATTACTTGCTAAAAAAATATCGGCCACCTTTCGCCCGTTCGTATGTGGAAAGGTCGAAATGTACCTACATTTGCTGCATGGAATCGGACGTTAATACACAGTTGCGTACCTATCTCCACATATGGCAATGTCAAAGGTTTTATTGGCAACCGTCCGCCACTATTCACGAATGCTAACTTAGATAAATGATCTTGGAATACAATAAATGTACGTCACATTCAAAGGAGCAATGACATCTCAGCTTATCTGGACATGTAAAATCACTATACGTACTAATTGAACTTTGAATATGGAATGAATAGTTAATAGGAAACTCGCTACATTGTTTGATGTGATAAAATGGCTACACATTTTTCAAGTTCTCCATGTCCATTCTGTAAGGGCGACGAGAAACGTCGAGAATTTATTTAATAATTGAATAAGTAACTGATTTCTAAACTATTACTATGGAGTACATTTTGACTTGTTAGAGACCAGTTTAACAAAAGAAATGTACATACTCTTATTCTCTGAACGTGCGAAAATATTTCAGAGTTACCCATATAATAACTTCTGTTACATTAATTATGTTGTTTATATGTTTTTTTACTGCTAGTATAAAATACATCAGAGATGTAGATATAATATAAACTTTTGTAATTTTTAATAGATAAAATTTATGTTATCAAATGAATATTCAGATGTCAGTAGCTTGATAGTCCCAATATTTAACGTAGGCGGCCGGCATCTGTTTCCTTTAAAATTGCTACTGAAAATAAACTTGAAATACATTGTATAAATTATCTGGAATTAATTAAGAAAGGAAAATTAACTGAACTTTGTATAGGACTCCGTTTATATCCTATTACGAAAGTATTCATCGCCTCGATTAGACGGAATAATGTGAGGGACGGGTTGTCAAGAAAATTCTATCCAGAACCGACGTTCAGTTAGCTAGTAGCTAAAAGAACATGAAATTATGTTTTAGATGAAAATGTCAAGATAAAATAAGTTTGCTTTTGGTGAGCCTTGAAATGGAAACTAATACCTACTTTTTATATGTAAATGGAATGTCAAACAAACTGACACTGGAAGTTGGTAAATACTTTGGCCGCTGGTTTGTGGCAACTATCACTTACATGAGGGCTGCACTACATTATTGTATTATTCGTAGCTATCCTGGGGACACTTTAGTAACTCATCATGACTCTGTACCCTGTAATTTTACTACCATATCTTTCCCTACAAACCGCAATATAGCTTACATAGTAATATATATAGTACTAGGTGGATAAAGTTTACCTCATTTAAAAATGACTAGTGTGCTTTATTATACTCGGCATTTTCAAGTAAACATATATACAGTATTTGATTATAATATACATTTAATATCAAAAAACTGACTTCAAATTAAACGAATTTTCCATGCTCGCACAGTGGAAAATTGCGAATGAGACGATCCTTCAGTGATGAAGAAGTAACCGGCTAATCTCGTTACACTTACACACGTGTGAACAACATGTCATTTTCATTTTCCGCCATGCGTGGATGTATGAGAAATCCTATAACACTTTGATGTTTTCATACCGCTTAAGAATGAGTAAGTAGATAATTTAAGAGCACTCACCTGCGACTTAGTATTCCATAGTCGAAAGCAATAACACGTAAAGAATATCTCTGGTCGCAGATGCGTCATTACTCATTTTTTTTACACAGTGTGGTACGATTTCTAGAAGACATTAAAATTAATGTTACTCCTATATAACTGACACTGAATTTCGGAACCCATTTTAATTATTGTGAAATGTCTCGCGGATTGGAGGAGCGATAATAAGTTTTCATGAGCGTCTTCTCTACAAAAAGTAAAGGCAAAAATAGGAGATATATATCAATAATTCTACGTTTCAGATTAGTTAAATAGTGTCATTATATGTTGTAATGAAAACTCTAAGAATCAATAAGAATTATTGTAATAAATTATCAACGGTAGGCGACACGACGACTTTTACACTTTATAGATATTTCAAGCTGGTTGTAAACTGTAACCGTGTGTATGATACGGGGCCTCTACAGCGTTTCAGTTTTATGAGCTCAGTAAGATTGCCTGCTTTCCTCGGGAGCAAAGGTTGAAGATCAACATGCACGATTGGTATTGTAGGCGTAAGGACATACCCATTTGCAATATCGTATTGCTAATACAGGGACAGGGTACAGAGCGAAGCTGCTGTTCCTATTATGTATTATTATAACTTATAATGCGATATATATTGTATCAGTTTACTTATATGTTTTTAAAAGCACTTTATCTTTGAAATAGCTCTAACAATTTGTAAGAAAACATGTACCTACATTAATAATGTCTTTTTTTAATATTAAGTAAATTAGGTATATTGAAATAGAATACTTGAATATCCATGCGAAGCAAAGGCGGGTAGTGTATCTATAATTAAAAAATAATAATTCTATACCTCTTATTAACAAATACCGGCATCATGTAGTCGCTGAACAAAACTCGGTCAGCTAGGTTGCCTATTAATTCTCGTATGGTTTTCATAACATATAAACTCTAATGGAAACTAAATAAATGTTTATTATTAGCTACTTAACAATATTAAGAGCAGCAGACGTTTAGCGTTCTGTAATTGCAGGCGACCTGAAGCCGGGCTGAGACTGCGTGTGACCAGGTCACGGGAATTAGGTCGCGCCCCGTCATCCCTCACGCCCCTCGACCCGAACGCGCCCTACTTCAGCATCAGGCTGAATTTTATACAGCACTCCGTCTTAGACGTGACCGTCTTATGACAATGAAAAATGCCATCGTAACATTTGCCAACCGATGCAATGGAATTGGGATCACATAGATTAGAGATAAGGACTTCCTTGAATCTGATCTTCTTGAAGTCCTTTAGCTTACATTTTTAATAAACTTTAAACTAGTTATTGTTCTTATTTAGTGAAACTTTGAATACATTTGTTTTGTGTACAACTACAACATATTTTGTTTTTTTTTTCATTAAACAATTTAAAATGCAAGATATTTTTGTATTCACTGTATTCTTTATGTATATCTTAAACAAATCTAAACAGATTATTCTAAACTGTGTGCGAAAATAAAATTAAAGTGCACTTAATTTCTTTGTACTATTTATCGCCTACAGTTACCATAAATATCTGTTTCTAATATTAGATTCAGAGTATCTGAATACGCGAACCCATTATACCATTGATGTTAAATTTCTTGCGAATCTTCCTGACCGTATTGAATTGAGAGTTGTAAGTAATCGTAATCCGTGAGAGTCAGTTTATAGGTCGTCTCAGTAATTGAAGGGCCGTTAAGATGTCGGTGATCGCATTCAATCAAGCGATAAGATGGCGCCGCCCACGACCTAAGTCTTTGTAGTACCCGCTTAATGGTCAGTTATTTTATCGACTTATTGCAGCGAGTTACGAATCTTGAGACTTAATACTTATTGTTCACAGAATTATTACTTTGAAAATGATTTATTTGTGAGTGTTTACAACACTTCTATTAAGATTAGATAATCGTTTCGATCATTAGTACATTTGTGCAAATATATAAGTATAGTTTTCATCTTTTCGCAAAGGGAAAATCCTACTTTTCAAAGACGTAAACAATATAATTCAGAAGGATATATTAAGGTTTCTTTAGGCTCTGCAAAATGTACATGACCTGATGATTAAGGTGTCCATGGGCTACAGTAACCATTTACGTGATATTAAAAAATAACATTGGCTTTGTCACATTTATGATAAACATACCTAAGACATGCAATATATTGTAACACTAAAATATATATAGGTATATTATTAAATAGATAATCTAACTAATTTAGCAAAACACTAAATGGGAACATGAAAAATATACCTATAGGTGTTACGAGGATAGTATATTTGACATATGTAATATACCTACATATACATATATGTATTACTTATTATATATTTGCCTTCTAGCAGACATTGTGGAAATGTAAGCAAAAAAAGTATATGCAGAGACTTTGCTGTATACAATTTATAGAGAAATTAATCATTTATCCTGTTGTAATTCAAAATAAATTAATAACGCGCTAATTCTACTTAAAAGATTGTTGTTTAATATCTCAGCAATTTGTTACCGCAGGAATTAGTATATTTAATTATCAATTTCAGGTAATTTGAAATGTATTTAATTGTTCGAAGCACAAGAACAACTTTGATTAATTAAATAATATTTAATCAACAACTTGTACAGCATATTTGTAAATATAGAAAATGATAAATACAGTAAGTACTAAATTTAACTGAATTGTCTTTTAATACATTAATAGTTGTTTTAATCAGGAGTAAATCGAAATTCTTTACTTTATAGTTCCTTATTCATTTTCTTAACTTAACATACTATTTTTTAATATCTACATATTTAAATTGTGTAATAATGTGTTATAAATAACAAAAAAGTTGATTTTGTCTAAATGCCACTAAAATCGGTTGCGACATCCAGGTAGTGCATTGAACACCATAGATTGGATTCTAGATTAACTCATCTGTAGTCAAAACTTTATAGAGAATAATAATTATAACAATGAATTCGAGAGAACGTAACATGATCTGGAGCGTTTCTTTCTTCACTATTATTATTCTTCATTATTTTAGAACCGTGTCTAGACCATTTAAATGGTATCTACAAGCCCTTGATGACCTATAAAATAGAGCGTTGATAAATAATGCACATACATTATATCTATGATCCCATGCAGTCGGCTGCATCCGAAATAGATTCGCTAGTCTCCGCCTGTGCTCGGTATAGATCGTAGTTCAGACCCTTGTCCCAGTGACGTTAGTTAAATAACAATCTTACATTCATTTGGTTGGCTAATTGTTGTTTTATATAAAAAATATATTTTTAAATGTTTAACAAAATTTAAAAAGTCTTTCTATAAGTTACAGTATCAGTGAGCATCAGATACTGACTTTATAAAAAAAGTTATTTTTTCTATCCCATATGCTATACATAGAGCCATGCCAAACATAAATTGCCTTTTTAATATGCTTAAATACATAAATCGTTAGAAAATAGTTTTAAATATAATATATTTTATATATATATATATATATACAAATTTATTATAAATATTTTATATACTCATTTGTTTATTGTTCCGCTCATTAGAAATATAGACTGGGCCAAGAAAAAAGAGAAAAAATATTTGATGCTTTTTTCAGAAAAATATTTTATTTATATTTTCGAGATTATCTGTGTCACTAAATTCAAATAACTAAATCTGCCGCTAAAATATAACACCTAATGTCGCATCTTACCAAAGAGGGTTATGAACCTTAATTCAACATGTTAGCTCAATTCAGATTTATGGATCGCGATTTGTAGTTAACCAGACGGACAAAGTTCAAGCCACTTGGATGCATCCAATTTTTGTGTCAAATCATATCAAATCAAAATAACTTTAATCATGTATTCACTGATACTGAAGATGAGTCAATGCAGACACCAGTTAAGAACGTATCTTACGCCGAGAAGAGATTTGTGATTTGATTGAAAATTTGTATTACTACTATTACCAAAGCGTTCTCTACTATCTTCCACAACGTCGATTTACCTCGTTGATAAGCACCAAATGGGCGATAAAATAATTATCATATGAGTCCGTGTCGCCGGCAGTGAGACATACGCAAATGCAATCCATTTCAATACAAACAAAAAGGTCAGATGCCGACGACCTAGTTCCACAGCAAATACAAAGGTCACCCAGACATCGGCCCGGGAAGCGCATGATAACAGGCAAGGCTGTGCCATGCACGCAAACGTTTGCTCCCGTGTTATGCAATAATATAATTATACGGGCTGCACACGCGATCTTATACTGAGAAGTTGCGAGATTCACAATAAAGTCACTATCGATGATTGTGAAATTGTCAAACATTTCAGATTATAGGTGTCGAGCGACCCACTCCTGCTTCGTACTGGCCCAATATTTCAGGTTCTTCTTTTATTAAAACTATGATACCTCCTAAAGTATTCCGTGAAATGAAATTATGTAAAGGACAGTTTTGTCCAAAATTAAACACTTATAATAAATGACCTATTTATTTGAATAAGGATTAATATTATGTTCATAAAAAACCCTTCGAAAATAATGCATTATTATAGAAGAAATATTAGTATATTATATATTTTAGCTATGATAATGTAACAATTTTTTTCATATGTTTCTACATATATGGCGGCAACAATAAAAGTGTTGGATTTCTAAATTTATGCTTGCTATTAAAATTTATATTAATATTAATTATTGTATTACAAGAGCATAGCTCTGTATGATATAAATATCTACATATAAATATAACTGCACGGTACACACCCATTACCACTGCCACCAGTTTGTTTTGTAGCTTACTTGTATTCCTGGTGTGGTATACACATATATTGCAATGTATTTTTTTGTTATTTATATTTATAACGCGCGTAAATTTTTGCTTATACTCGTACATGAGCGATGGTTACTAACTTCCATCTGATAGTTCGTCAGTTTTCTATTAATTACAAAAGGTAGAGTAAACAAGCAGAATTTTTTAATGCAAATAAATATACGATATTTCTCAAACTGATTCATGTTAGTAGGTCGATTTGGTTCACTGGTCTTCAACACAGATTTGGACCAAAGCTGAATTAATCAATATACTCGCTACAATATCCAATAACCTTATATAATGTATGACAAGTATTATATGAAGTTACGATTGCACTGATTGTCTTTTACAAGTGTTCTCAATAATATAATTTATTACGTCCGATTACAGTGACGTTTAGTGTTCCAGAGAAAATTAGTCAGTCGTGATTCTCGTCCATTAATATACATACAATATTATAAAATATTATTTCTTTGTCTTGACCTCTTCAACGGTATTAAATCATGATTATTGTTGGTCATTGTTATTAGATATTTTGAAATATTTTACCTTTTTTTGGTGTTGTATTGAAATTATATTTGATGTATATGTTTTATTATACTGATATTTATATGTGACAAAAAATTATATATCCAGATAACTTATTATAAATTATCTCTCTGATAAATACTTAATTGATTTATAGTACCTAAAATTATAAAGATGGCCACTATACACTATGTTGACTTAAAAGTTATTAATTATATTTAAAAAACTAACTTAAGTGTAAAACCATAAATATAATTTTTGATAACCAGATTCGAATACAACCGTTGACGATAAAAATCATTGTAAATTTCTTTCCACTAGTATATATTATTATTTTTGAAAATGTAAGTTTATGATAGTAGTTTTGTCTGCTCATGCGCTAGCAATCGCTGTAGCGTAAAAACTCAACGGAAGCCATAAATTGCTTATTGCGTCAAGCGTTTATAATATAATATTATAATATTGCTCTCTACCATCATGTGTACGGTTGCTCCTAAAAGAGTAGAAGTTATAATTAGGTAAATGTAATTATAATAATAATAGTAAACTCATATTTTATACAAATTGTAGATAGGGTTTTGTAGTTTGTCGTTTTGTATTACGTTGTTTACTGGACAGTTAAGGATAAACTGAAGCCATAGTTGACTTTACATGAGATCTCACAACTTTGTACGGTTGCTTCTAAACAGGAAGAATAAGTTTTACTTAAGTAATCGCGAATGCTATGTTTACAACAACAACAGTAGGCCTCAGTACGGCCTCGTGAATACAGTATACAATAAAACAGTTTTTTATGAACGTTCGGTAGTTAATGGTAACATTGCCTATATACATGAACAGTAACAACATAAATATAAAAATAATATAATAATAATATGATATTTGAAATACTTCCCACGTGTTTTCATACCGGAGGACTACGATGACATGCATCCCTCACCCTGTCTGTTCATTGACTTATTGCACTCTTCAACTGAAGCACATATTGCCAAGAAAAGCTGCCTAGCTATTTAAATAAGTAAGATAAATGCATTCACACAGACATGGTTTGCCTTTATAATCTATCTGGTTTGGTACTTACAATCTTCATGTAACAATCTTCCTCTAAAATTTGCCTTTACTTACTTATTTACTATTGTTTCATCAACCAATTTAAAAATGAGTAGAATCTAAATTCGATTATCTTAATGTATGCAAATTACGTAATTTATTCACCAATTCTATTATTATTTTTTACGTTACAGTGCATAATTTTATCACGATTGATGTATTTTTTGAAAAGACTGTCAAAGGAAATATATTCTGAAATGAATTCATTCAAGTTCTTTCGTGTGTGAAAACCTGAATAGAATTCGACGTACCCTCTTGCAATCGATAGGTTAATGTGTCGATCGCGTATTTTAACCACGAATGATCAGTTTTCATAAATTATATGTACCTACTTGTTTCTAAAACAAAATATACGTGTCATGTATGTGTTATTTATTTTCAAATATTTAATTAATGACTTGCACCAAGTGATCTTAACATGAAGAAGGTGACTGACGTCTTTTGCTTGATCATTATGTACCATTGTTTTTTTGTTGAGCTTAATACAAGCTGAATGGATTCAAACTGACAGTTTGTGTGCCAACGCATATTCTGAAGTCATTAGCTATCTTTTTATTTGCCTACAATATAAATGCCTTTATTTATAAGCGATCAAGACCAGTCATCCAATAATACCAAGTTAATCGGTATTATTAATTGATATCAACTAATTACTGAATAGTAATGCTACTCAGATCAGTCAATTGAAGGATAATCTTCACTCGTGGGAAGATAACGTTATAATAGTCATATTTGTTGTATGACAATGTGTGATGGTTATATAAACTATTTCAATTCCAAGTTTTAGTAATACATAATAGTTTTGTACTTTTACATTTTTGTACACACTTATCTAATTGATATTTATAAACATGTGAGCGTAATAAAGTTAGATATCATCGGTTGGATTCCTGCATGACTAATTATAACATGTACCAAATTAAGTACTTTGCATGAACTTATGGTTTAAAATGAAGAAAGTCACGGCCCATGGTTGGAGCTGTGATTAATTAACTGTAGGCCCACGAATACATTATCTCAGTTAATTGTCTATTCTGAGGGAGGCACGATTTAACAGATAAAAAAAGTTCATTAGCATAGATCTTGAACGGGCTATGTAGGTTTATATACGGACGAAGAAAATAAAGTAACAACGTGAATTTATTCTATGTACCTCTTCTTTTCGATTTGTGAGTTGGATTTTAGTTCTATTATTTTTTCAATTTCATTTGGAGTTTAGGTTAATTTTCAATCGACCTTAAAATAAACGATGCTTTTTAGGCCTGGGAGTTTACTACAAGTTCGGAGGTTGCCATTCCTGAGGACTAGGGTATCATGCCTCTTCTGTATAGAAAATATTACAATCATACTTATAATTCAAATTCAAATTCAAAATATCTTTATTCATGTAGGTCTATTACAGACTCTTATGATATGTCAAATCTACCGTCAGTTCGGAATGATATCGAGATGAGAAGAACTGACAAGAAACTCAGCTCGTAATTTTTTTCAAATAATAGTGGAACATGTTTATGATAAATACAGTTATTAAAATTCAAATTTGGGAGAATAGAGTGACCACCAGCATATTATAATCATTATATGTTATCCTTCATCCTTAACAGGGGTAACAAAGCAAACTTGATGGTAGAAATAGGTGAGAGTAAGTCTTCTGTCACATCACTTTATACAAAGTCTATCTCGGAAAATTATTAATAATTTATATTACATCTGTAGTTTAACCTTTTGGAATATCTTAATATAAAAATAAAATACTGTAGTAAAATCCAGATGAATGTTGGGTGTTGGGTTGCAATTTGAGATGTGTTCGAGAGAGACCCGCAATAAAGACACTCGCTTTGTATTAACAATGTTCATCGCTTATTTTTTTCCCTCCTCGAGGTTAGAGCTTAAGGAAATTAATCACTGAATTCATAGCGAGTCTCTACCAGAATTGAATACATGTGTCCTTGCATTTTTCAAACAACTTCAAAAAGAAATAAAAACGTTTTCAATTCCACTGAATTGTCGTTCCACTGAATATTCGACGTACATATTTGTTAAATCTGAATCGATTTTGATGATTCTCATAACTGAATTTACAATAAATTTTAAAATATGTAATTATATAATCATCAATAAATGTTAGTTATGTAATATGTTATGTCTCTTTATTACTTTATAAATCGTTATGAAAATTTGCATGCCTACTGATCATGAGCAAACACTTGTACCTAATTTTACTATAAGACATACACTCTAAAGAAAACAATTTTCTTATCTATGTATGTTTGTACTAATACAAAACGCTAGTACAAAATTATGAGACTATTTTATTTATGTTTGATTGTCGTCTCAATGATGTATGTAATATAGAAACCTGCTTACTGCTACAATAAATAAGAAAAGGTACATTTAACAATACATAAAGATGTGAAACTGTGTTTTTTTTTACAAATTTCCATCATATTTTTCATAATTGTAAATTTTTATCTAAATTATTACTAATAGTTTAAATATACATTACACTAATACTATAAAATTATGTAAGTGTTGGTTCACCTATCAAACAGCCCGCGTGGAACATTCCATTCCCGTGGGAATTTCGGAAAATTACTTCATAATAATAATTTAAGTTATTTAGGGAAATTTAAAACTAGGTATCTGGCCTCGTACATGTTAACTATAAAAAAAATATTAACAAGAAACTGAAGAAATGAAGATCAATATTTTTTTAATACGGATAATTAAATTTTTCAATTTTCAAACAACACAAATTTAGTTATGACTATAAAAAAATTAACAAAACAGAACTAGTGAAGCCGTTCTAAACTGATGATCATATACATTCGGCTATTAAATTCACGTTTTTAGCTGCTGTATTCGATGATTACAAATAATATATTACATATTATAAATAATATAAGAAATCTATAGTAATATATAAAGCTGCAGAGATTATTTAAATGCAGTAATCACTGGACCTGCCAGCCCAAAATGAAAAAGATATCCTCCTAGCATTTGATAACCCGTTTTTTCAAATAGATAAACATCTCAATAACCCTTAGAAAATGCACAAAAAGAAAAAGTAAGAAAGTGCAGTCGCTGAAAGACAATTAAAAGCGCCTCGACAGGACACCGCTTTACTTCCGATGGTCGCGGGTTCGATTCCTCGCACGGTGGAAACATTTGTATTTATGATTATGACTTTTTGTATCTGTCTGGGTGTTTCCTATGTATGTCATGTATGGATTAAAAAAAGGTATCTATGTATTTATATAAGTTGTCTAGTACTCATAATACAAGCTCTGCTTACCTTGGACCGTTATGGTAATAAAACCACCACTCAACTCAACTCAACTCAACCAACACACAATAAAACCGCCACCATTTCTTTTTTTTTATTAAACCGAGGTGAGGGTGAAATATCTTGACCCAGCTACTATAACATACATTTATAAATTAGAAATATAAATGCAACTTACCTATCGGTCACCGGGGTAAACCCGGCATTTTTCTTGCTACTCGTTATATTCTCCACTTTTAACACTTCACTACACAATTTATACTTAAAAGTTACTTACATTCTAGTTATTGCATAATTATTTATTTTCACTTACGACATAGTTTTTTATCTTTAATTTCGATTCACACAAATTAACCCGCGTTGTAATTTAGACCTGTAACAAAATAAAACAATTAAAATACCTAATATTACTTTTATAATAAACATTAGTGGAGAAAAATACATATATCCTAACTACCATTATAAACAGATAAGATTTAACATTTTACTTGAGATGGAATAATTAAAAAAAAATTATTTAATTTTAAGAATTATTTCACATACAGTTATTTTTAATTTTTCGTGTTTTGCATTGTGCATATTATCTATATTAATCTTTTACTTATATCTTTATGGTGAACAAGTAATATGATCTGTATGTTAAAGAACGGGCTCAAAAGGCCATGTCGGTAGACAATTTGATGGGCCTGATGGTAAGTGGTAACCGTCGCTTTTATGCATATATCAACTGCACTATGGGTATCATGTTATTATGTGACACCCGTGATATCACTGATGCGTTACCATTTCTATTAATTAAGGTTTCCTACCTCTTATACAGTAATTTTACTTTCTAATCGCGCTCTACAACTGAAATGCAGCTTACAAAGCGAGTTCCTTAGCTGATAAAATAGGTATCCAGGCAGACAAAATATACTTTGAATTTACATTCGACATTGAATGATCCTCTGTGGTTGTTTTTAATCAAAGCAAAATGATTTACCATATAGAATACGATTCAAAGAAACATAATTGAATGTTAGGGACAATGAGTTAACCGCGAAATCAACTCACTTCGATAATAACAGTGATGTTTTTCAGTGTTCAACCAATCCAAACGACCCATCCCACGTCACTAAATTATGATACGAAAATGTACATAATACCTACATGTTTTTTTATTTGTCACAACAAATATGAAATTAGAAATATCTTTTAATACAATTTATTTGTGGCAGTAAAAACTAAAATAAACACAAATACATAGGTTCTATTTGTGTATCTTTTAAGTTTACTTATTTTTAGATGAAATCAAAGCATTTCTATTGTTTTATAATTTTCACAGTTCTTTAGATATTGTATAATTATGATATTTATACCGCTTTTTATATATATACATATATATAATATAGTGTACTGAATGGACAATCAGTAGATATATATGTATAACGAATTATGGTTCTTTATGGTTGTCACAACAAGTAGATTTAGCACTACTTCATTACAATTAGCGACCTCACGATAAAAATTACCTATCAAAAAGATGACATAAAGAATATGCTCCAATATATAATTTTACATAAGAGTAAAACGTTCTATGTTAAGAGTTGCTACGGTCGATCACCAAAAGTGGGTATTTATAATCTATGGCATGATGCATTATATTTTTATTGTTGGTTTTAGATTTAAAACTATTTTTAACTTCAATCTTGGCGAAAAAGCATAAAGATAAGTTTGTGGTAATGAAGGAATTATTGTATCCATAAGCAAGGTACATAGTACTGTCAAAAGGCAATAGGTAAGAGAATTGACATATTTTCTAAATTATATTGCAATCATAAAATACATCATCAACCAACCATTACATACATCGAAAAAGTAAAGAAAATAAGTATTAAAGTAACAGTAAGAAATCTTACTATTAGTAAATCATGTTATGGTTTGGAAAAGGTAGACCATAACCAACCTATGCTATAATTTTATTGCCATCCTATAATCACGTCGTAGACATGTGGCAACAATGTGTGTACAGCATTCGTACCCTTGCCCTTGGGATACAAAATGCACGATCATTATATACTGCCAGCTTGAGTTACAAATGCAGTCTTTTAAAACATTACACCAACCGAATATATCACTTAGGACCATTCGATTTAAGTTGATATTGCCAAACGAAATGTATCCAATGCTCATTGCAATGAGTTAGCTAGACTGTCTGAATGTCAAACCAATATTCGGCAACGACTGCTGCACCAAACCAATAAAAAAATAATTTATTCGAGTCTGAGTAAATAAGATGATGGCGCGAATTGTAATTTTGTGTGTAAATTTAATAAAAGCCGGGGACGATTTAAACATCCTTTGTATTCGATCACTTGGGGCACAGCCAGAATAACGTTAACTCCTTATTTTATTGTGTTATTTGTTTATGAAATAATAAGGAAGAAGTATACGAGTATACTCATAAGGTTATGGTAACAAACAGCATAATTATTGTAATTTATTTTAATATTATGTTTAATTTACTGATTAGCTTTAAAAATAATATGTAATGTACTTTTGCAACCCTATTGTTTAATCTTAAAACATTTTAATAATATTAATCACATTGTCTATCTAGTCCCAAGCAGAGCTTCTGTTAAGGGTACAAGACAACGGATATAAATACATAGATACACTTATAATAAATGAATTTATGGTAAATGCATACACAATATAAATAGAGAACATCCAGACAGATACAGACAATCATACTCATGCATACAACTATGTGTACCGAGTGAGGATCGAACCCGTGACCATCGGAATTAAAGTGAGGTCCTAAACAGCTGGACCATCAAAGCCAACTAAAAATGTAATAACTATATTTTATTTGTATCTAGAAACCCACAGACCAAATAACACAATGGATGGAAGTATGTCAAAGACAAGACGAATAAAAATCTCGATCGTTCGGTACACGTGACATGAGGCGCGATTCGATAGATTCTTAGTTAAAAAATCCTGCATCACGTTCATCACTCTTTGAATATGTAACATAAAATAATTTGCGTATCCAGAACAGCAATAGTTTGCATGTGTATGGAAAATATAGCGTGTTTTTTGTAATAGGACAGAATCTATGCGCCAAACGTAGTGAAGGTCGCATCGGGACGCAAATCTAGCGAGGCATTGAACTATGAAACGCAGCCGGAAGCCGGGGCCGATGACTGATGAACGCTACCGCGTTAATATTAGGGTTGACAATACTTTTGTACAATATTAATAGGTATTTAATTTTTTCACGAAGCCAACTGAAATTATTAATTCGACGGCAAATGAGATACAGAGTACTGGATCGGATAGGTACTGATATAACGTCGATGTGCCTCCATACCTTATAATTCCGGTGCTTCTAGCCCTTGAAGGGCGAGAAGCACAATACAAACAAAACAAGGCTAAATAACAGAGACAGAAGTATGCAGACGTCTTTGTATAAGTAATAGGTAACTATGAAATGATATAAAATAAGCGCATTTCGCACGAAATAACCCAATTTTACTAAAAACAACATAAAACACAGACCAAAGGTCAGTCGCCCAGGACTTTACGCATTAATTACCGACCAAATCATATAATTTCTGAATAAAGGGGTGAATTATGTTACACACAAATCACAATCACATGTTCATAAATACTAATCTTTTAATATCTTGAATATGTATTGTTATAATCTAGAACGATCTAGATTATTACTTATGTAATTTTGTGTCAATTTGTTCGAGTTCAATTTTATTATTATTATGGTTATTTTGTAGTTTGATATGCTTGATGGCGTATACTGTATCATTATTATTATTATTATTAATTCAATCTAAAATTCAATAAAACCATTATGTTAAGTTACTATCACTGTATAAGAAACACTATAAACTAATTTAGAAGACATCAAACTTTACGTCGACCTGGCAAAGACCTTGTAACCTCATTATAAATCCTCTTTCTGTGCTACTCACGACGAAAACAACATAAAATGGCATCTATAAATTACACGGCGGATTCTTTACGATCAATAAATCCAATTTTTGAAATAGCTCATTCGATTTCGTCGATTTGTACAGATATAAACAGGCGGGAAATTTCGCGGCGCACGAACTCAAATCAAGACATAGCCACTGAATTATTGTTTAGTTAGACAAAAACTTCAAGGCTTTCCGGATCTTTGATGACATGTGACCGCATACTCTCCGAACAAAAATATTTATTGTTTAATATTAAATATTATGCACATACATTTTTATATTAATACTTATATGAAATTATAAATTATACAAATTACGAAGAATTACACTTCATTATTATAAATATATACATTACTATTTTTGTAAACAGTAATGTATAATTTTTTAAGAATTATACATTATACATGTATAATTATTAAAAAATTATACAATATAGACATCTCTTCATGTCCACTACTGTCTAGATAACTACATTTGTTATAGGTTTCTTTCGTAATACTTATTGCTGGAATTAACTTATTATTCTACTGGTCTCGCTCAGCGGCAATCTTGTTAGTTTTATATTGTTTATTTTTTTTGTAGATATATAAATGGTGTACATATATTGTAATTTATTATTTCAGTATTGAATATAAGTATATTATCCATTACTTGGACGCATCTTTTCGAATCCTCATGTTTCATATACGATTCAAATAGTTAAAAAAAAAGTATTATTTTCTTCTGAACGCATATTATAAACTAACATTTTAAAGTTAACAATAATTATTCATGAGTTTGATTGAACTTTTCAATATATATAATATAACTACACCTAATGACCCACCTACCTACCGTACTGTACTGGTACAACTATTTCATTTTGCGTTTTTAACAACCAAAAAAATTCGACTGTATTTAGAGCTATAATTTTAAAATCGGAAAAAATCGTCATATACATAGTATAGTCGCTAATTCTAACAAGAGATTGGTAATTTAAGCAGCAACGATTCTATTTAAATATAATCTGTCTCATTCAAAATCGCTGACAAACAGTACATACTAAGTACACTTATTGACATGAATGCTTACTTCAAGAAATATAACTAAAATTATAATTTCTGAAAAGATAACTCATTTCTTACTTCTTATTTGTCTGTAACCGTCGTGATGCAATTTCGACTGACATTTTAAACAAAAAATTATACCTACCATGAATACTTGCCAAGCGACCAGACAATTTCAAAATTATCTCTAAATTTATTTTACGTTACAATGAGTTCCAATTATTATTTTTCATAAGGGCAAATATAAGTCAAAACTACAATTACCGGGCAGCATCACGTTTCGTTTTCTTTACAGACTCACTTGACGTAAGCCCGCATTGTTTTAGCCAGTATCAATAACACTCAAAATTTAACCTTGACAGCAACACGGAGGACGCTTTAATGATTTTTTTTGGCAACACTTTTTTGTATCGATACATATTGTCTCACAATGGTACTGAATTTGAAAGGAATACATTAACAGCGCGGTCGATGGCTCCACCCGAACTGAGCCTTCTTACAGATTATATAAATAAAGATTTGCAAAGTCTACCTGTATTTGTATGCGAATACGAGAATACCTATCGACTTGAGGTTTCGGAAATAAATTTAATTTTACTCTTTACAAAAATATAATAAATCAGCACCTCGTGGCCTAATGTTTACTACCCCGTTTACGATCGAAACAGAGAGTTAAAATATGTCCGACATCAAATATCCTTGTGTCAATTTATATTACTGACTCCCCAATATCATTGATAACAAACCACTAAACTAATCTTAGAGATGGTGTCAGACTCTACTCCTGCCATGTTGGATTCAAATATATTGAGCAAAATATGGCAGATGTATAAAAAATAGTTTGTAAAGTATATATAGAGCTATAAAAGTATTAGGATAAGAAAATAATTAGCAAGTAATTACTGTTGACTTATTGAAAGATTTTCCGTAGAGAAGGGATCGATTTTCTGGCTCTTGATTTCACTGTTGTATTTATCTTTTACTTCTACAAATAGGACAAATCTATTAAACTGAAAATAAAAGTTAAAGGTGCAGTAAGTAGCTTCCTTAATTATTTATGTATATTCATAAAAGTAAGACCAATGAAGCTTATCAGCTAACTTCATTTAAGTCTCTGATAGATCAGCAACTTGTATAGATTTCTTGCTGTTTGTCTAACAGAGTCTATCTTCAATTTAATCAATCAAGAATATTTTGATATGTCGTTGCCACAAAAGATCTAGTCATATATTCCTCGCGTTTGTTAATAGGAGCGAAATTGTTTTGATCTATAATATATAAAAAACTAATTGAACATACATATACACGTGCTCTTTCTCAGGGGACCCTGACCTTGATAAGATCTGTACCCGACCACGAAATCCAATTAAGTTATTCACGAGAGATTGATAGCTTCGCCCTTATTGGAAGGTATTTGTCACCGGATTTAATCAACCAGTTTCGCCCCCAGAATTTATTGACCCATTATGTATATTGGACAAAATATGACAATGATTCTAGACTCTTTATACGTTTATAGAACCTGTACATATTTTTAGATTTGGTTATAAATAACATTAATTTCGCAATAAAATTAAAACAGAATAAAAAAGAAAACTAGTTTAAATTAATCTCAATGTCACCCCTGGAGTTCCAGTACATACGCTACCGTAACCATTTACCATCAGGGTCGTATGCTTGATTGCCACGTGGTAAAAAAAACTTCTTGTATTGTCAGACGATTTCTGATTTCAAAAATATTCAGAAATATTTTCATGAAAAATTATGCTTTCATTATAAAAAAAATATGATATGATCTCTAAAGATATCTCTCTATAAAGAGCCATCCTCTAAATCTACAAGCCTTAATTTAACAAACTCCATCCTAGTGTTCCATAAAATATATATGACACAAATTTAAAAATCAATTATTTCACGTCTTAAAGTCCATTAAAGAATCTATGCGATGTCTAAAAAGATATTTTTGACCATAATACATATTAAGAGAAGTAATGAGTGAACCAAATTTGTGAATAAGAAATAAACACTTCTATAAATAATAAATAAATAAATAAACGTTATTTACATACATCTAACATTAAGACGGTAAATGACACTCATGTTATTAGTAACTTTATACAAAGGAGCAAATAAGCAATTGCGTAAGATTTAGTTAAGGTAGATTCCATCTAATTGATATAAACAATTAGTAATTAATGATATTTTAAGTAAAATCAAGAGAATTTCACTTATAACTTAAGAGGTGATAAATACTAAATATGTACATATTTATTGAATTTAACAAAGAAGAAATGTGTTTGGATAATACCTTACAATATACATCTTTCAGATTGAAATTCGACAACAATCTGGATCAGAATATTTCCATGTAACCACTATATAGGGTTTCGTATTGTAAACAGTAATTGTTCAAATACTATTATGTATAACAAAGTCTTTTGAAATATATCAAAGAGTTTCAGTAAACTACATAAAATTCTATCGTAGGCGTATATAATGGTAGAGGTTAGATGGGCTAAGTTTGTGATGTATATAATTACAATTTTATCAAATAATTGTTTATATAATCACAAAATAGTAAATATAAATTCTGCATTTAGATTCTCATCTAGGTCGTTGTGTGGTTAGAGTGGAAGCCATTGTACGAAGCTAAGAGAAGCAGCCAAGCTCCTCTAAAAAGTACAGAGTATCTCTTGTATCTTCACTGCCTTTCTAACAAAACACTAATTTTATTATGTAATTCAGTACTTGAATGACCTCATATTGTCTGTACAGTGTAAGTGTACAAGTGACGTAATGTGTGATAGTGTTGTTAAAAGAGTTGTTGCTATGCGACATGAAAGTAATATGTTCAGAATACAGTAGCCGATGAAAATTAATTGTATGTTATCTCATAATATTAATACTTCTGAATGTGTATTTATTATGACAATATTAAATATAATAAAATATATTAAAGAACAATTAATGTTACAATTTTATCATTTAAAATTTGATGGAAAAGATTTTTCCTTATTCTTTAGGATCGTCATCAATGATTAATGTGATAAATTTCTTAAATTTGTGTTTCGTGGTTGAAATAAGGCAGTGTAATTACAGGTTATCACAGAAGTCACCTGATAACGTGATGTCCGTAGTGCTATTTACGTATACATATAGGCGATGGTTACCAATCACCAGCACATTTCTTGCCATTGCAATAAAAAGAAATTGTTTTACAGGTTGGATACTCGTATTCTACTTATATATTATAGGTATATGCACATATTCCTTAATATTGGAATGGAATTAACAATAGCTGTGTATCTAAATCAATAAATACAGTTATTAAATATTATATTATAGTTTATTTGGTAAGGACCCAGTATAATATTTAGAGAATTCCAAGGTTAACCGGTTTTAACTGGCTTCATTATTGTATAAACAAAATAGCTATTGTATGAATATTTGCGTATTAATGTGTTGCTAAGTTAATTTTGTACAGGTTGAAATATGGTAATACGTATTTTGTTTCGCTAAACGATTTTCTACTTTATCTGAAATATTATATTTGTCAACTATTCTTAACTGTGATTGTATTTAGAATATTAAAACTTATAGACAATTTTTTATTACCATTTCTTCTGAGTGTATGGGTCAAATCATAAGCGGCTAGCTAATTATTCTGATCATTAACAATATTTAAAAATTCTGTATAAAATTTAAGATGTTATTGTAACTATTCAGCCACATTACTTTTTACAATATCATTATTCATCTATCAGTCATTTGTTTATTCAATTTGGCTATCATTGTGTTTTATATTATATTAGCTTATTATTATAAATATATTTATATCAGATTCTTAGCATTCTCTAAAAGTGCCACCCTGAGGATCCATATCACGGTATCTGCAGGACATCATACAGTACTTACTATTTTATAATTACAACTTTTATATAACTATATATACGTGAAAAAGATTCAATACAAACAATTATTCACAATTTCAATTTAAAAAGTATATATAAAAAATTATAATAATTCAATACAATTTAAATAGTATAAAAATTCCAATAAATTAGAAATGCCTAATATTTATTATTATTATTAAGTACATTTTTAAATACTTTTATTAAGTGTATTTTGTAAGTACTAATTTTATTTTAAATAACAATATTATTAATTTAAATATGTAATATATCGATAACTAATTTACGACTTCATTACCAGAATTAAGACCAATTTACAAATTTCATAACAAAATACATAATAAAATGGGTAGTTGATGTCAAAGGTATCGATAATTCGATTAAATTAACGTAATTTGACAGACAAAGGGAGTAAATGCGAATATAACAAAGGCAAAAGTAGTGTAGTTTGTTACATTATATAGTATAATACAATTCACGTTAGTCTAGTCCGCTTGTCACTATTCAGTTAGAAAAAGTAGAACAGATGAAATAACATGATAAAATAAAGCCCCGAGTATAAAAATAATATGTGATACTGAAGAAAAATGAAATATTTTCATATTCGTCTTCATATTTTTATGTTACGGGTAAAATTATTAAAGTTCTATATATTTAGAGTTGTCAACAGCCTTGCCAAAAAAGAAAATGATATTATACATTGTTAACACTAAGTAAAATTATGTAGATATGCAAATATACAGTGATTGCTTGGATTATGTAGAACATACTTTGTCTATATTCACTAACTATCTTCATAAGAATATATATCAATTATACCAAAATCATTATTTTAGAGATTCCTTTTTTTTTATACATATAAGCAACTACGATACTGAAACGACGTGAAAGAATTTTTAGAAAATATATTTTTATATATACTTTCCAGACAATAATGAAACAAATTTGCCTCCTTGCTACATTAATCAACATGACAGTTTCAAAGTAACAATGTTAGAAAGGTCATGGCTGAATTAAGAAAAAAAATTACTTATCGTGCAAATCTTAAGTTCAACAACAATACTTCATGTAGAAGTACATATTGCTGTTGAGTTTAAGTTTAAGCTAAGTAAATTGATAATGCTAATGGAAAATTTGATTAAGCTCGTATGTAAATAATTCTATACTTTGCAATATTGGTCTTGTTAGTGATCATTAAGATTAAGCTGAATTTATCTGCAATGTGACCTACAAAAGACAGCATTTATCTGCTTGAGATCGTAATAAAGATAAGATTGAAAATCTTCTGCTCCTGTCGACCGCACTAACTTCTGGGGTAAGATACATGTAAGCGATCATAAATTTTCCGACCCTTTTTGCTTTCAAGGTGATATTACTTAGAAAAGCTTTTGGCGTTCTACACTGCCTCAATTAATAAACGCTGTTCTTCGTCCTATAATATCAAGGCCAATATTATTATAACAATATCCTCACACCTAAATATAATCTTCTAAAAGAGCCAGATTTGCCACAAGGATTATTACACCCACGTTTGAGTTATATTAATTGAAAAGAGATGTCACATTTCATTACTTCAATTAGGTAAATAAAATAGATCATTATTAACGCATAAGTCTACCATAAAATCTGAAACTATATATATATATAATAGAAGAAAGAGCCCAATCTAAATCTGAGTTTATATTTTAAGTTTTGTCACGCAATATCGCTTTGATAGTTGGTTATAACTAGTATAGTTATGAATTCCCTATTTGAAAAAAAATTGAAATTTAGTCAAAAAAGTAACGTTAGTACATTTTGATACAGATACTTATCATATACCTATATGTTTTCCCACCATTGTTCTTATAGTTTTAGATTATTGAAGTTCTTATAGTAAAAAAGTATTTCCCACTTTATAAGAACTTAAACTTTATTAACAAAACTCCACTACAATTTAACTCCATTGAGTGAAAAGGGTAAATTCGGTTCATTTCGCTAATTTATTTCCCAGCAAAATAAGAAGTTTAACATTATTATATCAACATTTCAGTTAACGAAACAATTTGTTCCCAAACAATGAAAAATTTCAATACTTTCACCAAAACTCGAATAATCACAATAGTCCTCCTTTATTATAGAAACTAGATCGTGTTCTATTCATATAGGAAACGGTTGCATGAATAGTTATTCTGTAAATCCGTAATAATTTGTGGTTCATTGCAAATGGATCAACCGGTTTTATGAATTAACCCTCAATAATAAAAAGTTTGTTCACTCGGCTGCATCACCTGAACTTGAACTTGGCCCATATTCTCACGACGAATGTAAGACGGACTATAAAATAATGCATGGTGCATTATGCAAAAACGACGTATTGATTGTGGGGTTAAAACCATTGTGCATGCTGAGTCGGTCGACCTTTGTTTGTACCTATTTATACAGGGTTGCAAATATGACGCATAAACCGTAAATAAATATTTATTCTACTACTTAATGTACTCTTACTTACTATATTAATTATAGATATTTCAATATTGCGATAGTATTACAAAGTTTTAAATGAGTAACAAATGAATAAATAGTTATAAATTATTTTTTCTTTGTTATACCAAAACGGATATTTCAGTTTTATAATATATAGGTCAGACAGGGTTATAGCAAGAACTAAGAGAAACATTGACGTGGAATTTAATAATGAAACGACGCGATCAGTCCATCCCGTTTCAACATAACAATAGTTGAATCAATTTAGGTCATAAGACTATAATTACGCAGCCAGTATCAACGTGATAACTAAACTATGCTACTGTCTACATGATCTAATACTTATTCAAGTAACAAGACAAATACTTGCCTGAAAATGAGTAGTTCTTTTAACGAGAGTAGCCACTTTCTTGAGCATGCATCAAGCGAAAGTAACATCCCGCATTCGCCGACATTACCTAGATAATACTTTCCAGATACTCTACTTAAGCATAAACAAGCACAAATCTCACAATAACATGACTTGAAACGCTTCACTTACCGTTTGAAAGCTCCACTGACTGCAGCAGTTATTTCACACTACTTTTAGAAGGATAGGATATCTATTTGGAATTACAATAACAAACAATAACAGTGCGGGGTCGAGAGGATGCGAATGAAATCGCCTATTGACGTAATCGTTTGCCGTTTTCTAGGTTAAGATTTTCCGGTGCAATAGCGCGGTGGGGTCGCGTGGTGACGCATCCCGAAACGTCATCTCTTTCAAACTAGGAAGTGTTTTGCGTATTTTGGATTCGTTTTGAGGGAGATAGTTTTTTTTTTATTGCAAATGCGGCAACGTCATGGGGCATGGAGCGTGCGCACTCGAGTCCGAGGCGATACTGTCGGCGGCCGCCAGGCGGCGCTGGGGATCGGACGTGTATTGATAAAAGCGCAAAGGGCGCGCGACGGCCTGCCCGCCTGCCTTGCTCGCCGTGCCGCGGCGGGTGGATGCGATCGTGCGATACATCAGCGCTTTCAGCTCGACCAACCTTGAACTCGCTCTATCGGATATTAGATAATACAGAGTTAGATAAAATAATGCGGTAACGACACGGACGAAGCGAGAGGATGCCTGGACCGACATTGTTATTACTTTGTTTACTTATTTCTTATATACATACATGATAGTACTGTATTCTTAGCTACTGCTAAGAATACAGTACTATCATGTATGTAATCATAGTCTTTGTTCGCTATAATGAAGAGCATGATTAGCGAGAAATCAATTCAGCTTAAAAAATTAATATATTATTCTTTATTAATATTTGATTCTTTATTGTATAAGGTGACTGAATAAGCCAACTGAACTGTGTAAAAGATGACAAAGGGATATTATAAATATAAAGTAAACTCCGATAGAGATCAGTAGAAAAAGATGATATACTGTCATGATTCTAAATCATGGGATGTACGGTAATAACGACGACAGAGTAAATCACTGTTGGTACTATCGTAACTTCGGACTTAAATATTGTCCGCCGTCCTTAAAATAAATCTACTGCTCATATCGAACCACTAATATAGATTTTTGAACAATCTATAAGATGAGGTGATTTTCATCCTTATGATGAATTGCAGAAGACCGGATTTTCAATTGTAAATAGATGACCTAGATACGGCAATTTCCAGCTTTATATAGACTAAACTCTAGTCTCATTAATTTGTTTTTGGCGTACGGTCCTATTTATTTGTTGCTGAGTCTAAAAATATACACAAATTTTCTATTACAGTTTTTACTTATTATACACTATTTGCACTTTCAATTGAAATCACCACAAACAATAAATGTACATTACTTTTAAAATATATCCGAATAGATTGTAATAACATTTCACATAATTCATAATTTATTCCATTATTATAATTCTTGTCACGTTCCCCGTAAAAGATTAGTCGTACCTACGCGTATGAATATTCAAATTGCAAGTCATTGGCGTCCGTCGATCTTATAATCCTACAACTCAGTTCCATGATAGTCTTCTATTATGTCTCTACATAAGCCTATATAATCTACATTATTGGAAGCAAAAGTAAAACAATTAATATCTATTTTACCAATAATATAATCGTTTTTGGGACTTTATATGTAGATATATTTTGGGACATCCGACATGTTGTTCACGTATATATATAATATAAACTACCCGCCCTGGCTTCGCACGGTTATGTATTATACATATAAACCTTCCTCTTGAATCAGTCTTTCTATTGCTGAAACTGCATTAAAATACAGTTGCGTAATTTAAAAAACCTAAGCGAACAGACAGCAGAACGACTTCATGTTTATGTAAAGATAAAATACATTATATGTATAATAATGTATACTTCTAAATAACAATACTAAGCTTTATGTTTATGTAACTTTGTTATCCACATACGACGATCCAATATACCTTTTTGCTGACAGTGACTTATAAGTTCTTGATATAATAAGTAAGTACATTTTAAAAATACGACAAATTTGAGGTATACTAAATATACTTAATTTAAAAGATTATCTGCTCTGAGAGTCCTAAAATGGCCTGCTGTTAGGTATACGGCCTTGTTTTCACATAGGATCGTTATTTTTTAAGTAACTAAAATAAAAAAAATTCAACATTTTTTAATTGTCAAAATTATAATTTATATTAAACACGAAGCAGTTAATATAAATAATTCATGACGTAAAGAAAAATTGTAATTTGTTTCGTATTTAAATGTACATATAACAAGACTTAATTGCAAGTGTTAATATTATGTTTATGAACCGAAGCAAAAAGCTTAATACACCTATTTTTGTATTCTTATGTACTCGTAAATTATACAAGACTATAAACAAAATGTACTGTGTAAAAATGTTATTATGTACATGTATCTGAAACATTTACCCATTTTGCAGTATAGGAGTCAAACTTACCGAACCCCTGACGGTAACGGCTTATTACCGTCAGGTAATCCCCAAAATATATCTGGCAACAAAGAAATGTGTTTATTTGTGCATGGCAATCCCTTTTGTATAAAAATCACAGACCTGTAACAAAGCATGTACACAGATTATACGCCATTAAAGGTGAGATAAAGGTACCTTTGCTGATGACTTTTATGAAAGTTACCGTCTGGCAAGTATGTTAAAGTACTAACTGTTAAGTAGTTATTGGTTGTATACAGCATACTGCATACACTCATGTAGGAATGCCGGTTTCGAAGCTATTGAAATATCATTTATTTGTGGGCACACTAATTTACACTAGTGAGAGTTGCATGGCCTGGTGGTTTGCTACTCGAAGTTACGCATTAGGTTAATAATCTCGTTACATCTGCAGTGTGGCAATATTTTCAAATTTATAAATAAAAAAAATACAATATTATGTTTACTTATATTCATTCTACAAAGTAAGAATTCGAACAAGTTATATGCACGTAGGTCGTGAATTTAAATCTGGCTGACACACAAAAATGAACAGTGTGTGTCAATTTGTATTTATGTACTGACTCTCCAGTAAATATTGAAAATACAGGACTTCTGTCAGCAATATATGCAATATTGCTGATAGAAGTCCTATATCTATAGCTGGAGTCATTGAAAATCGTATTACTATTTCAGGAAATGTGAACAAATATTCACGCCACAGTTTTTTATTTATAGGAAGATCTTTGTTAAGTTACTTAAAATCCAAATTGGTGTTTTACGAGAAAACATAACATAAATTGTTCAAATTATTAAAATGAATATAAGTAAACAAAACATTGTTTTGTTTTTTGTTAATAAATTTAAAATCTTACCACAGAGCAGATTTTACGAGACAACTAACAGACAGATCTAAAAAACAGTCCGGTTAGAAATTTATCAAAGTGATGAGGGTTTGCAAGTCTGTTACGGCAAAACGTACAAAACTTAGCCGCCACCAATGTACGATCATTTTGAAGACATTAATACACGATGATTAATTATGATGAACATTATACCAAAACGATGGAATCTCAGCAACTGATTTACTGGTTAGCGGTCTTGTAAAGGATTATAATATGTTTTTTATTTGGTAGCCGAACTACTTGACTCGCACGTTGCCCTTTATAAATCAGATCGCTTGATATAAATTTGGATAAGATGTTAAGAATACAGGTGTAGATTTAAAAAGTTTTAATCATATGGAAAACTAGCTTTTAACAGTGAATTCGTCTACTATTTTTTAAACGAACGAGCTATTTTCACTCAAAATTTCTTTAAGGTTGGTTTAGCCGGTACTTATGAAATAGACAGAAAAATCACTTTCAATTTTCATCTTATTATGCAAGTCCGTTTAATGAGTTATTACAATATCTTATATGCAACTTTTTTTTATATAGTATGGTCTACATAGTCTATTAAAAGAATTAAACAAAATAATACAAATCCAATAGTCGACTTGTTTAAAATGTACCCAACATTTTGACGGCTAATGGCCGACTGGTTGGATCTGATAAACGTGCTCTGATACGAGGATTTGTATGTACTGTGTGTAACGTGCAGTATTCCAATTATGGTATAGTCGTTTATAGTGAAGAAATTCAAACATATTCGTATTGAATGCCTATATAATGAATACGCATATTATATGTTCTGTCTCCGCATAGTAACAGACGAATAATCTACATATGTATTTCCAAAAGAAAGTAGAAATAACAGAACTAAAAAATATTAAGTAAGTATTAAGCAGCGATACAAGAACAGTGGCAGTGGTAGTAATGTCGTATATTTGTTGTCCTGGCAAAGACTTATGCCCAACAGTGGGACGTTAATAGATAGTCTTCGAAACAGACAATAACGTTATGAAGCAAACAATAAGACATACATTTAGCAATAAAATTAAAGATCTGAACTAAAATAATTGATATTATAATTGAAACTATGAATTGTTTAAACTCCAAGGTAAAACAAATGCGAACACTGTAACACCTAATATAATTAGGTCTCTTGTTTCCTTTGTAGTTTATATTGAAATGGATACTACAGAGTAAATTGCAAAATTGTGAGGGCTCTAAAGTAACTGGTCGGTTAAATGCACCAATGTGCATCTCAGCTAATGACCCTTGATTGATATTTATGGCTTTGGAAACGAGTGCTATTACATGATACGCGCGACGGCTTTATACGTTGAAAAGTCAGAAATATTTGTACAATATTATAACTAATCATATAAAAAAAATTGTGCATGTTACTTTTTATTTGAGATTACTTAGCAATGTAGAGTTTGAAGCAATAATCTGGTTGTTTCAAACTATATATTGTTAAATCGAGAATGACTAACGTGCCCAATATAGTCCAAAGGTCAAGCTGAAATGCCAATTGGCCAACCAGTGGAGTAACTAATAACCACTGAGGAAAGAGCGAAAATAGCTGCATATAAGACCATCATATGATTGACACTCTTATACACTTACGATGGCCTTCCAAGAGACGCCCACCAAAAAATTGAAGGGTGTCTATGTATCTGCTAGCGATGATAGAGCATTATTGAACACAATAACAAAATAGGAAACGGTCCTGATTGTATAGACACAGAAGAGAGTACATCCTTCGATCATAAAGAAGTTTTAAGTCTAATGATGTTGTAGACAGTATACAGCCACGCAAAGTATTTATTAATTAAAAAAAACAAAAACTTTACCTCGTTTAAATGCACTTAGTGAGTGATCACCACAGCATATGCGGTATCTCTTATTTTGTCATATTTATGGCACTAGATAGAGACAGAACTAAATATATGTACAGTAGGAAACTCACGTAAATTAAAATAAATCTCATCGAATACAAGATCAATGTTGGCCTTTTAATTATTATTTGCAATTACACATACGCTGTACACGTACGGAATTTTTACGAAATTGATACTTAGTAGTTATAACTTACCAGACAAGAGTCACAATAGCATTTTACGTTATTATACGCATTCCAATTTGGGATTTCAATTAAACACTATCTCGTAAAAACAGCATAAACTACAATAATTTCCATTTTCTTAATTAAACAGTTTTTAAAAAATCGATTTATTGGTTGTATTGTATTGTATTTTACCTTTCCAATGAATCCCACAAAAATTCGCACATTTACAAATATGGAAATTTGTATGTATATATTGATAACATTTTTTTTCCGTTTCTAATAATTCTGATAGTATATTTTTATTTTTCGTATATTAACTTTAAGTAGAAATGTCTGAAATAATGAAACAAACAATGACGAAGAGAAGATAAACAGTTTTCCTGATAAATCAACTTTACAGTTTAAAGATAATTCCAAACAGAAGAAATATTGTTTATCTGTAAATTTTACATATGAGATACCAAATACTAAAAATCGTCTGTGTCTCAGCTATGTCAACCGTTAGCAGCTTGCTTTGTAATTGTATTATTTGTAGAGTGCAGATTAGGCAGTGAAATTATAGGATAAGAGGCATGTCATCTTAGTATTCTGGAATGGCACCGCATGCGTAATATCACGGTTTTCATATGATAATGAGATATCCGTAGTGCTTCATGTAGGCGACGGCTACTGCTTGCCATCAGGTGAGCCGTCAGCTTGATTTCTATCCAGATAACAAAAAAAATGTACTATATAAATAATAATAAAACAAATGAGATATTAATCGCCATCGTGTGTATGAAGTAGTCCATCCTGCCGTTTTCTCATTTATCACACGACCCCTGCGCCGGCGCAACTCGCAAACTAACCAATCTCTAATTGGAACTACCCACTATTAGTGAGACTTATGACCGAATGACGTTTAATTAATACAATTAATAGCAAGCAGTTGGTATGCGGTTAAATCTATCTTTATAATAAAATTTATATATTATAGATTGGTTTATAACCAAGCTGAGAATAGAAATATTAATCTACATTAACATGATCTATCACACTCTTTCTATAGAAATTCTCCAATATGACAATAGTGAGATTATGTATCTATACAGACCAGCTGAAGGAAAACTGTAACTATAATAAAAAAATGTAAGCGTAAAATAAACAATGACTAATAATATAGTCGTTTTTTATTTTTAAATCGCCTATTTTAACTGAGTTGCTAATTTTCTAAAGAATTGTTTAATTTAAATGCTAATTAGATGGTCTCATCGTGGCTGTTAAGGCAACCACAACAAATGAACTCCAAATAATTTACTAATGCGTTTGGAATTCCGTTACGAAATATACACAATACCAGAAAAGATTTCGTATAAAATTACCTATGTAGTAGTTTTTACCATTGGCTCTCTCTTAACAAACTGTATCTCTGTTTGAAGGGTTACAATATGAAAGCTCGAGCCAGACTGTTTCAAAAAAGTGGGTAACTTTTTGAAAAGTATATAAGCTGCCAAACTTCTTCTGTATATGCTGTGTTTCAGTTGCATGCTAGAACGAAGACATAACATCTTAGTCCTCCAGAATAATAAAGCATATATATGAGTAACACGTGAGTCACCTGATGAGGTAATATTTGTAGTGCTTTCAAATTATTAAGTATTAACGTAAAATATGTTATCCACTTATTCATAAATTAGAAGGTCCTACAAACCAACTTTAATATGTTTCAAATTAAAAAAATACTAAAATTAAAAGAGATTTTATAAATAAGGATGCTTTCATGAATAGGAAGATGAGATATTCCGAGTTACGCAGTATGTTCATTGAATTATACACGATTCTATGCGATTTTCTACATAAGATAAATAAAAATTTAATCATAACCGTTTAATACTGAAAAATAATTTATAAAACTTTAATCTCTGCCAAGGTAGAAACATCGCTGAACAATGAAGGTCGGAAATAAAGAAGTCATGAAATAAAACTTTCTAGATTATTATTATATATATAGAAATGAATCCCTATTTCTCTTGATCACGGCTTCACGCGTGAACGGCTGGACCGATTTCACAACATCTTTTATTGTTGTACTTGTTATTGTCAGGAGAAGGTTCTTATAAAAGAAAATAATCAGAAATTTGCGCGAAACATTAGAAAAGTTAATATAGTCGTTAAATTTCCTTTAATATTTGTTCGATATATCATAGTTAAAACTGGACGTTTATCGGGTCCGCTAGTACTAAATAAAAAAGGTCAAATTGTAATATCAATTGTGATATCTGTTTGTTTGCCACTTTACATCTAAACGGAATCTACTGAAATTTAACGAGACTGTAGATTTTATCACAAGGACGGATATTATTAATATTTTATCTTTAAAATGCTGTTCGTTTGTGGAGGATAGCAATTTATTCTTGAATATAAACAATATCTTTTATGAAAGAATAATTATACTATATATAATATTACTAGTGTAGGACCTGTTTATAATGTATTTCTCTCATACGATCGCAATTCATATCTAATTGTTTTGACTGAACCCTCTCAACAGTCACAAAGCGCACTTTACATATTTTTTGCAATGAAAACAATAAGAGCCAACATATTTGTAACAAATTACTTTTCATGTAAACTACTAAAAAATATGGCGGTAAAGGTAATGAACTCGCCAATTGCATTTGACAACAGGGTCATAGCTTGTACTACCTAAAATTTTTAAATGTAACCTAAATGACAAACAACATATTGTGTGTAGCAACCGTCACTTATGTATGAAGAGCACCACGGATTTTACGTCGTCAGGCGAGAGTTGGCCTTCAGCCGTTCCACAACCTCACCCGCGAGTTTGGGGTGCAGCCAATAGCATTAGAATAGTCATGTGATGCCCGTGGTTTAACCATTCTGGAGGTTTAAAATGGCAATTTCGCTAACATATATCGACATTAAAACAAAACGTATATGAAAATAAACTGGCTTTTAAAAAAAGAAATTCAGTTGAGTTTCTTGCCAGTTCTTCTCAATTGAATCTGTTTACAGAATTGGACGGTAGGGAAAAATTATAAATTGAAGTTCATAAGCGGCTTAAATGACCTACATCAATAAATGATATTTGATTTAATTGGAAACAGCATTATAAAGTGCTTGTCGGCAAAAATTGGTGAGATAGAAGTAACCTCGTAATCTATAAAAAAACTCCCTTATGAAAAACTAATGCATAATACTGGTAATATACTATATGTACATACCATGCTTAGATTATTGAAACCAAATATTCAGTGTTACCGTCTTCGAAGTATTCAGTTACACGATAAACTACTAAGTCTTATTACGTGGTATACAGGTTGAATTATCGAGAAACTTACTGTCGAGATCTGATAATGAAATAAGTAAATTATTTATTATTAAAGAATAATTGGATATTTAATATATTTGATCTATCAATACATTTTAGTTATTTTTGTATACTTTGGGAATATTACAATCGCCATTCTAATGGGAAAGATGAAGAGCAGCGAGTAATTAAATTTTGTACTCACAAAATTTTGTTGTTATAAACAAAGACATGTGGAGGTAGACTATTAGTCTACTGGTCATCATTTAATTTAATTTGATTTTAATAATTTCGGATATCCATCCACTTTATGTTACTAAATAATAGTAATAAATCATGTCAGCAAATAACAATCTATATCTCTCAATTCATATGCCTATGCCCACGTCCAGATACACTGGTTCCGCAGCAGCGCAATAACATCCAGTGCCTCTGTAGTAGACATTCGGACATATTTACTACAGTGGTTAAGGGACTATTTGCGCTTCCCCGAATTCTAAACGTCAGTGATGCAATTCATCTACGTCTCTGTTTTTATGACTTACAATTTTTACCGCTCAAATACGTTTGTACAGTACAAAAAAATATTACCTAAATACTAATGTAAGCAAAACTGTAAAACCAAAATAATAACGATTACCTACATTAGTACAGACTTTCTAAATGAGAATTAGAATTTACAAATTGTATATTCAGTCAAATTTATATTATTTTGTCTTTACTGAAAATCAAAGGTAAAAATTATTTCACCGCAATCTGATCGCTAGTTTGTGATAACAATGGCTCAACCTGTATAATATTTCGCATTCCTGTTTCTTTACGTTTTACAAACCGTAAACAGATACTTTCTAAGGCCGATCATGTTACTAGGGGTCTATAAATCTATGACCAGTTAACAGCTGTTTAATATTCTTACACAGTGACAGCTGCCTACGGAAACTACATGTTGTAATTACTTTATCATTTTTATTATATGCTAATATGCATAAAATATACTATTAGATCCCTGTATTTGCAGGCAGAGTTTTGAAATAATTAGGTACTCAATTTCTTATCTAATAATCTATAGATACTAATATCATAAAGGGAACAGTTTGTTTATTTAGTTGAACGCGCTAATCCCAAGAAGTGCTGGTTAGAATTGAAAAAAAAAAGTTTAAATGTTAGTACTAGATTTTAACCATTAATCGAGATTGTTTATATAACATCATGTTACGACCAGTATATAACGCAGACGAAATTGATAACTATTTATCAATAAAGCCGCTATTTTATCCTATGTAGGTATTATATTGTATGTAGGTATATGTTTCTTTGGTTACATCGTCCGAATTAAATCGGTTTTTATCGTCCATTTCTTCTGGAAAGTTTATATATTATTCTAATGTAATTGTAATTTAATATAGTATTTCTAAATAAAACTTACATAGGAATAAAGCATTTAAACGTGTTATGATTTTTTATGACATAATTATGTATTCTGATATACTATGACCGTTTATTTACTCCATTTATCAAAATAATTACTAAGTAATATTGGGAACACTTTCCAATGCCATATTCATAAAACAATAGCTTCACTTTTATTGTTCTCCATCCGACTTGTATTGTCGTGGCTTAACGATAAACTACGAGATACGATCAGATACAACAAAAAAGAATAAAGTATAAGACATTCCATAATATGGGTCAGTTATTTAAGTAAACATACTTAAGGTACGGCAAGTTAACCGTAATTCGGTTACTCGACAGTATTTAAAAGAAAACTAATTATGAATTTTATAAAACCATCTAATTCAGACAATATTATATAAACTTCAATCTAAAACGGATTTAGTAGACAAACTCAATCCCTTTTATAAAAAAGCAAATTGGATATATGAAAATAAAGTTGTAGTCCTGACAATAAATAAATGTGACTACTCAATTTTGTCAAAATATGTTCAGAACGCAAAAAAGGCTAATGATGATTCATTTACGAATCTACCTGACAAGTATGAAACTAAATTGTGTAGCAATATACACTACCTCCGGTGCCCCGACATGTTGCATACTCGATTATGGTAAACAAACCGATCCGCATCTCAATTTTATTGTTGACATCCAGATCTGTAAAGGTAATATTTTTCCAATAAAAAAGTTTTCAAGGTTGAATGTCAACTTTATGGATGTTGATTACGATAATATTTTTAGTACCCAATTATATTTATGAGTTAAAATCAAACGTATATTCGAAGATTTGTAACTCACCCCATATATATACAAATATATTACAAAATTTTTGGAAGTTAACTTTAACTGCTTTAACATTATAGTCCAAAGTTTGATTTTATTGTGTTAATGTAGTATTGTACTAAGCATGTTACGCATGTAATACATTACATCCATCAGGGAATATGTACGAATACGTAATTGAGTAAAATAGGAAAAGTTACGTACATATGTTTTGTTTTTTATTTACTAGCTTTTATCTCCAACTTTTCCCGCATGACAAGCATACATAAATGAAAAAGAACAAAAGTATACAAAGTCTCAATTATTACATACACGCTAAATTTCGTAACGATATACTGAGCACATTGCCCGATGGTGAGTAACAAACGAACAGATTTTCAGATTTCTGTAATATTCGTAGTAAGAATAAAATAGACATAATCTTCATTCAAATAAACTTAATAAAAATAATATTGAATAGCATTTTTATGATTCTATCACCTCATTTGTAATGCAATTTCAAGTGAGGATTAGATATAATTCGTGACCACGAATACGGCCGGATTTTTGTTATTCGTTTTAAAATAATATTCTCTCAATGCGAATATATTATGGACAACCAATTTCGTCTGCTTTTTTTTACGAGTAAATAAACGATAGCGTATGTCCTTCCTTATGATACAATTTATCTTTACATTTATTTTCATTATGTTGTAAAAAGGTAACAAGCAGACAGAGTTACCAATTATAATATTAATATAGAAAAATATCCTAAAAATGTTGTAGGATATTTTTTCAACGAAAATCAACCTTTATTAAATATAGGTTGATTTTCGCTTCATCAGTCAAGTGATCAGTATAGATATTATCAATGATCTTCATTGTTGTAGATGCATTCAACTAGCTAGGATGAAGCATGTGCCGGCTTATTATTAAGCTGACGTCATTCTAACAGCACGAATGCAAGCTATAGTGGAGAGCACTTAAACCGCTTGAAGGGCACTTGTGTAGCATCCAGCCATGCCACAAAGCCGACCTATTCAGGTCAATCGATGAGAGTTTCAATCGTGTCTTTGAATTATTAATGCGATTTGCCATTGCTGACAAGAAAAAGCAAAAAAGCAGTTAGCAATCTACTGACTTAAATATTTAAAATATACTTTATATATTTTTTTTATAATAACCGAATATAATATATCAGTTAGACTATTAATTTGTGAAACGTAATTTTAGACTCCTTAATGTTTTTGGAGTAGTTTTTCTTTTCTACTCTTTTAGGACCTATAAATAATTTTAATATATTTTACCTACTGATTATCACATAGAGTAATATTTAAAGGTAAAAAATTAAATAGTGAGAAATATATTAATTCTAATTAATATTAAAGATAAAATTATGGTTTTATATATTACAGTATATACTTGCTATATCATCATTATCAATACATAATACAAAATAAATTTGCTGTCGCTGTCTGTCCCTATGTATGCTTATATCTTTAAAACTACGCAACCGATTTTGAAGCGTTTTTTTTAATAGATAGAGTGATTCAAAAAGGTTTATATGTATAATACATGTACGCCCGTGTGGAGCCAAGTTCGGTAGCTAGTATGCTATAAAATATTAGTGAATTGTATCATTGGTTTTTATAGATAACAACCAATTTTAATGCCACTTATATTTGAATATCATACAAAACCTGATCAAAGTAATTATAGCAACAGATATATATAATTTGAAAATCAAAACCTCTATAAAATTTAAATACGACAAGAACCCAAAATGAAATATAATACTTACTCATCACATGATTACATATAAAATTAACGACACCCAATCTCAATGTATTTACCACAAAAAAAGTCCTAATACTGTTCGCTTCGTTTTATTTTATGCCTAAAGTTTGATGACCCACCGCGTACACATAGGATGCAATCAGTGCACGCGTGTGCGTGCGATGCGGCTGTGTGCGTAAACGTCTGCGACCTTGGTAAGGGTCGTCTGAAGCCTGAAACTCTGAATTACTAAAGGGAGGCAGGAGGAGGGGGACAGTTTGGGCCTCTGCACTGGTCGATATTCAAATTTTAACGCATGAACTGCGATTGCAAACAGGGCAGTGCGTTTCATGTATTTGACAGCTTAAATAATATTTATTTATTCTGTTTGTGGTTGAAATGAACTGTGAGTAAATATCGTGTCATTTTATTCTTTGATATTTTTTTAATTTTATATCAATAAATAATATTTACAATTTTTACCGTAGATTCCAGTATTGCATAACAAAATTTGCTAGTGATTTCAATGAATGGGATGATAATGATTCGCTTGTAAATATATAACGTAATCGGTACCATAAAACTCAGAGTAAGAATAGTATTATAATAATAGTATTGTTTTCACATTTAAATTTACTTTATAATGTAATTATTAATTGTTATTTTAGTTAATAAATATTATAAAATATCTAAATAATAATTAATAAATTATTAATCGTTTCAAAGTATTTTTAGGTACCTCTATTTTTTCTATTCCATCATTGTATACAACACGTATCCATATGTATTTTATAATAGGTCCAATAAAATGAGTTACATGTTATTAATTAAAATTTTATTACGTGTGAGTATCTACGTTTGGTACATCTATATATATGTAATAGATGTATAACTTATGTCTTCATACCTCTATGAAGTAGAAAACGTATTTACGCAATGCCCAGCAAAATGGCGGAAAATTAAATTTTATTACATTTTTCTTTTGCACTCGGATGTCAATATAGATTAACTTAATTAAATGTAGAGTTTAATAAAAGCATCTAATGCCCATTGATTTTATGCAAATCATATTATTTATAGACGGCAAGGACAACTTTCTATTTTGGTCCGTATAATATAATATTGAATGTAACTTGTGAACTTTTATCATTACAATGCGAAATCGTATCCCTGAAAGCCTCATTGTAATCGAATATCTTTTAGAACTCAAGATGATTGATATTTCCTTTAGAATTGTTGTATTTATTTCCAGCTTATTATTATCGCGTAGCATTGCGTGGGTTGAAACAAATTCTTATTTTATTTGCTACTCAGTCAATTCATATTGAATGTATTTAAAATAATAATGTAATAAACTTTATTAACGAGTCTTTACGTTTTCATTTATTTAGGGACTTTTATCATAATATGATAATGTCAGTCCCATCGTATCTTATTACTAATCTTATCTTCTACTGCACAATGAAAATAAAAATTTTGCTGGCGATGATACAGGATCAAATGGTATACCGTGGTACATACCAACATCAAGCCGATTCAGTCCAATTTTTTTTAAAAACAATTCGCTTTTTGCAACGTCTCGGACACACTCCATTAATATGTGATGCAGATCTTCTATAGTATTGCATGTTTCGCAGTTCGGGGAATTCGATTTATGCATTAAAAAGGCAAATGAATTTAATGGATAATGTCCGGAACGCAACCTTAATGCTGTGACAATTAATTTTCTATTGTACTTAATGAAATGAAACAATGGTACATATGTATATACAATATACATGTCTTTACGTTACTAGTAAATATATTTTTTAAATTCTGATGTTTTATTAATGATTTTATTTATATTTATGTTATAAGAGATCATGTCGGCTCCTATATATGTAGGTTAAAACAGTCACGAATATATTTCTTCCATCTGTGTGTTTGTCATGTAACTACTCCAAAATGACTGGACCTATTTAGATGGAATTTTGTGTGCATATTTTAATGTGGTCCTTGAACTAAAAAATACAATTGGAACCTGTAGGTGGTACAGTATATTCCGGGCAAAACGACGTCTGCCGGGTTTGCTAGTAGTAGGTATATGTATATAAAATTACAGTAAATTAATTGTTTTGTTTGTGAAACAAATGGAATAAAACAAATAATAAATGTTACTGGTAATATAATGTTAGTGAAAACAATATGCAGAGCTATACATATATATTTCTGATTTCGGTTAAAATAAGTACAAAGTGCACAATCTTATTTTTTAATATTTTATGTAAGACTAAGGTTCATTTAATTATATAAATTTATTTCAAAAAATACATACTTGTTTATCCTTCATTATTTTTTCGTTTTAGCTATCTACTAATATTTTCCAAAAGTAAGTAAGCTCCATTTTGTGAAAACAATCATGTGTTAATTATCTATATACACAAAGGCGTGTAAAGAACATATTTACATTGTAGTTACCAGATAACATTGCCTCTAGCAATTGTTTATATTAGCTTTGGCTTAGCTACTTTAAATCTTGAATTATTATATTTATGTTACAAGTTTATTTGGTTGTAATACAATATTGTTCTATAAAAGGATACAATGACCTTATCAAATAATTAGTACAATGGCGAACTTATGCCATAAAAGGAATTTAAAGTTATTTAAAATCGGAAATATATTTAAACATGTGGGGGAGGGGTTAGTACCGGAGACTAGTGGCTCCATTGCTAGCGATTTAACATGTTAGGTCGACTGGAAACCATCGTGCTTAAGTCCTTGTGAATTTTCAACGATGGGCTAACTGAGCTGTCTTTATGCTCATCCTATCATCCTTCATTGATCCCTCCAGCAGAGCCTCGTTACAAGGCGAAAGCACGATTCCATTGTCTTCGATTAAAAAATTTAAACAAGTAACACCAGAAACATATATCAAAAACTTAATTATTAAATAATATATAATTAAACTTAACAATGATATATAATATTTTATAATTCGTACAATTATTATAATATGTAAATCTGCCAATACTTTACGTCCAGGTTTGTAAAAACATAATTATGTTTTTATTAGAATTTTAAAGTAATTTGGTTTACAGATAGAACATGTCCTATAATAATAGATCGCTTCAAGCAATAAGACCACCTTTTGTTAAGCACCTTGTATGCAATATTATTTTTGTAATTATTATGCAACAAAGAGTTTTATTATGTATAAATATATTTTAATAGGAATTAACCTATAAAGCGACGGAGGCTATTCTACGGCGACGGCGACGGCGACGGAGGATATTAAATAATTACTGATAAAATTATATTTTATAATACTGATAAAATTGTCGAACGTAGCTTTTTATGCCCGTGTAGCTTGCAATGACAAAATTCGAAGTGACAATATACCATGACGGTTTCCAAATCCGTGATTTCAACATCTACCTCAATCAAATAGAGGTGTCACATTGGTTTCAGTGCAATATTCAGAAAAGAATACACCTCAATGGATATTAGACTTTATGTGGTCGAAAATTACGTTCAATATTACTTAGTAGGGAGTAACACGAATTACTGAATTTGTACTTCTAGAGGCCAACAGTAGCGACCTCTAGCCGCGGCCAATGAACGCCTATGACATTGAAACAGGGCATACGATGAATAGGCCCCACACTCCACCGCAACTTTGCACCCCAAACCCCCCAAGGGGGGGTACAGAACGCATTGTTGAAGCTCAGTAATGATTCAATAATAGGTACTATCGGTCGTAGTTTTTTTTTGTACCCTAGAGATGACAGGCATTGAGTATTTTGACAAGGATAGGTAGGTACATATTGTCAAATATAAATTGTAAATAATCACTAAAGACTATGAATATGTATAAGAAAATTGTGTTTGCAAGCCTAAAAAACCATGCATGGTAGCCCTCATACATTGTTATTACGAAGTACTAAGGCAGTGAAATTACAGGGTACCGAGGCAAGACATCCAAGTACTTCTTTTAAATTTTTTTATTAAATAGGAATATTATATCAAATCTAAAATTTTATATTAAATAGGCTATAAATAGGAAGTTTTTGTAAAATTCTTCCTATTTAAAGCTAGCTTCAGTAACCTACATTGAAGAAACGCACTCAGTAGCTTCTTCATATCATTTAAAAAACTTTATAGGAAAATTGCGTATCGTAGGAAAATACTATACGATATACATGAACTGCGTATTTGATCACGATGACTGGATTTTCTTTATTTATATTAGATAGGGGAGCACGGGCAATTTGGCGCCATGTAAGGAAAACCTTCAATAAACGTTGTTTACATTACTTGCATACCTCTGCAATAACTATATCGAATCAACCCGCTTTCTACATTATCTCAAAACAAAACAATCATCTTTAGGTGCCAACACTTACAAATAAAATATATACATTAAACAGTAACTATGACATTCCGTTGCTTCCCGGTTTATAATTATAGTTTTAAGTTTCTTATTTGTATATTATAACATTATAGATATCTAACTGTTAATACTGAATCTAATTTAGGTTTACATTTGTAAGTATCAATCACAAACCCATATTAAAATAAAATAATATACTACACTCATATCTATTATTTTAGTTATTGAAGATATACATAATTATGTGTAATTATGTGTATATGCCCGTAAGAATAAAAAGTAAAAATACTACAGAGAAAAGAAACTAAAAGTAAAGAAACTACAGAGTTCAAAACAACTACTGCCATCTAGTGAATATTTTTTACCTCACTAATGTCAGCGCGAGGTTGCATTATTAATTTACTGTAACTATGTAATATAGATCAATAAATAATATAAGAATAAATAACAAACTATCTATTAAATTATTTAATAGACACTCATCGAATTATATTATATTATTAAGTAGTAATTAAACGAAATAACGCCATCTGTAGGATTTTATAGCAACAACAAAGCTGCTGTGTTTCCGAAAAATGACTTCGTTCACAATTAAAGATTCATAGCACAACTAGATGGCGCTGTATATTTTTTTAATAATTCAAACGAAATTGATATTAACATCTCGATCTACATATTACTCTATTCATTGTAAAGCAATTTAATTAAGTAACCTATATTTAAATACACACATTATATGGTTACAAACAATAAACCATGGTAGTTATAAATAAACACCTAATAATAATAATCGCCATCGTGAACTGTTAACGCGATAGTACTTTGTTTATTTTATGACGCCTCATGCCATACCTACTACGAGTTTAGTAAGAATTCCTTACATATGCCTTTTAACCAAATATTTTCAACATATAAAATTAAATAGTAACATAAAGTATTCTATTCCTCCTGTGCTCTTGCTTCTCTTCGATACCAATAATATAATAATAATAATAAACCAGCCTTAATTTCTATGACACAGCTCCGACGAGAGGCAACTTACTGTTGTCCGAGCATGTCACTTCCCAAATATATAATATATATATCACATTTAACTATGAGAATATTTATTATATTCTCATAGTTAAACGTGACATAAATGGTGATTAAATTATTTATTAAGGTAGATACAGATATCGAAATCGAAAATTGTGAGCTTTTTATATTACGATGGTGGCAAACAAGTATACGGCCCATCTGATGGTAAATGGTTACCGTAGCCTATGGATGCCTGAGATAACAGGGGTATCATATGCGGGTTGTCGACCCTTTAGAAATCTTAATATCTTAAAAAAACCCCTTCTTGAAAAACCCCATGCTGTAGTCCCGTAAGAAAACCTCGGCAGGTAGTTCATTTCAAAATCTAAGTGTACGGGAGGATGCTTCTCTGATACCGTACTGTCTGAGACCACCTAGGTTCTAGCGTGTGGGAATTCTCTGCCGATGGAGAGCGGTGCGATGGTAAAAGGTAGCCGTAGGCATCTTGTCGAACAATTCCTCAGAACACAATCCGCTGTATATTCGACAGAACACTTTTAAGTTAAGTTAAGTTAAGTTCAACATTATTAAGATTCTATTTCAGATTAGGTACTGCTACGCAACTTTCTTTTTATATTGCGATTTAAATTTGCTTATAGAGATAGCGGTATTTCACTAGGTAATAACTATATAAGTACATTGTAATAAAATAAATTATTATGGTTATATTTCACATTCAGTAAGACTACACAAATAATATTAATCTATTGTCATTTGCGTGTGTGTCAATTTACTTTGTTTGTGTAATTTTTTTATTGACGTAGGTATTGTATTTTATGCATAATTTAAAAAAGTACATTAACATTTTGCACTTCTTCTCTATATAAACTATAAGTGTGCGAAATTTTATACTTCTCCTTCTTCTTTTATACTTCTTCGCAATTTTCGTAAAAATTACCTACAAAGATTTTGTTTAACGTATTTATATATAGATTAAAAATATTTTTATTATGGCATCAATGGCCATAATTGATTAGTAACCATTTTTTTCAATCTAAGTAACAATCGTAATAGAACAATGATCGGTGCCCAGGAACACACAATATCAAATTAGGTAGTTCCGAGGTAACTATAGACTCACACAAAAATCCAAGAATTACCACTGCCTACTTGTAGTGACAACTACAATTTTAGGATATACCTATAGTTTTGGGTAAATGTAAGGAAATATATTGAAAAATCTCAAGGCTTCTCGGTGTTTCCATTCGCTTACTCAAAACATCGTTATGAACAACTTTTCTATATGGGCATACAAAGGATTATATATTTATCTTATCTTTTTGTTTATTTCTGTTATCTGAATTTGGACTTTTACGGACATAACTTACCTTGTAAGATGTTGAATAGTTGAATAGGAAATGAGGCAGTGAAATTATAGGATAAGATGCATGAGGTCTTAGTCCTGAATGGAATGGCAACATAATAATATGAGCGCTATCAAGGGCGTTAATCATGTAAATAAATCAGCAAGCCGTCCTAATGGGTAACTCGAACAAAACGAGACAACAGTAACGAGCTCAAGTAGTCAACAGCTTCAGCTTGTTTACCATTCCAATTCCATTAAAAAATGCAATAACCGTTAAGATTAGTCTCGAGAGAGGTTGATTAGAGATTTGTATCACCAACTCTTCGATAATTCCAATTTAGTAAGAGATTTTTTTTCAATTGTTTTTTTACAGCACTTCAACTTAAAAATGACGTCTTGACAGAAAAATCTTTGTCTCATTTCGCTACCATAATTATTCATATGCTTTAAACTAGCGACGGTTATTTAAGGAATTCATTCATTATAATACATTGCACTCTTTTTTAATGGTTATAATATAAATGAATCACGCGTAATCGTCTATGAGATTACAACTTGCAAGAAAGTGGAATACAGGTTAGGCGGGCAAAGCCACATCGTGCAGTGAAAGTATAAAATACGTATTATTATATGCAACAGAAACGCTACAAATTAATATGGAGTTTAATTTGTATTGTAGGTAGGTACTACATAATATTAATATATTTATTAATTAGAGATGAGAGAAGGATTTTTAATCAGGAATTCAGAATTTTAATGTCTCTTTAAAATAAAGATGTTATGGGAGCCTGTAAATTAATAACTAAATGTTATCATACCCAACATCTACATTTACACATTTCAATTTATATTATTGAAAGAAAATGGGTTTCTAAAATACATAATCCGATACATTTTTTATTTACAGGTACGAAATTAGATTATTAGAATTGACAAAAAGGACCCTTTTGAATGAATGACCTATATTTTTATTGTTCACGTTATGTCACATAAGGAGTATGAGACATACAAATTCTTCGAATGGTATACAACAAAGCTCATACAAGAGATAGCCTAATAATAATAGATTGTTGGATAGCAACTGCTCAAGTAAAAATAAATAAGATTGATTGAGCAAGATGATCATCAAGTGCAATTAAATTTCTAAATATTTATGAAATCAATATTGAAAATGGATGAGAAAAAAAATACTTATAGATAATAATTGCGTTGTAACGTATGTTCTATTATTTAATTTGTATTTAGTTGCGGGCTCCACCGTGATTGTCCCCCGTGTGTACACTAGGGGTCTGCGCATAAATGTCTGTGATGTAACGCGAACTGGCGCGTTTCGCAAACGGAGCAGTCGCGGTAACGGCCGCATCGTCTCAGGCTGTTAGGTAACGCCTTCTTTGGACGCCACCATGCGACCCACTGACTTCCCGTTGATACTTTTAATTAGTTTATTTAGTTCTTTAATCACAGCTAGTACCAATATAAGTTGCCATATTTGCTTTCTCCTCTCATAGATGAAGATGCGATAGTGCTACCTCCTGTGTTAGCGCTGATCAGAAATCAGCAAAATAGGATGAAGTTGACTTGGGCTTGAGCCCATCGTGATGGGTCTGCCAGGAGTAATCCACGATTGTTTCTTGGGAGAAGTAATGTACCATAAGACACGACCACCGCAAGTTAGTTCGATAGCAATATGGCCATTAATCTGACTTATAATTGAGATTACGATCCTCTCCCACCCAACGTATAATGATGATAATATTTTCCTACTGTGCTAAAAAAAACAAACACTGGCGAGACTCTAATAATTAATCGCAATAGTGTCGAGGGGGAAATTCGTTTCACCTAAATGCAGTTTTCTAAAACATCATGTTAAATTGCCAGCTATGGGTAGCTATTTCTAACAATTCTACCAATTCTCACCAATTCTTAAGTCTTAGATGAAGTGAGAGGGCAGCCTTCTGACGGATAACCACTTATACTGTAGCATGGCGACGGGACCTTCAGCACTTTTTATTGTAGACCAGCTTGTCAATCCAATAGTCATTATTGATTTTCCCACAATAATTGTTTTGTTGAATGCAAGCCTTTGTAAGTAATCTACGTTTTACCACACATAAGAGAATATTACATAGTTTCGCTAATTTGTACTCGCACTGTAATGCGCGATATAGTCAACCGTTCATGTTTTTATAGACATATACATGAATATAACTCTCTCTGTATTACCTGTAGATAGCATCTTTATTATTCTTCTAAATTCTCGTTAATTAAAAGTATCAGTTTTGTGGCAATCACAACAAACAATGTCACCACTGTAGGAACAGACCAACCAATCAGGGGCATTCGCGGCCGCCCGCCCATATGTCAACTGTATCAATAGGATAACTAGTATATTCTTTGCAATTAGTTAAGACACACGCAATTTGGTTGGCATAAAGTATTGTGTACTTTACAAAATAAAACAGCTTTCCATAAGGTCTTTAACTCGCAACATAAAAACCCTGAGATCCTCACGCCCAAAGTTTCTTATTTTTTTTTTATATTATGTAGACACATGTTCTGCTCATTATCTTTTAAAAAGTAACGTTTCAAATTTTATACTAAATACACATGGTTTTCCAATACTTGTCTAATAAAAAATACGTGTGGTATTTGCTCAGTAAAATCGGACACTCATCACTTATGAGGAACTCACATCTTAAGGAACCTACTTCCTGTATATAAGTAAATGAAAAAAATTGGTTTGTCACCATTATTTTTTATACAAAAACACAATAGTGAATAAAAAAAAATGTGAACACGGCCGTCATTTATTTGTATTACTTAACTGGAGGTATTGCCGTAACTAGTTAATTTAAAGTAAGTAGGTAGGTACTTACAAATATAAGTGATGATACCATAGAGAATTAACAACATAATCATTATTACATTTCTTCCTCTTTCTTATTTATAATACATGACCCGTGCACAAGTAGGTAGAAACAATGAGCGAGAGAATATGTATACAATAGGTCCTTGTTAATCATATTCGATAGTTTATGTGGAGCACAAGAATAAAAGGTTAAATATCAACTATAATATCACTTTAATAGCTTTATTATCAAGAATGAACAAGCTTTGTACCTATGCATATGACAGGAATATTTTTTTATCTGTTTATCCTTTAAAGGAAAAGCAAAGGGAACTGCGCCTATACAGCCATGTCTGCATAATAATATTAGCATTTGACATCATACCTGAAATTGACAATGACATTCGTTTCCGAATATAGATAAAGTATAACACTAAATTATATTCTTACTGCGCTTAACCATTATTTGGAAGCCAAATTACCAAGCTAATACCCGTCTGGATATTTTAGCGAACATGACTGAAGTGAATGTACCATCATCATAATATAAGGAACTTTTTTACAAGTAAATATAATTGACGGCTCTCTAACGAACCAAGCGGTAACTGTATATTTTTTATTTTGATTTTAAGTTCATATGTACGTACCGTTATAATAAACGGTACCAATTCAGTACCTGCACAGTCTATCAAATTTATTAAATTATTATTATATTACATGGGCAGAAGGATATCTTATATATAAAACTCTCGTGTCACAATGTTAGTTACCATACTCCTCTGAAATGGCTTGACCGATTTTTATGAAATTTTATATGTATATTCAGTAGATCTGAGAATCGGCTACTATTTATTTTTCATACACCTAAGTGATAAGGGTTGTCCACCCCTAACATTATTTTTTTGGCAAAATTTTTTAATTATATTTTTTTATTATGTGTCATTAAAAAATACATAACAACTATAATACAACCCTAAATTTTCATTCTTCTACCAACCCCTATTTTTTATACCGTTATTAATTTATATGGCAAAACAACGTTTATGTAAATAAATATAATATATGTATATAAAAAAATCAAAGCAGTTTGTTGTAATACAAAGTATTCAGGATAAGAGCGAAATGACTGAAATTAAATAGGTACTATCCAAAAATGACGTCTATTATTTCTGAATATAACTTAGGTACTTGATACATTTGCAGTCATCTATATATGTATAGTTGACACATAATTATCATAAAAATTATCTTGTAGCCGCTGTACCTATTTGCTACCTGTCTTGGCATGTCGAAGTTTTATGAGAGTATCTCAAAATTGTACGCTTTTAAAGTATACAAACCATTGTATTATTTTTAGACATCAAATACATACAAGATTACGAACGCCTTGACTTGGTAAAAATTACTAAGCCAGGCCGTGGAATGCTTTTTGCAATAATTCTCAATTTTAATATTTTAAAATTGAAGCCTTTGCGATATTCTATAAACCATTTCAGAGCATTTGCATATACTACTAAGTGCATGCAGATGCACATTTGCATATGCAACTAAAAAAAATAATTTCTAAAATTCTTTGATTGTTTAAAAGAGTAGATAAGATATTTAATAATATAATCGAGGAGAGATAATTGAAGAGAATCCTCAATGATTACATATCTTAATAATAACTACTGAACGGATTTTATAAAATATTGTTAAACTTTATATTAATAAAGGTTATGCATCAGAATAATATATAGGCTATATTTTTTATTGAAATTTAACGCGGATGAAACCGCGAGCACAGCTAGTGTATAATATTGGTAATAACCGGATCGTATCATGTCTTATTTCTATTTCGAGTTTCTAATATTTCAGCAGAAATTAATGTAAAAAACCATTGATTACATATGTTGATACACACATGAAACACATATGTTGCTGAGCTCATATTGAGATAATATAACTAATAGACTAACACAGTAGTCCTTAATACTTCATAGTTCAAGGAATATTGATGGCATGTCTCAACAGAAATTATATAAAATATACGAATATATAATTAGAAAAGCAAAATGTTGTTTAACATATATCCAATCCATGCATAAAAAATAAATAAAATTAGTAACATTTAAAAGTATCTTTGCCTCATCATCCGCTTACTGTCCGTAAAAGATCTCATGTGATATCATTTAACAGAATTTATCTTATTAGAGACAATCATTTGCAGCTTGCAATTTACAAACGAGCACTTCCTTCTTTTCTGTATGTACTTTATGTATAACTTCAAACAACAAAGTAAAATTATAAGTATTTATATTATTTTATATTAATCTCATAATAATTATATATCTCTATGACTGTTGTCTTAGATGTGATCAATTACCTATCAATGTTGTGGTTAATGCATCACATAATATGTGTTCACATTTCACATTATCAGTGTTATTTGAATTCAACGAGGTAGGTTGCTCCTATCACCGTCTCTACCAAAATATGATATGCTTCAGAGATCGTGTCTTACTGCACCATGGGAAATAAATAAAAGTGCCTGAGGATTATCCAATAAAAACAAATAAAGTTTACGAACTAATAGCCGAATTAAGTAAAAATGGCTATACTGTTAATTTAAATGCTGTCTAAATAGGAGCGAGAGTTCAAGTTAGAGCGTAAGTTACAAGTTCCGGGAACTACTCGGAGTTTCCCTCTCTGGCATACGATAGATCCGGCACCCGCATGGTAAATCTATGGTATGGTAGGAAGTTCCTCTCGTTTCAAATAAACATTCGGTACATATACAGAATAAAATTATGTTTTCTTAATTACAAAATGTTTTCGTTGGTTAAATTCGTATACACGTTCTTTGAGTTCTAACTAGTGAGAATAGTAAATCATTAGTTCATTTATTTTTATTCACAATACTTTTACGTGAACAGGTATAAATTCAAAAATATTTAAGTTCTAAATGTTATTCCGTTATACAATATTTACTTCTATTCATATCTTACGTTAGCCTGGAACTGCATAACATAGAATAAAATGGCAGTGCTATAAAATGTTATTATAATAACAAATCATTTGAAACAATGGAGCATAACGGTGGAAACTGCAGGAAACCTAACGTAAAGTTCCATTTCCTATAAACAATATTTCGATTTAAATCTATTACATTGATACAAACACTTCGATTTATTAACGCATGACGTAAAATAGGCGTATCATAACACTGCCTGAGTAGTTTTTAGTTGTTTATGATATCATAGCTTCCAAACAGAAAATATAGTTCCGTTATAGACAAAGTGTTAGAGATAAATACTTTTCCTATACTATATTTCCATATACAAAATACACAACTTACAACTTAATAGCAACGCCTGGTCGGCCCAGTAGTAAGCAAGTATTTTATTTAAAGAATTGTTTCATCGAAATGGATTTTGATATTTTGCATCGTATTAATTAAGACATAAACAGAAATAAGCTACTTAAATAATGTAGTTTTATTGACCAGTCAAAACAGGAACTAGTAATGAAAGTAATTCAAACTTGTTTCGTGGGTGGAGCCCGCATATGACGAGAATAATATCATTACTACATATCTACCCAGTTTCATAAACGGATATGTAAATATAGAATAACATTATTAGTTAGATGCATCTACTAACTTTATTATGAACTTTGTCACCAGTTGGTACAGTACGTACTGCTCCCAATTCCTCGATTTAGATTTTAAATGGACTGTATATATGTAGGTTGTGATGACCCGTTACCTACCATATTAGTGATTATGTAGCGAGTGCAGCAGTACAAATAACAGTTTTCTGTATTCTTGATCATATTAGCCCAGATAAGGATATTAGTAACCTAGTATCGTGACATGTATACACGTATAAAATAGTAAATATAATAAAGATACTTACTGCTTACATATACAAGTCACGTTGAAATGGGGTACCTAGACATATTAAGTATGAAACACAGAGACCTGATCATACATACCTACATACAATATGAGACCAAGTTCAAACACAGAAACAAGAAGTATTTCTTAGTTGTGTGAGATTTTATCTCTCTGCATCCAAACATAGGGTTGTTAGTCAGTAGAGAATATTTATAATATTTTTGGCTCTTCTAGGTTTGTAGAAAGCAGTTATATATTTTTATAAATAATAATACCAAATAATATATTTAACAATAATTATAATTATTACATTATCATTATTATTATGGGCACAAACTCAGCAACTGCTGAAATGATATAATCATTCAGCCCTGGCTTTAAATTTATAAGTACATACCTATTTATATTGCAGAAAATTCTGTAAATGTAAAATCATTATAGTACATATAATAAAATAAACAAGCTATATCGGTAGGTGTATTAAATACTTTTTTCACAAAAAACTACTTGTACAAGCTGTAGGTACTCATAATATCAAGGTTAAAATATGCTTTTAGAATTTTTGCCTGTTTATCAATTAAGAAGTTATGTTTATTAATATGTTATGTAAGTTTGTGAACGCTAATCTCACTAACGAATATATTGATTTGGATTCAGCTTTCACGGATTGCACTAAGCTTTCCGTAATATATAGATTTTTTTATTATAACATTATTAAAAAAATGTCCACACGTATGGCCCGGGTGGACATTACATGGCTACTTTCTACTGCATGGGTTACATTATTGTATTGTAGTTTTACTAATCCGTAGCTTTTTCTAATAATAAATATAGTTTACGTCAATCACGAATAATGTAGCATTTAGATGGATAAAACAAATTATGAAATCAGTAAAATACTTTTTAAGTGTACATGATACAAACATACAAAAATATAAATCTTTCCTCTTTATAATATGAGTATTGAATACAACATATAACACGTATGAAATCGCGACCACAACTAGTAACTTCTACAATCGAAAATTGTAATTAAAAAATTTTGGTCTTTTTATTCAGTATGGTTTGTTGTCTTCGAACATAAAGTATACCTACATACATAAGTGAAGTAACAGGTTCGGTAGATAAAGCAAAAGTTTATAAACGACAAGAGACTATTACCGGTTGCGTAGGTAGTGACTTAAATAAAATAAAACGGTTAACGAGACCGTTTAATCGTTCGTAGAAACGAAGTGTCGATTATGTAAATATCTGTAAGTGACTAATCGTGGTTAGTACACAGAATTTCTGTGTAATTAGCTAAAGATAAATTTAAGTAGTATATCAATTAATACTTTTTTTAAAGCGCAGGTACAACGTTTTTCGTTGTTATCCAATTGACGTAACTTTTTACTTTCGATTATATATATATATTTTTTAACTTAAACTTAGTAAGTTACGGCAATGTAAGTCTATAGATATGTAAGTTTCTTAGTTTATTATATTACAAGATATATTTAGTAATAAAACTTAATTGTAATTGAATATAGAATAGAATTCAATTACTTTATTCCGAATTTTTTTTACTAAGTTTAAGTTTAGAATTAGTCATTCATTGTGTATTTTAATAAAATTCTCACTAAACAATTTCCATCCAGTCTCATTATAATGATTATATAATTTCCATTCCAGTTTCTATATAATCATATAATAAAATAAATATAAAGAAATGGGAACAAGTATAAAAAATAAAAACATCTTTCGATTTCCTGACTATTGTAATATTTGTTTTTCATCTCTAATAACTAGCAATGTCACACGATTATAACATTTTATTCCCAAACATTTCGTTCCCACTAATTACGTTATAATTCTTAAAGTATAAATAACTTTTTAATTATGATATCTTTTAATTCATTGTAAAGGTGAATGAGCATTAATAGCCGACAGTAACGCGGAACATTGCAAAATAATTATCATTAATGTACTTACCTACATAGTTTAATGACATTGATACATATAAGGTTAGTTTGGAAAGGGAAATGAGTAGATTAGGTTGTTCAAATATCCGTGTTACCTTTTTGCAAGGCGATACCTCACCACTAAACAAAAAAAAAAACTTGTGGCATTTGATGACCAGCATTTACTTACGTCAAATACCTATTAAGTTACACTTGTTTATTAAAATTATATCATTTCTCTATTTCTGTTTTTATTACTTGTTAGATATCATGAGAATATCTTTAATCGTAATAGCAAACTAAAAATACTGAACTAATTGAATTAAAATATATTTTTATTAAAAATTATTCATCTATTTTATGTAACAATAACTTGTGGTATATATAAATTAAGATCGTCATGGACATCGTAATGTGACGCCCATAACAACCCAATTATATTATATCCGTAATAAATATATATTATTAAGTATCTACATAATAATAATATTTAATAAAAAACACTTACATAATACATATAAAGTACCTAACAATATATTCACCACTGTGTGTTGTATTCGTATCCCATTTGGCGAAACGACTTTGGCTCCATTTTCTCAGGCATTCATCATATATAATAGATGTACACGATAAAAAAACCTTCATGCGTTTCTATTCCTGAGGACTAAGATGATATGCCTCCGATGTATAGTTTACAAATGGGCCGGTATAAGGGATGCATAGGTAGCAAATGACTTAATATAAATTCTACCCAAGTATCTTTATCAAGATCCTACGGCCACGGTTAGCTTAGCACAATTTATGAAACAATATAATTTTACCTTTAATTTATATCCTCAGAAAAAAGACGCTCAATCTATAAAGCATTAAATACTAACAATATAATATATAATTTGTTAAATTGAATTGGGTTCTTATTTATTTCACAGACTGATGTTATTCTAAGTATGTATGTATTAGATAATTTCAATGCAGTAACACTTAATAATAACGTTGTGTTGACGTAAGATTATGTGAAATTGGGATCGTGAGATTGTGTAAATGATTGCAACCAAGAACAAAACAACTACAGTGAGTAACCGTGATCTGATTTGATAGCAAAAAATATATGCTTTGATGTTAATGCTTAGTAGCATCTTGTACATTCATTAATACTACTGTGTAATATAATCTTATCTATGGTATTACTAAACGAATTCAGCTCTATGTAAAAAAACGTGATGTATAGCTCTAATATTTGTGCCTTTTAAATATATTGTAAAGTCCTTCTTAATTGGTCAGTTATATGTTCATTTATGTATAAATTATTATTTTTTACATTCTACAAAATTAATTTTTACTATAAATCTACATGTTGCTATGTAACATCCTGTTTTTATAGCAGTCGCGAAACATTTTTTATGAATGTTTACACAATATATATAAAAATAATATTAATCACTTTTTCTATAATATATACATACAGTCTATATACTATAAGTAGTAAGAGTAGTAGGAGTCTAGATATGTTCGATGAAATGCTATACAACATTGTATTTCTAAAGTCTGTCAATAAAATGACGTAAAAAATATAAAAAACCGCCCTAATTGTGTAAAAATCTTCTTACATTCACTACAATAAAAAATCTTAACCTTTCTGTAATGTACGGACACGGATTAAATAATAGTTACTACGCAAGTACCCACAGATTGCAAATGCATTAGACACGTAACACATGTGCCCACTTATTTATGGTACAGTTTGCTGACAGAATGCTCAGATGCTGATATTGAGTTCCATGTTTCAACATAATGTAAATTGAATACTGGGAAATGATTCACGTCTTTTATCATAATACTCAGTAGGATCTTAGTCATCATCAGTATAACTATTATTAGAGGCCTATGTCCAGCAGTGATCTGCAGTGGGCAGATGATTATGATGATGATGATCACTGATTACTGATCTGTCCTCAAAGGAGGAGAATTTGACACAAGTAACTATTACCAGTTTATCCAGACAAGTTAGTGTAGAGGTTTTTCAAGTTTTCCGTCTTTTTAATTTATATTTGTAGTTTTAACTCCTAGTCGACTATGTAATGAGTGTGTTCGAATACATACCGATTCACTTCATGTAAAAAAACTATCTTTTCTGGGCATTTTACTTTCAGGTTGTAATTTATTCTACTATTCTAAAAGAATAATAATTAGTATAGCATCAATATCTAAACAATCGTTTATGAAAAAATCCTGAAATCTTTAATTTAATAAATTGTATAATTTTATATAAAAACAAATTCGTAACTGGCAATCAATAAGTACTGGAGTTGCCATGGTAACTAAGTATATTATAAAAAAAACAAATAATTTTAAACGAACAACAATCTCTGAAATCCTCCACCGATCTTCTATACAAGCTTTGTAACGTACTTATTGTTGCTAAATTTAAACCATATAAATGGATTTTACATAACCAAGGGCTTCGTCGGTCGGTCAGTAGGCCGAGTGTAAGTTGACGGATATCGGGCGTCACGGAAGTATGTCAGTGGGTTCTTTGCTTGGTGTCGTCGACCAAAAAGGCAACAATATGCACAGTCGTCTCTTTCATCCGCTTATATTTAGAGAAGGAGAGATTAATGTTTGCTGAAGTAAGACCAATGCAACCTTTCTCGTAAGTCGGCGCGTGCGCAACGACGCGGGGCTCCAACGTAGCTGGCAGGTTGACAATAGTGTTAGATAACATTGCTGACCTTTGTAGTATTTGATTTGCATTTTGTTAAATAGCGGATACTCTAGTGAGTAGAATTTAATTATTTGATAACAAATTTTCGACACCTTCATTATTAACTATTTCTACAAAACGCCTCAAATCACGTTTTCTAAAAAACATGGTCTGTTTTCTAGAATACGTGATTTTAGGCGTAATTTATATTATTATAGTACAAAATTATGAAATAAGGAACTATATTGTGTACTGCAAAAAAAAAAAAAATTCCAGTTAGTATAAAATTAATTGGATCAACACGTTTCCAATTAATTTGATAAATAACCATAAGCCATATGAATTGCAAAACAGATTATTTGGAGTCTGTCGAATTTCGCAACAATATATCGTTTACGCAAGTACACTTCTACAAAATAAATCCTGACAATCACTTTAAACCGATCTTATCACCTTGATGGAACATCCATTCCAAATCTGAGTAGAACCATTTACATTTTAGATAAATATTTTCCTAGACTTCAAAACTGATTGTCTACCTCATTATAATATTAGTGAGTACATAATATCGATAATCATTACTTCCAATAATTGTTCAAGAGGTCAATGAACATTTTGAGGAAATGTCTATTGTATATTTGAGAGTTTATTTATTAAAATGTAATGAATAAATGGTAACTGTCGCCTACATACCTGACCAACACTACGGTCATCACGCTATCACGTGACGTCAGTACCACACATGCGTTGATGTTCCTGAGCATTAAGATGTCATGTTTCTTATCCTGTAATTTCATTGCCTTATATATATAGCAGCCTTCCATTGAAACACATCTTACTACGCAAGCAGTGAGACTGAGGTACCCAGACAGACGATGTTTTTATTTTCCTATTTCGGTATTATCGTACTTTAGATACAAAATAAGAAGATGTTTTCCGTTATAAGCACATATTGATTTTAAATATGTATAGTTCAAACTTTGAAAAGTAATATCATTAATTTGTAACCATATTTACCTGTTTTCCTTCATATACAAATTGCTTGATTGAGTAAACAACTGATAAGGTCATCACAACAACTCGCAACTCATTTATTCCACAGAAGAGAAACCGGCTTTATTTTTTTATTCAGTGGTATGTAAACATCAAATATACAAATAAAAAAAATGGTGAGCCCATTAATTACGAAAAATAAAACTAAATAACACACATAGATTGAAAAATACAACACGGTGTTAAATACGTTATACTCGTACCTTTATCCCAAATATTGTGTGTAAATATTTATGCCAACGTATTACGCCAACTCCAAATAAATGCGATAAGGAAGAAGCAGATGATGATGATAATGATGCAAGATCATCAGCTGTGAATACGAGCTAAAAGTTATAAAATTCACTTCCATGAATTTTTTATATTAATTTAAAATTTTTAACTGTAACTATTCAGAAGGATTGTATGGACATTTGCTTAAGAACCCATAAGGATATTTGCGTACCCATTTTGTAAAAAATATCTTATCAGAATAAAAATAGTATGCCGATGGTGAAGTAAGTAGATATGCCGTGAAGGACATGCAGATCGATAATAAAATACATTCTTCACTCCGTCCAGTCGTCCGATAATGCGTGTAGTCCACCACCATTAGAATAGTTACAAAAACTGACCAAGAATTATACTAATTGTGATAACTATTTTTAAATAATGGAAACTGAAATCCATTGTAATATGAAATTTAACACCCACTTGAAATTTGCACTTGATCCACAAATGCTTAACGTTAATAATAATAAACGACGAAAAGTTTATCAATGTTCGATTTTCATATTTTCAGTATTGTAGGTAAATTTGAACGAAGTGTTTCGTTCCCATAATATCCGTTTCATCTATGAACCTACCTAATGGTACGGTAAAAATATTACCGTTACTTACACATTCTTAATAATAAGGATTAGATGTTTAGCTAACGGCATTATTTCACACTACATGAAATTTCATACTCTTTTTGATCTACAAATAGGTATATGATTTGGTTAAAAATAATTTTGATTCATATACATAACTGGAAAAGCGAATAAAAGTTATTGCCTCTGATGGAATATAATAAACGTCCTTAAAACATGGAAATACAATAGATATTATAAAATATCTGCACCTTCTATGACCTCCATGATATATGCCATACCCAATGATATTCCTGAAGGTCCTATGCTGCTAAGCCCTGCTATACTTCAAACCGGAAGATACTTACACACATAGGTAAGATACACAATTGACTTAGTGTACGTCTTCCACTGGTAAATATTATCTTGAAATCGTCGTCAGGTTACCATTTGCGGATTGTCGCTATTATCACAGTTTCCATTAGTATTGCGCGCACGTCGGTGGATGTTGCGACAGCGGTCAACTGTTCACATCTCAATGCCGATGTTTGCTAGTAATTATTACTTGCAATCTTTTACAATGTAAAGATTTATAACCTAGTATATACCCTATTAATATAGCCATAATCTCTATAATTGCGATCTTCAATATCATGATTACTATTTGTATTTTTTTTGTAGAAAATACGTGACAAACTTCTTAGTAATCTATAGATTCACCATGTTATGACAAACTCCTAGCAGTCCCATGTAATTTGAATGACATATAAGCCTACGACCAACCTGATGGTAAGTGGTAATCATCATGAACAGTTACAACATCACCCTATCATATGATACCCGTGATACTAATCATGAGATTTTATGTAACAAGTCAGTAGTAACTGCCGCATTTATACCTGAACAGCACTATCACAAAACGCCCGCGCTACTACTTCTACTATGCTATTCCAGACTAAGATATCATGCCTCTTATCCAGTAAGTTCACTGCCTGTCCTACCTTTAAACCAAAATCGATTTTAGACAGCAATCTGCTTAGTAAAATATAAGTTATACAATATTGTATTAGAGAGACAACATATCTTTTGAGCTCATCATCTGACACCTCTTGCTGTAGAGCTTCGTAGTGCGAGTCCTTGATTTAAATTCGTATCCAACGTATATAATACATATCCAAATAACGATTTAATTATACAAAATACTTAGAAACTAAGTATTTTGGATATTTAAATCTCCAATGTATGTGCACTTCGTAATAATGATTAATATTTTATTTGATCAAAAATACCAATATAAGCAAAGGCCATAACTCAGTCTTATTATAAGTAAGAATCTTTGATGAATATAAGCGTTTTGATTTACACTATAATGAGACGTTCAATAAATAAAATTGACAGTCCCATTGGATTTTCACATCACGTATACTCAATACTATCAATCTACAGACTTCGGCAATACATCACGAACGATGAACCCACCTTTTTTGGGTCTGCATTCTTCGGAAAATTAGATGGAAAAGATTCCATTGAACAATTATGTTTGCAGAAATATTGTTGTCATGATCATTCTATTCGAAAATAGGCATGACAATAAAATATACTGGTGCTTTCGGAAGTAAATAAGCATCATTGGGACATTTTATTTTGAAAAGTAACTGGTGATAAAAGTGCAGCATTTATGATGAAATTAAACATTGATCTATCCTTAAATACTAGCTGTGCCCAATGTTTTATCCGCGTAAAATTTGTAACCTATGTGTTATTCTGATGTATAAGCTATACTACTGCAGTTTCATCAAAATCCGTTCAGTAGTTTTTGCGTGAAAGAGTAATAAACATCCATCCATCTATCTATTTTCATTAACAAACTTTCGCGTTCAATATTAGTAAATTTATACGCATTTCAAGATTTTTAAGTTTCTATATTATAAAAGAAAATCGTTCTAGATACTAGTTAGAAAAAAGTTTACAAAACTATAAAATTATCTATACACATGTACAGGTTAAATTGGTTGTTTAGTCAAATAAAACAATTACAAATAGGTAATAAATACCGCCCCAGTTTATGTCGAGCGTTGTGTGTTGACCGTTGGACAGTTATATTTTCGGAATCTACTAACATCTTTACAACTTTTACAGTACTTATTCAATTCATTCAGTAAACATTACAGTTATGATGACTTACATTTCTGTTTTACCCACTGAACTAATATGTTTAAACAGATTTATCTGTGACAGGAGCGAGATCAATATAGTATTATTAAAAAAACAGTCATAATTATGTTAATCCTAAAAAGGCTCAAGAATAAGTGGCATATAAAAAACTGAATCTTATCACATAAATTTTATTTTATAAATAATGATAGAAAAAATAAAGGTGATTACATTTTTATATCCTTTTTTAGCAATTTTTTTTTGTACCATACTTAATTAAGTTCTATCCCAGATGTTCTTGATTTATTCATGCGACAACTGCATTTCTTTTTAACTGTACCTACTCCATAATTTTCTTTTAATCTAACCTCGTCTCGATTCTAACTTATCTTTAAAGAAATCCTTAAAAACTATGTAAGGAAACATGAAGCAACTTACGTTGCTTATATTTCTTCCAGCGACCACAATAAATTGAAAACTGTTGAAATGCTGGCCACAAAAACAACGTTATGTGACCAGACATACCAAGTAAAATTATTTAAGTTATGGAGATATTATGTGATTGTGTTGTTGTAGCTTATAATAATATCTTGAAGGTAAAGTTAACGAACAAGAATTCATAGATTACGAACCTACTCTACTCTAATCTCAGAAATAATGGTCTTTCACTACTCGTTAATAATATTTATCGAAATAAAATGAGTCTTACTGACTCGGCACATTTTGTATGTAGAATTGTTAGTGTAAAGAAAACAACCAACATATAGATTTACAAATGTATATATATTATGTCATATTCATAACTTATGTTGTACATATTGAGAAATGACACGTAACGGTTATACGGATAAACCACGCCGTACTTACTCGTACAAGGAAGCAGTTTTTAGTAAGTTGAACATTTCAAGGTTTAAGCTACTAAAACTAGAGAGCCAATTGAAATTAAAGTAATCTATTACAGATTACTTACGAGTCACGATACTAAAATACATACCATTTATTATGAGACTTGCTAACAAAATTACTCTAGATTTGTAATAACAGTTATAGTTATTTATGTGCTCCACTATTGTGTATTATTATTGTAATGATGTAATTTTTATGATTAAAATGTTATTTTAAGATTTAAGAAAGGTGTGTTCAGTAACTGCTACAGATCGCTAATGCATCATAACCTTGAAATATAATTTGTCAACAAAATTACTAGCGATTTGTAATTTCCACCAATACTGCACATATTATTTCTGTGAATGTAGTATATTAATTATAATACTACATGTATTATTATTAATACACAAGATAATATTTCAAAATTTAGCAACCGAAAGTAGCGCTTAATTAAAAAGCACTAACGTAATTGCTGACTATTTGTAATAATATGTAATCTAAGCGAATTTATTATATTATTCGTTATAATATTAAAAACTGGGTGTATTATTAATGTTATTAGTGATTTACAGTACTATACGTAGCCGTATATAATAAGAAGAACATTAATAATTTTAACAACTGGGTTTCTTAAGGACTAGATGATATATACCTAGTAATAAATTTATATGTCCTTAAGAAACCCAGTTGTTAATGTAAAAAATGTATTTAAAATGCATATATAAAAAAATATAATAAAAGTCTAAATAGGTGCACAAATAAAGTATGCACAGTATTTACTGATCTGTCAATATATAAAGACTCGAGAATTACCCTGCATCACGTACCTTCATAGGTAAAAAAATCTAGATCTCATTGATGCAACAGCGGGCCTATTCGTTCTATGAGATAAAATAATAATAGGTTCGACGTCCAAACCTCTGGAACGTTCACGACTGATCTGTCTTGGTTACCGAACAAACGTGATAATATTAGTCACTCTTAGGGGGGCCACACAATTGGACATGTCCGCTCTGGATCTAATCGGCCACGAGGTACGTAGTCTAGTGCTGTGAACGAACTCCACCAAAAGCAATTGCGATACTCACGTACTTCTGAATGTCAAACACCGAACATTATATTATGTGACGTTGATATCGGTACGCGCCTCATTGAAATCTATGCCTAGTACCTACTTGTTAGGGAGTGACAGTTAAAATGTAGGAACTACTGCCTCATACTTATTTATTCACATTACAGGTCACAGATTCGATCTTAGAACTATACAAACATTTGTATTATCAGGTTTAATCTTTTGTATTGGTCTGACTCGCCCTGGCATCTCACGGATATATTAGCATATATGTATGTATGTCAATTTGGAATAATGTACCTCTTAAACAGTGAAAAAATGTCTCGAATGGGTGTAATGATTTTTTCTACAAATTTCCTTATTATTTATGATGTATTTCAGTAAGTTAATGGTTATTATTTACTCCATCAGATTATATACCATTGCAGTTATATAAAAAGATAAAAAAGAATAATAAAGTTAAGATGTATACTGCGTTGCCCAATTATTATAAGAAAGCATGGTAGCTGAATCACGAACATGATGTCCGATATGATGAAATGTCATTCACGCTCGAATGCAAATTGCGGCCAGTGCATAGCCGCCAATTTAGTACGACCCCTTGATTCTATTGCGAAGTGTCAGCCTTACTTGTATTATAACAACAATTATGTAGTTAAAGAGGGGAGTTGTTAATAATAGGATAAATGACCCCATTGCTAGCATACAAAATTAAAAAATCAATATTCGCATTCGGGTGTAGCAATTCATTATCATTCATTAAAAAATACTAGTTAAGACCGCACCCGTGGCATATGGATAAACAATATGCTAACTATACTCAACATTCTTTTTTGTGAACTGATTGAAATAAAATATACAGTAATTATTAAGGTAAGCTAGCTGCAATATATCAGTGAAATGCCGCATTGGAATCAGTTGAGTTGTTTTTGAAATTAGCATCTCAAAAGTACAACCAATTTACATGATCGGATGCTGTGCATTTAAGAATTTCTTAAATAGCTTCGCACGGATATTGTTAATAGAAGAAAATAGCATGAAAATGCTTTCAGTAGTGATTGGATTATTAGTAGTAGATTATCGCAATAAAAATAGACAGAGACTTTGTTTTATAAATTATATAAATAGATAAACGTATTGACATTTAACGGTAAATTTCAATTGTATTAAATAAATAAAATTATGAATTAATATAAATATCCCAACACTAAAGCGAGATTTCATAAATGTTCCAACGGCGAGTTGAACGGTCTTCGTGCAATTTGTACGCAGTGGTGCGTTTCACATGCCTAACAGTGAACAATTCGTAGTTCTAACATGCAATCGATACCTATAATATTTTCTATTAATCGGTAATCAGCCTTAGAGTGATTATATTTATGATTACTCATAAAATAAGAGGCTTAACCTCCTTTCGTCCGTATAAATGTAAAACCATAAAAAATAATTACTTATGAAATTACTAGTGGCCCATCCTGACTTTGCGTGTTGATGCCTTCTTGAACTTTGTATATATTAATATAGCACTTAATTTCATCACTCTAAAATAATATAACCTACGAATTGTCTATATGTTCTCAAATAATAGTACAGTGATTCTGGAGTTTAATTTACTTTACTTTTAATTACAGGATAAGAGGCATGACATCTCAGTGCTCTGAAATGCAACGCATGAGTAGTATCACGGGTGTCATATAATATCGTGATGTCCATAGTACTATTCATATATATATATATATAGTAACAGCTTACAATCAGGTGAGCTTGTTGTCCTTTCAATTGCATAAAAACCCAGTAATATGATTAATACATAAAACAAAACATACTAGGATTTCTATTGCTTCAAAATTATAACGTTTGTTATAACTTATTGAATATTAGAACAATACAACATCGGTCATCCAATAATAATATAATGTCAGATGCAGTGTAGCGTCTTTATGGGCAATGCTCGCCCGGAAGTCGGTCATAAATAGGATAAGTAAATAATCGAGATGTCTATGAAGACATCAAGATTATCCTATAGATTGTATACACTAAGAGATCTACTCGTACTTGTATAGAAATTTTTAATATATTTTTATTTTTAAGTCTTAAGAAAATAAGAGAGACTATTCTACCGATTAAATAATATTATTAGAAAAGTTTTTTATACAACTGCAATAACAACTGAAGAATACAGTTGTCAATCTATAGATACGAAGAGAAGCCCGTGTTATGTCTCTACCAGCAGTAGTCATTTCACTGCAAAATAGAAATATTGCAATTAATTATTTTAATCCGCAATACAAAAAGATATGCTATGACGATCACGACATGCCTTCTTAAAATTATGAACTGATTTCAATGCAACAATTGTTTGAGAATTGCATTATTTTCCTTAGATTTTTAACAAAATCTGTTCATTTCCAAATTTTTATTTAAGTAACATTTCTGACCTATTTTATGTATTCTATATGCATTTACAAAATATTTTTAAATGTTAACAGAAATTTTATATAAAATCATTTCCTATAAGCAAATAAAATGAAGACAATATTTTTAAAACATGCAATGTAACATAGAACAGAATGAGGTTATTGAAAATGTAATATTTTCTTATTTTGTTATAACATTTAATGCATCTAAGATGTGGATAACATCATATGACTCTGTCTATCTACACAAGTTTACGGCCACGCCTACTCTAACTAGAATTAAGATAATAGATAGAAGTTCAACTAATGTCCGTATTAAGGTGTATTTTCATATATGTTTTAGTATTACCATAGATAAGATAGTATTACCCTTTATAGTAACTACGAAGAATATGAAAATATTAATAAGAAATACATTGAAACGGTTGACGATTTTGATAGAATATAACTATTTTGACATAATCTTCCTTTAGATAATCCAGTTCTTATGTTTCTTTCATAAATCTACCATACAATTCTAAGAGTAAATTAGATTACGCTTGGATATTGCAAGTTGTATAACTTCATTTTTGTTTTAATTTTCATAAAGCAAATAATTGTACCGATGTGTAATTTTATAGAATTTGCATGCAATTAATACTAATGAACGGCGTGGACTAGTTGTTTACTACCGCAGCCCATAAAATATCAAAGGTCGTGAGTTCAAATCTGTTTGCTCACTCAAATATGCTCAGCAATAGATAATATATGGAGAGGTACATTCACCACAACGATTCTAACTAGAATATTTGGGTTTATTGTCATGAGCATATTTTTTATCAACGACATACAACATTCATAATACAATAAGATTCACACTCGCTTTAAGTTTTACAACAATTATTTGATCTTAAACCTTGCAAGGAAGACATAAAGCACCATTTCGTTAAATATTTAATTAATATTATCTTCTTAGTACATCAAATGTGCTGCAATTTCCAGTACCTCTGTCTGAACAAAAGATGCGGGTTCAAGTTCCGTAAGTGCAAGTGAAACTAGTCAACCTTATAAATTCAGTTATAATAACCATATATATTTATTTCAGTTCCTGAATGTAGTTTAAAAAATTATAATAACAATTAAATACTGTGGAAATACGCAGTCAGCCTTTAATAATAATTATTAATTTATTTGTGAATGATTTTGGGTAGATATAGTACAAAATGTTAATGAAGACATGGCACTTACAAAATCTATTTATATGAAGCATGCAAAGGAACTATACATTACGATTAGATTTCCTTTTTTTGGATATTTTTGAGAAATATAATTAAAAATTATACATTTTATGTTCATTTTTTTATTAAAAAGTCCATAATATTTTAGATTAAATTAGAATATAATATAAAATGTATGTGTGTTTATACGAATATAATGCTTGAAATTATGTTTTAATTTCACCAAATGTGTATACGAGGGTTTAAACCAGTGCATGCAATGTGGGTGTGTCGGTCCCGCGCACCAAATTGTTACTAAGCTATTAGGATACCTATCTGCGAATGTGTCACATAACTCTATCTGGGAGGCCACCGATCCTTGTCTCCAGGCAATTCCACCAAGTAGGAAGGTCAACGTAAATATCTACTTGCAGAAACATTAGTTAAACCTAGTGCATATAGATGACATCATATTAAATATGAATCACCTCGAATTGTAAGTGAATGAGTATTATGAATAAAGATATTTACAATTCAGGGTATATTTATTTCTTTTTAACCCCCGACGTTAAATTTGGATGTTATAAGTTTGAGTTGTCTGTGTACCTGTGTGTCTGTCTGTGGCATCATACCTCCAAAAAGAATAAACCGTTTATTTTTTTTTATTATACGATGCGTTTTTGTTTGAAAGCTGACGTATTTTATTATATTTCTTTCCGATTGTCTTTTATTTAAAGATTACAAAAAAAGAACATAATATTTCAATTGCTTCTAGCGTGATCTTATATAGCCGACTTTAATAAATAGACTGTCCAATACAAAAATAATTTTTAATATCGGAGATTACTCCGAACATCTAAAGTTATAAACTATATGTAAATTTTTGACAATATATTTTAATACTAAAATCAAGTAACTTAAATATTATTTAAATATTGTTTCTGTACTAATAAGTGACTTTCTATACTCATATTTTTAAAAAATGGGAAAAAGCTATACAGTTTCCTTACTTATTACATTGTGTATGTATTTTTCCATTGGGAATTCGTAATTTCAAATACCAGTTGAAATGAATAATAGAATATGTAATAATTTATCCGCTGATATAAATTTCATTTCATTCTCATTATATTTGTATGCTAACTTTTTTATAAATATGTTAGCTGTTTTCTTATTTTTGTATAATGCAAAGTTAGTTGTTTGAAACTCGGACTGAAACTATAGTGTAATGGAACCTGTAGGATAGCATGTGTCTTATATTTTAGAACACAATAATTCTATTACTGCATTTGAAGTGTTACTCACCGCATGGCAAAGTATATGAGGAAGCATGGGTTTTTAAGTGTAATTTGTGTTTGCTCAAGGTTTCGTCAATGTCTACGGATGTTTCCAGTGGTCGTCAGATTGTTTGCCATTCCAACCACATAAACGAAGTCACAAACTTTTTTCGGTAAGATATGTATAGGTATAATACAGGACAGAATCTATAAATAAATACAAAAAGTACTTCCTTGTTTTAATCTTTTTTCATAGTTATTTACAATTGTTCATCTTTACATAGCATAAAATAATGTCGCCGCCACTGTCAGTCTGTTTGTTTGTTTATTTATATCTTTTAAATTACGGAACTGATTTTAATGAACTTTTTAGCAATAGGTAGCGTTAATCAAGAGAAGTCAAGAAGTATAATGTAATAAGGAATATGTATAATAATGTATGTATAATACATGAGTGTTATAGTATAGAACAAGCCGAGAAATTCAAAGATTTGTAATGCATCAGTACGAAGCCGGAACGGGTCGCTACTGTTATTATAATATTATTTATTACTCTCAAAAACTGTATTATTATGGTAAATTTACCGTTTATATGAAATGTACATAAATACAACATTTATATAAACTGCATAGAATAAAATTACATAACTACTAAAACCGGTGTTTAATATATTACTGCAGTTAAAATCAATTAAAATATTATATAATTACTCCTTCAATTTTTATGTGTGGACTAAAATTTTATTAGTGGACTACCTGACATGGCAAACATCGTGCTCTACAGCAAGCAGCAGCGCCGTCTTCCAACTACAACAGTATTTTCAAACTATACAGGTACTAATTGAAATATATACCCAAAATTACATCCGAAATAATCCAGCTGTTTATGAGCATTTAGGTGATAAACACCCGTACAAACCAATATGTATAAATTTCTAATTTTAAAAATCTCTTTTTAATTGATATTTGTAACATTAGAAATAAAAAATATTAATCTTAATAATAAATATTCTGTTAAAACAGACTACCCCCATACATTGTAACACTAGAGGAAATGTGAAACAAAAGACTATCAGATTACTACGAGCACTTGATCACGTTATTGCTTTCAGGTTAGACGCCTTTGTTACACAAAAAATAATAGCTTACTTACGTACATGTAAGTATTGCCATGCTTATTCCATTATTTCATAAATATATAATGAATTGGATAATTTTTGGAGCAACATACATTTTTGTAAACATTTACTTGTATAATACTTTATTTTTGTAGAAGTTTATCTTTTTTAATCGACTTCAAAAATAAGAATATATGACTACTGAAGTTACACGGATAAAAAAATTATCCGTCTAACTTCAGTTTTTTAGGAGAGTCGAATTTGTTTACATTTCTTTATTTTTATTTGAGAACTTATGCTGCTTACGAGGCACTGTATAAAGTTTTTGTTTTTGATTTATCTTTAAGTTCCGATTGAAGTCGATTTTTCATAGTCTGACTACGCCTAGTTATTATACAAGTACATAATTGACATAATTTGCAAAGAATGCACATAGCACGAATGACATAAGTACCAACATGTCATATGTTACAGTACCTACTTCATATTTCATTACAACTATTTATCTGATTTATTCATTATTTACTTTGATATTTATCTCTTTACACACGCTGTATGTCATATTACCTCTGGATAGACTTTAATATACTTACATCCTGGATATTTTTATAATGTTACGCGGCAATCTCTAACTAAACTATTAAAATAGCTTAGGTAGAGCCGAAACCCGTTAGACATAAATGTACCATGATAGAATATTTGAAAGTCAACAATGAGAAAAAAACTGTAACGAAAGTTCATAGACTCTCCTCATAAAGGATCAGAGCCCTCGCAGCGGGATACAGTAAGTAGAGGTGGTCCTTATCTGCGACTGTTTCAACAGCCAGCGGAGTGGGGTGCCACAGACAACACTCGTTCTACCTCGTGAGCGACCGTCGCACGTTGCGCCCGCGCACCTTACTAAACCGACTTTCGAATACGATCCATTCGATTTTTAAATTGTTTAAAATGTATCCCGAAACAGTGCTTAGGTGAAATTGACTGCTTGTTGTGATACGTGATTTTAGATACCAGTGTATTGGAACGCATATATTTTTGTGAAGGATTTTTTACGGAACCACCCTGTAACGTATCAAGGTAACTTCGTTCTTTTATTATTTAGATATTAATTAGTAATATTTCTTTTGTTAAAGTTTTATTACTTAGATTTGTTTTATCCTAATTTTAACATATAGTTGTTTTCTAGTGCAGACACTTTCACGTAATAGCTAATATTTACAATAAAATAAAATAATGCCCTTCGTAAATATTTGCTATAATATTTGAATATATAGGTAAAAAAATGTTATATAATTTTAATGCAATAGAAACTAAAGGAAACTCATGTTCTCTCTGGTTGAAGCCTTCAATCGTGAATAGTAATGTGCATGTTTAACCCCGCTTACAACCCAACTAGTAGTCAGTGTAACATTAATTTACGACTTCTATTATTAGGTAATTAAATGAAATAAAAACAAATATTATCAACAATTTTACCAAATATTTTTTGTGTATATTTTGAAACAACATTTATCAATTGCTAACAGAAGTGTTAGAAAAATGTTGATGATATGTGTTTACATAAATATAGAAGAATGTTAAAACAGATCCTCTTAAGATTGTACATAACGTTAAACAATAGATGTCTGTATCATACAATATAATATACCTGCATAAATAAAAATTTTAAGTATAATTTACTATAAATTTGCATAAGGAAAATGGGGAAACTAAAACCCGTATAAAATTATAACAATACAGGTGACGAAATAGATTTCACGTACACAGTAGACACAATTAACTATGTTTTCAGAACACTATGAGTTCTGAATGGCACCAATAGCTTTTGCAGACCTATTTTATTACTATTACTCAACGAGTCAAATTATAAGACGATTCTGAAAAATTGTGTACCACAAACAAGTTTGTAAATGTGTATAAATTCAGTTGTTTGATTATATTTAGAGATATATAGTAGGTCCTAACTAACCTTATAACTAAGTAGACTTTAATCAAGTTCAGTTTTATTTATATTTGCTCGCTTTATAAGTATATATATCATTATTGTGTTAAACGGTTCATTGTCTATATATATGAGTAACTTCTGGTCGGCTGTCAGTAATTCTAATCTATTTAGAGAGAATTTTAAATAAATAACAATCCTTTTTGTAATATACCCATAGCATCATTTATATTAAAAGGGAATTTCTGTTTAAATTCATAAGTAAGTACAAATTCTGTTTAAGTAAAAATTATGAATTAGGGTTAAAGTAATTAACTAATTTAATAAATTTAATACTTAATTACAGAGTGAGTCACTCTTATATTATTTTCTTTATTAACTAATAAATATATACGTTTTGGACGCAGATATTTCTAATGTTTGTCATAAATTCATAATTTGTAAATTGTAATTATGATGAGTTGTAAAACTATTATCTTTCATTAGGTACTGGAACGAATTATTAAGTGAAAACAATAACTTAATTTAAATTATTGAAGTTTACTTGTTACAAGAAATTTCCTAGAAATCGGTAATTTAATTAAACTTCGTAGTGATGTTTCGTAGTTGACTTTCAATCTAATTTATATTTAATATTAAATTTTGAAGCGGTTTTTTTTAATAGATAGAGTAATTCAAGAGGAAGGTTTATACATATGTATAATACATGTGCACCCGTGCGAAGCTGGGTAGTACCTATACCTATACCTAGTAAATAAATAATATTCTGTTACACTTTTTCTATTCATATTCATAATTCTCTTTACAAAAATATTATATTTATATTTACATGATATTATATTTAAATAGCATATACAAAATAATATACTGATCATAACGATATTGTAATTAATATATTCTATATTAATTTTAATATTTATACATCATGCTACGTTCATGTGATAAAACTTTCAATATTGCATGTTGAAACAGATAGTGCGCTGAGGATATCACGCGACTTACATAATCACATCAAAGTTAATATAGCACTTTCTTTAGATGTTACATAATTAATCGTAACCCCGGCAACGAACTTAATCGTTTTATCAGACGTGATAAATCTGCTTCTAGTTATACCATGCACCGCTTTCCTTCAAACGAGCGAAAGCAGTTACATTCTTGGTTCAAATGTTTAATGCACGCGCATTGCAACTTGCAATACTGCTGCATATTGGTGCATCGATTCATCTCAGTAATCTATCTTAGTGAAAGTAGGTAATGCTGCCTAACCGTGAGAAACGTTTTCCTTAAAGGGGTAGAAGTCGGAGTAAAATCTTATGGTATTCAATTACAACGTTCTACATGACCATAGACCATGTTAACCATCCAAGTTTTTCCGGATAAGTACTAGTTGCATTTGGCTGTTCAATTTATTTTCAATCAACTATAATAACATTTATGTTCCACTGTCATGCAATGTTTTTGAGCATATAAATTAATTTCAATAAAATAATAATTAAATTTAAAACGTACTAAGTTCTTTAAATAATACTTTAAATGAACGGAACTGTTATTCAAAGGATCCCGTCGATATCTTTAGAATATTGGTTTAATTTATTTTGTATTGTAATAAAACTGTATTAATAAAGGTTCTTTCATAGGTTTGATTTTACTTATGTATATTAACGTATGTATATATTTATTGTCATGTTAATTTCATGATCAACACAAACACGATATGTCCTTTTGTCTCAATGGTTAGTTATTATACATTTTTAAAGTAAGTATAGAATGAACTAATAATGACGTTCATTCCCCATAAATACCAACGATAACATAAATAATTATTGTTAATATTTTTATTTAAATATTAAGGAATTACATTACTTTAAAAGTCTTCGATCTTATTTTAAAAATATTATAATTCAATAATTATAATGAAATCCCATATGAATATTTTCTTAAAATAATATGCCTGACTATTAATTTGCGAGGATGGAAATCCGTATCATGATGTTTTAGTGATGGACGTGTCCTTGCATGTGACCTTAAGCTTATACTAAGTTTAATTATTTTAATTATGTATAAATTGAGTAATACTTATTAATATATCACAAAATTTTTACATAATTTAAATCTAATATGATGTTATATATCTCCGTTGCATTATTTAACTTATAATAATAAATCAAAAAGTTACAAGGATAACGTATACTTTCTAGATTATTTAAATATTTCACCCACCACAGATTATGTAATCTGACATAGATAGGTAATAACAACTATGTATGCCGTTAATACCATTATATAATCGTATTTATACAGACAAAATATCTATGACAGATATACATTCTTAGAAAAAGAAACAGGATAATATTGATATTCTTTTATTATTTCTGTTTATATTTTGTTGCATTTTATTTATCATTTATTATATTTGCACCGCCAACATCTATTCTCTGCACCACCTACAGTTGACTGGTAGAAAATGCCTCATGGTGTTCAAGTCCTCTAAATATACTTTACTATATTTTGTAAATTGTGTGCATTGAAGCCAATTAAATAAATAATACCGCAGGATATTTTAAAATCAATTATCTATGTCATTTTTTTTTCAGTACATTTATCTGATATATTCACGTGCTACAAAAGTATTGTATTTATAATTTCTTTTTGTTATACATATATTACACTGTTGTATTTCATGTTGTGCGTGATTATACAAATTAACTACCTTATCGTCCCGGTATTACACAAATTCAATAATTTGAAAGGTTTCCTATATTTTTTAAATAAATTGCAGTTGAAGTTAACAGAAACATAATAATGTTACTTTCTATAGATAGAAGTTTTCTTGTAATCGTATATAATGCTTTATAGTTTATCGTTATAATATCTAATATCTTGATACTTTACCGATTTAAATAAAAATGTCTCTTTATAAGAAGAGTTTATATAACCAGAAACATCCGCTAAAAAATATCTAACAGTTCCATACACGTGTGCTTATTCAAAATACAAGTCTTCCAATTTATGCTCTTCTTACACACAAATCCTTGTATTTCTGTATCAATCATTATTGCTTCGTATTTAGTTAAACGTTTTATTGGTTATATTAACGAGCGTGCTCCTTAATCTAAGTTTTATAGTTCGGTTAATGATAATAATGTTTGTATAACCATAATTCTGTTTCCTAAGTATATGACTGTGTAAATGTTAGTAGTTCCGTGCTCTTTGATCTAAGAGTGAACTAATATTTAATAATATGATAGCATGATGTATTGTATGATATAGGGATTGGAGTCTAGTTCATATACTAATTTAATATCAATATTTATTATACTACGATCCCTATTTAATATGTGTAGTCACTCAAATGTATACTTATTCAACAGTACATCACTATAATAAGTATCTCAAGTTACATTACAGAATCCATAAAGTTTCTGAAATCATAATCATTATTTTATCAATTTATTTACACTTGATTTCGTAAACATGTACACTGTTATAGGTACCTTATGGTACGGTCCTAAGTTTTGCTACCCACTCTGCAAGTTTTAAATTACCGTTTTATCAAGGTTTGTGATCACTATACACTGAATTTACCTATACGTTGTACTGTTAATAGCAGAATATTAGACATATTTTGCCAGTCTATTACCACATCATGCATGCCATTTTTTGCCCTCTTAATAGATTATAAAAAATCCGGAAAGGTGTAGTAGATAAATTGATCCGAAAAAACTAACAGAATTTTTTCACAGCAATATTAACAAAACATGTTCTAATTCCGAGTTCTATTTATATTTAACAAGTTTTTGTGAACAGCAACTGCACTTTGAATAAATTCACATTATCAATCAGTATTCAACTTACTTAAAACGAGGAGTTTCTTAATTTGACTACATATACATATATGTGTTTTTTTATTGCGCAATGTGTTCACTAGTTTTGAAGTTATTTTCTACCGACTACCAAGAGGTGAAGGTTTTCAACTCAACGGTATTTTTTTGTATAGTTTACAATTTAACTAACACAGTCACTATTGTGATAAACTAAGTCACTTAATACTAAAAAGTTACGGGGTACCTTCACCAAATTTGATGACCAACGGATTAATTCTTTTTGTTATCAGTTGCACCCATGTATATGAGTTTTAGGAATATTGCTATGGGTGTTGATGTATATATAGATATGAATACCCATAGCTACATTCCAGAAACCCATACATTTTTTTTGTGCAGCGACAATTATCATGTATTCATTTACTTGTGTAATGATGCTGAAACGTATATGAATACCAAAAAACGTTCTTTAAAATTGTATTGCAACAAAGTAAATAAAAAATAATACAGCTAACAGATGGTTTGAATAATTTATTTTTAAAAACCAGTTAGAAATCTTGTACGTTACCTTTGTAAAATGTATTTCGTCATATAACGTCACAAATCATGCATATACCTAATGTGTTTTCAAGCGTATGTAATAAATAATTCTATAACTTTACCTAAACAATTAATTTTGTTGATGTTGAAAATTAATCATTAACTTTTAAAGACATTTAATAAAATTGCCTGGTTTTTTTTTAACCAAACGATTTCCTTTGTCATCCTTAATAGAGATGAATGCAATGATTTTCATCAATTCTAACCGGGGAATAGATTCACTAGGATAAAAATTGACGTAAGAAAGCATTCTTAGAAATGTACGTTCATAATTGACGTGCAATATAAAAAAACATCCCTTAAGACATAACAATGGAAGTGTCGTCTACCTGCTCTGGCAACGAAAAAAATACATTTTAGACAAAGTCTATTATGTGGATATACCTGCCAGGTATACTGTTTGTTGTAAAATCATGGATATAAAACTTAAAAGGATACTTAGTATCTAGACGCTTACTAAATCACTCTTTTGTTACACTCGTAGTGACATTTTTTTACTATATGTATTGTGACGAAAACGAGATATTTAATAAAATAAATCAAGAATAATGATGCTCATAATAAAGTGAAAAACTTACATAAAAAAAGTATCAAAATAACATACTAATTTGTAAAAATAACGATGGTCAATCGATCAACAATAACAAATAATAAATTAATGGGTTCATTAGATTATTTTCTTCAATAAATATTCTACAACCCTATTATATTCTGCGCAGCAGAGATTATTATTAGGAGTATGTGTGAAATTGAAATGGCGTATAAACTGACGGTAACCATCGTCTTCTATATGTATATGTAATCACATTATGGACGTGACAATATACTACTAAAATAAATTTAAATTTATTACAAAAATAATATTTAAAAAAGTAAATTGCATTTATTGGCTCTATCTCTGCGACTCTTTGGTATCGTACGCGATACCAAAGCGTAGTGTATGTGTGAACACTACAGCGTACTTAATAAATATTTCGAATATTCTCTTTACGTGGAGATCACAAACTTTCAATAAAGATATGTATAGATTTCTATTTATTGAGGGAAGAGATGACATTAACAGATGCACAGGTGGTAGTAACCTTATCTCAGTCATAAAACGGCTGTTGAGCACTGGGTGAACGGGTATAGTGCACAATCGTCAGTACTTACGACTGGCAAGATTGCTTAACCTCGTTAATAGGCAATGATCAACTTAATCTTCGAGTTATTTAATAGCAATCGAGATCAAGGCGAACATACAATTTATGTATATTACAAATCACCATGCAAAATGTACGCATAGGTTTTTTAAAACATGGCAATGAGATTTATTTCTTTGCACCATTGAAAAAGTAAGGTTTTTACCTACATAATATATATTTTTATTAATCTGTAACAGGGGTATACAATCTATTTTTATACTGTGACCTCCATCACATGTTGGGTAAAGAAAACACAATCAATTTACACAAATGTTACCTAAAGGAGGGAAGAGGATTGTTCGTAATGTGGTCTAATAACTAACTTGCTAGCAATGTACCATATCGGGTTGACTTGCACGCTGTTCCCTCTAGAAAACATCGTCATAATTTCATGGTGAATTTACCACCATGAGCTGACCTAACTTGTGCTCATCTTATCCTCCTGCATTTACGCTAGTGTAGACACGGGTGCACCATTCCATTATCATCCCTGTCATTTTCATACATATCATTCAATATTCCTAGCTATTGATATTCAACTTAATTATGAAATACATCAGCAGTTGAAACTAGGATCAGTTAATTTATTTAATGGATTATAATAGAATGGTGCACCCGTTTGGGGTCACGGCGTATGCTATCGGGGCACCAATAGTGAATGATATGATGAGGATCTGATGTGAGGTCAGTTAGCGCAGTAGTGAATTCACCAGGAATTTATCACATTGGTTTTCACTGCGAGACATCAACTTGATAGGGTATATTTATATTTGAAATACCCATTATTAACCTACGATGTTTTCAATGCTAAAATAACACTGTTTATTTCTACACGTACAACGGCTCAGATGAGAGACTGATTGCGGAAAATGGAGTCCAACCAACATTACCATACTTTTTGTCATAATAAATAATTTAATAAGAAACACCTCAAAAATCAGTACTTACGGCTAATAGGACGGATAAGCTTGCATTTCTGAACTTTATTCTTAAGTTGGGACTCTGGTGGTTTAGTAAGGCCCTTGGAATAACAACGTAACAACACTTCGCGGCTCACAGTTACAGATCTGCATTATTGTGTTATACATATAGAAAAGAAAATAATACAATGTTATTTCCTTACATTCATACACAGGTACTCAATAACTTTTCTATATAAATAATTGTTTTGAGCTCTTCAGTTTACAATTAATAATAACAAGTGAATACAAGTGTACTAACTCCGTAGTAGTTCACCATTATGGAACAATACAAACCCATCGGCGCTCTCCTCACGTATTCGTACTTTGTACATAACATAGTATGACGTTACTTAATTCAATATAACTCTGTTTCAAAACCATTGGGACATGTTACATCAATAAATTGTATAAGATATGCGAATTTACATGAAGAATATAAAGATATAATCTATATATTATGTTTATGAAGAATACAAAGGTTATACCTTAGTACCTATATATGTCTAATTTTATCGATATCTATTATTGCGGATCTCGGTGGTCTAACGGTTTAACATACAGTTTTGCTTACAATAGTCTCAGGTTCGATTCCTTATACGATACAAACATTTGTATCCATAAACATGATTGTTTGTATTGTTTTACGTGTTTTCTATATTAATTACCTATGTTTTTATAAAATGAATGTGTTTAGGTATTTAAATCCGTTGTCTAGTCCAGATAACATAAGCTTTGCTTAGTTTAGGACTTGATGACTCTGCATCGTAACCTATAACTAATTAATTTAATTTAATGTAATTCACACAACGCGCTGTGTAAATAATCCAATTATTAAGAAAATTAAAGTTTATTCTATCTTACTATAAATCCCGCTGCTGTCATAAAATATAACATTTGGTACTGGTTAACAATGTAGCTCTCTATAGCGAAAAAAAAAATTATGGAACAAAAATATTTTGAGTTTAATAATTAAAAAAAAAAATTACAAATATCAAATCAAAAGTATTTTTCAAATACTAAAGTAAAGCATTTTTCCTCTCTATAATATTAGTACAGTTAGTGTGCTTCAAAATAAATCTTATTTCATTTTTTTTATTTATATATAAAATAATACAAAAAATCTATTTGTACTTAAATTATAATAGTTACAAAATCGCATATATTTTGTAAGCTTTGCAACACAATTTAATATGTTCTCGAGTTATAAAATAAAGTGTGATCATTGTTGTTGTTACGTTGCATTATTCATACAATATTTTTGTTGTACTCAATTCTAAGAATATATTGTACACAAATAATGCTAATATTTTATTACTGGTTATTCTCTATAGTATAAGGGATTTTACGAGTTTATTTAATATGCATTTGTATACTTTATCACATGAATCCGAATATTAATATTCGATTTATTATTCTTATAATATGACCTCAATCATAAGGTAGGTAGGTAATAAATGTATGTAGAAAAACAAAGCCAAACTAAACCTATTGTATACGTTTGTTTATGGATTATACATTTTATAAATCAAGATATATTTTTTAATCAAGGACAACAAATATATTTTTTTTAATAAAATTTGGTATATTTGTTGTCCGCATTATATGATGTTGTGTTTATTTATTAGTAATCTAAAAAGCTTGTAGGTTGCATTAAATATCTAATAATAAATAAATATTTTTTATGGAGGTTTATACTTAAATTATCAAAAATATTACACACAGAAGATACCTATCCACAATAGATCGAGTATCTACTTTTCGAGTTAAGTTCCAAAAAAAAAGTACTTAACTATGAAAATATATACATATTTATTAAACATGGCCCATATTTGAAATCATACAATAAATTACATACTTTATTTTTATTTGTAAAGCAATACAACCCAGTTATTTGTAAGTAAATTAAAAACATTGTTGTTGTACCTAATACAAAAAGAACTGGTCAAACATGTATTGGAGTGGTTCCAATAGGATTCCGTAGCCAACGTATAAAATATTAGTATTTAAAAAGAAAGTCTCTCAAACATTTTAACTAAATGTAGCATTTTCATATTTTATTATTCATGATTTTCATTTTCTCCATTTATTAAGCCAATGTAACAGATAATATTAATTCGAATAACACTACCTCGTATATTAAAAACGTTAATTTAGCATAATATTAAGCGTTAATTTTGATTCTTACGAAAGACCATATTTACGTTAATGCTAAATACACTATTAGCATTAACGTAAATATGGTCTTCATTGTTGAAGGCAATCAAAATTTCTTTATTGTATTCAAAGAAATGAGAAAATGTAACTACCTACTTCAAATTAAGGAGCGTCGTGGCATACGAATTACATCCAAAAGGTCTTTAGTTTAAATCAACTAGCTAGCATAACAAAAAATATGTAAAAATTTGTACTTCTGACTCCGCTGAAGAAAACATTGATATTAAAAAAAAAAGGCAGTCTTATATTATAAATTCATGTATTATATTACAAACGAAACGGAACCCTTTTACTCGTAAATTCACATATCATTGAATGCGGTACCGTTCAAGAGGAACCCCTTTACTGTACAATATAGTTTGATGATAATAAAAGTAAATTACGCTAGCACATGATAGGAGTACATGAAGTTTTTATTGTCATAAATACTAAGAATTAAACGACAGATGAACTCTGTACATTATTTCAGAGTTTGATGGCATATTATAAAATATTTTCTTTGTAATATACAAGTGCCCACTCTAATAACTTCATAAATATTATATATGCAACGCGATCATAAATATTAAAATGTTGCAAAATTATTGCATATATTCTTGGCATATTTGATAAAAATCATGGAATATTTTTACTTTATTGCAGTAATCTGTATATACTTATAAAGAATTTTGTTCTGAAACTCTAACTCACCAATTAACGCACATCATAAATAGTTGCAGCTGGAAACTTAACGTTTTAAATATATGTTTTCTTTATAACATACACATTCACTAATAACGGATATCCTGAATTTCCCATGAGAACGGGAAAAACAGGACCCGCGAGAGAAACGCCAACAGACAACAATTAATTTTATGAATAAAAAACTATATTAAGATCATGTACAAATATTTTAAATCAAGAATATGTATGTAATATGGTTGAATAGATTCTTTAACGTATGAATTAGAGCTAAAGTAGGTAATATAGGAAATCAAACCAAATTACTCATAACCTACACGTCTCGTATTGCGTGTAGTAGGATTATATGTAGATTGTAGAAGTAATTAATACTCGTTAATACACGAATAATGGTACTACGCGAATTGCTGATAAAATTGCTTTTGTATTTGTGAATAATGATTTCACTGGCCTATTTTTTTATTTATTTTGACAGCCTCGGTGGTCTAGTGGTTTACCAGACTTCCGATGGTCGCGGATTCAATTCCTCGCACGGTGCAAACATTTGTATTCATGAGTATGATTATTTGTATCGATCTGGGTGGTATCTATGTATATGATGTATTAAAAAAAATCTAAGTATTTATATCTAGTGTCTAGTAACCATAACACAAGCTCTGCTTACCTTGGGACTAGATGGCTGTGTTAATTGTCCAGGTTTACTCATTATTTATTAATTATAAGAATTCTGATTGTTATTATAAAAGGTAACATTGATTGTAAATAGAATAATAATATACCGATATCAGTGTTATCTCATTATTATTTGCTATATTCAGAGATATTGTCAGCTAACTACGTCGTGCGGATGTAGTAGGTGCAGAGCTCCACACAATAAAAAATGACTAATAATGTATTTTCATAATAGTAGGTAAAAATGAGCTTGTAACAAAAAATACTTTGATAGAAGTATAATATAAATAATTATTGATAGTCATTATTTACATTCTGTCATTGGATATGTTGACCTTAGATTAAATTATATTTCCCGACCTTCAATTCTATTATTTACTTATCTATGCTTGAATGGAATGTCCAGGAAATGCTCATACGCATATGTACTAGAATGTACTAGATAATTTAGTTAGGTTTTTTAAAGTTAGTTATATTAAATTTATTCTAGATTGTCTCTGACATCTAACATTTTATTAAAGTGTTTTTTGTTACATAATTTAAAAGTGTAAAAAGTCTAAATCCTTTTTTTACACTTGGTACAGTTTATTGCAATTACATTCAGTTTATCATAATTAAAGCAATAAGTAAATAAATTTGAAGAAGTAAAAGATAATTTTTTCTTTTACTGCTGAACATGTTTACATTCACTGTAACCTCACAGAGGACCACCACTCATCATAAAATAGTATTGCGTGTTTCTTGCCTCCATAGATCACAGAAAACGTTTACCATCAAATGAGTCGTAAGCTTGATTGTCATCACTATGGCATAAAAAATGTACAAATTATAAAAGAAGTCTTTTAATTCTACGTGATTTTTCTTAAATAACATATTATAGCATTGTGTTAGTAATTACTATACTAATAGTTTTTAAATAACTATAAATAATAATAGCCTTACATAAATTGCAAAATTTGCAGTTATTTGGTAGTAAATACTGAACATACTTTCAGAACTTGAGTAGACTTTGATACATGATCGTATATGTTTATTTCGTATATAAAATTTGTGTACACTTTACACTGTATTGCAAAATAATTTCGCTACCTGCGTGTCAACTGTCAATAACCTACAGTTCGTACTCTTTGTATTCGAGATGTCATGGCGAGTACCATGACATCTCGACGAACTTCTCGAAGGTAAACGGGAGCTCAGTAATCATAACCACCATAAAAGTGAATCGTCTTGCGGAAGCATGGTTACTAGGAAATAATTACACTATATATACACAATTTATTTCACGCATAATAATGACAGTGTCTGAAGGTAAACGCCTTTCGGTAGGTCCACTAAACAAAAACTGTCGAATCGATATTCTTTGTAATGTAAATTTTGTAATATATACCTTTTCCTTAAGTATAATTATTATATTTTATTACAAATAATAATATTATTATATCTATATAACTCTATATAATTTAACTGTATAGGTATATATCTGCGACATCCTACCATCCAAGCAGGTATATTTTTTTATTCGATTGTTCATTTAATCAAATGCTATATTTGATGGAAAATGATTTTAAGGTAAATTTAAGTATTATGTTATTACTGATAGGGTGTGTATGGACTTAAACACTTTATAATTATAATTAAACATCGATCTCAAATTCAAGGCTTCTCTATTGAATAAAAGATAAGTACATCGGAGGAATATATAATAATAAAACTATACACACATAGATATATATATTTATATATACCGTCATGACTATTATACCAGACGTCGTAGTCAGAGACTGTCAATTTTCAACGATATAACCACATTTCGCTAAGTATTTTTAAATTATAGTGAACTTACTGCAACTTCTCATATTAATTTTGTTTAGTATAGATCTTTCCATTAAATCAGAGATAGGCAGAAATATCATTAACAAAGCTTTTTTTATTGTCTAAATTCGAATTTAGGACATTTGAGGCAAAGTTGTAGTCGTAAATCACTGCGCCATGACGCTACATTTTATGTTCAACTAATCACAAGATAGAGTTATTCTAGTTCTTAATTTTTTTTATACACACTTAATAATCTTTTTGGCCAGAGAAATTACATATTGTCACGGTCTTCTTAACAACTGGGTATTAAGGTGATAATGCCACTTGACTTTGTGTTACATTTTTAATGTATAATATATGCATATTACACTTACAAGTGAATTTATTTATAAATGTTTGTACTAGTATTTGTAATTTATTCAAGTGACAGACCATTCATCAAAACGTAAATTATGTGGGTTGAGATCGTACAAAGTCCCAGTTTCTTTAATATTTATGTACTAATTATTATGTAAAACATAATAATTATTTTCTCATAAATAAATACTTTATGTGACATTATTGAGATAGAAATAACTAAACTCTTACGCACAATGGAAAAAAACAAGTACAATTACAGAAATACCTGAACAAACTAAGTAACCTGTCAGATAAGTTAATAGTCTGTCTAGTAAGTAACAACTTCTTAATTACATATCATCACGACTGTTGTCCTAGATGGGATAGTCAAACGTTTTATCAACCATCAAGATTTGATGATATGTTTATATATTTGAATCCAACATACAATCCTTGCCAGTTTCGATTCAAATATGGGTTTATTGACGATGTTTCTATCGATGGTGAGTCAAACAAAAATATAATTTGACACCCAAAATTTTACAAAAAAAAAACAATAGCTTACATACGGCGGCAGCAGCGCTGATGATTTTATTTTATGTTTTAAGAACGTAGAGGTCGTTCTTAAAAGTGTCGTTCTTAAATGTAAGCTAAATCAAAGAGATAACTGTAAAGCGTACTTTAATCTTTACGTATTTTAATATTTCCGTGTATATACTCGTACATTTAAAACTACTGTTTTGTTATTTTAGAATATATAAATATAGTTGCAACAGATGGATAGACTGGCTTCGTAATTCACTTTTCAGAATTGCTCTCTTAAGTAAAAGTATTTATAGTTAAATGCATAAATACCACCATACACCCTTAAATTATCCATTTTGCATTTAAAAAAATATTTATTCTATAATAATAGTAGCCTAAGTTACTCCTTATTACATCAGCTACCTGCCAATAAAAGTCCCGTCAAGGTCGGTCCAGCATTTTCAGAGATTAGCCGGAACAAACAGACAGGCAAAAATTATAAATAATGTTATTTTGGTATATGTACCATATTTATATTCATATGCATGTAATAAAAAACGGTTATTTCAATATTACAAACAGGCACTCCAATTGTACTTATATGATAAACAAACAAACATTATATGATCATGACAGTTAATAATTTAGGTATATATTATAATTTAATTTTTTTTTCATTTTTTGCCTATTATTATTTATATATTATTTCTATAATTCTTTTGCATACCAAATGTTGGGTTAAGACTAAGCACCTTCTATTAAATCTATACCATACTAATATAATAATGTACATTGAATCGCAAATAAAATAATAATAATATTTTTTATTTATTATAGTTTAATTTATCGATTAATATATATAATATAAAATGTGTTAGGCAGAATTGAACCAACCACATCCACTAAGCTACGACATACAAATTCCTAATAGATTTAAATAAATATAATTTATCACACTAAAATAATTTACATGTTTACCTTCAACCTACAACCATACATTTGACCGTCATGGCGTCGCAGATCATTTACTCCCATAAGTTCAAAATCATAAAACATACCTCAATTTCACGGTTGTTTGCTACCATAGCAGATGTGTAAAGATAACCACGCGACGCAGAGGTGCTCCAACAATGACAGATCTAATTTAGATATAAATCCTTCCGCAAAACACTATAATGATAGTATATCGCGATTTTTATTTTGTTATATACGCATGCCTAAATTTATAATAATAATATCACAATATAAAATTTAAGGATCATTATTGCAAATTGCATTGAACACAGGAAATTATTTCATGTAATGTAAATAATAAACGTGAATGAAACCAAAATTATACTTTCCCTGTATTTCTAATTCTATTTCAATTATTATTCTTATTTCAATTAGCAATTACTTTTTATGTATTTAATTAAACATAGAACAAAACAGGATAGTGCGTCCCCAAAAAAATCAATAAGCGAGTGGACAGTAGTCACTTGTATGTTTGCGGGAAAATCTCAGGTCTGAAATAAGTATGGATATACATATAAAAATTATTCTTTTCTAGTTATCACTTACAACATTTAAATGTTCATATGAATTCTAAATACAAGAGTTTTATTTATTAACTAGCTGTGTCCGCGGTTTCACATGTGTTTAATTTATTTACACATTTGTTATTCTGCTGTATCAGTTATATTACTGTAAAATTTCACCTAGTACTTTTTGCGTGAAAGAGTAACAAACATCCATCCATCCATCTATTCATCCATACTTTTGTGATTATAATATTAGTAAGATTTAATAAAAAAATGTAACTTGTCTAATTGATTCTGTGTATTTATTAAATATACCTGTATACTCGTGCATCTGTAAATAAGCTGACTATCAAGTTATTAGCGACCGGCTGGTGCCATTCACGTTACGTCACGGTATTGCAGCATCGGCGTCGTAGCAGAACGTTGCGACAGTGCTGGTCATTACACCACCCTTCCATTCCTCCCTTCCAACCCCAACGACCTTCCTGGTGACGACGGCCGGCCCTGAAATTAGCACGTGCGATATTTAATCGTACACAACCAGCCAGTTAAGCGTGAATATTTAATTTATACACACTGTTGCAACTGTACGATTTAACGTAATTGACTAATTTCCAATTGATCGTAATTCGTATCGTATTCGATCTTATTTATTCAGATCGCTTTTATTTTTCAGCTGACTTGAAAAAGAGGAGAGATTCAATTCTAGACTCTACATTTTTGTGCTAAAAATACATAGTAACTGTATATAAATATATGGAATTACAAATCATATAAAAAGAGGAAAATTGAGAAAACATTTAATATGATCTGAGAATCAATTCAAGTAACTTTTGTAACATAAAACAATTATTGTATATTCCAAACTCAACTCATTAAAATTTGCGTTAACTATCTATTTATATATCTATCTGGGTCTAAGCTATCTTTATACACAAAAAAGTCCTTTTAGCAGTCTGTTAATAAAATAGAAAACTTTATACATTCTATAGAAAATGGCAACCGTTGACTACAAATTATTATAAACAATACCATATACATCACAAGCTAGAGACACAAAGCAATTGTAAGATTATAAACTTATTCCAGTCGACATTCATTCACATACGCACAGTAAACTACTGACTTTCTTACTTTATAAACCGAAGCAAAACAACGGCACCTAATACTAGTGTAATAAGTAAAATGATAACATCAACACGGACAGATTCGGTCTTGTATACAGTGTATAGCAAGCGTATATGATTTGTAAAGTTTACTTTATTATCTATTACCAATAAAAGTAAGAAGACGGTCATCCACTAACACACTTTTATTTGTTTGGGTCATACGCAGTATAAACTTAAAACTCCAATATAGATTGGAGTTTTTTTGTTAGGACTCTAATTTACAAGAATTTTAAATATGTACTCATATCTTATATATAATAATATCATATATATAATAATATATATATTTATAATAATATTTTTTTAAATTATATTCCTGATATAACATTACAATACAATATATTCATTTTGAGACCATGTGGATCAACAATATTGAATGTTTACACTTTTTCTGATTTATTATTTCATTATCGTATATTATATCATATTATCTCTATACACAAGTTTGAGCTTCGACTATTGTGTAACATAACAAAATACTTAAGTAATATTAATTTTTAACATTCGAAAATACAATGCATATTGTATTAACTGGGTAAGTTTTCTATTAATATTTCATGTTTTATTTAAATTTACTTTTAACACCAGTGTAGAGAGAATTAAGTTTTCTGTTCTTTGATTATTTGTATGTAAACTTTGCGTATGCAAGGAAAAGGACATGACACACCAAACGAACAAACATAATATACTAACACGGACACTGCGCCCACGCAACACGAGGAAAAGATAGCCTAAAAGATAAAAGAGTATTTATTCCATAGAAAATCTGCGTAACTTCTTTCGCAACCATTTATACCACTGAATCCGCTAATTATCTCACCTATTCATAATGGATAATGGAAAATTCGGTGGTTGAAGTTTTTTTTTATTCAATATCCATTGACACACACACATATTTAAAAAAATAATTTATAAATTATATGCAGTTCATAAAGTAACAATAACTTCAGAAATGTGTAAGAAATTTAACGCTGACATTTTTTTTTGTTTTGTATTCAATTTCATGTTATTTAAATTTACGCCATACAGTAGTACATAAGACGTGTACGTAAGTGAGCCTTGAAGTGAGGTAAAATCTTATTACAATAATGGGACTAGGTCATAAGTACGGATCGGGGACAATAATCTTAATATACATTTTTTAAAACACAAACACATTGTGTAAGTCATAATAAATTAAATACGAGCGTGAAACAGTATCTAGTACATATTTAATTATATATCATTTTGATCTGAAATTAATGAACAGTTAAATATTCATGGTCGGTAATCTATGGTAGATATATACGGATTGAATACATTGTATAAATAATTGCGAAACAACGATACCTAGCATTTAATAAAATTGTTTCAAATTACATACATATGTATATGTTTTGGAATATTTTTTTGTTACTATTTGGAATATTATTGGAATACTAATTATTATTACAAATGTACATTGTAATATATATACATATATATATTAATTTATTAAGAAAGATACAACAATTATATTTCGTATAAGATCTGTACTCTTTAAACTGACAAACAAAAATACTTAGCAATCTCATTTACTATCAAGTAAGACATAGGACAAAATACCATGTCCTACCTGCAGAAGAGAGTCCCAGTAACTACGTAATCAGTGCATAGTATTGTACAATCGTAATTAGCAGGATTTATTACAGTAAGATCAATAGAAAGCGATACGTGCGTACCACCGCCACGGTATGTGCTCGCAAGTGACAATGCTCCTGCGTATGCGCAACTGTACTAACAACTAAACTATCGCAATTGGCAATAAAGTTATTAAAAATATAATTATAAAAAAATCTTTCGAACAACTGCAATTCTAAATGCTTTGGTACATATTTTTTGACATACTCATATCGACGTAAGAAACCGGAATTGTTGTAACTTGAAAACCCAACTATACCCCAGAGACAAAAAAATATTTAAAAAATTCATAACTAACATTTCGAGATAGAAATTCATTTTTTGGGAATGTATTTTTTTAACCAATTTACAAATTTATATCTCGGTTTATATCTTTAAAAAAAAGTATTCAGTTATATATAAAACCAAAACTGACTGATCGGTAATTCCAGTAATCGATCGATCAAAAGATCTATACTCACGTAGGTCTGATAAGTCAAACCTACCAAATTAGTACTTAAATTATAATAGTGTGTCGGTCAACAAAATTAGTTCCATTAGTTCGTTCTGAGCGTGGCAATAATAATTGCTTTCTTTTAAATGGGATATCCGTTTGTAACCTTGTAAATTTTCGATCCGAAAGCCCTGCTAAAGCCAAGACTCGTTAGTATGCAAGTCAGTCAATTTTACAATAGCCATGCGTCACCTCGTAATGTTTCCCGCCAAAATTGGATGTAACTTACCTACTAACGGATTAAGACATTCGACAAAATATCATCATCAAACATTTATTTTTTACAAATAACTAAAATATATGTACATATATGAGTATATTCGTATAAGTAACTTCAACATATATTCGTCCTCTTTTTTCAATAACAGTAAATATTTATTAGATATATACAGAATGTATCCAATAATTATAATATAAAATAAAGAACAAAAAACCTAAAGACGACTATGAGAAAGATTATATTTGAAATCTGCACTAAGGAGTTGCTTCAGAACGAACTAATGGTAACCATTAGTTCGTTCTGAGTGTGGCAGTAATAATTTAAATAAATTGCTCAACCATTTTTTATGTCTACAATATTTGACAATTATAAAGATAATAAAATATGTAGGAAATATGAGTACTCTACATTTATACCCAACACTAAATATAATTCAACAATATGATAGCCTCAGTGGTCTAGCGGTTTATCACACCGCTTTACTTCCAATGGTCACGGGTTCGATTTCTCGCAAATATTGTAATCATGTTTGTTTTTATCGGTCTGGATGTTATCAATGTATATTATGTATGTATATACAAAAAATATATCTAAGTATATATATCAGCTGTTTAGTACCCATAACATAAGCTCTACTTACCGTGGCACTAGATGTTTATATAATAATTGTCTAGGGTTATTTATTTACTAATATAGTTAAATTTTATTTTCAAGTTGAAGATATGCCTATATTTCTTCTAATATGCATAACACTGAATAGTAGTCCCACGGAAGGAACATGATATATGTATATAAGGAAAGCCCACCATCCTGAGCAACCTCGAACCAACCTCGGTGTGCTCCATTTGCCTCAACTTATCCACGACCCAGCCTTGGTTACAACCTTGTGCTATTGTTTCAACCAGAACAGCAACTGTTGACGGCTCAGAAAAAAATTAGTTCATTGATCTTTGAATTTTTATCGTTTTTCCTTCTATATGGTACTTACTCTGTACTGTAACAGTCGTATTTAATTAATTTTAGTGCAGTAACAAAAAAATAGAACTTATAACATTAAAAAATAGTAATTAGAACATCAAAACATTCACAGATTGAATGACGCAATCATACCATATCAAATAATAATTATTTGATATGGTACTGATATCCACTACCCTTACAGAACTTTTCATGCGTCCTATATCTAACAACTAGAGCACAGCAATTATATATGGCCTTATTCTTTAACCGGGAACTCTATTCACGATAGAAATATATAAGAAAAAGGTCAACTGCATGCGTAGACGTAAACATCTTTGTAGTGGTTCTCATAGTCTTTGTAGTCATATTTGGTTTGAATGAATAAATCTTAAAACCAGAAATAGCATGCGCTAGGTTCGGGCGTGCGGAAAATTGTCGGCAATACCTAATAAAGACTACTTGAAAACAATACCGAATTAGAATGCTACAGGCAGAGCTAAGGATTTAAACTAAACTATCATAATTAACAACAGATTATGCTGTTCATAAGAGAAATCTTTAGACATAGAGAAATACCGTCATCAGAGAAAAATACCAACATCATAGCCATATCTGAATGGAGGCATACTTATCTTGTAATTAGTCGTTACACCCCCAATCATTACTAATGTTATTTCAACTACTGTTTGTAATGTAACATGAATGCTTTCTTTAGGTGTTTCGGTCGACTGCCCCCTAAAAATGCCAAGCTACAGCAGTGATAGAGGCCGTTAACATTCAGTTTCTCTAACCTGTACCTGTTATTTTATTATCTAAGCGTATACCGTAAGTTCAGTATGTTAAGATCATGAAGATATAAAATTGAGTGGTTAATTTTATGGCTATTCTCTATATTTTATTGACTGCATAAGTCAGTATAACTGACAATAACAATACTAATATATAATATTTTTAATAAAACAGAATTAAACCGTGTAAAAAATAATAATCGTGATTGTTTCGCCCTGATTACTTATGTAGTTATTAAAATTAAATGTAAATTGTTATACTCTTGTAAACTGAGTAATTAAATAATTATATTATAGATATTACGTTTCAATTGCTTTATATATAGGTTTAAATAAACCTTATATACATATATATTTAATATTTATTTCTAATTACGTTGCTAATATTATACATAATTACATAATACAAAATGTATGTGCTAGACTATAGAACTATCTTCTTCTAGACAAAAATAAAGATGATTTTGAAATGACCTAAACGATCAAATATTTTTTTTACGTGCCTGATTTGTTTGTGCTATATTATTATAAAATTTTTTACCTACATATACCATAATAAATATTTTATTTTACTAATATCCTACCTAATTGCACTTACAATCTACCCAGGCATGTGTTAAGTTACTTTTTTATAAACTGCGTACGTACAACCTAATGCAGTTAAGTACTAGTACAACTTGGCACGTTTCCCAACATTGCGTGTTGGTAATTAAAGGCACATATTAAGAACATTGAATAACAACTGTAGAGCCTTGGTCATATTGTACACTTATGAAAATCAACAGCAGTATTATAATAGAAATATAAATCGCTTTATCCTAAATAACCTTGGTAATTTAATATCCGCGTATAATTTTTAAACCGCATGTTTTTAACACTGCACATGTATAAAACAACAAAATCTTGGCTTATGTATACGTGCTCCTCGTATGTTTAAATAAAATTACACTATAATATAAATATTAATAATATAGTAAGATAAATTATATATTTACATAATCTTAAATACGTAAATTAGCAAATATATACTTACCTCTATAGAGGTTGAGAGAATTGACATGACAGATTACAAAAGGGAGGTACAAAAACTACACACGTAATAAATATTGAAGAACCATATAGGATATTGTTTTTATAATTTTTTTCTTTTTCTGAATAGGCAAAATGTGATTTATCATGCTGCCATATAAGTTATGCTTTATACAGCTACACAGCTATTGTTATTCTTTTCTTCGTTTTATGTCATTTTACTACAATGCGTGGCTTCCACAGGATATGCTGGGGATATACATACTGTGTTGGCAACAATCAAATATATAATTGGACAACTCACACAGTACATTTATTTTAAAATAAAGTAGAGTACTTATACTATACTATGGATACTAGACAATTAATGATAATACTTCAATTTTTGTTAATATAATCATGAATATATAGAACATAAAATCAAATATAATGTCAATGTTTTCAGTACAAATGTTTAAAATATTAAATGTTTTCTAAATTTGAATATACGAGTATATGAACACAGTTTTACACCTGCATAGTTTAGGAACAAGGTAATGTTATGAGCGGTGACTTTACGAGTGTCGTATACATGAATGACAAAATTACGTAACTCAACAAACGTTATTATTACACGCATTATAAAAATAACATGTCATTATACCAACAATTATACGCAATTTACTAGTTTAAAACCTAATTAGTGTTTACTACCATAGACAAATAAGAGAAAAGGGTTATTGTTTGTAGGCATATAGATTACTTGTTAGTAAATATCTTAGTTTGTTCAACCTAAATTTATGTTATCTTTTAAGTAAATGTCCACTAATTGTTAACACTAATAGTGACATGCGTTGGTACTTAGTAACGAAAACAGTCATTCAATGAGTGAATAGACATAGAAGGTATTAAATATAAATAACACAGGTTTAACTAGGAGTCATTATTTATATACCTGCCTACACAAATAATATATTGAAGGATAACTAGTGGTTATTTTCATGGTAAGGTTCTTATCAAACCCCTTTAAAATAAATTTATTGATTAGTATTACATCAAAAAGTTTATGAGTTAGTATTACATAGTTCACTTAACCCATCACATTAATCCAAGTTTGACATCATAAGAAACTTATACAAAACTTACTATTTATTATACTATACAATTTTTATTATAATATTTCGAATCTATTAACGGCTAAAATATGTTTCTTATTTATGGTTCCACCAAATTACTTCTCAATATTTTATATCACAAATACATGTTAGGTGACAAAGCAAAAGTCTCGTGTAATGTCAATATATTAATTAAAAATCATTTAAGATGCCATTTTCAATTTAGAAATTATCCATTAGATTTATTAGAACTTAGGCTTTAATTTTTAAAGTCTTCGTTTGACACTGAAAAACAATTATCATCGAGTGAGAGGTTGTTTATAGCTATAATAATAATAATATATATATTTAGCAGCAGAGATTAATTATCACCTAAGTTGGATATTGCAATATATTTCATTATCCAGCCAGTTACCAAGTTAATCCAGACGAATTACGAAATGTCGTCTTTAGTTCAAGTTTATTACAGGCGACCTCCTATGTCAAGGTCTATTAGTAGTCGACAATGACTAGTGTTTATAATTAACATACCTTTAGTCTATAAAATATTTCATTGGCGAATAGTATATTTCTTAAATCTTTAATAATTTCACTGTCCAAGGTTACTAAAATTGAAGCTAAACGCCGACTGATTTCATAAATTATTTATAATGAAGACTCTGTCTGTTAAGTAGACACAGTAAAGACTCTACAAAACAAATAATTCCGTATATAATATTTTATGGTTGATGGAATGGCCACAATAATTGTGGCAATTTTATGATTATTTACAATTACAATTTTCTACGAATAATCCGCATTAGTTGTATGCTATAAAATGTTGTTAACAGAAAACACATAGATATAAAATACAAATTTCGTTAACATTCTGAAATTTATGACATATTAACTATAGATATAACTAAAACAATGTAAGTAGTCTTAGAACTGCATTGCTGTAACAATAAAATAGATGCAATCGAAGGAGGGCACTATTAGAATTGGTGACCTCATTTCTAGCGATGTATGTAGGTTCTACATCAGGTCAACCTCCGTCCGATCCTCCCTAGATACCATCATGATTAATTCTTAATATATTCCATGCCAGAGTTTACCGTTAGAGCAGGGTAGGCAGGTTGGTGTAGGTATGATCAATCATGATCTTATGTAACACATGGTTGATATGAACCGCTTCATTTATGTACCGAGTACCTACTTCACATAGCTTACATAATGCTAATAGCACCCAATAAGGCTATGTTACCATTAACATTCGCTCGATGAATCAGAATGAGATTGACTAGATGTCTAATTACTAAATTAACATAGATGTTTTTCTATACAGCATTATTATCATATTAGGTACAAATTGTTACTATTAGTATTATTATCAATTTTTTATTTATCATAAAATTTTGCACATAAGTCGGTACAAAATAATGACTTATATGCTGCATTTTTTTTTATAGAGGGACTATTGCAATTGAGACTTACAATGTCATCTACATGTCATCTCTACCTCATTTATTTATAATTTCAAACATCTTTCTTTGTAAGCTACGTTACAGGTTGCAAGATTAGACGTGTAAGTAAATATTTTAATGATAAATAAAGAATTAAATTAGATTACACAAAAACTATTCTGATCAGAATGTATTTTGAAAGTTTCCTAACAGAGGAAACCGAATTAAAAGTTACCATTGAAGTTATACAGTTTATCGAATTACAAAATAATGACCTTTATATAAATTTATTTCATTCTCATTACCCGACACAAATATTACAGTTACATAAAAATGAGATTATTTTAAACTTTGCACCTGATTTTTTACCTATAGTAATATTATAAAAATAAAAGAATTGTATTTTCTCGGTAATTATTAGATTGAATTAAAAAAACATACTTTAGTATAAGTCATTTATCGAGGAAAGTTTAGATCAATTCAAGATCAATGAAAACGTTGCAAAATAGGGGAAAATTCATTACTTTTGAGTGCTTCCGTTAGGTATATGCGCTGCTTTAACGTTTATCTCTTTTGTGACGTAGAGAAGGTTGCGGAGGTCACCTAGTGGTATAATCACATAATATTCACATAGAACTCCATCAACAATATCTCACATTACGTAATAAAAAAGATATACTCTCGTAGCTTATAATAACTTTGTAACAGGTGTAATAAAGTTCCTATAACCTACAAGAGTAGGTGAATACAAAAGTACTAGTTACTACTGATTGAACAGCAACGAAACGTCGAGATCACATGTCAAACGACATAATATAACCATTTATCTAATATAAGTACTCAGTTGAAGCAATCTAACAATGATTCAACGACACAAACAAATTTATATATCACAGTGCACTCGCATTTTATAAATATGATTGCCTTAGTGTAAAAATAATACATATGTTATGAATTGTGCTTTAAAAGCATTTAACTGCTCTTGTATATAAGACTAGGAAAGTTTTGTAATAGTAACATATAGATTTCATTAAATTCAATAATCGTGCTCTTATAAAAACACATAGAGATGAATAGTTAGGTAGAATCTGATTAGAAGTCGATAGATCTGGAAGTTCAATACATTTTAGTTTCTAGTTTTTAATAAAATTTTATAGAATATTTAACGTTATTATTTATACCTATCAGTTTAAAACTAAAAACTACGTAAATTGCAATATCAAAATTAAATATCTGGTATAAATTTAAATAAAAGCAAGACAATGATGATGACAATAAATAACTTTACTTTATTTAAAAATGTTCAAAGTGATTTTTATAATAAAATAGTATATCAATTAAAAACAATTTAACTTTTACGAAATATGTTACGAATTTTCCACATTATTTATAAATTACCATTGTAGTTTTATGAAATCGATAGAGTTTTTATTATCGCTTTTTTATAAAATAGAGTGACACCTGTAGTGAATTAGTGCGCACAAGTGAAAGGTAACTGTAGGCCGCCGCGCCGGTCAAGGAGGTCCGCGCCAATGTTCCATATACCCAAGTATGTACACAAGATTATTACCACTATATATAGATCTTCTGCAAGTTATACTTATATTAGGTGAATTTTTTTTTGCATTTATCTATTCAACACTTAATTTGACTTACATACGGATAATTGCTATGTATATCTATTGGGTTCGGCAGTTTGAGCTCGGTGAGTATATATAGTTTGCTGTAAAAAAAGCAGACGAAGAATTAAACACCTCAATGAATCTTCCGTTTAGTCGTACATCGTGAAAAGTTATATTGTAATAAAATCATAAGTATTGAAAAGACTATAAAGTTCAGTCTGACATCGTAATATATATGAATAATTCGAAGTTTTTAACACTAAACATCACTTTAAAAAATCATATTAAAGGAGCGTACTAACAATTTTTTCCCACTATATATTTTACAAATTGATATTATTTATTTTTAATAGCAATAGGTTCCTAAAATAAAAAGAAAATCACTGGTATGGCAACTTAACTAAAACACTAAAGTACATATGTATATTGACAATAAATATTTTACCGATTTAATTGATAATTAATATTTACATGTTTATTATTTTTTAATTCGGTAAAAGACTTTTTATCATCGCAATGTATAATCCTAAAAATCTAAATTGAATCTATTTCTAAACATCATAATATATTTTATCTAACGTTGCCTACCAGTTTTTTAATGGGTGGTACCTATATGCATTCACTAGTGCTAACGTTTTACGCTAATTAAGCACCTGTAGAGACTGATAAGATGAGCATGAAGTCTGGTTAGTCAGCCTATTGATTTTATTTACTTAGAATTAACCATGATAGTTTGGGAGTGGATCGCGTGGAGGTCAACCTGATATGACGCTACTAGCAATGGGGTCACAATTGCCCATTTATACTAACAGAAGCTCCCTTCATCCCCAGTTACCTATCAGTTAATAGTATGCATATAGGTAGGTAGCTATACCTAAAACTAATAAATTCGTAGATCAAAATCAGCAATTACTATTAATTGCGTACGTAACTATCTATTAGTGCAAAATTAACGTGTTTACCTTTATGAATATTAAACACATTTTGAAATGAAAATGTAACCTTAATGCTTGTCGGCAGTGTATTATAGATACATATTTACTGATTAATATACAGAATATTCATTTTTTTATTATGTAAATTGTTTTTGGGGTTAGTCAACAAACAACTCAACTCCATTATATCTAACATAATTATCACAAAGCTAAAATATTCTTCTTAAGGAGACAAGTTTTTCTTTATTTTTTTGTGATGGAACCTTAGGTCTAGGCTTTATTACTAATATTCCATCAGTTCCAGATTACCACGAAAGAAATAAATAAATTTATAGTCATTCAGTAGCACTCATGTATAAAAGTACAATTATCTATAAATATAAATAAAATTTGAGTATCTGTTTGTAATATTGAAATAACCTTTTTGTATTGTTTTTTCCACTTTCGTGCATATTAATATAAATACGGTACATACACCAAAATAACGTTTTTTATAATTTTTGTCTTTCTGTTTGTTTATTCCGGCTAATCTCTGAAGAGGCTGAATCGATTTTGACAGGACTTTTATTGGCAGGTAGCTGATGTAATAAGGAGTAACTTAGGCTACTTTTATTTTAGCAAAATAAAGTTAAATTCCACGCGGATGAAGTCGCGGGTACAGCTAGTACTAGATTAAATTACAATACTACATTATTAACTGACAACATGACCCAAACTCAGCATATGTTGTCATAGCATCCTTATTATTATATATGTATAAATAAACACCTAAAATAATTCGTGTAAAATATTATTGTAGTTTCTACCTACAAACACATATTTAGTTCTGGAATTACGGAAACAAAATATATTAAGTTGTGAAAAGTTACTGTCATAGTGATGATATTCTGTGTAGGCCATAAGCGACCAATGGATGGCCGATGACCATGACCTTGACAGAAAAAATAAAATAATTATATTAATAAAAAAAATATAACAACAAACCATGAATTCTTTCTCACTATATGCTGACCTCCAGGTGGATACTTTCATGATTAATATATAACTTTGAAGAACGGCTAATTTCTGATAATTTCACCAGATTGACTTTATTTTGTCCTCGTTCCTTCAACCTATCAGCGGTAGACT